>NC_051077.1:22287304-23487304 GCF_004664715.2 Peromyscus leucopus | reverse complement strand
AAATGTTCTGCAAAATTATCCTACCAGAAGGAGGACAATATAAGCAATCAACAAAGCAATCACATTCTGAGTTGTGAATGTATTGGATATTACATGTTCTTGTTATAATTAGGATATCACAGTTTGGATTGTTAATGCATTATAGTAATCTTCTTAGCCCCATATTTTAATCCCAAAAGACTCTAAAGACAAAGAAATGAAATTCAGTATATCTGTAGGAAAACATCCATTAGACAATGGTAATTCTTTGCTGTTTTACTAGAAAAAGTTTACTCTTTATTTCTTCGCTATGAGAATTTTTTTAATTTAATTTTATTTTATTTTACAATACCATTCAGTTCTACATATCAGCCACAGGTTCCCCTATTCTCCCCCTCCCACACCCTCCCCTTACCCCCATCCTACCCCCCATTCCCACCTCCTCCAGGGCAAATTCTCCCCCAGGACTGCAATCAACCTGGTAGACTCAGAGAATTTTTTTAAAGCAAACCCACATTGCATGTATGTCATGTTTTTTTTTTTTTTTTTTTTTTTTTTTTTTTTTTTTTTTTTTTATAACCTTGAGAAACAGAATGTCACCTACACATTTTCTCTTCTGTTCTTTACCACTAAACTGCTACAGAGTTCATTAATATCATAAATAAATAAATAAAAAAAAAAAAAAAATTCAATAACATTCAAATAAAATAAGCTTTATCTATTTTTTTTTTTTTTTTTTTTTTTTTTTTTTTTTTTTTTTTTTTTTTTTTACTAGAGCTTGAGTCCAATAGAGACTCTTGTCTTTTTTCACCAACTGTTATGATTCTATTGAAAAGTATCTTTTCTATTTAGAGATCATTGCATTCTAACTCTTCTTAGGCCAGAAGTACTCATATTAGTGATAAAGAAAAATCATTAATCTGTTAACAGCTGTAAATCAAAACAAACAAGCCACAGCCACCTCCCTCACAACCCTCAGCTGATCTTGTTTCCTCAGACTGAACTTATCTCACTATGATTTAGTTATTTTTTTTTAGATTTTTTTTTCTTTTATTTTTGTTTCTTTACTTCCTGGATTAAGTTGTGTCTTGCAAGCAAGACATAATCTCAAATGCTGGATTAAGGTGTGTCCACCACCCTGCTCTGTTCCCAGTGTGGTCTTGAATTCAGAGATCAAGAGGGATCTTCCCCTCCAAAATGCTAGGATTAAGGGTGTGTGCCACAACTGTCTGGCCTCTATCTCTAATCTAGTGGCTGTTCTGTTCTCTCACCCCCAGACAAGTTTATTAGGGTACACAATATATCAACCACACCTACAGGCCAGCCTGATGGATGCATTTCTTCATTTGAGATTCCATCTTCACAGGTGTATATAGCTTTGTGTCAAATTGACAAAAATTAACCAGCACATCCACTATACCATGATTTTGTTGAGAATGGGGTGATGGCCCTCTTTTTAGAGAAACATATAGGAATCTAAAAATTGTCTTGACTCAATTGTTTTTGTTATAAGCCATAAATTTCAGTTTAAAATGTATGTGTATGTGCATGTGTACATGTGTGTATTTGTGTATGTGTGTGTGTGTATCTGTGTCTCTGTGTGTTATGCATTTGTGTGAGTGTTTGTACATGTGTATGGAGGCCAGGGCTTTGTGCTTAGTATCTTCCTAAATTTCTCACTTC
Source organism: Peromyscus leucopus (assembly GCF_004664715.2). Taxonomy (NCBI): domain Eukaryota; kingdom Metazoa; phylum Chordata; class Mammalia; order Rodentia; family Cricetidae; genus Peromyscus; species Peromyscus leucopus. Next base: position 23,485,642 of record NC_051077.1, on the reverse strand, counting down.
TTCACCTTAGATTATATTAGTTCTTTGAGAGTTTTATACATGTTTTTTCTCATATTCATCCCTCTCACAACTACTACCAGATCCACCCCCCTACCCACCCAACTTTTTTTTTTTTTTGTCAACCCATTTTGCTGCAGTATTCTAGATATATAGATTTCCAATGGAGCATAGGAAACTTCCTAGGGAATATATTCTTAGAGAAAAATACTTTCTCCTCTCCCATCAGCTAACAATTGCCAATAGTTCCATGGCTAGGTATAGGATTTTATGTTCAACTCCCCCCTTCATTTTAGTATTTAATCTGGCTTGGGTTTACACACGCCTGTCCATGGTGTCACAATGTGTTCATATGTGAAGCTTGCCTACTGTATCCTAGTACCATATGTTCTTGTAGTTATCCACTACTTTTGGCTCCTACAATCTTTCTAACCCCTCTTCTGAAATGAACCTTGAGCTTTTTGAGGCATTATGTGTGATATATGTGTTTCATTTAAGGCTAATCATTCTGCTGTCTTTTATTCTTTGTGTCTTCTTCAGTTCTGGTCTGCTGCAGAATAATTCTTCTCTATACTGCAAATATGTATTACTTTCATTGGTTAATAAAGAAGGTGATTGGCCTATAGCAAGGCAGGATAAAGTTAGGTGGGACAATCAGACTGAGGATGCTGGGATGAAGAGCGACAGATTGAGACATTCACTGGCAGATACAGGGAGAGCAAGATGGGCATGCCATACTAAAAAAGGTACCAAGGCACGTGACAAAGCATAGGTAAGAAATGTGGTTAATTTAATTGTAGGAGTTAGTGAGTAACAAGCCTAAACTATTGACTGATCACTTGTAAGTAATGTTGATTCTCTGTGTCAGTTATTTGGGATGAGGCCATGACACAGGAAAACTTTGCCTACATGGGTCTCTCTATTAATCACCATTTACTGAAAATAGAAGTTTCTATGATAAAGGTTGAGATATGCACTGATCTAAGGCTATAATGAGAAATTATTAGGAGTCAGTTTAATATAATGTCTATTTAGCAAATAAAAGGCTACTAGGATAAAAGTTCTTTACTAGGATTTATGAACTTTCTAGCCATAGGTTCATGTCTAAATAGTGGTACCAGGGATAGATTTTATCTAGTGGAGTGGGACTTAAATACAGTCAAACAGTGATTGTATTTTTTTTCCTGATATTTATGCCACTGTTGCATGGTGAGAATAACTTGTCAGACCAGTCATTATTTTAGAGCACAGGGTTCAGAGCTAGATATAATTGATGTTACTTTTATCCTCTCACAATATATATAATACATTTTACCACTATGGAAAAGAGCTAGTAATGATGAAGGGTTCCAGGTTAGTACCAGTTTTATTTGCCATGTTCTATGACTCAAGTATATGGTGTCTTCAGTAATAGGTTCTTACTGTCAAGTTCTGTAGGGCAATCAACAGCATTTCAATAGCCTGTACAATACATGGATCTAAGAGACATCTCTGACCAACTACATCTACAGAAGTACACCATTCCTATCACTAGACTTTTTGAGACCTAGTTTCTCATTGAATCTATAATTAATTGATTTGATTAGGTGGATGGCTAATAAGCTCCCAGAATATGTCTAACTCTAGTCCTCAGCCCTGGGCTTCATATGCCAGCTACTGTGCCTGGCTTTTGCATGGGTGTTGGAGATCTGAAATCAGGTCTTTATGGGGTGTGAGAAGAACTTTATTAAGTTTTCTTCACAGGCTCATATGATGTTATCATCCCCAAAATTCCTATATTTTCAGGTTTTCTTTACAAACTTAACTCATATCATCTGCACCATTACTTGGATAAGATTCCTTCTATGTATTTCATTGGTGCTGTAATAATAAATAATAAAGCATTTTAGCAAATGTCAATTCTTAACAATAATTTCTAAAGACAAGTGTTTCTTGTAATGTGGAAGTTATGCTTATGTGCAAAGTCAGCACCAGGACAGTCAGATTGTAATAGAGAGTGCTTCAAATTTTTTCTCTTTTCTCAATAGATATTGGAAAGAAAAGTAACTGCTAACCTTGCGGTGGAGTATCTGATGATCCTCTGAACATGTTGACTTTAGGTCTTTTTATGACCTAGGAGACATTTTTCTTAGTCTAAATTTACCTAGTTCAAGTGCTTGGTAAAATAACAGAAAAGGCAATACAACTCTCTTCAGAAGAGAAACCTCCACAAAATATAGACCACAAGGAAAAGATGCAAACCTTCTCTTTATCTCCAAAGAAGACAATATCTCTTTACTAAAGATTGCTTATGGCAAAAATATGCCCGTAATGATCCTGGTAAAGAGCACACAAAAGCTTTGGTTGTTCGCATACCTTATAAGAAGTCTTCTTTAGGAGTCCTCAGAGCTAAGCTGTTGCTACTCTCAAAATTTATTGTTTTATTCTACTTTTGCCTGGTTTGGTAGAAGGGAAACAAAGGCCCTGATACACCCCTAAAATCAAAATGCCTTGGAAAAAGCTGATCACACAAAGCAGGATGTCCCACGCTATACCTAAGGAGGGCATTTATTTTAACTATTTCTAATATTCTAACTGGTTTGCAAGCTAATTTTGTTTTTTTTTTGTGAATCATATGCCTTTATTAGTGGTTATGTATTGCTGAGAATTAAGCAATTAAAATAAAATTAAAAATATCATTAATAGCTGGGCAGTGGTGGCGCATGCCTTTAATCCCAGCACTCGGGAGGCAGAGCCAGACAGATCTCTGTGAGTTCGAGGCCAGCCTGGGCTACCAAGTGAGTCCCAGGAAAGGCGCAAAGCTACACAGAGAAATCCTGTCTCGAAAAACCAAAAAAAAAAAAAAATATCATTAATATAGGAAGATTAAATTATAATAAGCATGACAGTTTTGTTAAGTATCAACTCAGGTTATCTGCTTCATCATAGGTACTTTAAATATGGAAATTTTGCTATCACTTATGTAAACTATCATTTTGTTAACTTAAAGTCATTCTAATTCCTTTTAAAAAAAAAGCTACACAAATAGGAAATATAAAGTAACAAGTTAAGGTATTTAAAATTTACTGATAATAATTCTAGAATGTCAAAAGATTGGCATTTTGATATAGTGATTAGATAAAGATGCAAATTATATGAAGCAAAGTGCCATTTTAGATAAATTATTAGTTCAAAATTTATGACAATATATTTTTGCAATCTATTTTATGCAAATATGATGTATATTTCCATTTTCCAATGGCACATGTAGTTTCTTATGTTTTCTGTGTGTGATAATCCAAAACATTATAAATGGTGCCACACAGGAGGCAAACTGACCAGTTTTGAGTTACAGATGTATAAAGAAAATTTAACAAATTGCTGCAATATGTTTGTTTGATGAATATCATTTGGCATTAGATTTTGTTGAAAAAAGACGTGGGATCTAAGAAATGCAATCCCACATCAGAGATGTTGACAGATGATGTCCTAGAATCATCAAAGATCTGTTCAGAATACACAGAAGGAAATATCTGGGTGGGCGAGCTCTAAGAACATAGGCCATGGATTGATTATCTGATAATTTCAATCAGATAGTGCTTAAATGTGCTTGGCAAATCTGTTTAAATGTTAGTAAAAGTATGTAGATAATTAAATATTTAAATGCATATAGTTGTAGCTGAAGTTCTCCTGGTACCCCCAGCTCCTGCGGCCCTGCGGTCCCTCAGCTGCTTGGACCCAAATGAACACACGGGCTTAAATTATTTTTTAACTATGGCCATGGCAGTCTTCTTACTTGCTAGCTCTTATACCTTAAATTAACACATTTCTATAAATCTATACTTTGCCCTGTGGCTCGTGGCTTACAGGTACTTTACATCTTGCTTCTCTTGGCAGCGGTTGGCAGTGTCTCCTCTGTTCTCTTTTCTAATCTCTTCTCTCCCCATTTAGAATATCCCACCTAGGCTTATTCTGCCTCAACATTGGCCAAACGGCTTTATTTATCAACCAATCAGAGCAACACATATTCACAGCATACAGAACAACATCCCCATCATATAGTATAGTTATTTTTGTATGCCAAAGCTCATGCTGCATATTTCCATGTACTGCCAACAATGTAGTACAGAAATTATAACTGGCTAGAAAAATCAACTGACTCAAACTTTGTAACTTCTACAATGATACCCCATTATTTGTTTGTTAATTAAAATTAGAATTTAAACGAATTCATTTCAGCTCCTAGGTTTTGCCTTATGGGTGGCATGCTCCCAACTGGGCCATCTTTTTTTTTTTTTTCTTCAAGATTTATTTTAATTTTATGTACATTGCTGTTCTGCCTGCATGTATGTGTATGTGAGAGTGTCAGGGTTCCTGGAATTGGAGTTACAGATAGTTGCAAGCTGCCATGTGGATGCTGGGAATTGAACCCTGGTACTCTGGAAGAGCAGCCAATGCTCTTAACTGCTGAAGCATCTCTCCAGCCCTGGACCATCTTTTTCATATCAGACCAGAGTATGAAAAAGATACACAGGCCCAACCTGAAGCCAAATCATATACAACATAATGTATACTTTCACTCCTCTCTAAAACAGAAAGCCAAAATAATATGTACAGCAAATATTACTGTTTTATTTTTATCAAGGCATTATCACTATGTAAAATTATCTTGTTAAGTACTGGTATGCTATTTCCACTAATATATAACAGTAACACTTACATTGAATACCCTAGATAAATCATTTAGCTATAAGGCTGTATTTTATTTCTTTGTTTCTTGTGTGTGTGTAGCCCTACTGAGTCCTTCATCTATATTTTTCCATATATTCACATGGTAAACCCTTATGTTACTACACCAGAGTCTACATTTGTACCTCTCATCGAAGAAGCATCTCCACAACCTAGAACTGTGCCTGCTACAGATTAAGCACTGGGATACTCAAATAGATGTATCAATGTATAAATTAACTATGGTGACAAGAATTAAACTCACATTTTAAACCTGGATATACATTTGTAATCCCATGGGAAGTGACTAGCACTGATTGACAACACTGAGGCCCAGATAGCACAGTTAAGGAAGATTAAGACTAAGTACTGAGCTGACATCTGATTCACATTTCACTTGTAGCAAGTCATGTTCTCTTAAGGAAATGAATCTTATTTTAGAACTTCAATATTTCTAATTTGCTATAGATACTTCATAACTTGTTTAATAAAAAGATAACTAATATATAATATATATTAAAAAATTATATGACCTGGGGATATTTGGATTGTTCCAACTTGGCCTGCCATGGAGAATCTTTACTTATCTCTTTTATTTAATACTAGTAATGATCTTTCATTTCGGTTATAGGGAAAATGTTTATGGGTTTCAAGGACAGTATGATTTTTAGAGTCACATGCCCAATAGGAGAAGCAAGACATTTGTCTTTGAAAATGAAACTATTAGACTTGTTTACCAAGAAGAATTCATTTAGATGCTTCCTGCTTATTCTTGCTCAAGGTAAGCTATGGTAATTCTTTAAGGAGGCACACTGGCTGCCTGCAGGGTGAAGCCACCTTTTGAACATCTGCACTTTCCATATGCTCTTACCCCGAGAGTGCTGTGCTCCAGCCTAGTGCTGATCAGCCCACACGGAGCTAATCAGGGCACAGCGATGCCAAAGCATGTACATCCAATTAAGGGCTCTGCAGCCCACACTCCAGTCATGGCTGTTGGCTGTGTGACCTTGCATCCTTAGAGCCTTGTACACCCAATCTGGCAGTGGGGAGAGGGGATGCATGGCTGTATTCCACAATTTACACATTTGTCCTTCACCTTCAGCTGTTTCTCAGAAACCTTGCCTGTCAGTATGCTGAGCAATAGCTCAGCGAGGTGAGCTGGGTCTGTGATGACTAACAGGTCCTGTTTTGCTGACCCTGGCACAATTTGGGTGCTTCTTAATAATAAATTTTACATGGTACAAGTCACCAGGAAGGTGGATTTAATGAAGTGGAGCCACATGAATGTTGGTATTTTAGCTCACGATTAACCTGCACAGACACCAAAATTCACAGAATTTCTATTGGCCAGCTGTGAATATGACAGAATAATCTATTAGGAAGAGGAAAAAAAATGTTCAGATTAAGATAGGATTTTAAAATAAGAAATGTGGTTTTATTGTATCTGGTTTTAGACACTGTCATTTTTGCTTTGGTTTTATCATACTATGACAAGGAAGACAGAAAACAGATAATTTTTTCCTGTATGTATCCATTTATTCATTAAGTAACATCTTTCTTCATTTTTGTTTGTTTTGTTTTGCTTTGCTTGATTTTATTGTTAGTCTTGCCTTGGGTTTGGCATTGTGTTAAGATGACAAAATACAAGTTCCTATTATCAAGCTACAGCATTATAGTGTAATACATGTAGAAAGATATATCATTATTTTTCTTCATTAATATTCATAATAGAACACAAAATAATGTCATGTTCTTCTCATCTCTGCTCACAAAAGTCTATGTGAAGAAACAGAAGGATAGAAAGAAATCATATGCACAGCTGAAAGGCTCAAAGGGTTCTTAGATCTAAGAGTCTAGAAGGAAGCCGTACTTGTGATTAGTGTTATAAGAATAACAAGGCTTGATCTAAGCTCAGGGTAAGGATCTGGGAGGGCTCTTCTACAGAAGAGACATTCTAGGCTAATCCCTTCAGAGAGGATTTAAATTGCTTGGGGACAAAGATCTGCTTATGTGCATTTTTAAAAATAGGTTTGAAAATGAACAGCAGAAGGGCATCTCATCACTGCACATCGGTATCAAGCTATAACATCAGTTTATTTCCTTCAAATGAAATATTTAGTTATTAGAAAAATAAAGGATGGCAGAGATTGGTGGAACAAGACAAGTCAGAGTGAGCAAAGCTTTCAGATACATGGGATTTCAAAGGCTTGAGGAACTATGCCCAAAGTATCAGCCAGGGTTTGTGGATGGAAATGTAACTCAAGGACAGTGATCTGTTTTGCTCCCAGGCTCTATTGAGCTTCACAAGCATGTGACCGAGTCAGAAGAGCTTAGCAAACAGGCCTCTCAAGGTCTCCTTAATGATCTTAGTTGGATGGAAATGGGAGCCTGCAGACCTTGACAAGTGAGGAGACCACAAGATCTTAGGAGCCTCAGACAGAGAGGTTACCAGACTGGGCTCTTCCAGTACCACAGGGAATGTGCCACTGCCTGGATATGGCTTGTTCTCCATGTAGACTAGTAGTGCTACTATTCATGATGTCACATTCCCTACTTCATTTCTACATTTCTTCTGAAATTCCTACAGAGTCATACATTGTATATTCCTGACTGTAGGACTTGGGAATTTTCAGTTTTGTATACCCAGAGACATGCTTGGCCACTATCCACCACACATCATCATATAAAACACAATAATAATAATAATAATAATAATAATAATAATAATAACAACAAGTTATTATTATTATTACACATTTGAGAATTTATGTGAATCTGATAGTACATTGAGCATGAAGCAGTTCCTGACTTACTGAGATTGATTTATACATACTCTGATGTTACAATGTTGTATAGATGATTCACATTCTTTTATTTTTTTTTTTTTTTTTGGTTTTTCAAGACAGGGTTCCTCTGTGTAGCTTTGCGCCTTTCCTGGAACTCACTTGGTAGCCCCGGCTGGCCTCGAACTCACAGAGATCCACCTGCCTCTGCGTCCCTAGTGCTGGGATTAAAGGCGTGTGCCACTACCACCCGGCCCTAGATGATTCACATTCTATAGCAAATATAGTTTAAATTTTGCTATATTCCTTGGCTGGTGATGAACTTTGATAATATTCCTTCATGGTACTTGACAACAGCAGCAAGTTACTCTCCACATCAAACATGAGATCTCAACAGTCAACAACCAGCACCCTACCTTGTACTTTGCTGACAAGTTTTGATATTCAAAGGTTAAATGTATTAAATGCATCTTAGCTTATAGTACATTTAAAAGCTTACAATGATCATAAACCAAGGGACATCTGTGTACATTATTCAGATATCTATTTTATGGATGCAGAAACTGATAGACAGAAATGCCAGGACATTATACAAGTTTGTATAGCAGACCATGGTTAGTGATTAGCCTACCTAGAACATGGTTGCTGCTTTGAAGAGTGGGAGTCATATTGTGAAGATAATTCCTGTGTGTTCTGCTATAAGGATTAGTCTAAGTATGTCATTATAACCTATTTAGGAGTGATAAGCCAAGAAGTGACATGGTCAGAGACAAACTAAGACAGTATGCTTTACAAAATTGAGTCTTCAAAGAGGTAAACAATTTTTAATTACATTTTATTCTCTCTCTCTCTCTCACACACACACATGTATGTATGTATGTATGTGTGTGTGTATACAAGTGCATATGTACACCAATGCATATGTACCACAGCACACATGCAGAAGTTAGAGAATGACTTGTAGGAGTCTGTTCTCTCCTTCCCCCGTAAGATTCCAAGGAATCAAACTCAAGTTCTCAGGCTTCTTGGCTTTTGTCTGCTGAACCATCTTGCTGGCCTGGCAAATAATTTTCTAAATGGACACATCTATAGAATAGAAGAACTAATAAATCCAAGTATAACGAGAAAGTCCACACATTAAAACCCCTGTTACTTACTGTTTCTTTCCACCCAGGTAATTCTCCCAAAAGGGGCAAGAGCTGATGTCTTTCATTGCAGTTCTCTGGACATTTGTGTCTCTGGGTACATGTGTGAAAAGTTGGATGAACACATGTCTAAGTGGAAAGTGGGAACAATACGGCTAGACTGTGTAGAACAAACCTATCATGATTAAAATTGCAAGATAAATGAGAGAAAACAAATTTAGTAACTATAAAAATCATTAATGTTGAGATGATTTTGAAAATGAATGACCTTAGTATTATTTATCTATGATTTCAAGATGAATAAAACTTAAACATTGACTTGTAGGCAAATTTTTATTTATATCTAAGGAATATGAAGGGAATATAAAATGTTTAAAATTAATTTTTGAGAATTTCATACAGGGGTACTCTATTTCCATCATTTATATCCCTTCTATTCCTCATTCAAGCTCTCCTCCCTCTTGAATTTATAAATGTTATATATCCTATAGAGTCCATTTAATGTTAACCGTATGTACATGTGTTTAAAGAGCTCAACTCTAGCAAGCTGAGTCTCCAAATCCCTGAAGCTAGTAGTTACCCTTACCTCTTTATCTATAGGATATCTAGGAAATATCCCTCCCCCACATTGGAAAGTCAACTGCTGTCATTTTTCAAGTCTTGTTTAGAATACTTTATTGTTGAGATTTCATGATTGTCATGTCTAGTAGACACCATCTTGTGGCAGATTCCCTGATAATTTGGCTCTTATAATCTTCCTGTCCCCTGTTCTGTGACATTTCACTGAACGTTAGGAACAGAGGTTATGTTGCAGATGTATCTTGGGTGGAGCATTCCATGGTCAATGATTTTCTGAATAATAGTCCTGTCTTCTGCAAAAAGCCTCTTTAATGAGGAGCTATAGCTATACTCATCTAGGGTCTCAGAATAGATATTTAGGATACAATTAGTAACAACAATGTTTAGAAAACTGGCCATAGTAGGTTCTCCTCTAGAATCTATAACTTCTCTAGTCATAAGTAGTTGATTAGGTTTGCAGTACCAGGCAAGGAGCCCCTACTATTGAGAAGACCTGTGTGCATTTGGACAGCTATTTGTTATCCCCTAAATCTGAGGGCCACTATTACACCTTTTAGGGCATCTTACTGGGCTGGTCATTGTGGTTTGTAGGCTTTACAGCTGGAAACAACTACTTAATATTTTTATCCCTTGGCAGTTTGTATAGCACCTTCAGACACTATAAGAGCTACTCTTCAGGGAGGAGACTTCCAACTCAGTTCTTCCAAGTCCCATTTCTGAAGTGTGTCATAGTTTCAGTAAAGTGATCTTATCTCCAAATCTGGGAGATAACCAAAGGCAATGCCATTAACTTATATTGTTTTCTGAGTCTTATGGAACCCCTTTGACCAACAACTCAACTCTCATGGCTGGTGTTAGATATTATACAAAAAGAATATGTTTTTTATAAGATATTTTAGATGATGTAACCATTTTTTTTTGTCCATGACAATGTCAATTTGCTTAGTTTTTGTCCCACTGCCTGGATGCCTCCCAAACAGATCAAGCCAATCAACTGTCTCACCTATTCAGAGTGCCTGATCCAGTTGGGGGCCCCTCAGCCCTTGGTTTATAGTTCGTTTGTTTCCATTCATTTGGCTATTTGTCCCTGTGCTTTATCCAACCTTGGTCTCAACAATTCTCACTCACATAAACCCTCATCTTTCTCGCCAATTGGACTCCCAGAGCTCCACCTGGGGCCTGGTCATGGATCTCTGCATCCAGTTCCCTCAGTCATTGGATGGGGTTTCTAGCATGACAATTAGAGTGTTTAGCCATCCTATCACAAGAGTAGGTCAGTTCAGGCTGCCTCTCGACCATTGCCAGCAGTCTATTGTGGGGCCATCTTTGTGGATTTCTGTGGGCCTCTCTAGCACTTTGCTTCTTCCTATTCTCATGTGGTCTTCATTTATCGTGGTCTCCTATTCCTTGTTCTCCCTCTCTGTTCTTGATCCAGCTGGGATCTCCCACTCCCTGAGCTCTCTTTCCCTTGAACCTCGCCCTTCATTATCCCTACTCACATCCAGGCTGTTCATGTAGATCTCATCCATTTCTCTGTCATTGGGCGATTCCAGTGTTTTTAAATCAATATGGCGCTTTCTTAGAAAATTGGGAATCAATCTACCCCAAGATCCAGCTATACCACTCTTGGGCATATACGCAAGGAATGCACAATCATACCACAAGGACACGTGATCAGCTATGTTCATATCAGCATTGTTTGTAATAGCCAGAACCTGGAAACAACCTAGATGCCCTTCAACTGAAGAATGGATAAATAAAATGTGGTACATATACACAATGGAATACTACTCAGCAGAGAAAAACAATGATATCATGAGATTTGCAGGCATGACTGGACTGCTACTCACAACACCAGGGAGGCTACCTGGAAAACATACCCAAATCTTAAGAACCTTATGTTTAAATGGGAAGCAATAGTTTTTAGTTTTTGTTTTTGTTTCATTTTACAATAGAAGTTCAGAAACGTAGAAATGAAGGGATGGTCAGCTAGTTAAATATCAGTGAACAGATATACCTACATCAGTGTTATCAAAATACCTCTTAGCAAATGAATTTTCTGATATTCTAGCTGCTCAGCCCTCTTGTAGTAAAGACAATAGAAGAGAAATACTGCAAGTGACTTCATTCTCAATTCCCTGTACAATGGTTTTTTTTTTTTCTCCTGAAATGTACAATGCAACAAACTACAGATAAAAATAACAATCACTAAAACTAAAGATCAACTGTTGAGCAAAAAGCCTGGATTATATATTATTTAATTTTTAGTCTCCTTCCCAGGTATCCTCCCTAGTTTTTTTTGTCCTTTCTGTCTTTTAGACACTTTGAACTAGATGAATTGTTCACTTCCAGTCAGATGAACTCTTGGAGGTTTTTTTTAACTCCTCATGGGTTTGACTTTTCATGGGCTAGGGAAATATTTGGAGAAGAAAGTAGTTGTCATCAATCTGACCTTAGAATACATTGTATATGTAACTGTCAAACCTATAATACCACGATGATAGATACTCTATTAATTGAATGCCAGTGAGTTATTGAACTACACATGTATTATGTTTATTGACTTCATAACATATTACAAGTGTTACTCAATTCCCAAAAGAAGTGGCTAGTTGCCATATAATAGGAAAAGCACGACAATGGAGACAAAAATTTCTCTGCATGAATGCCCTAACTGATATCTCTTACCTAGCAATCAAATGACACACCTGTCCTTTCTTATCTCTTGATAACTGTTACTACTCAGAATCAGCATATTGTTGTTTTGCATGCTTCTTTTTGATAACTCTCATTTGGCTTCCATTATCGAGTCTTCCTTTCATGAAAGGTTCTCTTACAAAAGCTGTCTTTGGCATTTTTGTTGAAGACTTGTAAAAAAATCACTCATAAATAACCTTCCTTGGTAGGTCTTTTGGCAGTTTGACAGAAGCTAGAATAATTGAGGAAGAGGAAACCTCAATAGAGAAAATGACCCAAGCAGATTTGCCTGTAAGAAATCCTACCAGGCATTTTCTTAATAAGGGATCTATGAGGGGAAACACAGCCCATTGCAGGTGCTGCCATCAATCCACAGGTGGTCCTGAGTGTATAAGAAAGCACTCTTAGGAAGCCTTGGGAAGTAAGTCTGTAGGCTGCATTCCTCCATGGCTTTTGCTTCAGTTCTGGCTTCTAGGTTCCTATCTTGAGTTCTTGCTCTGACTTTCTTCAGTGACAAACTGTGATGTGGGAGTGTAAGCTAAATAAACCCTCTCCTCCCCAATTTGCTTTGATTCAGGGTATTTTATCATAGTAATACAAACGCTAAGACAGAAATTGGTACCAGGGAGTAAACTATTGCTCTGACAGACCTGGCCGTGTTGTTTTGAAAAATTTTGTAGGAGCTTTGGAACTTTGTGCTAGAAAAGCCAAAGAGTTTTGTGAGCTTAATGGACAAATCTGCAGGATCTTGGAAGATATGAATTTTGAGAGTGGTACAGGCAATAAAGCCCTAATTTGTGAAGTTTCAGAGAGAATCAAAGACTCTTCTGATGCCATTGGTGGTATATTTTATATCAAGACTATGTGACTTAGCTGGGGCTGAAGAGTCAGCTTTCATTAACAAGGTATCAGAACTACTAAGGTGAATCCTTTGCTTTGCTGAGACAATTGACGCTGATTAGCAGGGACTGAAAAAAATCAGCTGTGATTAAAAGGGTATCAACATAATTGAGGTGAAATCTTCTGGGAAGTGTTTCCTCATACAGACCTCAGCATACAGATGCTGTGGTTCAAAGAGACCAAGACTGTACATTGTGAAGGCAGATGAACTTGGGAATGTATAAACATTTCCCAAATGGTATTAATTTTGAAGTCACAAAAGGGTCATTGAGAGTAGTTGAGTCCTGGTACTTATAGAGGTCATGAGAGGCCAATGGTGAAGGTAACCTCCATGGCAGTAGATGTCGCAGGAATGAAAGGCCATTAAGAAAAGTTAAGGGTTGAAATGATGTTGCAGAATTAGAGTGCCTAAAGGGAACCCAAGAGGGACTATCTTTGAGCATACAGCCCAGTTGTATGGAGACCAAGAATGTTAGAAATACTAGTATGTAGTGGGTAGCCATTCCAGCTTTGATCTGGAAGTTCCAACCCCCACTGAGGTTTTGGTAACTATCATGCCCACAAGGCGGGGCCACGGGAGGGCCTGAAGACCTGATCGGGATAGTGCCATGCTCTCTTGCTGCTGGGAGCCCGGACACTAGAGGTGGACACAGAGGATAGTTCTCCAGAGAACATCGCTGGACTACTGCTGTGTCTTTCTCAGAACCCTCAACCTACCTATTCCTTCATTTGTAAGTTACTCCATTAAATAAATCTCCTTTTAACTAAGTGAAGTGGCCTTGATAATTTCACCAATATCTGGCACCCAACGTGGGGCACGAACCATGACCCTGAGATTAAGAGTCTCATGCTCTACCGACTGAGCACAGCCCAGTTGTATGGAGACCAAGAATGTTAGAAATACTGGTAACTGTGAAATGACTACCAAGGACATCAGTAAGTATGGAATGGAGTTGGCCTGAATCTCTGAGAGTGCTATATATGGCAGAGCTGGAGAAATGGAGTTCATGAGAACCTATAAGATTGTCAGTTGGTCCTAGACTTCAATCACTGAACTTTTCACACTGTTGGAATTATGATTTTGTTTTGACTGTGACTATAACCTTATTCCATCTCTTTGAAATAAAACAACATTCAATTAAAAAAAAATATGGGAGCCCACAGTTATGATTTTTTAGATATCACACCTGGGTACTTTGGATATTTTAGAGACACTTTGGAGATTTAGGGAGACTTTGAAGGTTTTAGAAAAAAAGTGCTTGAAAATATTGTTCCTATACCCAAATTTAAGTAATATTATTTGACCTTCATTAATTTGGAATGAATTATTGTAATTCAAAATACTGTAAAAATTTTAATGAGATAAGTCATAGTATATAAATGATTGACTTGTATACTTAGAAGATTTTTTGAGGTATCTCTTTATACATTTAGGAAACAGCCTTCATTCTTTACAAATTATAAATATTCTTAGATATAATTTATTTTTATTTTTATGTCAAAAGCCTTTAAAGTCCAAATTTCACTTTGAATACAAGACCACATGTAAATGAGAATGAAATATTTTCTCAAAGAACAAAAGAGGAGAAATCTATGGAGAAAAAGTTCAACCTACTTTTTTCCCTTGAGAACGAAGTTAGTCTGGGAGAAGGCACAAGTAGAATTTATGGGACAATGGAAATATTAAAAGTGATAGTAGGAGTGTTGAGTAAATTGGTGAGTGCTTTTGTCAATGAATTTACTATGCACCTTTAAAATGGTAAGTAATCATCTTTTAGAATAATAATATGTATAGTATAATTTTTCTTAATTTTCATAAGTAGTTCTATATATAAAGATCCACAAGTAATAAACATATTGAGATTGAAGGAGAAAAGGACACTAGATATATCTATATCTGTGAACAAAGCAAGTATGTTATTATCTGCTTGCATTTGTGTACATAAATGTTTGTCTAAAATGAAATATATATATATATATATATATATCTCAAGTTCTAATTTAAAAAAAATTGTGGCTTTAGATATTATAATAGTATAAATTACTGTTTTAATGTCCTCTCTCTTTAAATCAGTTAAACTGATAAGATAAGATAAGTAAGATACAGATTTCCTCAATGTTAAAAGACAGATTACCAATAATCAACAAATGAAAAATGAGAGCATAGACCCTAGGACATGAGATTAGTTGTAACGTTATTAACAACTGTTTCTGTATTCTTGTCTCTGTTACCTCTCTCCATGCTAAGACTACTGAGAGAGCCCTGGAGAAATCACACATCAACAGTAATGAACAGATGTGTCACTCTGATCTCAGTTTCTGATGTCATTCTCCAATCCCAGAAACCATTACTCTTTCACTGGGCAATAAGAATTAAGTGTCATTGCATTGTAATGCAAAGTAATGCTCAAAAATGAAAGGAGCAGGACAAAGGGAAACTAAGGAAAATTCAAAGAGGCAGATTTGGAACATTTTAAGCAACCAAATTAATAATACAATTAATAATGAAAGCCATTCATAGAAAAGTAAGGAATGCAAAGGACATATAGATGTAAATTAAGAAGGAAATAAATGATAGTTGATTTATTAGAGTTATCTTTAATTTTCATTAGTTGATGGCAAATTATATTTTGGATAATTCTTATTACTAATAAAGCTGACACTTGTATTTCCAATATTTATGCATTTTTTAGGAATGTATTGTATATATGAAAACTACTGATTGTGCAATCTATTAACTTCTTTAAGTACATAATAAACACTTGCATTGCTTTAGGTTTTATTAAGTGTACTGTGGGATGGTGATGGAGCTCAGTTTTATGGAGTTTTTATTTAGCATGTATGTGACCCTGAGTAGTTTTCCTAGACCCCAATATATCAGATGGGCTTGTTATATGCCTATCATCCATGCACTCCAGGTAGAGACAGAACAGTCAGAACCTCATGGTCATACCAGCAGAGGATAAATGAGACCTTGTGCTGTGGGATGTTCTGTGTGCTCTGAATGTGTTGTGCTGATTGGTTAATAAATAAAGCACTGATTGGCCAGTAGCCAGGCAGGAAGTATACGCAGGACAAAGAGAGAGGAGAAGTCTGGGAAGTGAAAAGCTGAGTGAGGAGTTGCCAGCCAGACACAGAAGTGAGATGTAAAGTACCAGTAAGCCAGGAGCCACGTGGCAGTGTATAGATTTATAGAAATGGGTTAATTTAAGATATAAGAACTAGGTAGCAAAAAGCCTCAGCTACACGACCATACAGTTTATAAATAATAAGGATCTATGTGTTTATTTGGGTCCAAGCAGCTGTGGGATTGGCGGGTGAGAGAGATTTGTCCTGACTATGGACCAGGCAGGACCAGGAGATAACCCAGGCAACAACCTTGTCTCAGATACATGAATAAATGCATAAATAAGCAAACAAGCAAACAAATGAAGCATTATAAAACCCTAAAATAATTTTACCTTTATAGTGGATATCAAACTGAAACCAAGACTCAACAAATTTTTCGATGTAAATAAACATACTAAAGAACTAATTTTAGAGAATGAAGTTTATATGAAATTACTACAAGACTGGATATTACAGACTCTGGAATGTGTCAGAATTTGTGTTAGGAAACGTTTAATGTGGGGGGAAACATCTATTGACTTATATGTGGATGTTAGTTCATCTCCTTATTGAGTGTGCTGTAGACTATTTCTGGTCCCTTTTTTCTAATTTGGTGTCTCTTTGGCCAACGAGAGCTTGTCTGATAGTATAGCTTCAGCACTGAAGGGAACTCACGACTGCTCTGATTAGCCACTTTGTCAAATGTCAGTTGCAATCAATTTGGCTGATGGAAGGAGCCTTCAACTCTGGTGAGAGAATCAGTTTTGTCAGGGAAGTGGAGCATCGGGATGCAGATCAATGAAGTCACCCTCATTCCGTGTCTGAAAGGGCAGGATATAAACACAAACAAGCATAAATAATTGAAATTAAGTGATATGCACACACATGGCATTGTGAAATTACTCCGTCACTCAACTAGAGGCTGGTCTAATTTCAAGCTTACACTCAAAGTCATGGCTCATACAAAGGGAAAGAGGGTTGAGTGTTACTTCATTTTCCCTGCACCTTTCTATACAACATTATTATAATTTCCTTTCAGCAAGATGCATGTATGTATATAGTATCTAATGTATTACATGACAAAGACATCATAAATAAGTGTTAACATAAGGCTTAATTTCTGTTGATTCTGCAAAATGTTCCTGCCTCCAAATCTATCTTAGTTGCAGCATGCCTACAGTATGCTTTATCACTGTCAATTTATATTTGTTATATGCTTTGCCTTGAATGACAATCTGGGCATGTTTCTTCTACTGATGGTTCTATTATATGTATTAACTTCAAGTGCAATGTATAATAATAAATATATGTAAAACATCTAAATATTTCTGGGGCACACAACTTATACATCTAATATCCAAAAGATGATATCTTAGATGAACCCAATAGTCATGAATCCAAACTATTTATTTAATTGAGATACACATTCTGTAGTCTAGTCTGAAACAAAATGGTTGTAACTTGCAATTACAATATATTCATAGCATTGTAAACTAATATTTCATGTAATTAAAGAGTCTAGGATTGCCTTCACAAATATGCTCATTCTTGGTTTCTTTATCCTAATCAAATATCCTAATCAAACTTTCTGAGACCATGCAGAGATTAATTAACCCCTACTCATCATTAATTCCTATCATTATAGTTTTTTCATTCTCACAACTCCTGGGTGTGTAATTTTCATAAGAAAATTCTCAGCCAATATTTCCCAAATTGAACACAAATTTCAATACTTAAAAACTTCCTTTTATTAATGAAAAAATTTCAGAATCATCTGTTTTACCCAATAAATTCTTCTTCCATATAACTTCTGCAGGAAAGAATAATCATTTATTTTAATCTACTTGTAAATTAATTACATTGACTCAAACATATTGAACGAGTCTATCAAGGGCTTTATAGAAAATTACATAACAGATGCTTACCAAAGAATTTCCACTTTCCCAGTGGGACAATTAATAAGCTAATAAACCAAAATGCAAGGTAATTTTTTTTTTATCTAACTGACTTAATAAAAGTGGGCAGACATACAAGTTTGAGCTGACAGAGAACCAGGTTAAACAGTGTGCTACTGCCAAAAGAACATGTATAAAGCAAAAAATATTTTTAATCCAGCCTAGTATAGTGTTTGGCTTTCAATTGCATACTTTTGAGAATACATACATACATACATACATATATATACATATATATATATATGATATAGACAAATGTATTAAATAATTTGAAATCAAAGCTTTATTGATTAAATCAGCATTGCAAAAATATGCAAGCACAGAGGTAGCCATTAAACTTCAGTGGAAAAGCCTGAGTTGTCTGGAATGGAGTTGGAATTGATTGGCAGTGTTTGTCACATTGTTTTCCAATGGAGAATCCCGTAGGAGCAGGGGAGCAAGGTCCATAGGGCACACCCCTGGTACATGTTGCCAACTTTCTCCTTTGAAAATACAGCAGAGCAATATTTTACTACTCAGTGTGTGGGGCTTTCACTGAAGAGACGAACAAATATGACACTAATGGACTGTGGACAGTGCCACAGTGGACAGAGAAAATCCCACACAAAGAATTATTGGCAACTGAGGAAAGCTGTAGGCAGGAGAGGTCATCTTCTCCAGGGAAGAGCACACCAATTGTTACCCAGTACCGAACAGTCAGCTCTTACAACATGCATACAAGTAATATTCTATATACATGTTATATTTACAAATATATACAAATACACATATATGATGCAATAACAGTTAGAAAAAAGAGGCCATAAATTTGAAGGATAGTGGGAAGGCGTGTATTGGAAGGTTTAGAGTGAGGAAAGAGAAGGGAAAATGTTATAATTTAATCTTTCAAAAATAAAATCTTGCCTACTTTTGCCTACACCACGATTTATTGAAATAGGCATTGTTGAGTTTTCTGATAAACCAGCTTGTGTGAAATACAGCCTCATTATCATTCTAAAGAACAAAAGAGTTTCCTCAATTTTTGATGCAATTGCTTTTAGATTGTTTTCTAATAAATCATTTTCAAATTTAAGGAAGATCATTATATTTTAGAAAGTATACTTTAATTTCATTTGTATTTTAAATGAGTTTTTAAGAGGCTATTTTAAAATACATTTTTAAACTGTTAAACAAAACATCACTTTCCAATCCTTTCATTATTTAACTTACCTCAGTCTAATTATGTCAGAAAAGCATGATTTATTTAAATATATTCAAAGGCATTCTACTCTTTCATGTTTGATGTCAATTATCTATGTGATAAGTCATCTGAAACGGACTAATATGGATTTATCTAAGAATAAAAATAATTGAAAATTATATAGAATCTAAACCACCAAGAAAATTAATAGAGTCAATCCAACTATTCAAGTTTCCATGCTCTTCTTAAAGAAATAAAAAAAATAATGTTCAGTTTTTAGAAAAGAGATTAAAACATTTTTTTTGGTCCTCTTTAGTAAACGAAAATCTCAGGGCTACAAACTAAAGGTTGGGAAGTCATTGAAAAATATCAGCAGTTGGAGTGTGTTTCCATGGCAATTTGCATCATGGGTTAAGTGTCAAGTGGCGATGAAAATTAGCAGAAGTAGCCAAGTATTTAACAGGGAAGCTCTGATCTGCCTCTGAGAAACCACTGACACCTGTCCTTAGTAGAGGGCATTGCATTCAAAGAACTAATAAACTAAAATGTGTTATGTCCTTAGATGAAACACAGCTGTATTCTCCCCTTGCTTCTCAGACTGTACACATGGTGAGACTGAGAAAAACCTTGTCTCATCTAGGAAAGAGAAAGAGGTTTAATATCAAACATCATTTTACCATGTCTGCAGCAGGATTTCTCAAAAGTTTATTAAGCATCAACTTGTGTCCATAAATAGTTTTGGCACAAGTTACTAGTTCTAGAAGGCAGGGATGCATAGACTTTTTTTTTAGTAGAGACAAAGACTTTAAAAGTAGCAAAGCATCCACCTATATTATGATCTAGATTTGGATTTGATGTTACTTATAAAAGATGTATTTTTAGCTATTTTGGGGCAATGCGAAATCTTCCTAACATAAAGGGAACATAATGAAGACAAAGGAATTGCTTTGGGACACAGTGGAGGTCGATTACTTTGGAGTGCTACAACAGGCATGGCAGCACCACAGTCTGTGGTGTGACTATAGCATTGATCACTATGAATCAGTGTGAATCCAAGATAGGGAGAGACCTGTAGGCTGTGGGCCCAGACAGAGAGAAAACCAGGACAGAAGCTGGTACTGAGTTGGGCTCTGCTTTTCTTTCCTTCCTTTGGGGAACAAGCAAAGAAATGAAGAGTATTTTAAATATAGGCGGTGGGTGGATTTTTATTGGTGATTCAAGGATTGATTTTTAAAAGATTATCATAATGTCAGATTTCTTTCCTACTTTTCATCCTCCTCCCATTCCCATTCCTCCTTTTTCTTATCTGTTTCTGTCTGTCTCTCATTCTCTCTCTCTCTCTCTCTCTCTCTCTCTCTCTCTCTCTCTCTCTCTCTCTCTCTCTCCTGTCTATGTGTCTCTCCTTCTCTTCTGCCTTTTTTGCCCCCTCCTCAGCTGAAATCATTAATAAATGATGACCTTGTACTTAATGTGTAGTTCAGGCTGCCCTTGAACACCAGCTTGTGCCCTTTGAGTGCCCAGATCCTAAGCTTGAAGCATCAAGCCTGGCAGAGGGCATAATACTCAGTATCTTCTGAAGACCAATGACTCTCCTCCCCAAATCAGCATTCTTCCCTCATGCCCCAAATAAACTAGCAGGAAAAACTGAGCCAAAAATAAACCCAAGGCTTATACACAGTAATTTAAAAACTAGTCTCCATTACCAGTCAATGTAGAACATTGAATTTGTATCATAACTGAAAGCATATTGAGGGTCTATTCAAAGTGGCAGCTAAAAATAAACAGAACCTGTTCTGCTGTGCCCAAGGCTTGGTCTCTTTGGCTAGTCTTTTCATATGCTTTGGGTTTGGGATTTTAAGTAGCCAGACTACATATTTCACTGAAGTTGGAATTAGGGCCATCCAGGTTTCCTCCTTCAAAGATCCTCCATCTGGAAAACCTTTTGTTCACACATATTTAGATCTTAAAATAAAATTAGTTTATTCTTGTTTTCAATCAAGAAAAACCACAAACTGTTAAAAAAAATCAGTGTGCACATTTCCAAGACAACTCGTTCAAATGAATGAAGGTATTTGTGTGTGTGTGTGTGTGTGTGTTTTGTGTGTGTGTGTGTGTGTGTGTGATTGTCTGATTGACTCAATGTATTTGCATAATTGCCATTGAAAAATTAGGTACTTAATTTAATACATATGGTGAAGAAAGTCATGTAAGGAAATCTATGTAAAAACATTATTGTAGACAAATTTCTAAACAGTCTTATTAAATGAGAAACACAGAGCCAAATACAGGGGTGAAATCCATAAAGATCATAGAAATAGGAATAGCCACCACTAACCTTAGCTCACCATGCTGTCTTAGCTTCTCAAGAGAAACAGCTTCTTCCTGTCTAACCTGTGCCTTGCTGTTCTGCCTTCTCATTGGCTCTTAGCCCAGCCACCTCACTTCCTTGTCACTGCCTGTCTGTACAGACCTCCAGGTCTCTATGGTTTGTCCTGTGATTAAAGGTGTGTGTCACCATGCTTGGCTGTGTCCTTGGACACACAGAGACTCTGCCTGCCATGTAATCATATTAAGGGCATGTGTCACCACTGCCAGACTTCTGCTTAATGGCTATAACCTCTGATCCCAAGGCAACTTTATTTATTAACATACAAATAAAGTATCACCACATTTCAGCACTATGAAATATCACCACACATTATGATTGGGGCTAGAGAGATGCCTCAGCAGTTGTGAATGCTTACTTGTGTTGCAGAGAACCTGAATTGCCTCCCAGAGTCCAGGTTAGGCAGCTCACAACTCCTTGTGAGTTCAGCCTCAGGGGATCTGATACCCTCTTCTTGAATCTGTGGGTGCCTGTACTTATATGCATATACCTACACACACACACACACACACACACACACACACACACACACACACACATATCATGAAAAATTAGGTACTTAATTTTAATTTAATACACATATCATGTGTATGTGTGTGTGTGTGTATAATTTTTGCCCCTGTTTTTCTGAATTCCTCCCAGACTTCCCCAGGGCTGACCCCAAACCCAAATGATTAGACAACACTAATTAAAATGGGTGGATTTTAAAACAGAAAAAAAAGGAGGTCCCAATTAGTTTTTCTTATATGATAATTTAAAAGCTGAATGTATTATTCTATTTAAATACACTTTGAATCACGTTATATATTATGAATATTATAGTTTACTATTTGAATCCTACCAAGTATACTCATGGCTGCCTCTCATTGGTCCAGGTCATCTCCAGATCATGTTTCAGCTGCTGTTACTAAGGCCTTTAGGCAGACCCCAGTTGGCTCTCAGAAAGTATCTTTTTTACTTGTTTGGGGTGGCTGGCTCTCATGCCTGTTAGGGATGAGTCATCCCACACTTCAATTTTATCAATTTCTTCAGAATAAATGTGTAAACTTAAAAAACATCATCTTTTGACATGCTTGAAGTATTCTGTGACTCATCATAACAAGGCAGTCTTTCCTAAGATTGTACAGAATTTACTGGTTTGCATCAACAAAACTTTACATGGAAATCACAACACATTTAAAATAAAGAAGTTTACCTAAATGAAATCACACTCTCCTTTTATGGAGGAACTAAAATCACTTCCACAGAGTAGTGATCTGAGAAGATTTAAAAAGAGTTTATTAGCTGTACATTATGTGTTACTGCTACATACATTAGTAACTTAGGAGAAAGGAAATAAGGCTAGTTTATTATGCTTCTAAACTACTGCTTTCTTCAAAGCACTCTTACTGAGATATCTATGAACTCAATTGGATCTACTCATAAATCTTCTAAATCAATTTCTTTTTATATGATCTTATATTGCAGCTCATATGTGAGCTGAATGACAGAATCACGTCA
Organism: Peromyscus leucopus; assembly: GCF_004664715.2. Classification (NCBI taxonomy): domain Eukaryota; kingdom Metazoa; phylum Chordata; class Mammalia; order Rodentia; family Cricetidae; genus Peromyscus; species Peromyscus leucopus. The sequence goes on along the minus strand of NC_051077.1, from coordinate 23,462,705 downwards.
CCTGTGTGATACTAAATTTACATTCTCAAAATGTTCAACTACATGTTGGTTATTTATTTTTTGACAGTTAAATGCATCAAACATATGAAGTTAAAATTATAATAGAGACATAGTCTATGGTTTTAAATAGTGTGTAAAATAGAGTTTAGAACATAAAATTTTATAATATGAACAAAATGTTACACATTAAGTATAAAATCCAAATTAATTATGCAATATACAGATTTACACAAAATAGATATAAATATATAACTAATATTTAAATGTCTGGTTCTCAGAAAAATTAATACTTTAAAGACTACAATAAACATATCTTCAATTGATTTTATCAGAAAATGATCAGTATACATGGGCTTTAAGATTTAAATAATATAAACAAGCTCATTACTTTGAAAGAATGTCAGAAAATATAAATTTTATTTATTACATTTTACTAATACACGTTAATGTATTAAACAACTAAGTATATTTATTTCAATATTCCTTGAATGGCATTAGTATGTCTTCATTGGAGAAATGATTTCCTCAGTATTTTGCATTTTTTTGTCTGTGTGTTTGCATGTGTAGATGTGTGCATGTGTGTTTGTGTGTGCACACTTGTCTATGTGTTTGTTTGTATGTCTGTATATGTTGTAGCACTTGTGTGTATGTGGAGCTCCTTCCTTGAGGTACACACAAAGGCCTGAGTAAAATAGTGTTATCCTCTATTACCCTCTTACTTAATTCCTTGAGCCATGGTCCCTTTCCCCACTGCATGCCCTCGAAAGTTTTGTCAAAATTAAACTGACTATAAATGTGTAGATTTGTGTCTTGGATTTTTTTTTTCTGTTCCATTTTCCTATTAGGCTACGTTCCCTGGTTCTATAAAACTTTTATGCTAGTTTCTTTGTATTTCAAACAAAAATGTCAGCATCATTTGATAGAATTCGCCTTTAATCTATAGATCTCTTTGGATGGCAAGGAAAATTTAATAGTATTCCTTTGGCATCTGGTTCTCTGAGACCCTACCAAACTGATGAATAGGATTTGCATACAGAACACTGGACTTTTAAAACTACTTGTATTCCAGTTTTTGGAAATTACAATCCATATGGTCTGTCTTGATCGCAGCAGTGCTCACTTTCCAGAGCAAATTTTTCAATGCTAGTCAGTTTTTCACTGATGTGATAAATACCCAAGAGGAACAACTTAAGAGGCAAGTTTTAATTTGACTCTGAACCAAATTACAGAAGTTACAATCCAGAGAAGGTGTGGTGGTATTGTGTTCCCCAAAATATTGTGCACCCTAATAAACTTATCTGGGGTCAGAGAAGAGAACAGCCACTAGACATAGAGGCCAGAAAATAGTGGCACACACGCCTTTAATCTTAGCATTCCTAAGGCAGAGATCCATCGGATCTCTTTGAGTTCAAGGCCACACTGGAAACTGCCAGGCATGGTGACTCACGCCTTTAATCCCAAGAAGTAATGGCAGAAAGGCGAAAGGTATACAAGGCATGAGGACCAGGAACTAGAGCTGGTTAAGTTTTTAGGCCTTGAGCAGAACAGTTCAGCTGAGATCCATTTGGATAAGGACTCAGAAGCTTCCAATCCGAGGAAACAGGATCAGCTGAGGAATTGGAAAGGTGAGGTGGCTGTGGCTTGTTCTGCTTCTCTGAACTTCCAGTGTTCACGCCAATACCTGGATCCAGGTTTGTTTTTATTAAAAAGACCATTTAAGATTCGTGCTACAAGAAGGCTTGATCCATTCTTTTGGGTTCTATGGTGAAGAAAAATATCATGTTTTCAGGGATGCTTGGTAGCAGAAGTTGTCACTCTAAAGCAGGTAGAAAAGGGGAGATAAGGTTCTGGGCACTGAGAGGTAGGGGCAAAGCCAATACAAGGCCCTAGGGACCTACTTGTTTCTTAAACTTGTTCTATATCTTGCTATCTCTCAAGAATAGCATGGATTAGGAATTTATCAATGGATTGATCCATTGATGAGGTCAGTGTCCTTATGGTCCATATACCTCTCAATGATTGACTCTACCAGCCAAGGGTCAAACTTCCAAAACAAGAGCCTCATTTTATTCATATTATAAAACTCATAATAGTTTTCAGCTCTAGAGTTACATACCTGTGTAGAATTTATATTTTTGCTGATTCTTCTGAATTATTTCCTTGCAGTTTCTTGAAATTTGTTGAGGTTTTTTCCCCATCTTACCCTCTCTGACTGCTCTTTCTGTCTTCTTCTTCTCTTTTCCTCTCCCAATCTCTTCTTAATTCACCGATTTTACTTCATGGGATATAGATGTATTTCTTCAGCATCAGCTACAGAATGATTATTCCACTATGAGACATTACGTCTTCTTGCTTTTTCATGTTTCTTACTCATTATGTTAGTATCTGTATTTAAAGACATTAGAATTTTTTCCAGATAAGCAGACTGGCTTTGTCTAGGAGAACCCTTCTTCACTCATCTTTCTTTTCCTATCCAAATATTCTACAGTGGCCATTTAACATGATCCACGGATGGACTTTTCTATGAATCTCTGCATGCTGCTTTGTTCTGGGGTTTAATCCCTGGATTAAACTTGCTGACTAGATCTGTGGGGAAGAGCATGCAGACTGTATCTTCAGGACATGTACTAAAGACTAACTCTGACAGGTTGATCTAGTACTGGGTAAGCCTCAGCCTGAAAATCCAGGCACAAACTAGATGCTACGGAGTCCAAATTCTCAGGTATGGATAGAATCTGGGTACATAGAATCTGTCCTGGAAATTGAGTCTGCAGGAGTGAACTTTGAGCCCCAATACAATGACCTTTGCTTAGTACTATTACCTCCTAGAATAATCCTGACTCTTGGGTCTTCTAGTCATGGGACTTGCTGAGAGCCCAGGGCCAGACTTAAGTTGAAGTTGGTGGGAAGAAGCTAATCTAGAACCTTGAAAGGCAGATTATAATCTTATGTATGGAACTGTAGATGCTCTCTTGGAAGTGGACCTACTGAAGGTAATTCGGGAATTTAATCCACTGAATGCATTCTGTAGCCTAGGTGAATGAATGCTTATCTAGAGGCTAGGTCCATGAGAGGTAACTTGAGATCTACTGCTGCAAGAGTCTGCCTAGACTTGGCTTCCATAGTGAGGGCTTTTGGTGGCACAGGCCTGGGGCTGGAGGTAAAGACAAACCTTTCCATAGTAGGTAGGGGTTTGTAGTTGAGGATGGGTTGTATATCTTTTAAATCTCTATTCCTGACCTTCTTCAAATACATCTTTTCACATAATATAATGTATTACTTAACAGTAGGAATACGTTCAGAGAAATACTGGCTAGGGATTTTTATCACGGTAGGAACTCCAGAGTGTATTCTTTACCCAAATCAGTAAGGAGTAGGTCAGTCACTCCATGTGGCCTCTTGGTAATCAGGAAATGATAAACATGAGGTGTATGAGGATGCTTCAAGCATGATATGCACAACATTTTAAAGTAAATTTTTTAATGTACAAACAAGAGGAGAATGCTCTAAAATGATGATATAAAAGCTAAGTATAGTAACTATAAGTGGTAATAATAGACATTTGTAATAAGTATCATTATCAAGTATTAAATATTTACACAATCATATGTGCTATACTTTTATAGACTTGGGATATAATGATTTGTTTAACTCAGCATCTCCACAAATAGTTTAGCAATGCCTTTGCCTTTGTGCAGTAACGTTAAGAAGGCCATAATAGAAATGGATGGAGCTGGAAATAATCATTCAAGTGAGGTAACCCACATTCAGAAAGACAAATGCCACATGTTCACTCTTAGATGTGGATGATAGCTTTGACTCTGTAGATATGTGTTTTTGAATGGGCAGATTCAATACTAGAAGGTAATAAACTAATAAGGGGCCATTTGGGGGAATTTCATGGATGGACAAAAGGATAAAATGTAAGGTTGGGGAAGAGGAGAAGGACGCAATAGGAAGGACTTAATGGGGTGTGGAGTTGGGGGACATGGTAGAGGATGGGGCAGAATAACTAAAATTAAACACCTTCAAAAATGCCATATGGAAACTTACTTCAAAAGCTTCCTAAAATATATAGAGATACATATACAAAAGACATATGTTAGTAGGGTTTAAATGGAATTACTCTACAATAGGGGTGTGATAATACCTCCCCAGGCACCATGGAATATCAAATAAAAAGTTCAGTGCCAGGTATGGTGTGCCCCTTTATGAACTGTTGGTCAGTGGAGTCCCATGGATCTACACCAAACCAGTAAAGATTATTGCCATTGATTTGGTTTCCCTGCAGAACTTGATTGTAAGACCTTATTCTGAAGACTCCACATACCTGAAGCATAAGTTTTGGAGAAACTAAGCTGGTATTGAACTGGAGCCTTCCTATCTGCTGGATAGCTTTCATAATGCTGGAAGGTTCTATTTATACTAAAAGGGGAGAAAAGTCATCAACAGTTTTACCCAGCTGTGAAATCTGGAGACATAATAACTACTCATCTGCCAAGATATGCCCACTGATGTAATATTTGCATGCATGTTATGCTTTCTGATTGGATTTAAGATCTCTCCACAAGATAGATCCTATATTTGGTACAGTATCTAAAACCTGTGGTTAAACAGATAATAGACCCTAGAGAAAAACCTACCACTAATACTCTGCTTATGGACCACAGTATTAACTGACTCCTAAGGACTTCTCATTATACTCATAGCTTAGTTCACCTCTCAACACTCATCAGATCAGCTCTCTTTTGCATTGGATAGTAACTGACTTCCAACTGGAATCCCAGCCAGAAGGGTGATATTCTTATGACTGTCCCCAAAGATCAAAATCCTCATTAAAGAAGGTAGAATGATCACAATCTCAAAAGAGAGTAGATACCCACAGTGAAACAATATTTATTGAACATGATGGAAGAGTCACACACATGAGCTAATAGTGGCGGTCCCTACATGTGCATGATCTTACACAAGATCAAGCCAACCAAACTCCCGGCAGGAAATGGGAATGGGATCATGAAGCCCCACTCTTGTCTGAGGACTATTGAAAATGGGTGGCTGCTAAGGGAAGACGAGTCTGAAGTGCAGTCCTCGAAAGGCTTCCCATGCTCTAACATATGGTAAGACTCTTACGTCGTGCAGGTAGCACTACATGGATTCAATGGTACTAAAAAATAGGAACAGCAACATAAATATGGGAGGGAAAAGAGGCAGTAGGGATAGATGAGAAATTAGAGCAGGAAAGAATGAGGTTGGATTTGGTCATAATTATAGGTACGTATCAATATTAAATAAAATTATTTGTCAAGTTGTTATAATTTTATGGAGCCACTTTCATACATATGACCTGTCATGGACCAAAACATAGCCGCTATGCAACACGTGAGTGTATTCCTCAGCTCCACTCGGGAGCAGCGTCTTAGCTCTTGTGAAGGTCTTTTGGCTCAGGGATGACTATTCCAATTGATGTTTCTGTGAAGTATGAGTGGTACATAGCCCTATTCCTCCATCTTGTGATTTGAAAAGAATATCAAATTAATATTATTTTATTGTTTTAATAAGTTATATTTTAGATGCAAAGTTTGGAATTTGAGTTCATGAAACTCCCAATCATACTCTTTCTACATGTGTGGTATACCCAAATGAAACTGGGTGAAAGTCTAGAGTATTTAGAATACAGATCACAGAATATGTAGCCAGGGAATATGGCATGCAGACGGTTTAGAGTGGAGACATAACAATTGAAGAGAAATCCAAGTGTCTCAAAGTTATAGGGGCAAAGGACAGATTATGACATCACTGTGTTTCCTGTTGACTGGTTGCACCCATAACATTTAAATACATATTCCTGCTTTTTAGAGCATAACTGATATAGATGACATTATCCTATGAATAGTATAGCAAGGATCATTGAAAAGTGAACCCTCTTCTCTTTGACAAAAGCCTTTTCCCTAAAGTGAAATGCCCGTGGGTCCTCAGTAGCTGAGAAACCTAAGCTTACTTCTCGACTGCCTAGTGGCAATTGAGTGAATTAATACATGTAAAGCTCTTCAGTGGTGGAGAACATGTTGTAAGTGCTCAATAAACATTAGTCAACATTGACATTATGGATTTTGCTTCCCTAGATCTTAGCTTAGTGCAAAATAAACAGCTTTTAGAGGACTAGGTTCAGATTCAACACTCTTTATCCACTGAAAAGTGGAAGACAGTATGAATAAAATATGGCCATATTTCTATAATACCCTAGGATCCTCTAATTGAGATGCACTGGCAAACACCTAAGACCTTCCTGTAATTGGTGAATAGTAGCAAACTCATTTTGCCATTCTTAAGGATTATTTCATAAATTAATAGCTTCATGCATTGAGAATGAAGAACAATATGCTGTCTAGAATAAAGCTACATACAAACAGGTTGAATTTAAGAATGTCCTTTCTAGCAGGGTGTCCTACATGACATAACTCATACCCTTAAATAAAACATGGTCTGGAGGTGATAAATTTGGATGATCTAAAATGAAATGTGAATTTGTTTCCCAAATGATGCTCTAGGGAATATGTCTCTTTATATTATTGTCTAATGGGTTCTATCCTGGCGTCAGCAGGTAGACGTTCCTGAAATTCTCCAGTCTGATTTCTTCCTTGGTCCTTCCCTCGATGGCCTTCCCTCTGGCAAGCCTTGTGTGGCTCTCCATTGCTTTGGTAGCATCCCTCCTGACTCTGTGAGGTTTTCAGCTGAGACCTTGTTCTCACATCCTCACTTCTACAAAAGTTCTCATCCTGTCCACACAGCAAGCTCTCAGATAAAGGAAGCCCCCTCTTTACCTCGAGATTCTATGAGCTTGGGATGATTCCTTGAATATGGCAGTTACTCAATAAATGTTTAATGTAGGAGAGACGAGGGAGGTCAGCATATCAGACGATATCGATCTTTCACTTTGCACAGGCTTTACATCCCTTAGTATTTCTTTTAATCATCTAGGCACTTTGAACAGCTAAAGTCTACTCATTTAGATGAAGATTTATCTTGAAAAGTTTTGATCCATTACCATAAAAATTTAGAATCTTATAATGCTTTTAAAAGTATCACAGCATTATTTTAAAATCACTTCATTGATCAAGGGAAATTTAAATATATATATATATATATATCAGTATTATTTTATATATACTGTATAATATATATATATATATATATATATATATATATATATCAGTATTATTTTACCACTTATAAATATAAGGTAGAAACATTTTCACTGTATATTCACTGTATATTATTTGAGATGGAACTCAAATAATAGATAAAGGAAAAATAATACGTTTGGTGTTAAGAAAACTCTTATTCAACCTTCAGAATCCCTCCTAAATAACTGTTTTATATATTTTCTCTGATTTTGATTCCGTCATGGGGGCTACTGAAACACCTGTGCTGTTTCCATGCCTTGTGTTTAACACTGATACTGTCACACATCACTTTATCTTGTCATTATTTTCATGCCCATCTCCTTAACAAGAGAATGGGCTCCAAGACCATGGCTTTGATCTTTTTTTGCCACTCATACCAAGAACAGTGCCTGCCACAGGATTAGTACTTAGAAAACTATTTTTGAATTGAAACTGTGTGACAATGAATGGAACAAAGAGCCATGCATTCCATTTTGGATCACTCGCTTGCTTTGAAAGTGACTACATAAAGGATTTCTAATTCAGGATGATCTATTATAACCATCGCATGGAAGCCATTATTTTCAGAGAGCATGATGATAGCTTTGGTGTGTTGAAATAGATTAAAAAGGCTTTGGCTTGAAATGCTGCTGCTCAAAACAGTGAAAGCATAATCAAAAATTTATAAACTTGTAACAAAACAAAAATGAGCCTCAGTGTTTCTGTTATTATTCTACAGTGGACAAGGGATTTCTAGATTGCTTTCTAAGTCCTCAAATATCAATTTTTTTTCTTTTTGCTCATAGAGTAAATGGAAAAAAAGTAACGAGTCACGGGGGATTGTTTTCAACTTGCATTTGTCACACAACAAAAAGGTGCCTTGTTTTGATTGGTAGAGCTCAAGTTAATTTACCAGTAAGATTTTTCACCATGGGTATGAACAAACACATACACACACACAAACACAAACATACACAAATATATATATATATATATATATATATATATATATACCAATATATACACAATATATATATACAAATATATATATATATATATATATATACCAACACACATGCACAAACACACACATATATGCATGTACACATATATATGCACATGTACATACATGCACACACATAAACATACACACATACACAAACACACATGCACAAATACACATACATAAACACATACAGGCATGCACACACATATATGCACACATACACAAACACATGCATACACATACACAGACAAATGCACACACACACACTTTCCAAGAAAAAGTCCACGGTATAAAAAGCAATTATATGTATTTGAAAATTGACCCAGATGCAAAATTATTCCAAATAGATGTACATACAGATATAACTTTTGTCTGCAAAGTTCTAGTTTCAAATACCATTTAATCAGATCTCAACTATATTACTTCCAAACAAGTGGTTTCCAGAAACTTCAAGATTATTAAAGTAAGGTAATAAATATTTTCTGCTCATGAAATAGCATTTGTTCCTAAGCTTAATTAGAATACACATAGTGTGTAGATTATCTGCAAATCAAGGCTTGATCTACAAATTTTTACAATACCATGCAACCATATTTATTTAGGCATTTGTAAACAGATAGTTATATCTTGTTTTGAAGAATGACCTTTGGCTGATCAAAGTGGAGACAAATGCTTTTCTCTGTTTACAAATTTAGGCTCATTCAGAAAACTTGAGTTCTGAATGGGTTTGAAGTATGATTTTAAGATTTTTTCCTATGTATTTTGAATGAATAGGATTGCATGGGTGATTTGTAAACCTATATAAAACTGCCTGATATGATATCGGTAATATGTCAAATAAATATTGGGTTTGATATTCAAATACTAACCACATAAAGAAAAACTACCTGCTTAATGCATCTAGAAAGGAATCATTTGTAAAGGAACCACATTTGAGGTTATCATATGTGCTATTTGTCACATCATTTACAAGGTTCACATTTTATCCACTAGAACCAAAGTCACCAAATGGACTTATGTAACAAGCACATTTTTTGGATAGAGTGATTGTTATGAAGTTGATGAGTTATGAAGATAGCATATGAGTTTTAAAATATCACTACAGCTGTACAGATGTTATAGTCCAGTGGACAGAAACAAACATTTTCATTTACATCAGCCTAATTCTAAATTCTGATGCAATTATATATATATATATATATATATATATATATATAATATATATATATATATATATTAATTCCTTAGTATATGACTAGTTAAATGAAGGTTATTTACAAGGGTAGAACAAAACAATTATAGTCCTATTGAGTAGGGTTCAAGAGAGTGGATGCTGAAGTCAGGAAACATATGGGTTCAAACACTGCCCCCACTTTATTTACTAGATGTATATTTTTGGACAAGATACTGAAACTTCTGGGTCTTTGCTTATTTCACCATGACATACAGGTGATAACAATTCATCTTTCGTGGATTTCATGCACAAGAAATATGGTGATAATCATATACTAAGGATGATGCCAAATTCAGAATAAAAACTAAACAGGTGTGGACCTTTAATATAATCTGCATCTTAAGCATTATGTCGTGGTGATGCTACCTCTCCTATTTTCTTTCTTATAAATAATAGTAAAACATAATTTTTTCAGCTCCCAAGTAGAATGAGGATGCCAATTAAACATGGACAAAGGACTTAATGATTTGGAATTGGAAGATATTGTCTTATGTAAGGCATATTTTAAGTCTCAACTTTGTATCTTTTAATGCCTTTTATCTACTTATGAAATGCTACTTCCTATTCCATGATTTCTCTGTATTTTAAAATACAAATATTACTATAAGAATTATAAAATAACTTGGAATATTATTGAAAAGGAAAAATTTACTCATAATGTGTTATGTTTATCACAACTCATGCCAAGACCATCAAAGTTCAGTTCCACGGTCATGTAGGTGGTAGTTCTCAAACATCCTTTTTTTAAACTTTAATCCCAGATAAGTTTTGATTTTAACAGAGAATATATTTTAACTAAAATGCTTAGAACAAGATAGAATTTTGTATTTATATAAATTTTGATCTAATTTTTATATAAATAGAATATATGTTTTTATATAAATAGAATAAAACATGGAGCTGTTCTTTCATGGTATATGCAGGAAAGCTCTATAAACAATGTTTTCTAGAAGAGAGATGAAGGGGCTCCTTTCTTTGGACTTCTTAGAATTATATGATGCAGGTGCATACTGCAGTAAGTGAAGGATTAAAATAATATTTAATAACAATTCTTGTTGGAGGAAGGGAGTTTCAAAGAGAACTAAAATCTCCTGAAAGTGGCCATTTTTATGTCTTATAGACAATGTGCATCAGGGAAATGAGATTTCATTTCATTCTTAAACAGTAATCATGGCAATCACGCTTGTCTCTGAAGTCTGTCACTGGGGACTGCCTCTTTCCCTTAAAACCAATTTCTTCTGCCAAAGAACTAAAAGAAAGTGACCATCAATAAAACTTCTGATGACTGAATGGGAAACTCAGGGGAGTCATTCTAAAGTTCTCCTGTACTCTATATCATGTGTCTACCCCCATAGTGTCTCAATGAGAGCTGAAAGGAATCTGGAGCTTTATTTAACTTTATTATTTTAAAATAATATCTAACTAACTCTAATGGAGACATGCTATAATGTCTTTAGTTGTACGATCTATGCCTATCTAGGAGACAATAATGGAAGCAGACTGACACAGAAGCTTTATTAGGGAATGGATGGGGCAATGAATTTCTCAAGCCAAGCTCTGATTGGCAATCCATTCCCATTTATGTCACAGCTGTGCACCAAGCTCGGCTGATGTCTGTGTACAGCTGGGATGATGCTGTTGACAATATACAGAAATGAAAATCATTGTACTTTTGTTTGAACTGGTCCCTGATTTACGTTGATAAACAATAGCAGATTTTGTCTGCATTTCTTTTTCTTCCTTTTTAAAATCTTTATTTGTGATTTTTATTCTTTTCCTTTCTGGAAAATAACCACTACACAGTTATAACAATATCTCCTAATCATTGAAAATTTAAAATTCCTCCTCTTATAAAATGGCAGTGCTTGAAAACAAATAGAAAATTATAGAATATTCAGAAAATATATCCTTACTATCATAGGGTATTTTTTTCTAGAAACATCAAAAACATTTTTGAAATACTGGGAAGACAAATCGAGTAATCTGAGAATTTCCCCCTTTATTAGACTACCTAATGGAAAACTTTGGTCATTCCAATGAACTTGGTATAATAATGAAAATTCCAAATTATTCCTACAAATCCTATAGTAGGTACTTTTCAGTTACTATGACTAAGGGCTCCCAAAGAAGCAACTTAAGGGAAAGAGAATTTATTTGGTTCACAGTTTAAGATACACAGCCCATTGTAGAGGAGAAGTCATGGTAGTAGGTGTTTCCACAAGACAGAGATGTTTCAGCAGACACCACTCACTTCCTTCTATCTCTGTGTCTGAGATCTTTAATGGACCAGGAAACTAAGCTTTATTCTACAATCTACAAGGAATAATCCCAGAAGCTCACTGCTTCCATGGAGGATACACCTCCTAAAGTTTAAGCAACATTAGAAAACACTTCCATTAGCTTGGGACCAAATATAGAGACATATGTTCCTGTGGAGAACATCTTTTATTCAAACTACAACCCACTGCATTATGAAAGAAACCAAACAAATAGACTACTTTGTTTTGCAGGAACAATGGCCTACAAAAAATATTTCATTTGGTATTCAAATTTTATGTCTTTTGTTTGTCTAGGAAGAGACACATTTTGAAACTCCATGATACACTAGAGCCAACAATATGTAGCATATTTCAAAGTACAAAGTAATACATACTGTTAACACACAACAAATAAAAAAGTGAGAAATATGCAAGAACACAGATAATTATAAATTTAATTATGCATGTAGAAAAATTATATATACAAATATGGTATTTTTTATAGATGTCATGTGGAATAAGCTTTAAAGGAACAGCATTATCTGCTGCACTTTTCTCACTGATTTCTTATCTCAAATACCAGTGAAAACCCTTACTTTGTATAATCTATATACATTTATTGAAAGTTTAAAAGTAAACAGTGATAGAGTGGGTTGATATGGGAGAAGTTGGAAGAGGCGGTGAATATGATCAAGGTACAGTCTATGAAATCATCAAACAATGAATTAAATATATTTAAGTGAATAGTATTTAAAATGAATATTGAAATTCCCTCAGGACTATTTTATTTTTCTACCTTGCAAATGAAGACATGTTCTTGATAGCAAAACCTAAATGTAAGATACTAAATTGGTTAGTCTTTAAACCTATGAAAACCTTAGAAGAACAAGATTTCAAATGAAGAAGCCTTTGATGATTACATGATCTCTACCTCCACCTGTGGTATCTATCATCTATGTATGTATATATGTATGTATGTATCTATCTATCTATCTGTCTATCATCTATTTGTCTATCATCTATCTATCTATCTATCTATCTATCTATCTATCTATCTATCTATCTATCTATCTATCTATCTATAATAAATTCTTCTTGGACAATACATCCTGACCATAGCCTCCCCTCCACCTCTTCTCTCCCCAAGATCTACTGCTCTTCACTTTCACTTGATCAAAGAACAGGCCTCCAAGTGATCACAAACACACACCACAAAACAAGAAACAGTAACACAAGGCAAAAGCCCTCATATTGAGTCTAGACACGGCATTGCAATTGAAGAAAGAGAGCCCCAAAAGAAGGCAAAAGAGTCAGAGACACATCTGCTCCTGCTGTTAGGAGTCTTCCCAGCTAGCACAAGAAAAAAAACACCTGGTGAGAAAGGATCTATTTTACATTTTTCATGCTCTATATAGCTGTAGAAGGAAGAAGAAAAAAAAGAGGTCAAGATCCAATTATCCTCAAGATAAAATTAAGAAATCCATGTGTCTCTCTTGGCTCAATTAGGGAAAAAACCTACACATACATACATATATGTAAATTATATATATATATATGTAAATATATATTATACCCAAGTAATATATATAATAAATGTAACTATATATTATATAATACATATATAGTATTTCTTTAAAAAGAAGAGAGAATTTTTAGCAGATATGATAAAGGTCATATTATATATTGGCTGCTTATATTTATTTTGAATTTAATGTGAAAGTTCTTAGAGGAGGCTCAACATTTGTTCTTATACTAATAAATTTAGAAAAAACATCTTGGGCAAAATATAATAATAAAAATATGAATTTCTCTCAGGTAAATATTCATTTCAATCTAGATGATATTATTATTGTTATTATTATTCAATGGATTCTAGCATGTATTATTGCATTGCTATCTTGTCCCAACCTTTTGCTCAGGTCTTGTTCAAGCATTTGCTTGGAAACTCAATCATTATGCCTCAAGAGCTTCCCAAATACTTCACTGGGACCACTTCTTTTGATGTTAAGGGCTTTCACCACCTGCCCCAATGCCCCAGATAACATTCTACATACAGGGTAACTGGTGCTAATTACCCTACTTGAAGTATTCATTTATCTGTAGAATTTTTCACCTTCTACTATATCACATAATTCATTTTTAATATCCCTCTTAATTATGTTCACCACTTCTGTTAACAGAGTGTAAGATTTATGGAACTAAATTTTTCTGTTTTCCTTACTTTTAGATTCATAAATAAGGTCTGAAATCTCATTAAATATTCCTAAATTTATGCTTCACTAAACAAATTGTAAAAGATATGTATTTCCTATTGGTACCAAGTTATATTCACTATCCATTCTTGGAACTTCTGTTAAATAGACTTGAGATTCAATCAATATGCCAGCAAAAAAGCTACTGTGGATTAATGAGACAATGACTTTTGATTTGCAAAGTCCTAGAAGTTTTTTTTGTGATATTTAAGTTACTCTTTCAATGCTCTCTTTGTAGTAATCTCACTAGACTTAAGTATATTTGATCCTAATTTTTATCCCAGAATGTTAAATTCTCTATCTTGAAAATAAATGACTTCTCAAGATCACTGAGAAATTTTCTCAATGCCAAAAATCTAAACAAAATTTGTGTGAATGGAAGTAAGGACTGAAACAGGTTATTGTTTTTTTTTTCCTTCCCTGATGGCCAAAATACAGATGAGTTTGTCAAGTAAGCTTTCTCCTACTATTAAGTACTCCATAGATAAGTCAATATTAATGTCATTTGGCATTAATAATACTTATCCCAATGGCAGGGAAGTGTTTAAAAATATTAATCTGTTGCATTTAAACACTTCTCTAAATATTATTAAAAGGTTGCATCACTGTGAAATTGATAACAATGCTTCACAGCAACATTAATTACAAGCTTTTGATTGCTAGCAAACAACTCACACACTGGCTTTGGTGTGAGATTCCTACTTTGGATAGTGGTGGTAAACACACATAAACAAAGCAATTGTGTATTCATTCATTGTCCTTTCAGTCAGAAGGTGGTGTGTGTGTGTGTGTGTGTGTGTGTGTGTGTGTGTGTGTTTGTGTTCACGTGTGTTCCATGTATGTGTGAATACCTGTTATCACCTTGTAGGCACATGTAAATATGCTCACAGATCAACTGCTTGGGGACCAGGTGTAACAATAATCTGTTTTAAACTCGTCACTCACCAGGATGTTGCTGTGGAAAACTTTTGATTCATTTTAATAATCAGCCTTTGACTTGTGTACAAAGTTTATGAAGTTGATGAATATTATAAAGAAAACCCCATATCATGCTACTTGTCCTATTTCAGGTCCAATTTCAACAAACTTGTTTATGTGGTTTTGCAACTTGTAGACTAGAAACAGATGACAGCTAGAAACAGATGACGGTTGCAGGAATAAATAGCTGTTACTGTGTTCTGGGGGGAAAAAAAGAAAAGATGATAGCTGACTGAATAGTTATCCCACTGGTTGAAAAAATGCTCACAGTAGTCATGGGCCATTTACTGTACAGCTAATAAATCTTATCTACTTGGCTAGCATATGACTTCTGTCAGAACGTGTGGCTTTACTACATGAGGGTTGTGATCCGTAAGATGCTTGAAGGAGGATCCTTATATTGTTCCTAGATAAAATGTGGGAAGTAAAAACACTTGTGCAAAGTTTTTGGACATCAAGTAATATACATTAAAACATGTTTTGTAATTTTAAGAAACTATGTCAATGGAGGTTATTACTGTTATCATTTCTATACTTCGCCTCTTGTTCTTTGACACATTGATCCTATGTGAAAATAAGTTAAAATATGGTCTACTTATGAAATCTCTTAGCAAATTTCAGAAACAGCATTAAATGTAAATTTCTTTATATTTTATTCTTAACGATTTTCTGACTGAGTCATTTGCAATGTCATTTAATATTTAAGTGTATTTCTATCTTAGTAAAATGGAAAGACATTGAAAATGATAGAATTTCCAATGTTGTGTTGACCAGATT
The DNA here is from genome assembly GCF_004664715.2 of Peromyscus leucopus. Classification (NCBI taxonomy): domain Eukaryota; kingdom Metazoa; phylum Chordata; class Mammalia; order Rodentia; family Cricetidae; genus Peromyscus; species Peromyscus leucopus. The sequence goes on along the minus strand of NC_051077.1, from coordinate 23,447,037 downwards.
TAAAAGTTTTGAGTCTATCTCATTGTGAAACCATGTACTATGCTCCCAGAGCCAGAATATGGTATTTTTGTAAAGACTAAGATATAAATTTAATTTGTATACAACTTTCCAGTTTCATTTCATTGTCATGTTTCTGTAAATCAGGGTCACCTTTCTTAGAAAGGTTATAGAGACAGAAGGAGATAAAAAGGATAAAACTGTAAGCCCACAGAATTGCTGGGATATGTTAGCTGGAGCTCACCACTATGACATAGTATTTGGGAGGAATAAGTTGAAAGAGGAATTATTTACTTTTAAATTGGTTTTAGATTATTCAGAGTATGGTTAGACCTATTTTTTGGGTGTGAAGTGAGGCAGAAAATGCTGGTGGACAGGATGTAGTGTAATGAAGATGATTCCCTCATGGCAACTAGGAGAAGAGACACAAACAGGACCAAGGTACAAACAAGAAGCCAGAACCAAGGCATCACCTTCAAAGGGACACCCTCCTCACCTCTTGCCTCTGCCCAGTATCAACTCATAATGCCGTGTTTAGTAAGAACTCAGAATACATTATCCCGCTAATGAAGTTGGTACCTCTAGATCCTATCACCTTGTCATAGCACTATAAACTGGGGCGGGGAGGGGGAGCTATCAACACATGAGAGTTCTCATGATTGAAGTAGACCTGTCTCAGCTACATTGTCTATTAAGATATATTAGCTAAGAACTTGACAGAATACTGACTTTAATGAAAAGAGTAGAACTTAGTAATTAAAATAAATTATAACCCATTTTGTTCGAATTCTGCATGTCAATCATCTTATTTAATGTCATCCATTCATGCACAGTAATAGAGTTTAAACGAGATATCTTCAGATATTAAAGTTAATGTTTTCTGGTAATGGACAATGGACATATTTTAATAAAACTAATGACAAAAGCAAGGGGCACTGAGAGTATGTGTAAGAACATCTCTTGATACATAGAAATGCCTGTCTAGTGTCAGAACAGCACTAACAATTACCAGAGGAGTAACAACAAACAGTCATTTGCCAAGATGGAAAGATGTTTCAGCTGTGAAAAGAGGATTTGGGGACAAATCTTTTTTTTTTTTTTAATTTTGATTTTTCTATTCATCTATTTTATATCCCAGCTGCAGCCTCTCCCCTCTCTTCCCTTCCATTCCATCCTCCTCCTCCCTGCCTCCCCGAGCTCCTCTCCTGTCTCTATCCAGGAAAGGACAGGTCTCCCATGAGTATCAATAAAACATGGCATATCAAGTGGCAGTTAGACTAAGCACCCCCTCGTATATTAAAGCTGGGCAAGGAGACCCAGTAAGAGGAGTAAGATCCAAAAAGACAGTAAAGGAGTCTGAGATAGACCCTATTCCCGCTGTTAGGAGTCCCACAAGAGGACCAAGCTACCCAACCATCACATGTATGCAGATCCTGTATGAGAGTTAGTATCACACGGGCTTCCGGCTGTTGATTCAGCCTCTGTAAGCCCAGATTAGTTGATACTGTGAGTGTTCTTTTGGTGTCTTTCACCCCTCCGGCTCCTGAAATCCTTTCTCCTCCTCCCTTTCTTCCTCCTCTGCAGGATTCCCAAATGTTGTCTAGTGTCTGGCTGTGTGTCTCTGCATCTGCCTCTGTCAGTGGCTGGATGACACCTTTCTGATGACAATTGGAAGACAGGCACCAATCTGGTCACTGGAGACGGCCAGTTCAGGCCACTCATCAGCTATTTCTGCGAGTCTAAGCTGGCTTCTCTTTTTAGACCCCCGGAAGATTCCCTTGTGTCAGGCTTCCACCCAACACCAAAATGCCCCCACCCCCAGCAGTCTCCCCTCAGGACTCTCCACAGCCCGTGTCTTCTCTGATTGCTCATGTTCCCATCCCCACCTGTTCTCAGTCCACTCACAAAATCTCTTATATTTCCCCTTCCCAGGGATATCCTGGTGTACTCCCAAGAACCTCCTTGTTACCTAATCTCTCTGGGTCTGTGGATTATAGCATAGTTATCCTTTATTTTACAGCTAATACCCACTTATGAGTGAATACATACCACGTTTGTCTATCTGGGTCTGGGTTGCCTTACTCAGGATGACTGATTGTTTTTTCTAACTCCATCCATTTGCCTTCAAATTTCCTAGTGTCCTTGTTTTTGACAGCTGAATAATACTTCATTGTGTAAATCTATCACATTTTGATATGGATAATTTTGGAAATACAATTTTTGTTCATCTTGACTATTTTAGTATTTCTAATGAAATTTAAATCTAAAGCATTTTAATCATTGAGTTGATAAAGTCAAAGGTTATACACTTATGTTACCTTAACATAATACTAATATTTTTATTAAAAATAACATTATCATTTATTGTAGTAAATAATAAACCATCATTTAACTAAATTTTTAGTTTTAATACAATTTGCAACAATTAATATTTCTTTATAATGAAAATATTGAAGGAAAGTCTATATTTAAGAAATAAACATGTGTGAATATTGTAAATAAGCACTGCTGTGTTAATTAGTTTCCAGCTTTTGTTGTAACATATTACCTAATAATTTGACAGGCAGGATACTTGCCACGTGAAAAAAGGAATATCTTATGATATGATAAATTAAGATAAATTGGGAACCATTTTGTTGGAAAACTAATATGTCTACTATTTCATTTAATATTATCCAATCATACAAAATGATAGTATCTGATTATGAACTGACAATGGATGCATTGCCCCCACTCACGTCCAGGCTGTTAATGTAGATCTCATTCATTTCTCTGTCATTAGGTGATCCCCGTGTCTTTTTTTTCGGTCCTGTTTTCCAGGTAGCCTCCCTGGTGTTGTGAGTAGCAGTCCAGTCATCCTTGTTCCACATCTAGTATTCTCCTATTTCTGGAACAAGAACAGAGAGGGAGAACAAGGAATAGGAGACCATGGTAAATGAAGACCACATGAGAATAGGAAGAAGCAAAGTGCTAGAGAGGCCCACAGAAATCCACAAAGATGCTCCCACAATAGGCTGCTGACAATGGTCAGAGACAGCCCAAACTGACCTACTCTGGTGATAGGATGGCCAAACACCCTAATTATTGTGCTAGAAACCCCATCCAATGACTGAAGGAACTGGATGCAGACATCCACGGCCAGGCCCTGGGTGGAGCTCCAGGAGTCAAATTGGCAAGAAAGAGGAGGGTTTATATGAGCAAAAATTGTTGAGACCAAGGTTGGATAAAGCACAGGGACAAATAGCCAAACAAATGGAAACACATGAACTATGAACCAATTGCTGAGGGGCCCCCAACTGGATCAGGCCCTCTGAATAGGTGAGACAGTTGATTGGCTTGGTCTGTTTGGGAGGCATCCAGGCAGTGGGACCAGGTTCTGTGCTCAGAGCATGAGTTGGCTGTTTGAAACCTGGGGCTTATTCAGGGAAGCTTGCCTCAGCCTGGGAGGAGGGACTGGACCTGCCTGGACTGAGTCTACTATGTTGATCTCAATCCTCGGGGTAGTCTTTGCCCTGGAGAAGATGGGAAAGGGGAGGGGGGTGGGAGGGGGGAAAACAAGGGAATCCGTGGCTGATATGTAGAATTAAATTTTATTGTAAAATAAAATAAAATAAATAATTATGGCAGCAGGGACCATTGAGAGCATGCTTAAACATTTCTTATAAATACATTTGACTCTGTCTCCAGCCTTCATCCTTAGCTCACTTTGACAGGAGGCAATAATTTAATCAGTGGGAGATTGAGCTGCACAAGCTTGTTCCTGCATTGTTCAGCAGGACAGATGTCTTCAATCACTATGACAATGAGCACCTTAGATGAGTCAGAGGTAAAGTGTGTGGGATTTTAATTGAATTCTATCTGTATCAAATCAGTTGCCCTAAGCAAGCCAGGATGAATTGCTGGTGGAGAGTCTCTCATGAAGTACCCCAGAAGGTCTGCTAGGATAGCATGACTCAGAGAGATCTTGATTTGGGGTTGGTGATACTAATCCAATTTGCAGAATCTAATCTTGTTCAGAAAACAAGTACAGTTCTATTAACCATTGCTGCTATAATCTATTTTCTTTATGCCAAATACCCATGAAATATATTTTATATAATAATGGCACAATTTTTACATTTTAATATATGAGCAATTATTATCTTGTTTATTTCTAATCTATACCCTGAATTCATTATGATCCCTATGTGCCTACTTGAACTACCCAGCTGTCTCTGAAGCCTAATATACCCCAGCAAAATTCTTGCTTCTTGATGTTCCTTTACAGATTGTCATGAGTCCGAATTCAGTTGTAAGAGAGATGCTAGACGCAGATAATTGAAGCTACAAATGCCAGCTTTATTGCTGATCGAATCTAGATGGAAGGACATGGCTTACTTGTAGTTTGATATATCTGGGAGCAGATATATCAAAGAGATTTTTGATATATCTCTTTGATATATCTGCTCCCAGTCTGAGCTGGAATCACCTGACCCAAGCCCTACCTGTATTTCACTTAAACACATCCCTGGGCAGCAGAGACAGCATCCTTTCTCAAGCCAAGCAGACATAGACAGCAGACTAGGGGCTGCTATCTACACACATTGAGCATTTTCTGATGTTAATAATCAGGAGAGTCAAGCCTCTTCCATAAATAGTAGGGGTGGGGCTAGAATAGGAAGAAGAGTTGCTCTCATGGAAGTTCCTTAGCTTTAAAATGAGAACTTATGCAACACCATGCCCTTCTGCAGCCCAGCAGAACTCATCTCTGTAAAGGGCCTTAATGTTCCCATAGCACTCAAGCCAAACCTTAACAGCACCCTCTACTTCTCAACCAGTCTTATCTTCAAAACACACACTGAACTCTTCTCTGCACTGGGAAGTATCAGGAATCTTGTTCCGACTATAATTTCTGCTCTTTATTTGCACAATCCTCGTGCTCCGCACAGGTTATCATGACAAAAATCACACCTCTTAAAACTTCCTGAGCAAAGCTCATATGAACTCACAGTGACTGAAGCTGCATTCACAGGGCCAGAATGGGTCTGCACCAGGTCCTCTGCGTATAGAGTGTAGTTTTCAGTTTAGTATTTTCATGAAATTCGTGAGAGTGTGAATGAGTAGATCTCTGATTCTTCTGTCTTCTCTTGAGGCCTCTTTTCCTTCTGTTGGTTTGCTTTGTCCGACTGCAATGTGATGGTTTTGTTTTATTATATTACATTTTATTTTGTTGTGTTTGGATGTCATCTCTTAGAAGCCTGTTGTTTTCTAAGGAGAGATGGAAAGGCAGTGGATCCGGAATGGAGAAGAGGTTGCAGGAACTGGGAGGGGAAACTGTAATCAGGATATGCTGTATGAGAAATGAATCTAATTTTAATAAAAGGAGAAAATGTAATAAAATGTGTAGCATGAATCCTAATTGGTCTTAATAATAAAAACCCACAGTCAGATATCAGGGTAAATGCTGAAAGATGACAGAAGTAAAGGAGCTATCCTAACACATCACTTACCTCCACAACTTCTCAGACGGAGAAGGGAGCTGAGCTCCTGTCTCCTCCTGCCTTATATTCCTCTCTCTGGCCAGCCCATATCACTTCCTGTCTCCACCTTCCTAGTACGGGAATTAAAAGTGTGTGCCTCCCAAGTGCTGAGATTAAAGGTGTATGCCACCACTGCCTGGTCCTTATGGTTAACTAGTGGCTAGTTCCACATTTCTGGTATTCAGGCAAGCTTTATTTGTTAGAGCACAAAAACATATCACCACAAAAATGTGCATTGGAAATTAAATAAATAAATAAATAAATAAATAAATAAATAAATTCCCCCAAAATCCATCAGTGGTTTTAAGTATATTAAGAGACCCAGTACCTTACATTAAATCCTTTATTTCCAGTTTTCCTTTTACCACCACATTTTTCATAGAAAGTGAAAAGAAAATGGCTGCAAAATATTTTTTTTAAGTATTCACCATCCTTAGCCATCATAGAAATACAAATTAAAACTATCCTCAGATTTTACCTTAGTCACTGTTCTATTGCAATGAAAAGACACCATAACCAAGGAAGCTCTCATCAAAGAAAAGATTTCACTAGGGGCTTGCTTATAGTTACAATTTTATCATAGCAGAGATTAAGGTGGCATGAAGGCAGACATGGTGCTAGAGAAGAGCTGAGAGTTCTACATCACCATCCACAAATAGCAGGGAAAGAGAGGGAACTGGGTCTGGCAAGGGCTTTTGAAACCACAAAGCCCACTCCCAGTCACATACATCCTCCAACAAGGCCACACCTCCTAATCCTTCTCAAATAGTGCCACTTCCTGATGACTAAACATTCAAATACATGTGCCTATGGGGATCATTCTTATTCAAACTACCACATACATTCAGAATAACTAAAACTAAGAAAATAAAAGCTAGTGAGACTGTGGGGAACTGGGGAACACACAGCACTGTTGGCAGTAATGCAAACTGATGTAGTCACTTTATACATTTTGGTATGGTATAGCTGGTTCATAAGGTAGATTGAATTCTATCTTTTTAAGGAACAGTCACATTTATTTCCAGAGTGCTCTATCAGTGTCAAAACCATGGATTTGTTTGCTTAACTGTAGCTGGAGTTATCTCCAGTCCTGCCTGGGCCAGCAGCCACCACAGACTCAAATTAACACACAGATGCTTATACTATTTAAACTGTTTGGACTAATGGCTCAGGTTTCTTGCTATCTAGTTCTTATATCTTAAATTAACCCATTTCTATTAATCTATACTTTGCCACATGGCTTGTGGCTTACCGGTACTTTACATCCTGCTCCTCAGTGTGGCGGCTGGCAATGTCTCTCTGCCTCAGCCTTCCAATTCCCAGAATCCTTCCTGCCTGGCTACTAGCCAAATCAACATTTTATTTGTCAATCAATCATAGCAACATATATTCACAGCATACAGGACATTCCACAGCACTTTGAGTACCTACATAATCCAAGGAACTAGAAAAGACAGATGAAGAGTAGTGGGGAGAATAATCACCATACTTACTCTCTGGTATTTTCTACTTCATTTGTTCTTTTTATGCATATATTCACAACTTGTTCCTCCTTTTTGACTTAAGAAATAAGCTTTCTGCCTGGTTTGTTTACTATCTTGATAATTTTGAGCTTTGGTCAGTATCTATGTCATCATGAAAGTTAGTAGCTGGTCCTGAATTAGTAAACTCATGACAGAGAAATGAGATGAATGAATACATCTGTGTATACAGGATGAAATTCTTGCAGGAGATGTGAACTGCATGTTGGTATGATGTAAGCTCCATGTTGGGGAGCTTTATGTTGAAGGCTACGACACATATGCATGAGGCATGAGTAACTTGTCCTTTACTTTCTTTCTTCTGTGATATAATTTCACTATCAGTGCCTTACATGCAACCCATTTTGTAAAATATTTTCAGTCATTTGGAGGTAACACTTAAGGGAACTCAATTCTGTTTTCAGTTGCATGAATGTAGCCTACGCATCTGCTCCATAGCTATGGGCATGAATAAGACTTGAAAAATTGGTGTAAACATCAGTTTGGGTTTAGACTTTGTTATGTCTGAGATTTCAGTGTAGATAGAGATAAGAACATTTAGCCTTCAAAAAATTACACAGAGCTAAAGGTCAACTCAAAATCCACTGTGTACTCACCATTTATCAGACACAACTCTATACATCAAACAAGTTGAGTGCACAATTGAGATAATAAAAGTGGCTGTTTCTTCTTGACTAGTTGGGAACACTCTTAAGATCTTTGCAAGAGTCTTACATCCAAATCCTCTGATATAGAAAGAGTAGTTATTTTTCACTGGATCTTAGCTAGAAGTCAAAGATGTGACACTTTTTTATTCCCATGCTGATGAAGCAACTGAGTTATAGAGAGGTGAAAATAAGTGAATCTGATGTCAAGTTTTAGAGACAAACTCAAATCTAGGCTTGCAACCAGAGCCTAATTTTTTTCCCGTTAATATTTTTCCAAATAATTTTCAATGACATGGGGGAATATTCAATGAAGCATTTATTGAGGTACTAGGGTCTTGTTTCTGTTCAAAACCAAGATTAATTCTGCACATATAATAGACATCCGCCAGAATGTACATCTATGATCTAACCCCATAGAGGAGCTTGCTTTATTTTCTCTCTTTCTCTATCTTCTGTATATCACACAGGGCATGGTATTGTGAATGCACTGAGGGAGTGAGATTGGAAAGGGACACAATTATTTTGACTCTGCTACCAACCTATCCAATTACCACAAAGACAGGATCTTCCTGGGACATGCAAGTCAACAAAAAAATTCTTAACTGTTAGATGGGTAGTACCATTTGTAGTCTGAGTGCCAAAATCATGGGCAAACTGGGAATTCAGTGGAAGAGTTCAAAAGAATAGCATAAAATGGGTGTCATTGGAACATGCATTAAAAGTCCTTATTGAGGAATTTCAGAAATATTTGGGAATACTGCAAGGAAATAAATTTGGATTAGCTAATTAAAGGGACATAAATTTTATAGATAATGCTTCACTTGTAGAATAACACGGGGGACTGTAAAATATTTTTAATCAAATATGAAATCTGTTAATGGAATTAAATTTCTCTCAACTTGATATGTAGAATGGACATTGTGTAAATTGTCTTAGTCCTTAGACACCAGAGCAGAAGATAAAGGGCATGAAACAGAATAGAAGTAGAAAAAAAATCAAGGTAAGACTATCTGAAAGAGAGCAATGATTTTCAGATAAACATGAATTTTAGTTACTAGAAAGGATAGATTGGAAGCTATCTAAACCATACTTTTTATTTATTCCTATATGAACTTACATATTTCAAGTGAAAATAAAACTCACTAGAATCAGCTTTGGTGTTCATTTAGACATTGTAAGTGATCTATATCTTAACTTTTTGTAAATTAACTTAGATTGCATATTGTATTAAAATGTTTTTAATTTACAAAATTTTATTAATCATTTAGAATTTCCTACACTGAATTTTAGTCATGTTTGGTCTACTGCTCCACACTCCTTTGCAGTCTTCTAGCGAGACCACTCAGGACTCCATAACTTCCTAACTTTGTATTTTGAGTGTGATAAAGATGCCCCATTGACGGCTGAGTGCTCTACCATCTCCTGTTCTCTGCACCTTTATCAGTTGTAGGTAGGCCCCTCAGTTTCTTTTTCCATTGGGGAAAATAAAACCCCAAACCTAAAACCAATCAAACGACAAACAACTTTCTGATGAAGTGTAAGAGATACCTAATGTATGGGCATAGTAAGAAGTCCTTAGGAACCAGTTTAATTCTGTTGTCCACTTGTAGAGTAATAGTAGTAAATTCTGCCCTAGTGCCTATGGTCAGTTACTGGTCTTGGCTCTTATTTCCAGTAACTGTACCAGGTTTAGATTTTTACCTCATGGAACAAAGCTTAAATCCAATCAGAAAGTGGTTGGTTATACCTATAACAATTGTGCCAGTATTCCACTAGTGCATATCTAGCAGATTCTTATTGTAGCTGGGGTTGCTTGAGCTAAGCTGTGAATTGTGGGCTCTCTCTCTCTCTCTCTCTCTCTCTTCTCTCTCTCTCTCTCTCTCTCTCTGTAATGTAATAATCCTGTTTAGGGTCCAGATATCCATAGTAGCTTATTCTTTACAATTTGACTACTTTGTAAGTGTTTGTATTAGCTGCCATTTACTGTATAAAGTTATCTTTCTGATGAAAATGGATAGTTGCATTAAATTTGTGGGTATATAAAGGTAATCATTGAAAAGGCTTTAGTTAGCTCCTGTAGAGAAGGTCTTAAATCCAATCAGAAAGTTGTTGGTCATACCACTATTACACTAATGGGTACTACTTTCCATGTCAGTCATTATTGTAGCTTGATGAGACTGTTAATGACTTTTTTTTTCTCTTAGAAGCTTGCATAGCACCTTTTAGCATTATAAAAACCAGACAGAACAGAGGAAGCTTTCAGATCAGTTGTAGCTTCATTTATCCATATTGTGTCAAGGCATAAGGTGTCTTGAGCAATAGGCTCCTACTGTTGTATTCTGGTGGATAACCATGAGCAATGACAATAGCCTGTACTGTTTGGTGGACCTCTGGTATTTCCATGACTGGCAACTCATGGGGGTTTACAACACCACACACACTGGGCTTTTTATTCAATGACCTGTGGTTTCTAGTAGGAACAGTACTCCCCACATGTAGTACAACTCTGCAAAAACCATATTATCTCATAGATTCTTTCAGGATTTTAAGATCTGTAATTTAGACCCAGGTTTGAAGAATTCTCATAGAAGTGTTACTGGACTGGCTTATTCTATCTGGAGGTAGTAGTCCAATAGCAGTCACTGGGAAAATCACAACTTCTCATTGCATAGGCTTAACTGTACCAGAAGAATTGTGAGAGTATTCCAGTGCTTATCCCTAGCCAGGAAGAACACTTTCCTGAATCAATACGGACCATATGTCAGAGAACTACCTATAATATTGGTGTGACTATGCTTGGAAGGCCTTCTTTCGTGTGAGGAATCATAGATGGAGCACATGTGCTGAGTGGGTAGGCAAATGCTATAGACAGATAACTCTAGGATCAAACAGCTTCTGGCCTGAATATTAAGTACATTAGAAAGTAAAGCCAATTACAACAGCTACACTGAGACACTCTCAGCAGTAAGCATAGGTATAAAATATTTGTTAGCTGCTCACTGAAAAAAAGAAATAATAATTAGCTTTCCTCCATGAGGAAACACATACAAAACCCACCTTCTCTGAGTAAAGCAAAAGTACCATTTGAATATGTATCTTTGGCCACACAAATAATGGTAGGATCAGTTTCCAGAGTCAGCACTCTGCAGGACTGATTGTATCCACATGCTTTAGCCTTCATAAATTCAGCACAGTTTGTGAACAGGAAGGCTGGGCCATTTCTTCACTGCAAGCTGTATAATATGGAATTATGTGAACCCTGTGATTCAGCTGACCACATCAATGCTGCATAGCCACTGGCTTGTTATTGTACATTCCAGAAGGCATTTTTGAGACCACTCTCTTTTAGCCTCATTGACTTTTATCATTTCAAAGGTGAGATGTTGGAGAAAACTGATAAGTTTTGTGTTGTGAACTACCCTTGAGAAACAGAGCTTTGCCTTGTTGAGGATTCAACTCCAAATGAGGCTATCTTATAAGCTTTGCTTCTTCTGGAGCCATCTTAGTTATGAAAAAAAAATCAGCTGGTTAAAGTGGCTGTCATCTGTAGTCATAGTACATCATAGTAGTACTTGTTAGTAGTACTTAGGAGGATCCCTGGGATTTCGAGAAGAGCAGGGCCTGTAGAGTAATTTCCTGACCAGCCTGCGCCACATTGTACTATGCTGTCTGATGAAGCACATGCCCTTTCTAAAACCAACTAAACCAAACCACTAATCAAAAGTGACAGCAAAGCATTAGCACGAACAGAATGATTCTTCTGGTGAAATATGATGCTTCTTATACGAGCATTCCATAAACATGCATCATTAGCCAATTCCGGTATTTCTGATCAAGGTAATTTTAAAGTGTTTACATATTTCTCCTTAACAGTAACTTCTAATTTTCTTCAGTTGGTAACATCAGAGATGTTCTTTATGTATTACACCTTATCCTTTCACATAATCCTGCAATGAGGAAATCTAAGTATCATTAAGGTTAAAGTATCATTCCAAATGCATTGATCTGGCAAGTACCCAGATGAAAATTTGAAACGAGATCTACCAGTTCATCGTTCCGATTCTAGTTTCAGTCTGTTAATGTTTTAAGCTAGCTTGTCTCTTCTTCCCAGGCACCAATTATGTCAAAATATGCAAATATGGGACTCACTGGATCAGAGACCAGTCAGGAAGAAAGGAAGAAAGAAATGAGAGGGAGTGAGTGAGAGGAGGCAAGAAGGAGGAAGGAAGGGAAGAGAATATTAAGCAAAGAAAATCGGTATTACTTAAGTGATTTCAAGGGCCTGTGAGGAGCTGTTTGAGGCTTCATATTTCTTTGTATTATAGATGGTAAGGGAAAGATTAAATACACCCACTTCAATTCATGAGAATAAAATACATTTTCAAGGAAGCTCTTTCCACCCATAGCAACTTTATGATTCCATTATTCAGATCGTTTTATTTTCAATCTGCTTCCTTCTTCATAAGGGTTCATAACTATGAATTTTATTTGAATACACCCAAAGAGAAATCTATTGAGATAATCCACACCATCTAGATTTTCATTTCTGAAAAGAGATATAAGTCTGTGCATAAAACAATTAAATAGAACAGGTAAGTTGGCTCCCATTTCATAAAAGGAGCTGCCAGGTCATGTGAGCTTTATTCTTTAATGTACACCAACTTTCATCTTTGAAATATAACGATAACTTAGTCCCCTGAACTACAGCCCATTACTAGGAAGTTGGCACCAGCCAAAATTTCTTAAAACTAGCTTTTTAAAATATGTACCTAAGGGAAAGATGGCTTTGTAAAGTATGAATATGGCATGATAATTCCCACGGGAAAAAAAAAAGCCATCTTCAGGCCTTACAAATGTATTTACACAGTTTGTATACAGAAAGAATCAGGAATAATTTAGACCTTCACCTACCAGATTAATAAAATATAGGAAATAATTAGAAAAATCCCTCTAAACACAATCCATTGGTGCAGATAACAATAATCCTCAATAGAATTCTGATAACAAATGTGGTAATACACAGAGAATTTTAAATGCAAGTTCAAAAGCAGGTACAAGCATGTATGCTGTCATAGTTAGGGTTTCTATTGCTATGAAGAGACACAGCAACTCTTATAAAGGAAAGACATATAATTGGGGTGGCTTATATTTTAAGAGCATTAGTTTGCTATCATCATGGTGCAACATGGTGGCATGCACGCAGACATGGTGCTGGAGTTGAGAGCCCAACATCTTGATAGGCAGGAAACAGTAAGTGAAGTGAGATACTGGGTGGTATCTTGAGCATATATGAGACATCAAAGCCTACCTCCACAGTGACGCACTTCCTCCAACAATACCACACCTACTCCAACAAGGTCAAACCTATTCCAACAAGGCCACACCTCCAAATAGAACTACTTTCTTTGGAGTCGTTTTCTTTCAAAATATGATATAAGCCAAATAGAGACATCAGTGTTTTGGTAGGTTAATAGTGCTCAAACTAGATTTCTGTTAGTAATCACTACAGATATCTGAGAACATAATGAATTTATTGTACATGTGCACTCTTAAATGTGTTTTGTCTTTATTAGTATCAATATCATTCATGTTATTAATTTCATATCCAATGTACATTTAATTTAATATTATGAAAAATATTTTGCATAAATATGATTGAATATTTTCAACAGTGACAAAATTTTATTTTTTGTAAATAACATGATAGACCACTATATAATAGTCTTTGAAGAAATGTTTAATAATATTTAGAAGTTGCTAAGATGAAACAAACATTTGTTCAAAATTGGTACAGTTTGTTTTAAAATCTAGTATAGAAATTTAGATATATAATGAGTTACATTATCATGTCATTGACACTCTTTCATGGGCCCTTATGAATGACTACTATTAGATACTTATAGGAGAACTTTTGGAATTTGCTTAGTTTCTAGGAATATATCCTAAAAATTAACTTCCTTCTATTCATCTTAAATTTGAGTATTTAGAGGAGCACTGATGATTTAACTTTTGCTTGTTTTTTCCCAGTGTTTAGGGTTTAACTCAGGCTTTGTACATCCAAAATACTTACCACTGAAGTGTATTCCCAGGCTCATTGAACTGTTTCTTAAACCATACATTCAAAACTTGAAGACATTTCTCAGAGAAATATAGAATGTTGTTTTCAATTCTGTTCAAATTTCAAAGGACAAAGAATGTAATTTCGAGGCATACCAGTCCAGTGAGATTCTATGGGAGTACCAAATATTTAGTCACAAAATGGGGTGACCAGAGTTGAATTACTTTGAGTACCAAAAAATAAGTGAAAATTTTCCTTAATCATTTAAGTAAAACTTCTTGACTCTTATGTCCTTAAATATATAGAAAATTTTTCAAAGGAAAAGTAAAGCACCATTCTATGGTTATAGCAGAATGTCATTAGGAGTCATTTTATTGCTATGTTCCTTAAGCAGAACAAGAGTATTTTGTTTTTCCTTAGGCCATTGGACTATCCATCCTCAGGTTTTTTGACACTGAGCTGTGTCAGGCATGGGTTCTATCTAGTACAGTGAGCCTTAAATCCATCCGGGGAAATTAGCTACTCTCCAATGTACTCTCACAGGGTATATTGTTATTAACCACATCCCATGGTAGGACCTATTCCAAGCAGTAGATAGTCAACACAAAATTATCCCACTAGTATTTTTGTGGAAATTTGTCTTATATTATTTTGTTTAATTATTTTTTGTTGTTATTGTCTTACCAGTATTTTCCTTGTATATTATGATGTCCAATCTATGGATTAGTGTGTGTGTGTGTGTGTGTGTGTGTGTTTTTCTTTTTCTTTTTTGTTTGCCTCTTTGTTTTCTAAAGGGAGAGAGAGAAAAAAAGAATTTCATAGAATTGGTTGGATTGGGAGGTGGGGAGAATCTGGGAGGAGCTAGTAGAGGAGAAGTATGATCAGGATATATTGTATGCAAAGTTTATTTTAAAAGGAAGGAAGAAAGGAAAGAATGAAGGGAGGAAGGAAGAAAGGAAGAAAGGGAAGGAGGGAGAGGGAGGGAGGAGGGAGGAGGAAGGAAGGAAGGAAGGAAGGAAGGAAGGAAGGAAGGAAGGAAGGAAGGAAGGAAGGAAGGAGAGAAAGATCATTGAAACATGAACATGGTAGCACATGCCTGTAATCAGGTCACATATGCATACAGTAAACTTAAGATCAGAGTTAGGACTATTTAAACTTAAGATCAGAGTAAGGACCCTCTCTCTGTGTGTTCTCTCTCTCTCTCTCTCTCTCTCTCTCTCTCTCTCTCTCTCTCTCTCTCTGTGTGTGTGTGTGTGTGTGTGTGTGTGTGTGTTCAAGCAAATATATTATTGATTTTGTGTTTTTGAACTGAGAAAGAAGTTCATAAAACTTCTAGCCTTAAATTCCTTGTGATTCACTGGTGAGTAAACATTTGTGTGATAGGTGAAGAACTGTACAGATTTATATGGCAGGACACAGGCTTCTGTGCCTTTCGGGTATACAAAGGATTACTTTAAAACAATCACCATACATAGGGAATGACATCTTATAAATTATCTTTGGCATAGAGACTTGCTAGCCCAAGTGTCATAATAGAACTATGGGTCATCAGGACTTTCTGGGAGACAAGACACCCACTTCTACAGTGTTTTCTAAGTACAGATAGATATATGACAAACTGTGAGTGAATACAGACCCTGAGTGTAACTTTTCAGCTTTGATTTTCCATCTAAGTTCCTGGAAGGCCAGTCCTGAAGTCCCCTTCAGCCTATGGTAAGTTTCAATCCCATCACCTCCTGCGTGGCCATTGCAGTGTCTAAATGTAATTAATTGAATGGTTGTTTTTAGTAATTTAGTGAGTTAATGTTGTTCTAACTGAAAGCTTTATCTTATGTTAAATTAGACCTTCTTGAAAATGACCACTGACATGAATATAAATGCAGTATTACACACTTATTTAAGTTTTGCTTGTGTGTGTGTCTGTGTATGTGTTTACTCGCTTAAAGTCATCATCAGAAAATATTAAATGTATTTCCAGACATAACAAAACTCAAACTTTAACATTTCAACTCTGCTAACTATTGTGATGAATTCTGGCAATGTACCCCTTAACATCACTCATGCAGTAAATCATGCTTCTGTCCAGCATCCCATGCTCTGTATCTTAACCTCCTGTTAGTAGCTCCCATGATTATCAGACTCACTGTCAGGACACTGCTGTGTTTATATTTATGTTAAGTTACACATTTTAAATAATAGATTCAAGGTTCAAAGCAATAATACCTGGGTTAAAATATTCCAAAGCAAACATGTGAAATGCTTCTTTGAAAGAGAGGATGAAAGCTCTGGACTTGGTAAGAAAAGTTTTAAAAATTGTATGCAGAATGAGGCAGAGTACACTATGCCAGGAATACCTCGATTTGTAGAAAACTAGTTTGGCCATCGTATTTTAGTATATATATACCTACATGATTAGTACTCAGCTAGGAAGGAAGGAACATTATACTTAACAATGGACATAAGGGGAAATGTGGTTTTTACAGGATTTGGTAGCTGCCAACTACATTAAAAAAGGCAAATTCCCCAAAGATACAGTGCACTGCTATAATAACATACTAACTTCTTAAATTAAGAAACAGCCGGGTGGTGGTGGTGCATGCACGCCTTTAATCCCAGCACCCAGGAGGCAGAGCCAGGAGGATCTCTGTGAGCTCGAGGCCAGCCTGGGCTACCAAGTGAGTTCCAGGAAAGGCGCAAAGCTACACAGAGAAACCCTGTCTCGAAAAACCGAAAAAAAAAAAAAAAAAAAAAAAAAAAAAAAAAAAAAAAAAAAAAGAAACAGATCCTGTGCAATGGTCATGCAGTGTAATTCTCAAATATTTGTAATATCTTCTTTGGAAGTTTCTGTGTGCTAGTTATACTAGAGTCCTACATTTTCGTGAAATGGCGGAAACTAATAATGCTCTTTAAATCTTTCTGAGACATCAATAGAATAAATACCAAAATAATGAATTAATAATTATTTAAATAGAAATAAAGCAATCATTTATGAGCCATTTGCTCCAGAAGTACTCTTTTTTCTATTTTTCATTAGAGAAAATATTTTGCTCCTTCCAAGTTGGATCTGAATTTCAAGGCCATTTTTTTCATGCTGGTGTGAACAACAAGCTAACACTATTCTTGTTGCTAGGAGCTAACAATTCCTTCCTCAAGTAATATCAGATATCTTAACAGAATAAATTAAATAGAAAAATAAGCTAATATGTATTATCTCTCAAATGGAAGGTAAAAGATCATTTATGCTATATTATTACATATTCTTATACTTAAGCTTGACTGAACTAAAAAAGAAAATGGAAGGCTTTTCCAAATGTGCTGTTTTTTAGCATGGCTGTATAATTATCTGTATATACGGAATTATTTTAAGACACATTAGTCCAATTACTTTAAGAATGAAAGGAAGACTATGCAGTGGCTTATCCTTAAAGGAAATATGAGCTACTCAAACTGTGAAATTGTTAACTATGCAGAGTTCGGATAGACTGTTGAGCATATTCCAGGGATTAAAATGCAGACTCCTCAGAGGTCCCTTCAGACTCAGAATCTTTCTTTTAGGTTTGATTGTCTGTCTGGTCTTCATTCAGCTGCTCTTCATTCTATCTGGGAATCTCTTACCATCCTCACTAAATGGTGGTTACAGCCTCCTGTGATATGTTGAACTAAGTGGATGGGCATGAGCTTCTAAAATTGATAATCTCTTAAATGAATGCATATTAATGAAGATATTTTAAAAACTTTTACCTCAAGAAGGGCATTTATGTAGTTTATAATGGGGTGTGTGAAATACAAAGAGTACTATATGACTCTAGGAACAAGCCTGTCGCCTGTTAATGTGGTTCTCAAATCTACTTTGGGGAAAATTTATGCCTAATTATAGTTTTGAGAGGAAGGAGGGTATATGGAAAAATAAAGGGGATGAAATGAAAGGGAGAAATCATACAATTATATTATAGTCTCCAAAAATAAAATAAAAAATTAACAAATAATATTTTGATTGGTGTGGGAAAAATTTCAATTTTCATTAATTCCTCCCCTGCCCCTCCTCTACTCCTTTTGATATTCTTTATGTTGTTTATCAGGTTTTACATTTAGCAGTTAAGATATTGGGTCAAGGAAGTACAGTTAGATAGCCTTTGAAGTTTCTTTTTCAACTATGCTTTTTAATATACTATGCCTTTTTTAAAATTTGAAGCAGTCTATGATAAGATGTAAAAGTAAAACAAAATAACAAAATTAATAATAATAAAAAATAACAGAAATTTAATAGATTCATTAGTAACCATTCTGTAGACAAAAAATTGAGAAACAGAAATACACTTAAGGTTATTTGATGGGTGACAAGACCAGAATCCATGTAGCTCATGGCAGAGAGATCATGGCTTTAACTTTGCTTTCTGAATTATTTTACAGTATATCACTAATTGTAAGAAATTAGAGTCATAATGTTCAGAATTAAGTTGCTTAATTTGAATCTGAAAAAATCCCACAGTAATTTTTTGAAATCTCAGAAAACTTCGAGAACTAAACTTAAATGTTTTATTTTAACACCATATTACATATTTTTTTGTAATATAACATAAAATGTGACATAGTAAAATTGAAAGTAATACAGAAAGACACCTGGTATGGAGCTTTGTCCTCCACACATGTCTATATGCATGTATACACACAGTCTCTACACACTAGAACACACATAAACACACTCCACATAAATAAAATATGATCCTTATCCAGGGAATCGATATCTTGTCTAAAATATGTTTTGGTATTTGAGGCTAGAAATACTTATATTTATAACATTTTGTTAGTGTGGTTAGTTATAAGAGTTTTCTGTTTTTTATGTATTGTATTTTTAGGTTGGTTCATTCTCCACTCCTTAGAAATGCTAATTATTTTTCCACAAGAGGACAATGTTTTCGTTTAGTCCACAATTTTTTGTCAATATTGTTGAAACATTTATATGTACAACCCAACATGTAACAATTCATTCTTAGTATGAAGAATTATGGTTTCCTTTCTTTGAAAAGTAGCTGATAATTTGTTACTTCAAATTAATGGCAGGGCATGTTGCCCCTTGATGTTTTAGTATACAAAGTTCAACTCTTCACCAGCTTCCTTTGAATTACAAAGATATGTAAAGTAGCATACTGAAAATTCCCTGAATGTGACAAGTTCTAATATTATATTTTTATGAAAACAGACTGACATAATCAGGTTTGACATTTTCTGACTCTTTTATGAAATAATAAATAGGTTAAAATAAAATCACATCACAGTTCTTTTCTGTTTTTTAATTTTGTTTTGTTTTTTGTTTGTTTGTTTTTGTTTTTCTAGTAAGTGAATTGTATGTCCAGTCTCAGAACAGAATTGACACCAGGAATACAAACCCCATAGGACCCTAAATGTTTCTGTCTTTACTTCAAATTTGCTAATTCTTATAATTGTTGTTATTGTTGCTTTGAACAGCACAGATTGTGCTTAGCTGCCATATTTTCTTTGTAGGGCAGACAAATGATGATTATCAGGGATTACCCCAGCATCATTGGACATTTGAATCAAAACAAAACTCAGCTCTGAAAGTGCATTGACAATGGACTCTGGCTTCACTCAGGAACTCATGATTGTCTATTTCTGAGTTCTACCATGGGATAGCAGAATTTCCGCAATATCTTTTTCTGCTTCATCACTGAGAATTGTCAGATGCCAAATACTGGCAAAATAATAGTAGAAGTGATAATGTTTGGAAACTAATAGTATGCATACAATCATGTTTCACATCATGTATATGTTAACTTACCACAGCACTGTATGTGCTTCAATTTAAATCAGGATTCCTATCCCCACAGTTTATCCATAAAACAGACATTTTTTCCACCATTGTATCTCTAAAGAATTCAGCAGTATAACTACATTTTACGTCTTATTAATTTTAGAGTCTTCAAAACCAAGTTGAACACTAGCTGATATTTAAACATATTATCAAAAGAATTAACTAGTCTTTTTTTAATGCTGTTACCAGGTTCCTAAAATAAAATAGTTCTGACCTTATCAGGTTTGGATGTCATATTGTAACATGACATTTCAGGCTTCTGAAAATAACTGCTATGCTGTTATTTTTTTAATTTCCATACATAATATACAATGGAATAAGGACTTATTTCATCAAAATTAAACTCTCTAATAATGAGTCATGGAAATTTAACTATTTGACTTTGGTTAACTTATTTTGTCATTAGAAATACTTCTGTAATAGTGGTATACCCTAGGTTGATTCTACTACACCGATGTCACCATAGATTTAATTATGCTTTTAGATATTACCTTAAGGTATTGTGGAAAAGAAGAGACAAAGATGAAACAATTTTTAATTTTTATTTAGAAACTATAAAATATGGTGCAGTATTCTAAGTAGTACCCTAGACATGCCCATGATATATATGCTTTCTTCAGTCCCTAGTATCAAATAGCAGTGCCTATTATATTATTCTCTATTGAAGTCCATGGTAATTCTTTTGTAACCCGAGAACTGCGCAGCTGTTAGAATGAAGCTGTGCCCGAATCCTCTTATCATATAGCAAAATTATGGAATATTCCAGAACACACTGTATCTGTCTATAGTGTTCCCTTGATATTAGTCCATAGTGTTCCCTTAATACTAGATAAAGTATCCTGTCTTTGTAGGCTGTAAATTGTTCTTGGCAGTTCTATAGCCTGCATTTCTGCTCCTGGGGAGTAGGAAAGATGGATACATATTAATCAAAATTTAGTGGCTGTGCTGTAACTCACAAGTTGATACCCTGGGGATTTATAAATGAAACAGTCAGAGTTTCCTATGCTGTATGATGATGTAGATTTATTAAATTAGGAGGCTGTAAAATTAGAACAGGGACTCTCTTTTATGTTAAACATATGAATATGCGGGTATAATTGCCATATTTTAAAATGCATGTTTGGGAAAGGGAAATGCTTACAGGAGATTTCTCTTTAGAATGTTCTTTATCAGGAGCCAAAGTCTCACAACCATGAGGGCCATGAGCAGGTCTAGTGGGGGAGAGCACTAAGAGAGATACAGCACCAGGCCAGAGCTAGCTAGCATGGTGGCCTTGATTAGAGAGAAAGTGTGCCTCCTTTTTAAACCTGGAGCAGAGCAACTTTAGAGAGATGGCTGCCATTTCTAACATGATGCAATCTAAAGAAAGGAGCCTTCAAATTCCCTGAAGAAACAATTTCTGACCCTTAGGGATTTTCAGGGTGTTGCAGGAAATTCTACACCATGTGACTTAGTGGACCTAACCTATCTGCAAGAAAGCAAGCAGTAGGTAGCACTACAAACCTATTCTGCAGTTGCAAAGGGGACAGAGTGACTTACTGTAGCTGAGTTTTCCTGGGTCACAGTCAGGACAAATCTCTCTCACCCGCCAGTGTCGCAGCTGCTCAGACCTAACCAAGTAAACACACAGAGACTTATATTACTTATAAACTGTATGGCCATGGCAAGTTTCTTGCTAACTGTTCTTATATCTTAAATCAACCCATTTATATTAATCTATAATTTGCCGCATAGCTCGTGGCTTACCAGTATCTTAACATCTTCTCATGGCAGCAGCTGGCAGCATCTCCCTGACTCAGCCTTCCACTTCCCAGACTTCTCCTCTCTCCTTGTCCCTCCTATACTTCCTGCCTGGCTACTGGCCAATCAGTCTTTTACTTATTAACCAATCAGAGCAACACATTTAACATATAGACCATCCCACAGCAACTTACTTTTCCCTTTGAGACTTAAGTCTCAGCAGATTGTCAGGTCTTGTTCTAAGTGACAGAATGCAGGTGACAATAGCCTGATTTCTGGGAGAGAAGGGCAGTTACTGAGTCTGGGATCTACCAGTAATATAACATCCATATTTCTAAACATTATGTGTAAACAACTTTAGGATGATGGCTTCATCATTTGGAAAAGGTCGGAGCCTAGCAATGTCAGAATCAGAACATTGTGTGAATTCTGTTAGTAAAAGTAATGTTATGAAGCAGTGAAGGCTTGCTTTTCATTTAAATTTCGTCCCCTCTTGCACTCATTCAAAGGCCACCTAAAAAGATCAGTGTGGAAAGTTTATTCTCAACTTGAGTACACAAACACACATCAGACCAACTTCTGGGGGTGTTTGGAGACATGTTCTAAAGTACCACATCAGATAGGTTAAATCAGAGCAGGGAATGGGGGTGGGTTAGAGCTGAGAACCTGCACTTGAAATATATGGACACATATCTTAAAAAAACATTCATTTCATTTTCATAGCCACATGGGGATTCATTGTTGCATGCTATTCGTAAGGTAGACATTTCATTTCCAGATCTAGTTCTGTTACGTATTAGCTTTTTTGACACTTCAATTCACTGACCCCATAAGAGTTATTGAGTTGTATCAGATACATTACAAGCCATCTGTCTTTCATAATACCAGACCCCCTGATGCTTTCATTAATCAATAATTGTCATCATCATCTACATATTTGAGGTAGTTATTAGAGATTATAGTCAAATCTTTGTGTGAGTTTTTTAGGTATGTGTGCATGCCTGAGTGCACACGTACCTGTGTGTCTGCATGTAGTGACCCTGAGTTGACTTCTGGTTTCTTCTTTTATTGTTCTCTACATTTATTATTATTATTATTATCGTTTGTTTTGTTATTATTATTATTATTATTAATTTTGATTCAGAGTCTCTTGCTGAACCTGGAGTTTTGCATTTAGGCTGAAGTGGATAGCTAGAGAGACCTGGGGATCCACCTGTGTATGAGCTTCTGGTTCTAGGATTAAAGGTTTATAGGTGCATAACACACTGTAGGCTTTTAGCTGGGTGCTGGTATCTTAACTCAGGTCTCCATGCTTGCTCAGGAATCACTATCCCTTTGG
The DNA here is from genome assembly GCF_004664715.2 of Peromyscus leucopus. NCBI lineage: Eukaryota > Metazoa > Chordata > Mammalia > Rodentia > Cricetidae > Peromyscus > Peromyscus leucopus. Next base: position 23,424,366 of record NC_051077.1, on the reverse strand, counting down.
ATTATCTCTCAGCCCTCTATTTAAATATTATAAGAGTGAACAAGTGATGTTATTTTTCGAAGAATTCTACAACATAATTAGTTTGTATGGTTTGCTCTAATTGTAGGTAAATTATTCCACTTTCTACTGTTTGAATGCTGAGTTTTCCCTTATTTATTTTCCAGCGTTGCCGGTAAACAATTTATTAGAACAACAATATTTCAATTCTGTATTAGTGAAACTTAGCTTCCTCTTGTAAATGCCCTATCTAGTCATCAGTGATTTAAGCAGAAGGCTGATCCATTTGGTACACATCTCTTTCTGCAAGATAATTACTCTTAAACAGTAAGGATTATCTGTTGGTGCAGGAGATAACTACTTTTCATTGTGCCAGTGACTCTCCTAGTTTTATTTAAAATGGAGAACCTAGAAAGGGAAGCATTGGCCAGAGATGGGTGCACAAGGCACTAAAAGGGACATGTATGTTGTTGGGATGGTTTTCCTTTGCAGTGCCCTCTTGCTTTCTTCTCACTCCAGGTTTCATAGTTTTCATGGAACTTACATTAACTTGTTATTGATATCTGTCAAACAGTTGGGTCCCTATTTCCAGGCTAATGGCACCATTATACAAATTCTCAGAATTGAGTCAGAAATCTTTCTACTTTAGGCAGCCTAACCATACAAATAAAAGATATGTTAGTTACAATCTTACAATGTTTTATCTTTGACTGAAATTGCAAATTATATAATAAATACTTAGTATTATATAATAAATAATACTTAGTATAATAAATAAATACTTAGTATCATCCCTGTATTCCAATGGCATGACTCTTTGTCTGTGGTTATTGTCTGTCCTATGTGCCTTGTTAGTCATTGCTTAGCCTATCTGTGTACCACTTCCAGGGAAACTCTGCACATCAACTTTGAAAAGGATGGAATTTATTTGGGAGTGTTCTTTGCTCCTTGTGTTTCCCTTAGACACTAATGTTACTAATGTTCACAAACTCTCTAACTCTATTGACTTTTTTGCAGAATCAAAACAATTCTGCAAAGCTAAGACTCTTCATTCCCAAAAGACAAAATTTCCTGCATCAACCACAGGCTAGCAGGTGAAGGTAGAGGCTATAATTTTTTGTTTCTAAATTCACTGAAACTGATTTTTTTTTATTCATGTACATTTATGGACATACTAACCAGTTTCATACAAATGCTTTATTCATGTATATTATATGCTTTGACCATATTTACCTCTTCTAGTTTTTTTCTCCCAGATAACCTTGCTTCTATTTTCATGTATATATGATGATTAGTGTTCATCATTGACTTGACTTGATTTAGTATCACCATGGAAACACATCTCTGGGTACGTCTTTGAGGCTTTTTCTAAAATGATTTAACTGAAGAAGGAAGACATCCTCTGACTGCATAAAAAGGAAAAAAAGTTAGCTGAATCCTAACATTCACCTTTCTTTGGTACCTGACTGCAGACACAGTGTGACTATCTATATATATATATACCTATATTTATGAATTCCCTAAAGTGATTGACTGTAACATCAAGCTCTGAGACAAAATTAACTCTTCCTTCTCTAAGTTTCTTTCTTTTTTCATATATTTTATTACAAAAATGGGAAATGTAAATAGTAATAAAGAAAAATTTATATCTGCATGATATATGTCTTATATTTAACACACATATATAAATCTATCTATCATCCTTTCATACATACATATATATATATCAAATGGGGATAAAGATATGCATAATGGGATACACATGAGAGAAAACACGATATTTATCTTTCTGAATCTGGTTCATTTCATTTCAAGTGATGATCTCCATTTTCCTATAAAAGAATATAATTTTATTTTTCTCCTTCTGGCTGAATAAAACTCCACTGTGTGTATATAAGCACCACATTTTGTTTATCTGTTGATCTGTTAAGGAACACTTGAAATCATCATAGTTATATGATGTGTCCCTACTTTAGCAATTCTTCTCTTTTTTTTTCAAAATCTTGTTGGGTTATTTCTGCTTTGATTTTGTCTTGAAACTTCAAGTTATCTCATCTTTCCTTAATCTACTAATGCTGCTGAAATAATTCCTAGGGGAAGTTTGGTCTGGCACCGAGCTCCACCTGCTGTAGCATCGCCACGGCTCTTGTCTGAGATTCATTTTGATTCTGTTTCTCACCCATGTTATTCTGACAACTTTGAAAATGGTCTTTTTGTAATGGCATTGGCTATCTCTTGAACCTACTGGAGCTACTGTAACAGAACATTCTCCAGCTTTATGTAAAGAATTAAAACATCACTTATCATTTTCCAGGGGCCTGGGGCCACAAGGTTAAGGTGTTTCCATGATAGGATCTTTGGAGGCCTCTCTCACTGGACATACAGAAAGAACCTCTGGCTGCCTCTTCTCATGATCTATTGACTAAGCTCATTGTGCCACTTTGCATGGGTGAATTTCTTTTCTAATATCCAATATCAGTCAGGTGGGTTTAGAGTCCACTTTAATCACCTCCATTAACTCCTTCAACCAGACTAGTTGCATTTGAAGAAATTATGGACCATTACTCTAACAGACATAGCAACACTTACTCAAGATTATAGAATTAATAAAAAATTCTTGCTATTTTTTTTTAGATAGGGTCTCAATCTTTAGCCCAGAATAGCCTAAAACTCACTGTGTAGCCCAGAATGCTCATAAAGGTAGCTTCAGTCTTCTGGGTGCTGTAATTACAGGTATGAACTGACCCACCTAGCTAAATTTCTGATACTAATACTAAACTATAATATCAATTGGTTCTATAATGAGCTCAATAACCAGGACTAATTGTGGGGATGTTATGTCTACCTTTAGAATATCATTTTATAGTCTTAAGAGGAAAATAAAAGCTAAGTATGATAGCTCCTGCCTATGGTATTAGCAATTCTAAAAGGCAAGTGGAGAATTTCTTAACTGCAAAACTTTATGATCAGCCTGCATGGTTTTGAAAAACAATGGCTTAAACAGCAAAATCAATTTATATATAGACTTGTGCTGAGTATGAGTGTAAAAATATTTTCCATGTATGGCTGCATCTAGATCCTTGTTGTAAATTAGAATTGTGTATCTATGCAAAAGAAGATTCATAGTAATAATAATTGCATTCATAGAGTTGTATACACCAGTAAAATTTCTTTGTTTTAAGTCTCTGAGAGAAATACGGATGAATCTTCATCTTGCTTTGTAAGGAAGATCTGTCCTTAATGAGCCATAAAGCTAATTTCTTGAAGAATTAAATGGGAATGCACACCCTCAACCTAAATCTGAGTAATTAGTGATGCCACACTGTCTCCATTCACAATCACATACCTGAGAGTAGATGGAAGAAATGGAACAAATCATATTTTCTCATTAGAGAGATTATAATCGCAAACGTGCAGTCTTTCCAGAAGTAATTTTCCATTAAGGAATATTTATATTTCCATGATTAAAAAAAATAACTTGGTCTAAGCTAGCTCAGTATGTTTCATCATCAACAGTTTCTTACAGTTTTTGCTGAGAAGTCTGGAAAAGCTGTTTACCCAAAGATACACACTCATGCCTTTCTCTCTGGGTTAACGCTTCTTGGTCTTTAAGTACTGATGATTGTTCACAGCCTACATTCTCTACCTATTGTACTTGAAATAGGTACAGTCATTTAGTGGCTGTTCTGTTCCTTTGCTGAATCTTCTTATTATTTTTGACAAAAGAGAGGAACACAATTGGGAAGCTTCATTTCTTTACCTCTCATGTTGAAAATGGAGACATGATGAGGACTATTTCTAAAAGCACAAATCTTAAGTATAATGATGCCTCGTAGCTACTGGTGCAGAAAATAATGGCAAGTTGATGCTTCTGATTAATATCATCACATATTAATAACATCTAATTAACTTTTACTTGAAGCATAGCAGCTGTATCATATGATCTTTGCATAAATTTCAACGCAATAAAGGGGAATTGCATGCTAATGTATTTCTGCTTTAATCTTTCTTGGTAATTCATTCACTTACAAAACTGTGCTACTTGTATACCAAGATGTACTTACTGCATCAATAAGACTTCTCTTCAAATTGGATAATACATACTTCATTGTAAAAATTTATGTCAAATAATACTTTTAGCCATTTGCTGTAGTATTCCATAAATGTATTTATATAGATTTTAAACAGGAATAATATTTTATGACTGATTAAAATCCTAATAATTTTAAAGGAATCTGGACATTAAAATTATTCTTCTAATAAATAAGTAAATGGAGTATGGGGTGAGGGCCAAATAATAAAGAAGGCCAAGTAATAAAGTGCTTTCTTTGCATACATGATCATATGAGCTAAAACATAGAATTCATATAAAAATCATCCTATAAGTTAGTGTTTGTAATCTCAGCTCTTATAAAGTATAACAGGCAGATCCTTGTGGCTTAATGTTTAGCTGCCTAGTATATTTGGTGAGCTCCAGGACAGTGCGGATCCTGTCTTAAGGAAACAAGTTGGATACTGATAGACAACATCTGAAGTTGTACTGTGCCTTGTACATCCACTCCCACACATATGGCGGTTCATGTCCACTCATGTCCACATAAGCACCCTCAAATACAGTCACACAAACAACACAAAGTAAATATAACAGTGAATGTGTGTGATGTGTGTTTGTGTGTGTGTGTGTGTGTGTGTGTGTGTGTGTGTGAGAGAGAGAGAGAGAGAGAGAGAGAGAGAGAGAGAGAGAGAGAGAAAGTGATGATTTCAGCACTAGATGATTGTGCTGAAAAGAGAAAATATAAAGTATGCAATAATAATGAAATAAATCTTTAGCCATAAACATCAGAAATATAAAGATTGATTCACACACACACACACACACACACACACACACACACACACACACACACTGTACAGTCCCCTTACCTCCTGGATCTTAAGTACCACACAAATAAATGTAACATTACTGTGTGACTGACGACTATTTAAGAAGTACATGGTTCATATTAGCCCATGATGGGATGTGATATGAGCAGGAAAGGGAACGTTTTCCCTTTAGGTAGAGTTAAGTATAGATTTATTTAAAAATGAAATAGCCAAATCTGAATGCAGTGAAAATCTACCTTGGGAACTATAAATTAAATACACACAGGATCTGGTAGATCCTCACTACAGATAGATAAAACTTATGTCTTAGGTTTGTAGCTGCCTCATTGCTAATCAAAGATTAATTCTGACTAGGCTCACTGTTAGTATAAAGTCAACACAATATCTACAGGCATCACATCCAAATCCAGGTGAGGTTATATCATGATCTACTCAAATCTGTCTCTAATAGTTTCCCATATGAATAGGAGAAAAGCCCCCAATACTGACAAATACCTACACAACCCCTCCTTCCTTCCTTCAACCAGTGAGCTGCTCAGTCCCATTTCTCTTTGTACACTAACTTTGTCCCAGATCCTCTGGCCTATTTGAATCTTCTCAAGTCTCTGTCTTTTGGATGTTTACCCAGTCTGTGAGTTTTACTAAGATAAAGACTCCTTAATTTTATGAGAAAATCTCTTCTAAAACATCAATATATTACCTTCTTAAACATCAGTTCACTTTCTTCTGGCCCCTCGTCATCATCTGAAATAACATACTTTTACAATTATTTATGGTCTCTCACTACACACCCAGAATACCAGCTGCAGGATTCTCCTCTTTTATTTCAGTCAGATATTTTTATCTGTTGTATTTTTCTTTTCCATTCCATTGCTGAATTTGTGTTTGGCTTATGAGCACAATACAAGTTAAATAAGTGTTGTATATTGAACGAGCATGTGAATAAAAGTAGGGTTTTATTCAGAGGTAAGTCAATGCATACAAGCCTTGTTTTAGATGAAAACTGATAGACCTGTAATAGACAAAGATCAATATTTGTGATCATGCCTGTTAGAGAATTTTAAAAGTACATTGACTAAGGCAGGAGAAAAATAGATGGACTCTAGAGATATTTGAAGTTTCTGACTATAATCACAACACTTTAAAGAATGAGCCTGGAGGATTCTCATGCAATTTAGGCTAGCATTGGGTACATACTTATCTAAAGTAATAGGCTTTCTGGTGGATTAAACAATAAAAAAGAATGAAAAAAATTTAAGCAGTTGGGCTCATCCTTTGCTGCAGGGAGAGACCTTGTCTCCTTCTCTTCTTTCTCCCCAAGAAATACAAGGGATGTTTGATTTTATTGCTTAGTACTTTTGTTTGATTGCTATTAAACAATTAATATTTGGTTTGCTATAGGTCCTGGGCTGTCTAATGTCAGGATCTTTGTCACACAAACATTGCCAGATATGAGTTCCATCTCATGGAGTAGGCTTTAAGTCAAATCGGTTGTTGGTTGATTGGGATTTCACTTAAGAGCTGTGGAATATTTCATGTTTAAATGTTCCACATTTTCTATATGCATTCTTCTGTTGAGGGACATCCTGTTACTAGCTCTCATGAAAAGAGTGTCAGTGATCATGATAGAACATGTGTCTCTGTGGTAGGATGGAGTATCCTTTGGGTATATGCTCAAGAGTGGTATATGTGGATCTTGAGGTAGATCAACTCCTGTCTTCCTGAGGCACTAACACAATGATTTTCATAGTGGCTGTACAGCTACAAAGCACCAGTAATGGATGAGTGTTCCCCTTCCTGCACATCCTTGCCAGCATGAGGGGTCATTTGTTTTATTTACACAGCCATTCTGACAGGGATAAGATGAAATCTCAAAGTAATTTTGATTTCCACTTCCCTGATGGCTAAAGATTTTGAACATATCTTTATCTGTTTTACAGTCATTTGAGTTTCCACCATTGAGAATTCTCTGTTTAATTCTAGACCCCATTTTAAATTGGTTATTTATTTTCTTGATACATAGTTTTTTGAGTACTTTATATGTTTTGGATATTAGCCCTCTATTAGAGGTGTAATTGGTACAAGTCTTTCTCTATTCTGTAGGCTGCTACTTTGTATGGATGATGGTGTCCTTTGCCATGCAGAAGTTTTTCAGATTCATGAGGTCCCCCTTATTAATTTTTGATCTTGGTGTCTGTGATAGTTCTGCTCTGTTCAGAAAGTCTTTTCCTGTGCCAGTGATTTCAAATATATTTTTTACTTTCTCTTCTATCATATTCAGTGTATCTGGTTTTATATTGAGGCCTTTAGTCCTTTTGGAGTTGAATATTGTGCACAGATCCTGTTTGACCAGCACCATTTGTTGCAGATGCTCTTTTTTTTTCCAATATATATTTCTGACTTCTTTATCAGTAAATGTCTGGTGTGTGGGTTTATATCTGGGTGTTTGATTTGATTCCACTCATAGATGTTTCTTGTGTCATGGTATTGTAGCTTCATAGTACAATTTGAGATCAGGGATGGTGATACCTCCAGGTGTCCTGTTTTAGCTATCCTGAGTTTTTGTGTTTCCATATGAAGCTGAAAATTGTCCTTTCAAAATGTGTGATGAATTATGTTGGAATTTTGATGGGGATTTGCATTGACTCTGTATATTGCTTTTGGTATGATGGACAGTTTTTACTATATTAGTTCTACTGATTCATGAGCATGCGAGATCTTTCCATCTTCTGATAGATTCTTCAATGTCTTATAGTTTTTATCAAACAAATCTTTTACTTGTTTGGCTGGAGTTACCCCAAGATATTTTATATTATTTGAGGCTATTGTAAAAGATGTTGTTTCCTTGATTTCTTTCTCAGTTTATTTGTCATTTGTATATGGGAAAGCTATTGATTTTTGTGAATTAATATTTTATTCAGCTATTTCATTTCTTTCAGCTGTTTTCTGAAAGTGTTTCTCAGCTCTAGGAGATTTCTGGAAAAATTTTTAGGGTCACTTACATATACAGTCATATCATCTGCAAATAAACATGCTTTGACATCTTACTTTCCAATTTGTATTTCCTCCAGCTGTTTTATTCCTCTAGTCAAGACCTCCAATACTATATTGAATAGATATTGAGAGACTGGACAACCCTTTTTTTTGTTGTGGGATAGTTGTACACTGTGTGATAATGTATTGTTATGATTGGTGTAACAAAAAACAGAATGACCAATAGCTACACAGGAGGTACAGGTGGGATTTCTGGGGAGAGAGAGAAAGAGGAGGAGGAATCTAGGTGTGCATAAGATATAAGGAGACAGAGAGCAAGCAGGCTGTGCAGGAGGATAGGTAACAGCCATGAGCCATGCATGTGGCAGAACATAGATTAATACATATGGGTTAATTTAAGTTATAAGAGCTAGTTAGAAACAAGCCTAAGCTATAGACTGAGCTTTCTTTCTTGTCTTCTTATCTTCTTTTCTTTCTTATTTTTATTTTAGAATTTTCAAATATGCTGTTAAGTTACTATTACAAGATATATCCTTATTTTATGTAAGCACTCAGTGGTATGAAATTGCCTCTTAGAAATGCCCTCATTGTCCCATAAGATTGAGTATGTTGTATATTCATTTTCACTTTTGAGAGAGTCTCTAATATCTTTATTGATTTCTGTCCTGACTCATTTTCATTCAGTAGTGAGTTGTCCTGTTTCCACGAGTTTGTACGTTTTCTATGGTTTCTATTGTTGCTGACATCCAGTTTTAATCCATGGTGGTCAGATAGGATAAAGGGTTTTATTTAAATCTTCTTGTATTTGTTGAGACTTGCTTTGTGACTTAGTATGAACTCAATTTGGGAAAAGTTCCAGGAGGTGCTGAGAAGAAGATATATTCTTTTGTGATTGAGTAAAATGTTCTGTAAATATCTGTTAGGTCAATTTGGTTTATAATGTCATTTAACTCCAGAATTTCTCTGTTTAGTTTTTGTCTGAGTAACCTGTTTATTGGTGAGAGTTGGGTATTAATGGCTCCGATTATCTGTGTGTGAAGGTCAATATGTGATTTAAGCTGTAAGAGTGTTTCTTTTACAAACTTGGGTATCCCTATGTTTGTTGCCTATATGTTATGAATTGCAAATTCCTCTTGGTGGATTTTTTCTTTGATGAATATGTAATGTCCTTCCCTAGCTCTTCTGATTAGTTTAGATTTGAAATATTATTTTGTCAGGTATTAAAATGACTGTATCAGGATTTTTTTTGGTACATGTGCTTGGAATATTCTTTTATACTTAGATGATGTTGATCCTTGCTATTAAGCTAAGTTTCTTGGATACAGCAGAAGGATGAATCCTGCTTTTACATCTGTTAGTCTCTGTGTTTTATTAGGGAATTGAAAATATTGATGTTGAGAGTTGTCAATAAACAGTGTTTATTGATTCCTGTTATTTTGCTAGTGTGTGTGTTGTGTGTGTGTGTGTGTGTGTGTTTGTTTTGTGTTCATCCTGTTTTTGGTGGATATATGTTAAAAATTGCAAAATTCCTCTTTAGATTTGCTGGTCTGGGATTATTTATTCATTGTGTATTCTTGCGTGTGGTTAACATCTTTATATTGGAGTTTTTTTTTTTCTAGTTCTTCCATAGGATTGAGTTGCAGATAGATATTGCTTTAATTTGCTTTTATCATGAAGTGTCTTATTCTGTGATTGAAAGTTTTGAGTGTATAGTAGTAGTCTGGACTGGCATCTATGGTCTTTTAGAGTCTGTAAAAAAAATCTTTCCAGGCCCTTCTGTTTTTTTATAGTTTCTACTGAGAAGTCAGGTATTATTCTGATAGGTTTGCCTTTATATGTTTTTTGGTCTTTTTTCCTTGTTGCTTTTAATATTCTTTCTATGTTCTGTATAGTTAACGTTTTGATTATTAGGTGTAGATAAGACTTTGTTTTCTAGTCCGGTCTATTTCTATTTCCGTATATTTCTTCTAACTTGATCAACATCTCCTTCTTTATGTTAAGAAAATTCTCTTTTATGATTTTGTTGAAAATATATTTTTTCTGCCTTTGACCTTTGTTTCTTCCCTTTCCTCTATTCCTATTGTTCTTTGATTTTGTCTTTTCATACTGTTCCAGATTTCCTTGATGTTTTGTGCCAGGAGTTTTTTAGATTCAACATTTTGTTTGACAGAGGTATCTAGATCTCCTATCTAGTCTTCAATGCCTAGGATTCCACCTTCCATCTCTTATATTTGGTTATTGAGACTTGCATCTGAAATACCCATTTAAGATCCTAAATGTTTCATTTCCAAATCTTCTCCAGTTTGTGTTTTCTTTATTGATTTTATTTCCACTGTCTGGTCTTAAACTGTTTTATTCATTTTCTTCCATGGTTTGTGTTTTCATGGATTTCTTTAATGAATTTATTAATCTCTTTAAGAGCCTTTATTACATTATGAAGGCTCTTCTAAAGTCTTTGTCTTGTGTTTCAGCTATGTTTCCTTTCTCAGGGTTGCTGTACTCTCGTGGAAACATACTGTCCTGGTTGCTATTGCTTGTGTTTTTACTTCAGTACCTAGGCACCTGGATGTGGGAAGACTAGAGTTCTAGGTGCTGCTATCTGGTCTTGCCTTTGTAAAAATGCGTGTCTTGTGCCATCCTTTGTTTTGTGTTTTTATTGTTGCTGGGTTTTTTTTTTGTTTGTTTGTTTTTTGTTTTGTTTTTGTTTTTGTGTTTTTGCCTTCTCTGATTCTTAGAAGAGTGTGGTAGCTGTGTGTTGCCTGTTAGGGATTCCTTCTGGGGGCCTGATGAGTGTTGCCACTGGGGGTTCCTCGTAACTGTGGTTGTAGATATTGGAAGCTGATACTTAAAAATGGGGATAGGCATAGGGAAATGTGAGATGAGGGGCTCCACAGGTAGGTAGAAAGAAGGGTGATGAACCAGTTTCTGCTTAATCCCCCCGGAAAGGGGACAGAGGGTTAGTAGAGGTTGCAACAAGTAGTCTGCTACAGAGCTGGGATAAGAATCAGGGGTTGGGCATGAAGTGGGGATGGAGGGTGAAGAACTAGCTTTTCTGCTTTGTTGGCCTACTTGCTTCTCTGGCAGATTGACTTTGGGTTTCTTGGGAATGCCTGCTAAGGTTGGGGTCTGGGATAACAGGATGAGTGGGGAGAAAGTTTGAGGGAGAAATCTGTGTGATCCCCTGGAGATGGGGCCCAAAAGAAGGTAGAGACCACAGCAGGGGGTCCGATACACAGCTAGTTGAGAGGAGACTAGGGGTCAGAGTTGGAGGGCAGGAAGGAGCAATGAAGATTAACAGTTAGACTGTGTGCTTCCCTGGAAAGAGTCCAGGACAGTATTAATAGCCCATAAAGTGACAAAATACCTTTTTGAAAAACTATTTTGAGCAATCAGTATTTGGTTATCATTTATGGAAACCTCTCTGCCTTGAACATTGTGACTCAGTAAGCACAGAGACATGGAAAGTTTGAAAATATTTAGAATCAACAGAAATGTAAAATTATTTCAAAGATTCAAACTGATTTTCTTTTATATTTCTTATGATAACCTTCTAAAATTAAGATTTTTTTAACTGTAGACTTTACTTCCAAAGGCAAACATTTGTATTAAGATATACTGAAAAAACATATATGTGGCTGAGAAATTCTCAGGACATATGAAAGAATAATAGCTGTATGTTTTAATTTTTATTTGTTGTGCTATATTTAAAATGTATTAAAAATAATTTTATTAGCTATGGAGAACATAAAAGTTGATTTGAAATGTGGGCATATCTACCTTAGAGAAAAAGGAAACAAAACATGAATCTGCATACAAATATAAGCAAATAATAAACTGTGTAATATAAAGAGCAACAAGGATTAACATTGTGTAATGCAAATCTTTGCTCCCATGGGGACTCTAAGGAAGAAATGTTCCAATTTTTGGTTTTATATAAAGAGTGTTGACTATAGAAAGTAGATTGTATTTTTGTAGGATGGAAGCAGCATTGTTGGGAAGTTGCTCTTTTTTCCATAGATGATTTTATTTTGATGGTATGCTTATTTCTATTAACATTTATAAATTCTTGATTTTAATGTATTGCTAGGTAAACTACTTACACTTTCCTGATGACACAGATTCTGCTTTTCTGTAGAATGAGCGGAGTCACAAATGTCACCTTAAATAATACTTTTAAATTGTGACTTATATTTATAAAAATTAATAGTCATAGGTTTGTCTACCTATTCCTTAAAATTAAGATGGAATGCTCAAAGAAGAATTGATAAGCAGAAGCATAATTATGTTCTTAATGATTATTGTAATTAAATTCACTCTGTGTTTTAGTTGTGAATTTCTTGACATTGAGACTACAGTGATGAAATTTCTGCTGCTCAGAAACTTTAGGAACAAATTAATTTTTCAAAACACTTCTGGCAATTTAATACACATATTAATTGATATTTAACTTTATGCAGTAAAATTGTTTCCTGAAAATTAATTACCTTATCCTCTGTTTGGGCTAATTATGAAGCAACACAATTTCAAATTAAAAGTGTAAGTGGTTTTGATTTAATTACATTGTGATAATTAATAATACAGGTGAGTTTTTTAGTATAAAGACATCCATGATCAAAGGATATATTCCTAAAGGATTTTTGGAATAGTTTTATCATATTCTAGAGATGAATGCCTGGTTATGTAAGTGGAAGATGAAAGTATGTTAGCGAAAAATAATTACCAGTGGGATTCTTGTGCAGAGTCTGAATTGAAACTTTAACAGCATCAATATTTGCTTAATACAATGTTTGTAATATTTAGGTGTCATAATATTATAAAGTTATTCCCTGAGTATCAATTTTTGGCAGGTAAGTAGAACTAAATAATTACATAGGATACATCAGAGAGGTCAGGGATTTAACTCAGTGGAATAGCACCAGCCTAAGAAATACAATGCCTTGAGCTTTGCTCTCAGTTCTGGAAAAATAAAAGATGGATTGTGAAATACCTGAATTATGCAAGAGGTGATCTACTATTGTCTTGGCTTTATAAGTAGCATATTAATGTTGAATACTTTTATTTCTCTTTTGAACATTTCCTCTTCCACACAATCCTTTAATTTTAAAACATCAAAGTTTTGGCCTAATACCACAGGATAAATTTTATATTAATATTCTTAAAAATAAGATAGTTTTTCAATTTAATAATCTTTATGCATGTAGACAGGAAAACTCCACTAATTGTAGAAACACTGTGAGTTACACATTCCTAATTACAGTCATTTTCACTAATTGTTCTTTAGTATATTGTTCCAATGTAAAATAAGATTAAAATTTGACCTTTAGACAATGAGATATGCAATAATTAAATTTTTAAAGTATCATTTTAACGAAGTTATGTTATTATTATTCACCAATTAAAACTCATAAATGGACCTTTATATTCTTCTGTTTTAAACATCTGTGAAAAACAGCAGTGTTGATGGCAGAAGTCATTCCACTACTCTGCATACAAGAGCAAAGTAATAATTAATGCACAATTCAAATAGATTTCATCATTTAATTAACAGATTATGAAAGTTTGCCCTCTACTTCTGTAGCTCAGTTACGTGGGAAAGAATCCTATCACAAATTGTTACCTTAGGCCAGAGAGATGGCTCAAATATTAAGAGCACACATGGTTCTTCTGGAACAGCGATTCTCAACTTGGGGGTGGTGACTCCTTGGGCAAACTTCTATTTCCATTACAATCCATTACTGTAGCAAAATTACAGTCATGAAGTAACAACAAAAATAACTTTAAAGTTGGGGGTTACTAACACATAAGAAACTGTATTAAAGGATCTCAGCATCAGGAAGATTGAGAACCACGATACTAGAATATGTGAATTTGGTTCACAGAATAAACCTACAAGGTTTATAGCTGCCTGTAACTCCAGTCCAGGTGATCCAACACCTCTGGTCTCTATGACATTTGTAATTGTGCAAACAAACCCACACCGATTCACATGTATATACACATAAAAGAATAAAATAAATCTGGAAAATGATCATCTTTCACTTATAATAATTTCCTAATAAAGTGTCAGGTTAGTCATCTCTGTAAGTAATGTGAAATGTAAAATCATTGAATAGAATGGTATTCATACAGAACACACTGAAACACTATTAAAAAAATCTATATTTTCAGAAAGGAATTACCACTTACTGGAATTTAGATCATTATACAATCAGATTTTGAGATACTTAATTACCTCTAGGGATTTGAACAGCATGACCAAACATTTCAAAGGAATGCACAATAACCCAAGAAACAATGGAATTATTACTTATACATGTCTTTCCAATGACCTTCATTTTACATTGTGTTCTGGGAAATACATTTTTTTCTGTATATAGGAATACATTTTCTGCAATTTACTGTAAAAACATCAATAATACGTATACTTATTCATCAAAGCAATATTATCTTTTCATGTATTATAGTTCATAGTATAAAGCAAAAAATAATTTCACCCTATTATGTTTAGTGGAGTTGGTTTCTAATTCAAATCCCATTCTTCTGTTTATTTAAGAACATCATAGTGATTGGTTATTCCATCAAAATCCAAAACCCCTTGGGTTTTTCATTCTTCCTTTCCTGCTTTTGTTTAATTGAGAGGATTTCATTTTTTTTTTTACTTAAAGCATTATTGTTCATAAATAATTCTAAGAGCTCACAGGGAGAGTTTATATTTCAATGGCGTTTCAGGCTGTGATTCAGCTACCTGGCCTTGCAATACAGTCTGTGTTGTTTTTTTGATGCCCTAAATGGACTACTGTGATGCCCTCCACACATTCCATCCTTGAATCCCTCCTGGATCTTTGACTTGCACACAATGCAACAATTCACTTCTGGCAGTGAGCTGAATGGAATACATTAAGCACACATCCTGCATGCTAAACAGCTTTCTGTTTACTTTGAATTGCAATTCAAGACATTGAGGTCAGGCTCTAAGTCTCTGGACATTTTAGCCCCTAGTTTTCTCATAAAATTTTAGTCCCCTTTGCTCCTCCCATGATGGAAATTGACCTGAGATAAGTTGACTCTGGGTGTACAATTTTGGTTTTAGAAAGAGTGCAATGTTGTCTTTTCTCCTTTGGTGAAAGAAAGCATAAGGATGTGCCTTCCCACACGTGAAAGAGAGTCTGAGAGCAGGCTAATACTGTTGCCAGCTTAGGGAAATTGTAGAATTGTGGAGACTCTATTCTTCTGTTCCAAGGGAGACTATGGAAAAAGGGAAAGTGATGTATCATCCCTCCAGTTTTTATATATTGTTTATCTATTGAATAGAGACCAATGTAAGCTCCCAAATATATTCACACACAAATTCATCCATCCTCTTAAATATCTTATTTTCTTATTTGCCCATTGGATATTTACTTATTTTCAAATAGTGAAGGTTTGGGACTAAAGAAAGTATAATACATTGGACATTGCCCCTCTTCCCCCAAGAAAGAACCCTGATAATTTGGAAGGGAAAAAAAAGCAACACTGTCCTTGCTAAATTCCATATATGATATATACAGAAATTTCCACCAAAGCAACCCAAACATCAAACTTCCTGTAAGCTAATAACAAGAAACAATGCTGAGGAACACACAGAACACAAAATCCTATACTGTACTAACTAGAAATCTAAAAATAAATATATAGCCTAATACGAGGAATTTAATTTTTTTTCATTTTTCTTTATTAAGAAAATTTCTAATCACTCTACATACCACCCTCAGAACCCACCTCCTCCCTCCTCCACCACCACCAGCCCTCTCTCCCAAGCCAAACCACATCCCCACATCTCCCAAGTCAAGGTCTCCCACGGAGAGTCAGCAGAGCCCAGCACACTGAGCCTAGGCAGGTCCAAGCCCCTTCCCACTGCATCACACCACAGGCACCAGATTCCCAAAAGCCTGCTTATGCACCAGGGACAGATCCTGATCCCCTGCCTTGGTGCCCCCCGAACAGTTCAAGCCAAACAACTCTCTTCCATGTCCAGAGGGCCTAATCCAGTCCTATGGGGTCTCTACAGCCACTAGTCTACAGTTCATGGGCTTCCACTAGTATGGCCGCTCATCTCTGCATGTCTTCCCATCATGATCTCAATGTCCCCCACCTGCAAAATCCTCCTCTCTCTCATCGATTGGATTCCTGGAGCTCAGCCTGGTGCCTGGCTGCAGACGTCTGCATCTGCCTCCATCAGCTCCATCAGTCACCGAAAGGCTCTATGGCGACAGTTAGGGTATTCTCTTGACCTGCCACCAGAGTAGACCAGTCAAATTTTTATTCAATGCAAAATTATCCTGGAAGAGCATGAGATAAACTACCAACACTATCATGTTGGTATTTAAATTTGTATATTCAAATTATATTATTTGGAAATATGTTTATTATCAAAAAGTTAACCCTGAGTATAAACAAATTGCTAGGTCAGATAGATACTTCCTACAAATCACAATCCATGTAAATGACAGTGTGGACATTTCATAATAGAAAGAGCAACAAAACTCAGTTTCATTGTACTCCTAAGACCAAAGAAAATATGTTTTAAGTAATTATTTGTGTGTGTGTGTTTGTGTATGTGTGTGTGTGTGAGAGAGTGTGCATGTATGCACATGCTTGTGTGCATGTGTGGTGCAAGAAGAGGATAAAAGAGTGTTGAATGCCTTGTATCTGGAGTTGGAGGCATTTATGGGAAGCCTTGTTTGTTACCTGGGTGCTGAGGTTCAAACTCAGGTTCTCATTGCAAAGCGTGCACTTGAATCGCTGAGGCAACTCTCCAGCCTCCAGGCATAATTGTTTTCTTAGCAAACAAATGGTGTGGTGATATTCATTTGTGCTTTGATAAATAAAGCTTGCCTGGAGATCAGGGGGGAAAGGCCAGCCATTTTAAGTAAACAAAACCAGGCAGCACATGCCCTTAATCCAATCATTTGGCAGGCAGGGTCTCTGTGTGTTCAAGGCCATACTAGGGAACAGAGCCAAGTGTAGTAACACACGCCTTTAATCCCAGTACCAACCATAGAGACCTGGGGGTCTGTACAGACAGACAGTGACAAGGAAGTGAGGTAACTGGGCTAACAGCCAATAATGGCAGAAAAGAAAGGCATATAAAGATGTGGGTAGACAAGAAGTAGCTCACATTTGGAAGCTGCAGAGCTGGTAAGGTTGGGTTGACTGGTCACTATTCCTATTTCCCTGATCTCTAAGATTTTCACCCCTCTATTTGGATCCATGTTTTTTATTTAATAAGACCATTTAGAAATTCATCTACAAAATGGAGAAATAAAAATTGCTAAGTAAAAATAAGAGACATGAAAAACTCTAAGATTTAAGTTTATTAAAATGTGCAATACAGCAAAATATACTTGGAAATGTGGATGGTATTCTGCCCAAGTCCAGCTCTGGATGAGGGCAGGGTCTGAAGTGGGTGGATACAAGAGTGGCAACAGAGTAATCAGACACAGGACACTTCTTAGTTTATTTTTATGAGAGAAGGACAGAGAAGAAGCACATCTCGGTATGGCTTGACCTACTCTGACAACCTTTATCTCTGACAGGCTTTATTTATACACAAAATCATTTTATATTTTAATCATTGAGTGTGAAATCCTTTCATGGCACGTACTCTTTCTAAAGTCCTCCATGATTACATAAGCATGTATCAAAGTAAGAGAAACAAAATGAGCAAACAGAAAATTTCTTGAGAACTAAAATGTAGCATTATGATAAGATGAATTCCTTTAATTCAATATCTTTTTCCTTAAAATTGGTGTTGCAAAGCCTTGTGGTTAGAGAAGAACTAGACAGCATGTCTCTATTTAAGTTGACTAAATTAGTAGATCAGAAGTTATTCCCTACTATGTGTTATTCTGTTTATCCTGCTAATGATATTTGATCTTTCTACAGAAATCTAATTTCTTAGTCTTTTTTTTATATCTGACATAATTCCCTTGACTTCTTTCCCTTAACTTCTAAATACCATGTTCTGTTCTTTATTCTTTCTTCAATTAGAAAGTCCTGATCTGATAAGTCTGCTCAGGAAACCAGACAGTTCACTGAGCAAAAATGTTTCTGTTTTGTGTCTCTATCATAAACACTTGTTTCAATATGGTCTCTATCTTTATTACAATCCAACAAAGAGTAAAAGAACATCAACATCCGTAAAATTGCTTACTTTGCCTTCAGAGGGTACCAAGGCTTGTCATTAATTTTATAATCAAAAATATTTTCCTTGTCTATGCTAGTTCCATGTTTATGGGGCAAAACATGAAAACCTAATAATTCAGTTATAATTTCTCAGCTTCTAAAATTTCCCTAAGATGTTTTAATAATTTAGTCTAGATCCTATGTCTTATGCTTACTAATACCACTTAAGTAATAAGATCTATAGAAGACTCAATGTCTTGCAAAGCCAGTTCTCCCAAGGAATCACCGTAAGTTTTATTTTTAACATCAGCTTCTATAAGAATTGTTACATTGTCCCAGTTCTAGCCTTTTGTGAGGGGTCCTTAACATCAAGGAACCCAAACATTGAACATGTCAAAGACATAGACAATAGTTGTGCAGCAAATTCCACCAAGGACAGTAAAGAGTCAACCCAAGTCATCCAAGCACCGTGAGCTTGGTCAAGCAGTGCCTTCAAGATGCTTGGCATCATCAATATTCTATTTCCATATTACATCAGTGGACTTTTACTATTTATGTATCATAATGGGATGGCAGTTATATTTCATCAATCATGCAGAAAAATTACAGGTGAAATCATTACAAGTGAAATCATTACAGGTAAAATCATTACAAGTGAAATTACAGGTGAACCCACTTCAAAATAATTCAAGAGGATTAGAGAGTACAAATGAAACAATACTGGCTTGATAATGTCCATGTGTGGGTTCCTTACATAATTCTCTACATTTATCTTTATTAGTACAATTACTCTTAAAAAATGAGGCATGCTCTTGAAATTAATTTTGTGACAGCAGCATTACAAATAGAACAAATATTTAAAATCTTCTCCACTCACATGTGTCATTGTAAGCCAGAGATCTAATGTGCTAGCCTTCATGTTGTAATACCTGAGAGAAGTCATTTCACAGGAAGAAAGCTTAGCTTTGGCTCATGGTTTTGAAGATTTCATGCCACAGTCAGTTGGTGCGCTGTAGCACATCATTCTGTGGGTGGAGAAAGCTGCTTACCTCATGGAAGAGAGATATTCTGGGTTCTCAATACCCCTTTCAAGTACAAGCCTAAGTTGCTCTTAGTAGGATACACTCGATAAGGTTGTGTGACCTTTACAATCACAGCAGAGTCTGGAAACCAAACCTCCAGTACCTGAGCTCATGAGAAAAACCTATCTACACTACAGTGTTTAGTACAAGTCTGAATTAATAGAGAATATTAGTAGAAGGAATATACATTAACGAACAATTTATGATATATTTATAATAAAACCGAATTTTGTAGATCTAACTATGTAAAGATGCTAAGGAAGAAAAGTGACATACAAAAATTGTCAAGGTTTACAGTGATTTTTAAAATATGGACAAACGAAGGCTGTAGAGAAATGAGGCTCAGGCCTGTGCTTTGCTATTTGTTTCATTTTAGAAATGCAACTAAAGTTCTTCAGCTTCATGCCTCCAAAATTATAATAAGTAAATTTATCCCAGAGGACTGTTTGGACATTTCATAATTTATGACATCACCCAAAACAGGAAATAAGCACTGTCACTTACATAATACTTAATTTGTTCTGAGAATTGTTAGCATGGATTGACTTATTTAACTTTCATAACAACCCTGTGGCGTATTTTCAATCTCATGTTTTATAGAAGCAAAGGCACAGGAATGAAATGACCTGTCTGAGGGGCTGAGATTCTCCCTGATCCAAATTTCATCAGACCCTGTAGCCTTTAACAGCTGCATGAGGAATAGAAAGAGGGCACAGGAAACAGTTAATAAAGTGATAAGAATGAGCTAGTGTCTTTTAATTATGGGACACACAAGCAAGAGCTACAGCTGTACATTGTATCTACTAACATCAGTGTCTCTCACAATTCTATCTTGAATTTGAGAAACAAAGAATAATATGTTCTTCAGCAAGTTGTGTTTTAATTCTTTATAGTAATGGAGGGCCTGTTATTTTGAGCACTTACATTGTAACAGTCAATGCCCTCAAGACATCCCATAGTCCAACTTTCCATAGTTCCTAGCAGTCACATGGTTTTAAATGTTAGGGCATCTGCAAGAGGTCAAGGCAGAGAAGTATGAACATGGAGAGTCATTTCCAGATGTTCCCAAGTTTGTGATGACTGCAACTATACATAGTGAAAAGTAGAGAGGACTCCACAGGCTGTTCAGAGAATTTTTTTTTAATCCTGTTCTCTCTAAGAAGGAAGGAGAAATTAACAATTAACCTTTTGAGCATTATACTGAAAATTTCAACAAATATCACACCACACTCTTTTTACAGTCTTCTGAGAAAGTCATTAGTATTTCAAACTCTTTAAGTGTAGAAGAGTGTAACCATCAAAGAAATTAAATAAATTCCTCAAAATTACACATTCTCCAGATTATGAAGAAAGTTTTAAACCTAGCTTGCCATATAATTAAAGACCTTGCACTTGGATTTATATTTAATTTTGGCTGTTTTTGCACACCGTCACTGGAGACACAAGCCTATTTTCAAGAAAAAAAATACTCCTTTTGTTCTTACTTTTATTTTCACACAAGACAACTTTTCTTTCAAATTATATTTTCTGTTTTTTTTTTAAATCCAAATCTGCCCTAATCTTTCTCCTCATTACCCTCGTTCTTCCACTTCTATTTCTGCTTTACCTCCAACCCAGCATTTTAGACTATGTGAGGCAGGTGCTCTACCCGTGAGCTACTATCTCATCAATTAAATGCTGTATCTCAAACAGAGAATAAACCTTCTCTAGCAGTTACATTTCCAAATAGAAACCATATCATATTGGAAAGAATTGGTGTGCGTTACTTACTAGCATCTGTAAGAATGATTTATTTTCATGTCTTTATGCCCTGTATGTTTGTGAATCTATGAACTGTTCATAACCATATATAATACCCTTGGCAAATTGGAGCTATTAAGTTTTGAATCCTATGAACTGTAAGTCACTGTATTTTTATCATAAGAGAAAATAGATAAAGAAATATTATTCTAATCTAAGCTTTTAATGTAGTTTTAAATAGTTAAAGGGATTCAGTGCTGGTGATTGTTAAGGAAAAATGTGCCCTGGATTCCTCTGCTAGCCTTTGCATGGAGAAAACCTGCAGAATTAACTCAGCTTCATGAGGTACTAAGATTTTACTGGGTCGTTTCCCACTCAGTGACTCATCGGAGTGCATCTAAAAGAAAGCTGGATTTTACTCCTTTCATTTAAGCATCATTTTAATGCAGGTGGAAGATAAAAATAGGCTTGTGATTTACATTCAGATGACAATACAACTTGCAAAATCTTGAGAAACCAATTTAATTTGGGACTGAGAAAATGGGCATACTATGCTAGAAGAGAACATATATGAGCTGCATGGCTAAGGAGGTATTATAGGAAAGAATAAAAAAGCTTTGCCTTTACATTTTTCTCTAGACCAAGTGTGAATCAACAGCAGACGTCTGAGTACATACAGTAGGCAACGTTATTCAAATCGTAGTTGTGTAAGATTTAAGGTAAGAGCCTTAAGTATGGGTAATTCCATCTAGGAATGTTTGTGTGCCAATGTGATGTTACTGGAGACACCTCGCCGTCACTGAGATGTTAGGAGGAATAGGGGAGTAGTTGAGAAGAGAGCTTAAGGATGTGAGCAGGTCAAAAATGCACACACGGGCAGCTAGAATGATGGCAAATAAAGAGATTTTTCTACATTGATTTAAGTAATTATAAATATACTATACCTCATAGTTATAATATAAATTAAACTCTAAAGAGATAGTGGATCACTTTTTACTGAAGTATTCAGGTTATATTGGTCAATTAGAAATGTCTTTCTTCTCACAGATCTGCTTCTAGGCTGTGTTATGTGTCTCATCTAGTTAAACATATTCTTGAGTTGGTAAAAATGACAGGACCAAGACAGGAAATTGCATTTTAAACAAGTGAGACTGTTTTTTTCCCCCTTATGTCCTACAATATCCACAGACATACCACAACATACCCATGTCCAGCTGAGAGAAAGCCCAAGCCTTCTTGTATTTATTCCAATGCGGATTCTACTAAACCTCTCTACATCTTGAGACATATTTTTTTTTGGGGGGGGGGTTCGAGACAGGGTTTCTCTGTGTAGCTTTGCACCTTTCCTGGAACTCACTTGGTAGCCCAGGCTGGCCTGGAACTCACAGAGATCCGCCTGGATCTGCCTCCTGAGTGCTGGGATTAAAGGCGTGCGCCAACACCGCCCGGCCACATATTTTAATCTTATAATTTAATTATACATATGAGCCACAGATTCCCCTGTCCTCCCTCATCCCGTCCCCCTACTTCCCCCCAGCACACCCCCCATTCCCAGCTCCTCCAGGGCAAGGACTGCCCCTGGGGATTCAGCTCAGCCTGGTAGATTCAGTCAAGGCAGGTCCAGTGCCCTCCTCCCTTCACCCAGGCTGAGCAAAGTGTCCCTGCATAGGCCCCAGACTCCAAACAACCAGAGACACATTTTAAATGATTGCATAGCAGGAATTGAATTTTTACATTTCAAAAACATTGTCCAAATATATTATATGTTTATCACAATAAATACAGGTAACACATGAATAGGGACTACATGTATGAAATTCATTGTTGCAACATCTTTCAATACAGCATCCCAATCACTTGCTTTGTTATAAGGCTAATTTTCTTTCACTTGCCTCAAACTATTACTAGTTATCCACATAATCAGAATAAATTATTTAGAAATACACAAATTGAGAGCTGTTCAATGAAGAACATAAATGGGATGGTTTTGTATTTTAGGTGCAGGTATTAGAAGTAGTGCCTAAGAATCAAAAGCACGAAGGAAACATCTTCTACAAAGAAGTCTATGCCCAAGGTCGGCTTCATTCACTCTCTTAAGTGATTTTTTTTTCAAAAAAGATAATGAGGTAGCTACTAACATTGAAAAGCAACACTGAGCAAGTCTAGCAGAAAGGACATATCCATTAAGTTTACAAAAGGGATTATGTAAGCATCCTGAATTACTTCCAATTTTCTTGTAGAACATTTAGCTCTTAGGAACTACCAGTTTTCTAGGTCCCGAATTTTGAAATATAGATGCAAATAATTTCATATAGATTGATTGTAAAGTGAAATTGAGCAATTCCAAAAATCTATTGGAATTAAACTTTTCTATATGGATGTTTGTCTTACAGTCTTGCGTATTTCTCTTTTCGTAGGTGTCTGTTCACTGTTCATGGGTGATGGATTTAATAAAAAGGTTGACAATGTTTTTCAAGTGTATACCATGATCCTTGACTCTTCTTCCCCTTGCCCTTCTTTGCTACTCCTTACTATCCCCTCCAAATAGTTTCCTGCCTATCCCCTGTTCCTTTCATCTTACACATCATAAATATATGACTGGCCTTATTATCTAGGTACATTTTGGTCACCACAAATGAAAGCAGATATGTAATATTTGTCTTTCTGCTTCTGCTATGTTCCACTAATTTTGTATTTATTTTCTAGTAAATGTTATAATTTGTTCGGCTTTATTTATAGCAGAAAAAAAGTTCCTTGTACATACCTACTTTTCTTTATCCATCTATCCCTGAATGGAAGCCAAGACTGGCTCAGTGTCTTGGCTATTGTGAGTAGCGCCACAATAGGAATGGATGAGCAAGTATCTCTGCAGTGTTTGACTCTGCCCCATGGCTATGTACAAAGAAGTAGCCTAACTAGGTATTACTGTAAGTATATTTTTCTCTTATTGAAGAACCTACAAACTAATTTCAATAGTGGTTTGATCATTTTACTTTCTGACCAGCAGTGTGCAAAGTTTGTCCTTTCCTACATCCTTGCAAGCATTTATCACTTGGTGTTTATTTTTTTTTTGTTTGTTTTTAATTTGTTTTGGCTTTTTAAGACTCAGTTTCTCTGTGTAGCTCTGGCTTCCTGGAACTTTATCTGTAAAGCGGGATAGCATTGAACTTAGAGATCCACCTGCTTCTGCCTCCAAGGTGCTGGAATTAAAGGCATGTGCCACCACCATCTGGCAGATTGTTTGTTCTTTTTAATGATACTAATTCTTGCTGGGTGACATGGAATCTTGGTGTCGCTAGAATTTGTACAGCCATGATGGCTAAGAATGGAAATTTTCATGTTCATTGGAGATCTTTGTACTTCATTTTTTGAGAAGTATTTGTTCATCGTATTAACACATTGACTTAGTTGCAAAGGTATTTGGTATTGAGAGCCCTGAAGTCCTCCGACAGACAGATAGGGAAGAAAAGTAAGCACTATTCTCTATGCTGTCGGTTCCCTCTGTTTGTGCTTTTCTTTTGCAGAGCTGGATTCTTCTAATTTCATTTAGCCCCATTTATCAGCCCAGTATGATGTCCTCAGCTATTGGAATTCTCTTCAGAAAGTCCATACTGACTCTTTTTCTTAAAACACTTTTCCAATATATTTTCTTTATCATTTATAGAGTTTCAAGTCTTACATTAAGATCTTTGATCCACTTAACGTTGACTTTTTTAGCATAGTGAGAGACAAGGATATAATTAGTTTCACTCTTCTACATGTTGCTAGTTTTCCCAGCACCTTTTCTCCAATGTATGCTTTTGGTATCATTGTCTTGTTGTTATAGATAACAAGGCTGTAGCTATATAAATTTAATTCTGGGTCTTTTTTATTTCCTTGGTGCATAAGTCAGTTTTATGCCAGTTCCAGGATAGTATATTATTATTGCTCCATGATATCATGTATTTATTTGTACAGTACTTCAAGCCTTGGTTTTTACCTCAAGATTGTCTTAGCTATCTAAGGTCTTATGTGTTTATATATAAAATTTATGGGGGCTTTCTTTTTCTGTTTTTGTAAAGAATGAAACTGGGATTTGATGATAATTGTACTGAATCTGTGGATCTCATTTTTAATGTCATCATTTCACTCATATTAATTATGGAGACCCATGAGTACAAGAAGTCATTTTACCCTCTAGTTTCTTTTTCAACTCTTGTACTGTTTTACATTTTCACTGTAGATATCATTCGCTTCTGTAGATAGTCTTTTCTAGTTATTATTTTTAATTTCTATTTGAATGAGATTTCTTTCTCAGTGTGTGCATTTTAAGTATTTTAGATACTGATTTTTGCATGTAAATTTTGTGTTCTCTTACTTTAATGAAAGTGCATGTTTGCTTTAAATGGAGCAATGGTAGAATTTTATTTTTGAAAACAGCTAATACTACACTCATAAATATAATCTAGTAATTAGTGCCATTTCATTACTGATAATGTTTTTATACTTTACATCATTTTGCATTTATTTAGTTGTGAGAAAATGGGATTCTTTCACGGTAGGAAACAGATAATTGATTCACTGGGATCCCTCAGTGCTACAGAAAGAGTGGGTTGACCATTAAGCCTTACTTTATTAAATATAAAGCTTATTGTCATAAAATACATTGAAGAAACAAATACCCAAAGCTTCAGAAACCTAGCATCCAGAGTGCAGGCAGAAAAGCCAAATATAGATAACTGTTACAGAAGCTGGTATTCAGAATTATGCTAAGACATTCTGATGGGAGCGCAAAGAAAAGACAAGAAGATTGTGGGAGTCCATGAGTGTCCAGCTGCTACCTACTCCCAACTATGGAAAGGCTCTTGGATGGAGGAGAAAGGAATGAGGAAATATCAGGTAGAAAGATAAACCTGGACAATGAGGAGAAAGACAGAGACACATGATAGCTTTGAAAGGGCCCTGAGTCAATACCACCCAAAGGTTTATTCAAAAGGGCTTTTTATAATATACCAGGGGAGAGGCAAAAGACCTTCCCCTTGCCAGATCAAAGCACACCACACAGCCAAATGTAGACCATTCCAAACACCTAGTAATCATGCCCATGGCCAAATCATCTCCTTATGCAGCCCTGCTAGGTAAAGCAAGCTCAGATTTTCTGACCCTGAGTAATTTCGCTCTCACTAAAGATAATGTTTTTTAATAATAAGGTCAAATTAACTGAATATGAATGTTTAAAATGTAGGAAATCTGTGGTAGCACATGTGAAACAGTGTTTGTATAGAGATAACTGAGAGAAGGAATATGCAAATATTAGGTCAATACTTGGGAGATAAGCTACTGGCTTGAAATGACCTGCAAGTTATAAATGAAATGACACTGGACACATGAAAAACAGCAATTTATTACATGCTAAATACACACAGACATGTACAATACATTGTAGCTCGAGTTTTCCTGTCTTGCCCATAGTCAGGACAAATCTGTCACCTGCCAGTCCCACAGCTGCTCAGACCCAACCAAGTAAACACAGAGACTCATATTGCTTACAAAAAGTATGGCTGTGGCAGGCTTCTTGTTAACTGCTCTTATAGCTTAAATTAATCCATTTCCATAAATCTATACCTTGCCACATGGCTTGTGGCTTACCAGCATCTTCACATGCTGCTTGTCATGGCGGCGGCTGGCAGTGTCTCCTCCCACCTTCCTGTTCTCTCCATTCTCCTCTCTGTTAGTCCTGCCTATACTTCCTGCCTGGCCACTGGCCAATCAGTGTTTTATTTATTGACTAATCAGAGCATTTGACATACAGACCATCCCACAGCAATATATTTTGTTGATTTCAAAGGGTAAGAATTAGACTATTGTGTACTTAATATTCTTTTTAAGTGTGTATTTTAAGACTGTAGAGATTTTTGTTATTTAAAAATGTGAGGGGAGAAGGTTTAAGCATTAAAGTTGACCTTGGTGCAAAGCTATGCACTCTACCACAGTGTGTGTGCTGAATACACCGTAAAGCCGCAGGCAAGCTTTCTGTGTTCTTATATTTTATTTTTTTGGTCCCCTGTCTTTATTCTCCTCTGTTTAATATGTAAATGATTGTATCATTAAGCTTAAATGAAGCAACATATAAAATGCCTTCTACTGTGCTATGCACAGAATAACCTCTTATAATAAAAATGCAAGAGATATCAAGAAGATACAGATAAAAGGAAGTAATATTTAAGCTACAGGAATTAAAGAATTACTGCATAAAACCAGGGATAAATTTTAAAAAAATGATGGTTTTATGTGTTATAGTAAATATCGCTTCAGTGCTTGGTGCAAGGTAACCAGATCCCAGACTTAGCTACCAGCCTCTGTTCTTTACACTGGAGATACAATTCTTAGGAAAATACACACTGCCACCATTAAAGATGTATTTTTGGGGAGGGGCAGAGTGGAAGCTTAATGTTGAGAAAGCCAAAATAGCTGCTGTCAATGAATTGTCCAGCAGAATACTCCTACCTATGTTTCTCCACCCCAAGATTGTTAGAAAAATCTTGTGTGTTTAACATGTGTGTGTGTGTGTGTGTGTTGTGTGTGTGTGTGTGTGTGTGTGTATGCCGTATATACTAAATATACATATAATTTTCATGAACATGGTTACAGGAGCAGCATAAATAGCTAGTACTGGCTGGCTCACGATTCCGCAAATACCTTAATGTATTTGAAATGTAGTTCTCATGAAGAAAGTGTTAACTGCAAGTAATCTTAGGCCACACTAAATTTAATTGCAATCCTATTCCTCACTCACATTTAAAAGGAAATTTAAACCAATGCAGATGGTAGATTAAGGGATAAATTTGCCCTTTCTATGCTTTTTTTTTTATTCTTAATGTTCCAGGTGGAATCAGTGAAGATGTTCTATAATTCATGAATTTAAAATAAGGCAAGCATTTAGCTCAAGATTAACATTGGAGTAGGTGGGATAAGCTCCACCTTAGCCATTTTTGTACCGTGTATCTATTTTATACTACTCAGAGAACAGTGCAAGTGTTATCTTGCTAACTACAGTGATACTTCTTTTAAAAAATATGTTTTGAGCTTACTTTTGTCATCAGAAACCTCATACCTAGAGGCGGACTTTTTGAAAGGGATATAGGGAAATTCCAGCATTTCCATACCCGTGGGGTATGTGGTATCTAGTATATTATATTTGAACAAATTCTCAATCCTGTCTTAGACATAGAATTGAATGGCAGAAATGGCAGGTACTGCTCTCGTGTTCTCTCTCTCTCTCTCTCTCTCTCTCTCTCTCTCTCTCTCTCTCTCTCTCTCTGTCTCTCTCTGTCTCTCTCTCTGTCTCTCTCTCTCTCTCTCTCTCTCTCTCTCTCTCTCTTTTCTGTACTTTTTTATTATATTTTTTGCAGTGTATAATGGGCTCCTAAAACACTCCTGGCACTTCTCAACTTCTGGCACTTCTCAACAGAAGCTAAGCATTTCATTTTATGTATTGAGAACCTGAAGTTTCAGTACATGGTTGAAGTGATCAGGTCTCCTTTTCATTTCAGAGGGATAAATGTGAACTTATTGTATGTTTTTCAGATTGTCTATGACATTACTTCATAGCTTTTTCTCTTTAATTTTGTTTGGAACAAGGAAGTTACTTTTCAATATCCATTGATAACATGGTCAGACATTTGCTCTTTAGATGAAGCAGCTATTCTCAATATGGTCTTTTGGAGGACTTAACACTAGAGATATAACAGAACGATATCCTGAAGTTTCCTTTTCCACTTCATCTGTATGGGAATTTCAAGGAACAGTCAGCTATCCAAACACTGTGCCAACTAGAACACAGACACAAAGCAACTATTTTTCACTTTCATTCAATCTCCACTTCATTCATCATTTTTCACTCAACTTAGTTTGAAAGAAGTTATTTCCTTTCCAAGTGTTTTTTTTTTTCATTGTAGTATTTATAGACTATAGTTTATAGCAGAATTGTGCCTCGCAGCATGGTGGTGAGAAATCTCATGAAATCATGCATGCAGATACTAAGTTCAGAACTTAGTATATTGGTTCCTACTATTGTCTGCCTCTTAGTAGCTAACAATAACTTGGAGTTTCAGAAAAGACTAAGGCTGGGTATCTCCCACAGCAACTAGTATGTAATTGGTCTAGGTAGTGTCCTGGACTTTGGGAGCTGAACAAGTCTTATAGGTAATTAGAATGTTTGTAGGAATTTGTGAATCATTGCATTAGCTCCTGGCAGATGCTCGTTATATTAGCTCTTCCTCTTTCCAGGTGTAGTTTGATGAAAAAAGTGGTGCTTTGACATCGTGAGCTAATTTTGAGACACTAAACGAATATTAAACATTATTATACATGCCACACAAGGAAAAATTTTTGTTTGTTTTAAGAGAGCACAATTTTGTAAAGGTATAGTCAAACATTGTATAGCTTATACTTCTAATAATCATTTTCTACAATGAAATTTTTGAAGAGCACATCACGAATGTAACAGTCACAGGCAGTTCAAGAGTTGACTTTGCACAATGTCAATAAGTAAAAAGCTGTGCTGAAGCATTTGCTAATGATTTGCAAGTCAGCAAGGGCTGCCAGCAGCTGCTTTATAGGTGGAGGAAAATTGCACATAGTGTTTACCCTTGGGGGATATTTTCTAATTCATTTCCTGTTGCAAATGTGAAACTCCCCATTAGACTTACAAAATGTAGTATTTCATATTAGGAACATAAAATTGATACGGATTAAACTTAGAAAAAAAAAAACATGGATTCACTTGGTTAGTATGGATAATCAATAAGAACTCTGGGAGGAACTGGGGCTCCATCTCTTCTTGAGGGGTTAATGATTATTAACAGTGGCTGAGGAAGAGATGCCACTTTCTCTAATAATGCATTAATTAGATGGTTAGAAAAAAAAAGGGTTCAAAGAGCAATTAAAGGGATACCAGATGGTCATAGGGAATGGATATAATTTCAATACATTCTTCATATGAAACTGTCAAAATAAAGAGAAATACACAGATATTTAATAACAGTGATTTTCAAATGTAAACAAAATGAAACTGAAGGCAGATGGTAGATAAAGAGGTCATCTTACATAATTTCCTCACTGCTTAAGTTAGGAACTCCTACAATGATATTCTTAGCTCTTTTATAGACATAAGAAAATCTAGGAGCCAATCCCACAATGTCATGTTTGTTCTTCACAGGGCTTTGATTGTGTGATGCTTACATCCCTCCTGAAGAATGAATTGCATTATATGGTGATGCATAATGATTAAAGTCTGTATTTATTTAGATTGGAGGAAAAAATTTCACTTATGTGGTGGCAAAGAAAGAAATGTAAAGGTAAGTGAAGATGGAGTCTATATCTGAAAAGATCACAAGAGAAGAGAGGAAGAGAGCAGAGCAAGTCTGAGCACAACTTCCAGATGAAAGGGGGACACAGAGTTCAGAGGGAAGGATGTTAAGTACTGTGGTATGAAGGCCCATCTATGTTTGTCCAGTGTCTTTACTTAGAGCAGAAATAAAGTCTCTGTAGTACTTTTACAACCTTAGCACTGTGCCACTGTTTCTGCCAGTGAGACAAACAGCTAGCTGAGACTCCCATTATGAGAGCTGGGCAGTCTACCATGAACACTGAAGTTCAAAAAATGGTACTCCCAGGCTTTTGAGAAATGTGTTCCTGAGCTGAAAAGGGGGGAAAGATTTCTATAAGGAATTACACATCCAAGAGCAGAAAAGGGATGAAGAATTACAAGTTGCCTACAGAAAACTCTGAAAGATGAGTGAGGTACCAGTCAGAGAGAAAGATGCTTAGGTTGGTAAGTGTGGGGAAAGGTTAAAGATATTGTTCATGAGCTAAAAGTATTCATTTTATTTTCAGAATATCTATACTATCTTTCAATTTTTATATCCTTGAATATTTAGATTTCTTCAGTTCACTTTATTTTCAAATCGTATTTTGAAGCAATAGAAGTTATTATTATTTTTATAATGAATGAAGGTATTGAGTCATAATAGTGATAGTCATTAAAAATTGGTACATCTGGGACTGAGAAGATCACTAAGTAAGACAAATGTTTGCTATGTAAAAAGTCAAGCTTGGTTCTCCTGAACTTTTGTGTAAAGATGTGTCTTAATGTTAACAGTGTGCAGGTCTGTAACAGTCGAGTTAGGTAAAACAGAGGAAGGGTTGGAAGGGTAGGACAGGGAGGAAGAGGGGAGAGGGCCAGAGGAAGGGAAGGAGAGAGGAAGAGGGAGAGAAAGGGAGAGAGAGGGAGAAAAAGGGAGAGAGAGAGAGAGAGAGAGAGAGAGAGAGAGAGAGAGAGAGAGAGAGAGATTGATCCAAGTGTCTTGCTGAACACAAGTCTAGCCAAAACAGTGATATCCAGTTTAAATAAGAGATACTTACTAAAAATGAGGTGAGATCTTGAGAGAACTTTCTTTATTCATGTTGTCATATCTATTGGTCTATTGGTGTAGTCTTTGTATGTCCTATGATAGCTGATGGGAGCAGCAACCTTATTCTGTCTAGAAGACACTAACTACCACATAGAAGGTTTCCCAGATCTCTGGTTCTAAACAATCTTTCTTCCTCCACTCCCTTAATGTTCCTTGAGCCTTAGGTGAGGGTTTTGCTATAGATACCCCATTTATGGCAGGACTTCTCATGACCACCTATTTTCCACATTTGATCGATGGTGATTTCTCTAATAATTCTTTATCTCCTGCAAAAGAAGCTTCTTTGATGAATGAAGAGCTGTGAGAGAACCATTTTATCCCTTCCTTCTTTCTTTCTCTTTCTTTCTTTCTTTCTTTCCTTCTTTCTTTCTTTCTTTCTTTCTTTCTTTCTTTCTTTCTTTCTTTCTTCATTCTTCTCCTCCTCTTCCTCCTCCTTCTCCTCCTCCTTCTTTGTCAAAGACAGACTCCTAAGTGGTCAGCTCCAAACACATAAAAATAAGGACAAAACTAATTTGACTTTCTCTCTCTCTCTCTCTCTCTCTCTCTCTCTCTCTCTCTCTCTCTCTCTCTTCATAAATATATGAAGAGATCATCATGAATTTGAGAGGGGTCAGATTGGGGTACATAGGAGGAGTTAGAGAAGGAAAACAGGAGTGGAGAGGGTGAAATACAGTGCACTTACATGTGAAATCCTGAAGTTAAAATATAAGATAAATTAGATAAGCAATAAGGTGCAGAGTAAGAGTGTAAGACATGTAATACTGAAATTTGGCTTCCTCATATGCACTCACATATGAGCCCAATGCATATATACACATACATACAAGCACACACATACAAACTTGATAAAAGAGTCAGGGTTATTGAATATTACTCTAAGCCCAGTGGCTAACATTCTTTAAGATAGCCATATCATTTCTTAATGACAGGTAGTATAGATATTTTATGAAGGACTAAGATAATAATGCCTTAAAACAGTTCATATGGATGTTGTTTTTGTACAATTTATTCAGAATGAAGTTTTATTCACCCTGTTAAGGTCTTTTTAAAAAAATATAAATCTAATCATTCATTCAAATAAATTGTGCTCTGGTGGAAAGTTGAGAAATTATGTTGTTTCTACTGTTGCTAAAAGGTCCCTCAAAATTATTATCTAAATAAACCATATCCTACAGTGTAGGTAATAGCCTGATATGGCAATTGAGTTTTTGAAAAGTATTCAGTGTGATCTAGGTGTGTTACAATATAAATTAATGTGCAGCCAGAATTTTGTGCACACTTTGCATAGTCATGTCTTCAATGTTCAGCACCAATAGTTAAATAAATTGAACCCTGCACTGTGTTTTGATGTCTTAGTATTAAAAATAGAAAGTATACCACTGCCATTTACTTTATGTTGACTATATTTTAAGATGATAATATTTTGGATATGTTGAGCCAATTATAGCACTAGAGTTGGTATCTTGTCTCTTTTCCAATTTCAACTTTCTTACCAAAATACTATAAATTGAATCCATGGTTTATAGTATATGTCTATACTAGAACATTGACTCATACAAAAGTATCAAAAAGTAGAAATCAGTTTGCTTTATAAAATTGCTTAAAATTAAAAGTAAACCAAATGATCTTGTGAATAACTTTGAAAATATTACACCATCATCCACTTAAATAAAAATAATGTTTTATATTTATAATGAAGGTCTATGATAAAGAAAACGCTGTTTCAAGATAATACATAAGTATAAAGATACTTTTTAAAGAAAAAAAGTATTTTGATGAAATAGTTCTGGCAAATGAACACATGAACATATAGTTCAGACAAGGGTACAAGGAGTTACTGATCTAGTTATGCCCAGGGACATGTGAGGCAAGTAAAATGCTCTTAAAGCAGTTACTGGCAAAGTGCCTGGAAAATTCAGTTTCCAAGTGCTCAGAGTGAGAACTTTTCTTTGCTGCATCATATAGAATAACCAGTGGTGGAAAAATACATGGTCTCAAACCACTCTAAAGTCCTAAGTCACTGTACTAGATACACATTTAACCAGGACCTTGATTGAGACAGAAGTATACAGGTCTGTGCTTCTTAGTTTTGTTTTTTGACAGAAACTAGAGACACCTGGGAAGAGGAATCTCAATTAAGAAAATACCTCCATTGAACTGGTTCATAGATATGTCTTTGGGGTATTTTCTTGATTAATGACTGATGTGAGAGGTTCTAGCCCACTGTGGGCCATGCCACCCCTGTGCAGGTATTCCTGAATCATGTAAGAAAGCAGTGTGAATAATCCACAGGGAGCAAGTCAGTAAGCAGTATTCCTACACAGCCTCTGCTTCAATTCCTGCCTCCAGGTTCCTGCCTTAAATACCTGCCCTGACTTCCCTTCATGACTGATCACGATCAGGACATGTATGTTGAAAATAACCCCACGTTTCTTTTGTTCATGTTCTTTTTCACAGCAATAGAAAGGACACTGCTATTGTCTAAAATCGTTTTATAATTGGAGCACCAGTCATTAGAATCTGTTAGATAAGATAATCTTGTTGTGTTGTAGAAAGTTCAGCATATCAGGCTGTGGACACAGATTCATGGTAGAGTGATTCCCTGCTACCTGCTCTGCCTGGGTCATGTCCCCAGTACCACACAGACACAAAAAAAGATGCAACACATATCTATAAAATCAACCAATTTGAATCCCTATGCAGAAGAAAAAAATGGATCAGTAACCTCATTTGTAACTTTTACCCAGTATGGTATAACATGAACCAAATAAACCTTGTGAGTCAAAGCAAAAATAATAGACAAATATAAAATAATGATTTTACAGTAAGGGGGCAGGGCAGTGAAAGACACTGGTTCCTGTGGGACTGAAGGATTAATAGATACATCTTTGGTTAATGTTCTTTGGTTCCCTGAGGAAGCTCCAGAGCTGTGGAGTAGTACAGAGAGTAGAGAGACCAGGCAGGTTCCTGGGGTTGAGGAGCTGCAATCTAAGGGAAGAAAAACTATTTTGAATTTATATGATATAGTCTTAGAGAGAAGCCTACCCACAGAGAAACCTAGGGATACCCCTCCATGTGCAGTTTAATTGATGGATATTTGTAAATAAATTAAAAAAGAGGAAGTCCCAGAACAATGACAGGTAATAACATCTAATATTTGTACAGGGCTAAGAGTTGTTGCTACTTCTTTCCATCTGCCAAATGGATAAAATCATGATTTTCCCCCCTTTGGGTAGAGTACACAGAAAGTTCTTGTTTGAATGATAAGGAATAATTATCTCTTTGGGCCTTCCTTCACTTTCATCAAACAAAGCATGGCTCAAACGGATCAACACTTTCTTTTAGGTTCGTTATTTGTTAGGTAAAACAATTAGCATTCATATTTGAAAGCTGGAACGAATTAGCATGTGTGTAAACATAATAAGGACATTGGGTGTAGAAGGGAATACATATCTATAGTAATGAATGAGAGTGGAAATAATGACCAAATGAGTGCATATGCAAAATACTTCGTTATTTTGTAAATTTCCCTAAAACAGTATTGGCTGTTCAAAGGCCATTATTAGCAATGGTCTGTGGAGAGTATGGTATATATAAAAGAAAATGTATGACAATAGTACAAAGATTAGTGGTGGATATGTAGACACATACTGTTTTTAGCCTCTTAAACTACATGAAAAGTGAAATTATATTCCTTTAATCTAGAATGTGATAATTTAATGATGATTACTATGAATCCTACTGCTGCTGTGAAGACAATATAGAGATTTGCAGCAAGCAAGATGATGAAGAGGATGAGCCAGAATGATAAATAATTGTAAGTTAACCATGGGTAGAACAGAAAGAGAAAACAGGAGAGTAAGGAACAGGTGGACCACACATCAACAAGATGACACATAAAAACTTAATCACATTGGTAATCACCTGGAATTTAGTCTCGAATGAACAGATGAATGGGCAGGACTTACCATTCTTGCCTAAACAGTATTTAAACTGTGCTGCCTAAAGAAACTCACTTTGAGGGAGAAGAGAGAGGAGTGGAAATTACATAATTATATTTCAATAAAGTAAAATTAACAAAAAGTTTAAAAAAGATGAACACGAAAAGAGCTGAAGGTAGAATATATAATAAAATATTTTGGTCATAAAACGAGTTAGATTAATTAGGAAAAGAAAAGGGAAGAGAAATGTCACAATTCCTTAGATTTATCAAGACTGAAGACGGAAATATTATAACAGAATTGACAGACAAGAGTAATTGAATATTTTGAATAGTTTTATGCTAATGTTTTCCAATAACTAATGTGAAATGAAGAAAATTGTAAAAGAAAAATTCAATTTTACTTAATTTCACTGAGTGACATTTTCATGTATTTTAGGAAGAAATGATACCAGTTCTGTATAAGAGCTTCATAAATATTTTAAAGGGAGAAAATAGAGTTTCTTTTATAAAGCTAAGATACAAATACCAGAAATGAAAAAAATTATAGTTCAATATGCCTCATGAACATAGACACAGAATCCACATTATTTTTTTTTTTTCAAAATGGAAAATCCATAATGGCTGAGTGGAATGTATCCCAGGAATACAAGATTGGGCTACCACTTTAAATTTATCAGTACAGTTTGTTGTGTTGGCAAAATAAACATTACAAACTGTCTGATAAACAAACAAGAAAGCATTTGACCGGTATTCTCATCTGAGAAAACCCCTCCTTGTAGTGGATACATGGATATCTTCAAATAATATAGAATGACTCAGACACATGCCAAACAGGAGCCTGGTAAAACAGGAAAGCCTATGTGGGTCCCTTAATGGGACAGATAGCAAACACATTAGTTGTTATTACTTCTTGGTGTCTAGTAGAGATTGTCTTTTGTCAGTACAATGATGGGAAATCATAGAAGTCATCTTATAAATAGAAGACAATAAGCTAAAATGACTATGTATATAGATAATCAGATAGATACAAAGTGGTACCAGAACTAACAATATTCATATTCAAGATGAAGGATTGATATACAAAATCAATTTTATTTCTCAAATAAAATAGCATCCAGCAGTGAGAGATCTACTATTTTTTAGAGAATCAAAAAATACTGCAATGAATAAATCTTATAGAATGTAAAAAGGATGTAATCTTTTCTATAGGAAATGAAAGTTTATATCTAATGAAAGTATATATCTCTACTGTTAGCATGACTGTTCTATTCAATTGATTTATTGTTTTAGAACAATGACAGTCAATATATCATCAGATAGAATTGTTAGAAATTAGCAAACTAAATTTATATGAAAATAGACAAAAACTATAATAGAAAAAGTTACATTGAGATGGAAAAAACAAGAAAGTTATCAGATTTCAAGCCTCAACAGATTATTATTATTAATTCAGTGCAGTATTAGCAAAAGAGAGAAAAGTTTGTTAAGAAAACATAACACAGTCCTGAAATTGGAGAATCCATGATATGTGGATTCCTTACTTTCAGCTCAGAGGCAAAGATGATTATGAAGAAGGCGATCCATTTCAAGGACTGATACAAATAAATGAGCCAAATCATCCTTCATTCCAAACAAAATACACTTGCCATGGAACATCAGTCCTAATGCAAATCTAACATTGTAAAGATGCTGAACAAAAGCAAAGATTAAAGCTTTATTTATTTATTTATTTATTTATTTATTTATTTATTTTATTTTTGGTTTTTTAATACAGGGTTTCTCTGTGTAGCTTTGCGCCTTTTCCTGGAACTCACTTGGTAGCCCAGGCTGGCCTTGAACTCACAGAGATCCACCTGGCTCTGCCTCCCGAGTGCTGGGATTAAAGGTGTGTGCCACCACTGCCTGGCGCTTGATTAAAGCTTTATTAAGCAAACAAACATGAATATTCAAAGCATAATAAACCTTAGGACAAATTTGATAGAATTTCTGTTTCTTTATTGACAGGATTATGGAAGACAAAAAGAAAACCTAGTGTAAGTGAAAAATATTTGCAAATTATGTATTAAATAAACTAAAATGACTGACTGTAAAGTGTTTAAAAAGGTGTTCGAGGAACAGACACTCTCATGGGAGATGAAAATGTACAGCTATTAATTTGTAATACCTTTTGGCAAATTCATAATATTGAAACGCACACACAATATATATGCAGTCCACATTTTTTTTCAGCAAAAGTACCTGTTAATATAATGACTTTCCTGTATTTTAAATCTATAATTAAATTGAATGGAATGAGCATGCTAACAGTACAGATTATATCATATATTTTCATTATAAAGATAATTTTTATTTCCTTTGGAAAAATTTACATTTTTTCTATCTTCTATAAGATTTATTCAACATAAAATTTTTGATTCTCTGAAGATTTTCTATAGAACGTAGACTATATTTTATATATCTATTGACTCATTTAACTTGCCATTTATATTTTTAATATCCTTAGTGAATGTAATATAATATTCTCAACCCCTGTAGTCTGTTATCTCCTGTAAAATCAATATTTAATGGCATGTTAACTGAAGTAATCAGTTTAGGTGTATTTCCATAGTTTATATAAAATTCTTAACAAATCCTTTTTTTAAAATCAGGATGTCTGCCTATAAATCTAAGTTAGAAGCTGACATAAAATGCTGAGATTCTCAATGTTCCCAGAAGATCTATTCAGGTGATTTCAATCAATCTGTCACAAAAATAAAAATATAAATTACAATTATGTTGTGCACTATATGTTTGATAGGATCAAGATGAAATACTACAAATCACTGGAATATATTGAAAGCAAGAGACATATGGAGCACAAATTCTGAGAATAATTCATCCTTTGGAGGTAGATAATAATTTTAACCAGCCTGTGGAGACTTGTGGATTTGTGTATTTTATTCTTATGCTTATAATAAAGCCTCATCTGAATTAGACTCTGTTGTACTTGAATTAAGGTCTATACAAGATGGGTACAATGTAATGCATAATCATTTCATTACAAATCTTCCTGGATATTTTCATAATTGGAAATAATCTACTGGTAGAGAGTTATTTGAAGGGACTGGCTAGCCCCAGCAAACATAAGCAACCTCCTTGAAGTTGCTTGGTTGTTTGCTGTGAGCATACAAAGTTAAGTTATGAATAATTTGTAATCATCATTTCAAGTTGGTCTTGACTATTTTGTTTGAAGTCCAGGGAATTCATGTCTATTAAGATTGGACAGGGTTAATTTCCTTATGATGTTTCAGATATTAATTGAAT
Source organism: Peromyscus leucopus (assembly GCF_004664715.2). NCBI lineage: Eukaryota > Metazoa > Chordata > Mammalia > Rodentia > Cricetidae > Peromyscus > Peromyscus leucopus. The sequence goes on along the minus strand of NC_051077.1, from coordinate 23,385,805 downwards.
AGTAACATAAATCAGAAAATGACTCCATTCTGAAAGTGGCCCAAAGACTAGACCTACTATAAGGGCATTTAAAGCAGGAGATTAAAAGTGTGACAAAGTTATGATTAACATCTGACAGGAAAAAAATACAACATGGCAGGGAAATTAGGGAAGAACACAGTATCCAGAGGCAACAGAAGGTGTGCTGGAGAGAGCAGTGAGAGGAAGGGGATTAAAAACATGTCCTGGTGTCCGAGATGGAGGAAAAGAACGTTCTGCGTGGGAAAGTCCTCCACAAGTAAGACCACAAGTAAGGCTCATTTCTTGTCTTGGGAGGAAGGCAGAGTACTGTGGCCCTGAAGCCTGGAAAATAACTGGGGGGAGTTGAACAGAAGCAAATGATAAGTGGTGAAACCACTGATAACATGTTAAATCAGGCTAGTGGGAGAGATGGACAACAGGAGTAGGGGTTGGATTAGAAATAAACCTGATACCATACTGTATGAGAGCAGATTGGAGAAAGTGAGACTTTTTGTTCACAGAGAAGATTTTTCCAAGTGTTTGATATTTTTAAGGAGCTTTTGGGTAGGAAAATGAAATGACTTACATATGTTAAACTTTGAGAATTATAAAATGTGATGTCAACTAGGTCTCTGGATAGTACAGATAGAGACAGAATTCCTGTACCTTGTAGCTGGAGTTTTCTTGCTCCTGCCTGGCACAGGTCAGGAAAAATGTCTCTCACCTGCCAGTCCCGCAGCCACTCAGACCCAACCAAGTAAACACACAGAGACTTATATTGCTTACAAACTGTATGGCTGTGGCAGGCTTCTTGCTAACTGTTTTTATATCTTAAATTAACTCATTTGTATTAGTCTATATGTTGCCATGTGGCACATGGCTTACTGGTACCTTACAGCTTGCTTTTCATAGTGGCAGCTGGCAGCATCTCTCTGCCTCAGCCTTCCACTTCCCAGAATTCTCCTCTCCATGTCCTGCCTATACTTCCTGCCTGGCTACTGGCCAATCAGTGTTTTATTTATTAACCAGTCAGAGCAACACATTTAACATACAGAACATCCCACAGCAGTACCTTATTTACTCAATCATAATTGCACAGAGGGGTGCAGACAAATCAACTAAGAAGAAAATGATATTGAAAATGACAAAAAATGTGGAAAGTGATAACCTCTGAGTTTGGGGAAGAATCATAAGAGAAAAAGGCTCAGTGGCTTGGTACTAAAGATTGTAACTAGAGACTACACAATATTCATCAAGAGTGTTGCTTTTGACTAGAGTAGTGTCCATTACATATAAACCAAATCTTTAATATTTGTGAAGTGAGTAAATATATCTGAGATCAGAATGACATTTTTGAATATACTTTCATCTAGTGTTGACATTAGCTGTAGTTTAAAGGCATTGTCTCTTCATCTCTGTTTGTTAGCCATTTTCTTTCCTTCAGTTCCAATACAAAAATGCTGTCTTATTGGACAACACATTGCTTTTATAATGTTTGTAGAATGAAGAAACAAAACAATGCCAAAGCCCATTGTAAGAAGTCACATCTACATTTGTACCATGCTTACTATATTCATTTCTTTTCTCTATTTTGGTGCCTTTAAGTTAATTAATCAGTAACAGCATTATAGATTGTATACCTTAGAGATCAAATATCTTTCCCATTGCTTTGGGGGACCAGATTTTGGGTACATCATTGTGGAAAAAATCTCAAAAAATGAAATTCATAATAAGGTCAAGTTATAATACCTGGCTTCTTGAATTTGAGCAACTGTGACCACAGACTAATGTCTTCAAAGGATCACCTCATAAATGTAGATGATCCAGACAGGCTGTTATTTCTATATTCCAAATAACAAATGTGGTGAATTTTGGTTTACACCTGTATTGTTTCAAGAAGAATGAGCAAAAGTGAGTCTGCTCTTGGGTATACTAGACATAAGATGTAATAAGTCAGTGACCCCAGCAATGTATACTCCCTTATGAGATGTGAGTGGCCTTAGTGTTACAAACCTCATTTAGTTTGAGAGATACTGAATAAATGAGAATTATTAGAGGGATGGCATGGCTTTCTATCTCACTTTTATATCAGTAGCAGATGTTGTGGTATCTCACAAATCCTCCTAGAGGAATCAATACAAGTTCTTCAAAGCTAGGAATTACTAAAGCCTAACAGCCCCTACCTTAGCCTTCTAGAGATCTGACCTGGACTTCAGGGAGCTGCTTTACTTGGAAGCAGTGCATACCCAATATCTCCCAAAAGTAGGATCATGAAGGGTCATTTTTTTTCTTTAATTTTTCTTTATTAAGAATTTTTCTACTCACTCCACATATTATCCACAGATCCTCCCTGCTCCCTCCTCCCACCCCCCAGCCCTCTTTCCCAAGCCACCTTGCATCCCCACACCCCCTAAATCGAGGTCTCCCATGGGGAGTAAGCAGGGCCCTGCACACTGAGTCTAGGCAGGTCCAAGCCCCTTCCCACTGCACCAAGGCTGTGCAAGGTGTCACACCACAGGCACCGGGTTCCAAAAGCCTGCCCATAGACCAGGGACAGATCCCGATCCCCCTGCCTGGGTGCCCCCTAAACAGTTCGAGCCAAACAACCATCTTCTGTATCCAGAGAGCCTAGTCCAGTCCATGGGAGCTCCACAGCCACCAGTCCACAGTTCATGGGCTTCCACTTGTGTGGCCGGTCATCCCATCATGATCTCGACGTCCCTCACCTGCAGTATCTCATCAATTGGATTCCCAGAGCTTAGCCTGGTGCCTGGCCGTGGATCTCTGTATCTGCCTCCACCAGTCACTGGACAAAGGCTCTATGATGACAGCTTGGTTATTTGCTAGGCTGGTCACCAGAGTAGACCAGTTCAGGTACCCTCTGGACCACTGCCAGTAGACCAAGGTGGGGTCAACCTTGTGGATTCATGAGAGCCTCCCCAGCACCCTGCCTCTTCCTATTCCCATGATATCCTCATCTATCATTGTATCTTCCTCCCTGCCCTCCCACTCTGTCCCTGTTCCAGCTTGACCCTCCCATTTCCCTATGTTCTCATCCCTCACTCCTTGCCCTCTGCCATCCCCCACACACATACCCAGTCCACTCATGTAGATCTCATCCACTTCTCCTTCACTGGGTCATCCATGTGTCCCTCCTAGGGTCTTTCCCTGGTAACTAGCCTCTCTGGAGTTGTGGGTTGCCGTCTGGCCATCCATGAAGGGTCATTTTATCTTTCAAATTCAGGATCAGTTCTCAGGGTCATACCCCTCCATGTTGGGAGCTAAATTCAAAACATCTCTCTTCCCAATCTGCTTCTGATACTCCCTGGCACCTGTTCATCCTGAGAGTTGCTTTAATGGAATCCTCCCATGCAAATTTGCCCCCAATCTGTTTTTCCATGGAGTTTAGAGAAAATCTAATCTCTACACATCTATGAAACTATAAAGACTTAGGCAGCGAATCAAACTTCCTTCATGTGCTTTGTGATGCATCCATGAAAGAAATGGGGCAGGAACAAAGCTCAGGTATATATATATATATATATATATATATATATATATATATATATATATATATATGCAATATCTTGTTTATGCTTCCTGATGTCAGACAAGAAAAGTAAGATTTTTCTCTAGGTGTATTATGACGGACTTACATGTTGTGTTGCAACTTGAAAGCAAAAGCTAAATCAGGAGAGGAAGTTTTGATGACATGACCAAAGCCTTCTAAGAGTGACAGAATCACTAACATGAAGGAGGTGGAGGGGACTTGAGTTGAGCCAAAGCTGTCAATGTGCAGCAAGATGTGATTATTCACTTTTTTTTTCAGTGTGTGGCTTATGAGATCAATTTATTTTAGTCCTGTAACCTTTGCATAGGAATTAAAGAAGGGTTCCATGCACTCTTGTAACCTTTAGCAAACTCATGTGCTGTCATATTAGGGACTAACTAAACAAGTTAAAATTCTTCTTTTTTTTCTGGAGCTGAAAATATAATAGGTAAAACATTTGACTTCTGAAGGCAATGGAAATAAATGAACAAATTTAAAGGATACCTACACGAGTTGAAAACCACAACATGTGCTCTTGCCTCCTGAAGAACACACAATGTAGCAAGCCAAATTGGACAGAGGCTGTGAGCAAAATTGTGTGAAAGTATTTCCTCTACATTTCTTTAAAGAGTTAGCAATCCTATCTTGAGCATGAATTTGAGAACTATACCATTTTGAATATTAGGAGAAGACCCATATACCTCCTTATGAGCTCACATTTTTGAAAACATGAAATTTCCACACCCATTTTCACTTTATCATTTGTATGTGTTTTTATTTTCCATGAATACAAGGCAATACAATGTTGTAGGCCAGCTTGATTAATTCTCTACTTGACCAAAAATGTAAATCATTAGGCAGTTAACCAAATCTGTAGATTTTTAATGCAGTAAAGGAATATGTAAGGAAAAGATTTAAAAGAAGTACCAGATTATGAGTCATTTCTAGAATTATGGGTTAACTGATGTCCTGAGGCATTAGGTAATGAAATACCAAGCAGATGATGGCTAGGATTTAGAAACAGTTAGTTACTTACACATAGTGGAAAGTGTCATGTGGGTGTGTTAGAACCCAAAGACAGATTCACAATTACAGGTTTCTTGTAATTACTTCTTAGGAGATTCAGACCTATTTACTTTTATAACAATCACACTAAGCTGTAGAGAAATTAAGTCTTGGCAAATTTATGTGGCCATTTTTTCAAAAATTCAATAAAACCAAACTTTCAAGTCCAAGAATTTCCCCACGCTATTGTCTGGCTCTGCCTCCTATTATAAAGTTTTGCCTAAAGCAAGACCCAAGGAAACTATTTTTTTTTTTTTTTACTAGAACAGGGCTCATCCTCTATTGCCAGTAACATTTTATGTGAATTTTCCTTTTTCTGTGTGTCTACAATGGTAAAGAACAAACTGTTCTCACAATACATGGCAGAAATCACTCTCTTGTGCGGCTCATCTTGTCTCTGATGAATTTCTTTTTGAGAAATACTTACCAAAGTGCAAACAACATACGTTGCATTGGCCCTTATTAATTTTTTAATCCTTCTGTTTAAACAATGATCTGTGTGTCAATCTTTCACATAAAATCCAATTGACTAGCATTTACTTAAGTGATTAGTGACGGCATTACTGTTCTTATGCAATTGCCGTGTCAAATAGAAGTGAAATTCTGCATGTTTAAAGTGCAGAATATTTGAATACTTCATAATTATAATAAAAATATGCCAATACATGCTCAAATAGGGTAGTTCCATGTATTTTCCTAGTATCATTTGGAGAATTCTGTAGTATTTAATTTATGTATTGATAAAAATAGAACATCAATTAATTTTGTGTGCATATATTACAAATTGCCCAAGCATTTATAAATAAGATAGCCTATATATATTCCTTGCCTTTCTTCATAATCTTATTCAGGGAGGTCAACGACTGTTAACTTGAGCATCATGTCTTTTCATAAACTCATGGTACTCTATGTTCAATAGTTAATCTATGTATACAAGCTGTGGTAGCTGTGGTCTATATAAGGAAGTCCCATTAACAAGGGAAATAGAGAAGGAAGATAAAGTAGAACCTGGTGAATTTAACACCTTACATGTCATTGAAGGATTTTCAATGTCATGTTTGATGTTAAAAGATAAATTCCTGGCCAGGCGGTGGTGGTGCATGCCTTTAATCCCAGCACTCTGGAGGCAAAGACAGGCAGATCTTTGTGAGTTCGAGGCCAGTCTGGCCTACAGAGTGAGATCCAGGAAAGGCACAAAGCTACACAGACAAAGTCTGTCTCGGAAAACCAAAAAAAAAAAAAAAAAGATATATTCCTTCTCCTTTATTTTGTCCTAATTTCAGCCCATATTTATGATGTTTAATGTGTGGTCTTGAAAACCAGAAAAGAAGCATACAGAAATTAATTGAAGGTAAATGAAAAACTTCTTTCTGAAAGTGGGTAGTGAAGTATTTAGGAGATTGATTTGGACTTCTGTCCCTTTTGACTATAACTAGGAAGTCAGCCAAGTTCCTGTACAATTGAACAGAACTTCCAGATGTTTGCTGTGCTATTCAAACCTTCCACCTACTTGTACTAATGGGGGTCTCAAGTGAACCTCTCCACCAGTGCTTTCGGCCTTCCTGTGGTGGCATTTGTAATTTTCTTTGTGTTACAATAGTTCCTTCTTCTCTTTCATCTTTTGCACTGAGAAGCCAATATATTCTCTTGAGTGTCCCAGAGAAGTTCCCTGCTCTTGCAGTCAGCACTTGTCAACTGGTCATGCATATGAATCTAGGAGGGTACTTAGAATTTGGAGGGATTTATTAACTAATAAAAAATATTGATAAAGAAAAAATGATAGAACTGGAAAGGTCAGCAGATGGTTTAAGCTTATTAGCGTGCAAAATGTACACACAGATTGAAAGGCATAAGTAAGTGCATTCAGGCATCATTGAAACATTGATTCCCACCTGGTTGCCAAGTAGCTAGGAGGTAACATGGTAAGTTCATAAAAGGATACTCATGAATGAATAAACAATTTGTCGTCTGATAAAAGTGGTTTTTTAATGTGTCTGTTCTTGTATTAGTATGTGTGGTGTGTTTGCATATACGTGATGTGGTGTGTTCACACGTGTGTGTGTGTGTATGTGTGTGTACATGTTTTTGTACACATGCATATGTGTGTGCATATGGTGTGTGTGTGTGTGTGTGTGTGTGTGTGTGTGTGTGTGTGTTGGCAATTTGTTTGTTGCATTTTCTCAAGATAGAAAAACAATCTTTTTATTTGTGTTATGAATAGAAAACACTGTGTTCAGGGGCCACAAGATTCTCTATTCTTGGCAGTAAACTTGCTTCAGAGTGTACTAAGTACAGTTACTAATTTATATAATTAAAATAGCAGACAACAATAACTGCTGGTTGATACTCTATAAGTGATCTTCTTTTGCTATTTTGTTAGTCTCACCAAAGTAGTACAGTATTTATGGCTTGTGATTAATCGCACAATATAGTGAAACTGGAGAATTTCACATTGGTGTCTCAATTTTCTCTTATAAAGATAAATTAGCTCCTTTATGTCCTGGTATTGTATATCATGTAGCTCAGTACTTGGGCAACTGTAAGTGCTAGGGGAAAAAAAGGAAGTATTCAAGATTAAACATGAAGACCATCTTCTTCAACTGCTTTGGGTGGAGTTCAAAGAAAGTTCACACTTTGCAATACTCCTAGACTGTGAAAATATGACTGGCAATATGACCTGTGGATCACAGAGTTTCAGATGATAGCTCATTCTTTCAGTAGTGCCCTCTCAAACATTTGAAATCCAACAAAGGACATTAATAGAAGTTATTCATACTCTGAGGATCCTATCTGGTGATCATAATGCAAATGATAAATTCAAGGAAATGGTAGAATTCACTGTAAAAGAAGCTGATCCAATGGTTACAGCAAGTAGAGTCTCTACTACACTTCCTTTAGATGAAGAAAGCTGTATTGGTATATGAGAAGTGCTGGCAGACAGCTACGGTTTCTAACGCAGTTGTAGATTCTTGACCTTATATTATAGTTTTAACATGTATTTCAGGCTTCATTTCTTGTCTTGGTCATTATGTGGCTCCTTTAGCTGTAATGAGAACATTAAAAGTGTTAAAGGGGTAGATTTGGGAGGACTTCTGTGCTGTGAAATAATCCTAGTGTACACTGCAAAGATGCGTTGCTCTCATTGTTAATAAAAAGCTCATTGGCCAATGGCTAGGCAGAATTTTGGGGGGCAGAGAGAATGCTGGGACGAAAAAGGGCAGAGTCACCAGGAGACAGCAGGAAATGCAGATGGAGCAGGATGGGAAGTATGTAAATGAGGTAAACAAGCCTCAGGGCAGCACATAGACTAATAGAAATACGTTAATTAAAATTATAAGAGCTAGTAAAAAAAAAAAAAACAGCCCAAGTAATCACTGAGCATTTATCATTAATAAGTCTCTGAGTGGTTATTTGGGAATTGCTTAGTGGGACAGAAAAGTCCACCTACACTTCTGATTGGATGTTGTGATCCACAGCAATCCGTCAAAGCTAGCACTTCAGAAGACTTCATGAGTAGATAATATATGGAGCTAAATTCTTCCTTATTCTTTCATTTTTAAATATGTACATATGTGTGTCTGTTTGGGAATTCTATGCACATGTGTTAAGTGCTCACAGAAGTCAGAAGAGGGGTAGAGCTCCTGGAAGTACAGGTACTTGTGAGCTATAGGTGCTGTGAACTATACTTAGATCCTCTACAGAAGCTGTATGCACACGTAACTCCTGACCTACATGTCCTGCCCTTGTGTCCCTTTGGAAACACTAGAGGAGTTTATCACAAATATTTTTATCCATTTAGCAAAATGCTGTTTAGATACAAGATTAAATCTAAATAGAGCTAGGTTGGGCCATTTTATACAAATGTTTTGGTAAATATGCATCACTATTTTATGGATTTAAAAACAAGCACTATTGATGCATAAAAAAATAAACTAGTATAAGTTTTGTCCACAAAAGTGTAAGAATGCAAAAGCTAATGATTCAAATTAAGCTATTTGAACTTCACCTGCTTGCTTATAGTCAATATAACACAAATTAAAGCATTCTTTCATGAGTAACATGCCATACTAAATATGGATATGTATATGACCAATGGTTTCATGACTTTTGAATGCTATTATTATTTTCTTAAGATTGTCTATTTAATATGTTAAAGAATGTTAGTGAATTACTCAGCCTCCAACATGAGAAGATGTCATTTCTGTTGTTATTTCCTTTGCTAAGTGAATGAACACACATATATGAGTCTTAGGTTTCAGCATAACAACCAGCTAGAATTGTATGTGTTCAAGTATAGCATACAACATGAAAACAAGCTGATGTCATAACAAATGACATTTACAACACTTAAGTCGGATTTGAGATATGATAGTGTTTGAACAAGACTTCAAATAATTACTATAAACATGACATAAATCCGAGTGGCCATAAGTCAGTGTATCCAAACTTTATATGTGTAATAAGCTGAGCAGCTTATTTCAATGAAACATAACAAGGAGGATAATTTTATCTCACTGAAAACCATATAAGTAGTTCATAAAATCCAGAGCTGCAAATTGAATATGTGTATGAGATACAAAATGGACACTTTTATTGAAGTAAGTTTCTCAAAATAAAGAGAATTAAATGATTAAAAATGAAAATATTAAAATTTTCATTTGCAATATATTTTATAAAAGTCTATCTAAATAATGTAAATGTGTGTAATTTACCATAAACATATGGTGGCTCTTTTGAATATACTCATCACTAAAGTTTTGTGTTAACTGTAATGTGTGAGATGATAAAATCTAATTATATTTACAATTTGAATGCTATGTTAGTATATATGAATTTAATTGAAAGAGCTCACCATCTGTTGCATGTTTTCATGATTAGTTACATAAAAATTTAGAACAAAATTTTACATATTTACAGAATGTATTTAACAATGCCTATTACAGTTAACTAAATTTTATGTAAAGATAGCTTTGCAGGTAGTTAAAAAAGTAATTTTCCTACTATCCTTAAAATAATTTTAAGCATATAAGTCTGTAAGAATTATCATATTCTTCTCATATATTGTAAGCATGAGGATTTGTATTTCATTTTCCCTAAGGCTAAGATAGACTTACATTTATGTGAATGTTTTTATATTTATTTATGTGTATATATACACCTGGGAAAAATATTCACTCGCAATTTAAAACAACTTGTGTTCAATAAAAGTAATAAAACAAACAATTTATAATCTTCCTACAAAGTCAAATAGTAGAAACATAATTTTATTAATAACTTAGCAACATGAAGATCATATAGTGGACAGTTTGTCTGAGATTATATTCTGTAATTATTTTAGTATAGAAATCTTAAAAAACAATGAAAGATGGATGACATTACAAGGTTACCTTTACATACCTAATTATTTTTCTCAAATAATAAGTTTCATGTTAGGGATTATTTGTTGTCATGAAGTGAGTTTCTTGCTTTGCAAGTTGGTCTCTTATATTAGTGTTCATATCTTGGTAAAACTATTAATGTCTGTCTTTCCCCAGCAACCTGCATAGCACTTTCAAACACTATGAACTATAGTCAGTAAGGGAAAAACAGTTAGAGATGAATGGGAGTTGATGGAAACGGAAGGGAGAAAAGAGTGTAGGTAGAGGGTAAACACAATGCATTATATACATGTATGAAATTGTCTGAGAACTAATCTCGTTAATAAAGTTTGTTTCTACCCAACATAATACATTCTGTGCATGAAATATAAATTGATCTTGTATTTTTTTTTACTTTCAATCTAGTGTGGCAAACACTAAAACAGCTACAGTGTAAACATCCACATTATAAACTCCATAGTTCCTGAATTACAGTGTATAAACAATATTACATATTTGTGCAAAAGAGAAAACATTTTAGTCATAGATATTGAGATCCTGACAAAAGTCTCATTAAATGGATGATTCACATTAAACACTAAAGAATTCCAAGTCATTTCCAAACCTCAATATGAAAGTAAAATTATAAAGGTTTTAGAAAAGCCACAATCACATTGGAAACACTGATATGTTCAACAGCATCAAATTTAAAAATTGGTTCTTGGGAGATGGATTAGGGAATAAATCTCTTTATGCCTAAGCAGAGGGACTCAGCCTCTCATACAAAGCTATATGGTAAACAACAGGAGACCCCAACTTAAACATGGTAGAAATTGAAGACTGACACCCATGGTCCTCTGACCTCCACATACACGTTGTGGCATAAGTGCTGCATGCAAACACATCACATACATATATCAATACACAAAATTAAATTAAATTTACAATGGCTAATTTGTCAATGGTTGGTTGTAGTACAATGGTACAGCATTTGTCTAGTGTCTATATGACTTAGTTTCCAGCAGTGTAAAACAATCAATCAAAACCACCCAAAAGATAACTGTCAAAGTGGAAAAGGTATAGGTCATGCTAAAACCTAGAGAGGATTTTAGGATTGTACATAAATCAAAACTGAAAATTATATTATGTATAAAAATTAAGAAAGCTTTTCTAAATCAAACCAAGGAGTCTAAGACTGATTAACTACTCTTAGAAAAAAAAAGTGAAAATATACAAGTCAATCGTCTGTTAATTAAACTGTGTTGTAATTAGAAAAACAAAAATGTAACACGTGTTTACATAATTATACTCCTAACAGATTGGTAGGACTGAATAATCCTGACACTGTAAATATTAATGCAAATATAGGAGAGCATGAATGCTCATACACTATCAATAAAGCCACTTTGGAAAAAAATCATCTGATTATCAACAAATGGAGATGTTCACATTCTATCACTGAGCATATATAGCTACAAACACGTTGGGAGAGAGATATGCAATGATTCTCATATCGTATTCTCTCAGTGAATAGAATCCTGCCTGTCACTAACAACCAGAGTATTTGGAGTGGCATATCAAAAGTCTCACACAGAAGACGAAGATGGCATGGAAAACACAAAATAACTAGGTATAGGACTATGGTTGTTTTTCACAAAGTAGGGATGAGACAAAGAATGAGGTCACAAGAAGAAGTGAAGTTTCCTAAAGTTTATTAAAGCTCTTCCACATCACAATGTTTGGAGATGAATGCATTTTCAATAGAGAAAACAAGGGAATGGTCATCAAATATGAGGAGAGTTGGGTCATGACTTCAGAATATCAAGACTCTAAGTTTTTGAGAATCTTAATACACATGAAGTAAAACTGTGTAAAGGAAAATAGTCTGTTTATTCAGTTACACAGTAATAGCACAAAAAAAGCACCTGAGAGGCAAAACCCCACGTTTACAGGCTCTTACACTTCTATGGATTAGGTTTTTTTTTTTCCTTTTTTAAAAAAAATTATTTTATAATTTAATTTAATTTTACATATCAGCCACGGATTCCCCTGTCCTCCCTCCTCCACTACCCCAGGCCCTCCCCCAGCCCATTCCCATCTCTTCCAGGGCAAGGACTCCCCTGGGGATTCAGCTCAGCCTGGTAGATTCAATATAGGCAGGTCCAGTCCCATCCTTCCTTGGCTCAGGCTGAGCAAAGGGTCCCTGCATAGGCCCCAGGTTGCAAACAGCCAGCTCATGCACTAAGGACAGGTCCCGGTCCCACTGCCTGGGGGCCTTCCAAATAGTTCAAGCTAATCAACTGTCTCACTTATCCAGAAGGCCTGATCCAGTTTGGGACTCCTCAGCTATTGGTTCATAGTTCATGTGTTTCCACTAGTTTAGCTATTTGTCCCTGTGCTTTTTCCAATCATGGTCTCAACAATTCTCGCTCATACAATCCCTCCTGTTTCTTGCCAATTGGAGCTCCACTGGGGCGTGGCTGTGGATCTCTGCATCCGCTTTCATCAATCACAGGATGAGAGTTCTAGCAAGACAGTTAGGGTGTTTGGCCATCTGATCACCAGAGTAGATCGGTTCGGCTTTCTCTCGACCATTGCCAGCAGTCTATTGTGGAGGTATCTTTGTGGATTTTTGAGGATCTCTCTAGCACTTTGCTTCTTCCTATTCCCATGGGTCTTCATTTATCATGGTCTCTTTTTCCTTGTTCTCCCTCTCTGTTCTTGATCCAGCTGGTATCTCCCGCTCCCCTAAGCTCTCTTTCCCTCAACCCTTGCCTTTCATTACTCCCCTTCACGTCCAGTTTGCTCATGTAGATCTCATCCATTTCTATGTCATTGGGTGATCCCTGATCATAGGGTTCAGTTTTCTAGGTAGCCTCCCTGGCCGGGCAGTGGTGATACAACACACACTATTTTCATCAGTTTTTTTCAGTTAATAATTGGAGCACTTAGCTCCATTCATTTTAGCTTAAGGTCCAGCCTACACTCTAGATATCAGTTTTATCTGAGTAAGAGCTGGGGAAGTTCCCTTCCCAAGCTCACATGCGGTTCAGCAGGATTAAGCTCCTGCAGGATTCTAAGGTGCTACTTTAGCTCATCATGTGCTGTTGAAATTGTTGCAGTGATAGCCATTGCTTCATCAAGATTTCAGATAGTAGTGCACTTCACCCAAAGTAATGAGAGGAGATGTAAGCAGAATCTTATGAAGAAATTGAAAGGATTTTTGTTTTGTTTAGTGTTGCTTTTGATTTGTGTGTATTGTAAGCATACATGTGCACCAATGTGTGTGGGTGCTCACCCCGATGAAGGTCATTTGGAGGTCAGAGATTGGCTTCACATGTCCCACTCTATTTCTTATATTTTGAGACATGATCTCTCATTGGGTCTGGAACTCACCATTGTATTGGCTAGACTGGCTTGTCCAGCAAGAATTATCACCCCAAACTCCCACCTGTGCCTCCTCCTTATTGGCATTGTGTGTACATGCCTCTGCACCTGGAGTTCACAGTGGGTTCTGGGGTCTAATCTGAGCAAAGAGAGTACTTTATTGACTGTGTCATCTCCAGAATTTGAGCTTTTATTCTGGAAAACTAAATTATATGACTTCTTGATCTTCTTATACTGGTTATAACAAGTCACAGGTCCTACTCTGCTCAGTGGGAAAACAGGCCAAGATGTGAGTCGTAGACTTTGACGATAGTTGAGGGCCATCTACACATTTTTATGTACTGTCTTCTTAGTTGTATGGAATCTCAAACTTACGATCAATTTTCATTTCATTTTAATTTTACACTAAGAACCTGTTTCCTACATATCTAGCACTGTGCTTGGCAAATAGTAGCAGATCAAAGAAAGCTCATATAATAAATTAATGAGTTATTTTATTTTAATATTCCATTTTTTTGCAATACAGTAGATTCATCTCAGTGCCTCCCATATGCTAGTCAAGAGATCTTCCACTGAGCCACATTCACAGCCCTTAATGAATCTTTTATATTTATAAAAAAATATGTACTAACTCTACATTTTTCTTCTACCTGGCAGAGTAAAGTTCTTTTCTTTTTTAAAAGAGGCTAAATTAAGTATCATATCAAGAAGATATTAAAGCATAAATTGTATTTGTCCAACACCATTATATCTATCATGTAAAGCCCCATAAACTACATAAATCATTTACTTAACTCAGTAATAAACTTACCAGTAATGCTCTAAAATAATAATGAAAAAAACAACTATTATGAATTCTGTGTCTCATGCAAATACCTTAAGGGCCAATGTATTACATGTAGGACTGAGCTCCATATTTAAAATAATTATAGAGTTGAATTATGAGATTATGATACAGAAATTATGAACCTTCCTTGTGTTCCATATCAAGTGCTGTAGGGTTCTGAATTTTGCCTTGTATTAATTTATTTAAACCTCATGTTTACCATGCTAGAGAGAATCTTTTTTTCCCATATGTTACCAATGGAAAACCTGAAAGTTAAGAAGAGACTGAAAGTAAAATGACTTGCCTAGCTTGCACAGTGTGTAAGTGGTGTAGAAAAGCTGAAGAAAAGGGAATCTGGCTTTAGAGTTCTGTTCTTCATGTCTTTGGGACTGTGTTTCCGTCACCTTTCCTTCATGGTAAGCATGTTGAGATTCTTGAACTGAACAAAAAAAATGTATTTCCTCTAAATGTTACTGCTGAGAGGGATTCAAATCTACTAAATTCTCTGTGTTCGGAACCATTGATAATGATACGCACTCTGATAATATAAAGTTCAAAACTAGCAAACAACCAATACTATTGCCCTGTATTGTATTTGTTTGTAGTGTCATTTTAGCCATGGCCAAAGTCATGAAGACTACCACCTATGGGCTCATAGATTATCCTTTATCTTGGCCACAGAGCAACTACATAAACAATGCTACAAAATCATTGTATTTTTATTTGCGATAAGAAAGAAAAAATTGAAACGAGCTTAATAATAACTGGAAAGCAGTGAGCAACTGAATCAGTACCTTCTTCTCATTCTGTACCCAACAATGTACTTAGTATTTCCCTGGACTGTTGTACCAAAATAGTAAAATATTGGAGCCACTCAACCTGTAATACAGGGACATATTGATAATCTGAGGACTGCCAGCATGAGGAACTCATTTCATTTATAACATCCAGGTATTTTCTTAAAGAAAATAAGCATTTTAGGGCATAGGAAAAGATAGAAATACTTTGTAAATATCAAATCAAGACTTTCAAGTTCATTCTAAAATGCCCACTGAATTAGAATTGTAAAAAACAAGAAATACAAAATAGTAAAGTATATGAATATGCTTTAAAATTATCAAAGCCAGAGTTACGGACCATTTCCATGAAATAATGAAAATAATAGTAATTGTTTGGATTAGAATTAGGATTAACAGCAATCTGTATCTAAGAACAATATATTTCAGTGGTATCGTGTTTTTTTTTTTTTTTTCCCAGATTTAGAACATGTAATTTCTCCCAGAGGGTTTTTTTTTCTGTATGTTTGATTGAATGTTAATATTTGGAACATTTTAAACAAGACAGAGAATAAATAGGATGTGAAAGTAAAGACTGTTCAGAATAGGTAAGAATGATAAGAATATGTGAGCTATAAAAATCATATAAAAGAAATGCATAAATTAAGATGGCGGGTCAATTGGATGTTGAAGAAAGCCCATTAGGCAGGAATATTCTGCTTGTTTGAGTAAAAAAATAGTTCCTTTTCCAGAAGCAGGTTCAAAAGTGTTAATCAAAAAGAAGTTTGGCTTTTCCCTGCTGTCCCTAAGTATTTTGTGTATTCAGTAATAATGAAATGGCTGAAATGAAATCTTTTGTTCTGTACGTGTAAAGACTGAAATCCCATGTTCTTTGTCTAGTGTGTGTGTATGTGTAAGTATGTATGGCTGCCACACTCACCTTCATGGCACTATATTACTCATTGAATCCTTTTCCTAGCCTAAAAATCCTGGTGATTTAGATGTGTCACTGTTTATTTTAAAAATAAATAATTTTAATAATTTGGCCATGATATTTTCAAATCTTCATTTAGGTACAATACTTAAGCTCATAATTTGTTATAATTTTTAATATTGTAATAGATTTAATTTATTTAAGCCAAAAATTCATGTTTAGATAAATAACAAATTATATCTGTACTTAACAATTATTTGAGATTAAACCTAATGTTATATTATATAGTCTCATAGGAGTATTAAAATTTATGACTGTGGCACTGAAAGGATTTCTCTGTGGGGAACACTCTTGTGGCCCACCCTTATGATCTGATTGACTTTAATCCAGAACCCAGATAGTAAAACAAGAAAATTGATCCATACAAGTTGTCCTCTGACCTCCACATGTATGGTGTGGCATGTGTGTCTAGACATAACTAAGCATGACATTTTTAATTAAAAATATTAACTACCAATGATCAGTCTTTCTATAAACATACCCATTTTTCTTTCTCAAGATAATGAATTTAACATCCATCAATACTTCTGTTACTACTAAAAATATTTGATATTATATAATGTACTTAGTACAAGAAAATAAAATATTAGAGGAAAGTATTCCAAAATTAATGCTATATTTTATCATTGATGTCTTGAAATAGTTATGTAAAACTTTGCATAGATATATTATATTTTAAATAGTAATGAATCAGATAAATGAAATCTATAGAGGTATCTGTTTATATCATATTTGGTATAGTTTTTAATAATAGCATCATGATCATTAAAACAAGCATACTTTCATGTGACTTTTGGCCAGATAACTTCTGTGTCAAGAACTAATGTTCACTAACATATGTACTGGTTCATCTTAGTGTCTAAATGGACAATTTTATCCATACTTGATCCTTTTAATTTTAGCCTGATATTCACTTTATGCCCTCTGTGTTTAAATTTAGGACTCTCGATGATTTCTATTATCAAGTGTTTAACCTTTCCTTTACAATTTAATTAGATTTCTAACCCACTTTCATTATGGATAATAGCATTAATAATTCAGACTCAGTTTTAATGCTCCAGATTGCATATCCTCATGTATTCAAACTTCATATATTGCTTAAGTATTATTTTGTATATGAGCCACATATTCAAATATCACTGTTGCATAGCTGTTTATATTTATAGATAATATTTTCTGAGTGAAATTTTATTGCTAGTAGCCTAACTTGAAAAATACTGTATCTAGTATCATATTGAGAATGTGATGTAAAAAAATATATATCCACTCAGAGATATCCAATGGCATTGAAGACGACTGCTGATATATTTTCATAGTAAAGACTAAAGACGTTTGGCTATCAGCTTTAACACTTCTAAAGATAGAAAACTGTAAATGTAATTGATCATAAGAGGGAGAAAAAAGCACAGGAGAGAAGAAGGAAGAGAAGGCAGAAGGAAGGAAGGGTTACCCTCTAGGGGACTTGTGTGTCTGCCTGCTAAAGAAACAAAAATCAGAAATTATATGGGTCAAGCATCTCTATCATTTCTAGGATATGTAATCTCATGGCAGATTTCCTCTTTCTCTGGCTCGCACAAGCTTTATGTTCTCTCTTCTGTGATTTTTCCCTTAGCCTTAGGTGCAGAGGTTGTATTTAGATGTTTTCACTGGGGCTAGTCATCAAAAGATCACTTGTTCTCTGTATTTTTATCTATTGTGGGTTTTTTTTTGTAGTGTTATTGTCTGTAGCAAATATAAGTTTCATTTTTAATGGTGGGAGCTACACTGACCCCTTATAAGAATAAGTATTTAGAATTCAGTTAGGAATTATGATTGTTTAGTAATGATTTTAGGTTCTCCTTGAAGATGCGCTATCTGCAGTAGCCTTAGATCGTTGGCTAGGTTTCCAATACCATTCATGTTTTCCTTCTTATTGAGTGAGCTTTAAGTCAAATTGAAGATTAGTTGGTTATACCAAGATACGTGTGGCACTACCACACCCTTTGGCTTTTTGTGACATGCTAGTCCTTGTAATTCATAGGCATAGCTGGGTAGAACTGTTTCCTGCTTCCTTTTCTTGGAAATTCGCATGGCACCTTTTGATATAATGAGTGTAAAGAAGAGCCAGAAGTTTGCCATCTTTATTGGTTATCCATAGCTCCTCTTCCTCTTTGTCTTATCAGGAATCTGTCTACCTCCTAGTCCCTGAAAAGAAAGGAAAGAAAAATGTAAGGGCACATCTATTCTTGTTAATACAGCATTTTATTATTTTGTGTTTATCTTTATTATTCTCCATAAGTATTCTTATCTCATTTTTTTCTACCTGCAAAATGAGCCATTAAGTGACTATTTACTGGATGTAAAAGAAGATGGAATTCATTTTGTAGAAACAGCAGAGGAAGTTCTAGTGTTTTAAGACTTGCTAGAATTACTTAGATCCTGGTTTACTGAATGTGCTGAAAGTCTTTAATAGGGAACAGATATAGTATTTGAAAAGATAAAATGCTAAGAAAATTTGATGTATTCTCATCTACTGTACCTTATAATAAAGACTTAACTTACATTTATTTTCATTAAAAATGAGAGGTTTAAGGATGAAGAACATTAGCTTACCCATTCTGGTAAATGTCCTTATACTGTCTTTTGGATGAAACACTTTTGTTTTTGATGTAGAATTATTACATCAACTCTACACATACTTCTTTTTCCTGAAAATAATATCTGGATCTCCTGGAACTTGTTATGAAGTACAGGCTGGTCTCAGACTTATAATGATGTGCTTTCCTCTGCCTCATGAGTCCTGGGATTGAAGACATGTGCCACCATGTATATCTTTAATCAGCTCATTTCTAATTGTCTCGATTTTATTTTCATGATAATACAATGACAACGAAACAGCCTCTATAACCAAATACAGGGTATCACATATTGTAAAAGCTCAGAAATGATGTAAAGAAAATAATTTGTTTAAACCAATATTAAAATGAAGAATGGCAACAAAATGACCTCTACAGATCCTCAAATATAAATGCCCTCATGTCCCAATAAAATATCCTGCCTTCAATGTTCAATTCATGCCAGGGTTTTACAATCTTTGAAGTATTGATTTTATCTTCAATTTCCTGAAATAATAACTTCTTATAATAATAAATCCCCATGTTCCAGACAAATCAGTCATGTGCAACGAGATCAATTTTCCCTTCTACAGAGTAACTCCTTTTTCAATATATATTTTAAAGGTTTTCTTTTAAAGAAACAGGTACTTAGTTATGACTCCAATTAACTCCTTTTTATTCAATTTACATACATTAGTTCTACATCACAAATGCAAAGACAATTCTACCATTATATTTGTTTAGAGAATCTAATCAGCACCTTCTGCCATCAAACCTGGTACTAATTTCATCTAAAGCAGTCTTTCTATTCAGTATTAAATGTACTCACATACTTGAAGTGGAAATGGAAGAGCACAGATTCCAGTTCAAGGTATGTAATACACATATTATATTCCTTCTTGTTTTTTCAGTTGGTTTTTGAGTTTCAGATTACAAATTATGGTAGTGGCAACTATAGAAAAAGTACTATGGGCATATTTTGGTTAGGAGAAGACCATTTATGGATCTGTCTGTTTGTTATCTATCTATGATCTCTCTGTGTGTGTCTATCTATTTATCTATCTATTCATCCATCCATCCACCTGTATACCTAATTACCCTCCTCCCTCCCTATCTATTTGTCTGTCTGTCTCTCTATCTATCACCCATGCACTTTGGGATCATGAGTGCACATCTATGTACTCACTCTGGGAACATGAGACAGTAATACACAAAGCAGGAATGATTTAAGAAATTGATATTTTGAGAAGACATTAGAACAGGAGAAAACTAAAACTGAGTCAAATATGAAATGCATAGAAATATAGGAAAGAAAAATAAAATGAACACAATCCCAACAGGCTACCTTGACGCAGAAGTCAAAAGAAGAGAGTCTGTAGGAGATCTGTAATATGACCCTTTGAAATATGTTCAAGAACAGAAATCATGTTAGGAGGGAAGATTTGTGTAATATGCAGAATGGACACTAGATAGAGATTTAGATAGAAACAATTGCATTGAGGAGAAAGAAAAGAAAAAATAGGGCATAACACAGAGTAAATATAGCATGAGGGAATCAAGAGTAATAACATGGGATCTGCTTTTAAAAATAGTACAGACTAAAGAAATGGCACAGTAGTTGAGATCAGTTGTTGTTCTTCAGAGAATGAGAGTTTGCTTCTTAGTGCACAAGTCGGGAGGCTCACAATCTCTTCTTTTTTTTAAATTTATTTTACAACACCATTCAGTTCAACATAATAGCCACAGATTCCCCTGTTCTCCCCCTCTCGACACCCTCCCCCTCCCCCCAGCCCACCCCCCATTCCAAAACCTGGAAACAACCTAGATGCCCTTCAACTGAAGAATGAATAAATAAATTGTGGCACATATACACAATGGAATACTACTCAGCAGAGAAAAACAGTGACATCATACAGTTTGCAGGCAAATGGAGGGATCTAGAAAAAATCATCCTGAGTGAGGTAACCCAGACTCAGAAAGACAAATATGGTATGTACTCACTCATAGGAAGATGCTAGATGTGAAACAAGGCTGACTGGACTGCTACTCACATCACCAGTGAGGCTACCTGGAAAACGGGACCCCAAAAAAGACACGGAGAAATGGATGAGATCTACATGGACAGCCTGGTCATGAGTGGGAACAATGAAGAGCGATGGTCGAAGGAAAGAGAGTGGGAGATCCTAGCTGGATCAAGGAAAGAGAGGAAGAACAAGGAATAGGAGACCATGGTAAATGAAGACCACACAATCTCTTCTTATATCCCTAGCTTCCTTCTTCTAGCCTCTGTGGGCACCTGCCATCACATGACACACAATGCACGCACGTGCGTGCGCGCACACACACAGACACACACACACACACACACACAAATTCATACACAAGAGATAATGCATAAAAAATTTAAAAACACAAAATATAAAGAGATAAAGAGAAGCCAGGTTTATAGAAGAGTTGACATTTAGTTGACTTTTCTCTTCACATGAGAAAGGTAAGTTGGGGGGAGATCTTTCTACCATGATCTTCCATTTGCACAGACCTAAGATCCTATTTATTTTGTAGTACAGAGAGTGAATTTTATTATTTAAGTGGGCTCTTAAGTTGTAGTCAATGATTTTACGGTCCCCAAAGCTAACAGGAAAAGATATTATTTTTTCCATTTTATCATGGTTACAGTTTGATTCTAATATGGTTTAAATCTCAAACGACTAGTAAATATTGAGTAAGAAAACAAAGAAGGAAAAAGGGAGTAATAATTTCCTATACATTTGTATTAATCAAATTTTATACTGGATAGTCTCATTGTAACACCTAAAAAGAGTGTAACTCTTGTGATGACTGCACCTCTGAACTTCTTGTGGTGGGTGGCAGGTTCCTCTTTTACCTCCTCTATGAAAGAGAAGTCTCAGAAGTTTAGTTTTCTAAACAGCACAAAAATACTTCCTAAATAACACCAGCTACCATTAGATACAGCTCTAGGGTACAGAGGAAGCACCAAGATAATTGCATCAACTCAAATCATCAGGTTTTAAAATTCAATATGATAAATTTTGTACAGATAATCTTGTTCTGCAGTAGCTGCCCACAAGGCAAAGCAAATGGTTTATTAAAATATTAATGCTATGCTTGTAGTGGAATTGATGTGAAATCAGGTGCCTCAATGTCTCATATATTAAAGTTATAGTATTCTTGTGGGGTGGCATCAGATAATGTATGTCTATTCCAAGTATCATCTATAATGGATTAAACACAGAGGACAAAATACTTAATGATATTTGCTCTTGCTCCATCTCCTGAAACTTATTTGCCTTGCAGAGTCACTATGCTTTTAGGAACAGTATAAATGTTTTTATGTGCAGGAGACATTTAAAGCTATGTTAACTCTTGGGCCACCCCTCCTAGTCCATTACCATGCCACTTTTCTGTAGAGATGCATTGTCTAAAAGAATCAAATCCTGAGAGTTTTATGCCTTGTAAAGGTTATCCATATCAGAGCAAATGCAGAATTTTAAGGAAAAATAAAACAAACAAATAGTGTGATGCGTTTTTGCTGGTACAGTGCAATGCCAGGATTGATCTCTCTGGTTTTATCCACTGGAAAAAAAAAAAAGCAGTGCCATCCAACCAAATCAGGAGCTGTGCCTCTCAGTGTTTGCTAATGGTCCATTAGGGAGTTTGAATGACTTCCAAGATATTTGCCTCTGTCCCTGGCATCATTTCTTTATCTTGTGGTAAGATCAGTTTGTCCTTTCCCAAACACTCACACTGTCACTATTATGATAGATGGGAGTATCTTTACTCAAAGTTGAATCAAACTGTAGTAATGTGGCTGAGGTGGCTTTTTTTCTCTAGAGAAGATCCAACTAAGAATATACAGAAGAATTTGCTTTATTTTCTCATAGTTTGTTTTATATTCTTAAATACTTAATACAAAAAGAAGCAGAAATACACGTTTCTTAAAGATTCATGTTTGAGGATGAAGGGGTCCAGTTCTTGTACTCTGATGGCATATATGAATGCTGGCTTAATATAAGAACATTGATTGATGTGGATATGCAACAGAAATCAAATGTAAAAGGAAATTCAGTTCCTGCTAGGAAGTTTATAACTTAGATTTTGATTCCAATAATGCAGGTGGAAATATCATAGAGAAACAGACTTATTTGCATCAAAAATGACTTACTGTGAATGGCTGGGTGCAGCCAGCACTGTGATGTACCTTCAGACTAGCAGCATATGAGACAAAAGGCCTCAGAAAGTACTTCCTTAAATAGAGCATAATGATTTCAATTATACTAGGCTGTATTGACCACTGTGAAAAACTATGGAACCTTCAAATGTCTACTGACAATATGTGTGACCTTGACATCTTTGTTCTGATTGCTCTTAACTTGACCATAAGTCAATAGGAATATAGCGGTATTTTGAGAAACAGACCAATAGTAGATAGATAGACAAACAAAATAGTTACAAACAGTGGAATAGTTAGATAACAGAAGATAGAACGTGTATTAATAGTTATGCAAGTTAAGAAGGAGGCCAGTGATAATGATGGAGACTTTCAATGCCTCGGGTGAGGAATAATTTGGAGCCTAGGGTCCCAGAAATCTTGTGACTGCCAATGCCATTCCAGGAAAGTGGCTTCCAGATTCTTCCACTTGAGAACTCTAAGAATAGATTTCATAGACAACAGGATAGTTGGTTTTCGAAAGGAATTGTGTTGTAGAAAAGAGCTTAACACAGAGGGGCAAGCAAGGCTCTGTACACAGTAAACAAACTCAAGAAACTGTTTTCACTGATGCTCCCTTTCTTACAGTTCTTTAGACTTTACTGTGCTGCAGTGTGAAGGCATGTTCATTAGTTCTGTTACTCACCCCACCACGATGTATATGTATACCCTCCTGTGTATCTTCTAGACTATTACAAATGAGGAAAGATGATGGGAAACCAGAATAAAAATGTATGCCCCTAAACCTTTCAGGTATTTCTGACAGACCAAGAGGGTTTGATTTAAGTACCTCTAGTATTTCTAGATTAGGACTGAATTCACAACTGCTTGCTTTCAGGGAATCTATCCCTAAATATCAAGATATTATGTAGGCAGATAGATGATAGATAGATAGATAGATAGATAGATAGATAGATAGATAGATAGATGATAGATACATAGATAGATAGTTATGCACATATGTATATGCAAACATATGTGTGTATGTATGTATTAGAGAACTTTCTCTGCCCTTTGCTTGTCTTCTGGCTCCCAGGCAATAGGATGGAACAAATCCATATGAATGAGAAGTGATCCTGACTCAATCCCAGAATGTGAACACCCTCACAGATACCCAGAAGCACTGATTCAATTGTTCTGCAGATATTGGTTAAGATGATCAATATGATGGCTAATATAAAGAACCAAAGTATTATTGAACCAATTTGTAAATGTCATTCTCACCAATTTTGAAATTTCACCATTTTCTATATTACTTATATAGCTACCAAGCACAGAACCCTTAGAACACACGACTTTGGAGATTATAATTGGATATCTGCTATATATCTCATAAAGGATCCAGGAGAATGAACTAGGAATGATTATTTTGTGGCTGATTTCACCGAGGAAATGTAAAAAGAAATGCAAAATATAATATGTAATATATCCTCCCATCATAGTTTATCCTTTTTTAATCTGAACTTTATAAATTTTCCTTATACATGTGTCATACATAGGACTCAATATCTTTCAATAATACCTCCTATTGAAAAGTTTCTATACTCAGAGGATCTCTTTGTCCATATTTTGCTGGGATTATATGGCTTTCTATAGCATGTTTTCACAAGATAGTTGTGGGCCTTCTGTAGTTCTAGAGAGATGTGGTAAAGCCTGTTGTTTTTGGATAATTGTATTTTAGTACTGTATGCTGCTGAATAGAAGCCATGAATACTACTGCACTTATACATTGATTTTGGTGTCTGAAGTATGTACAAAAACTTCCAAATATATTTAGATGGAACACAAATGTTAAAAGGTGTTATTAATAAAACAAACCTGGAGCCAGGTATTGGGGTGAACGCTGAACGATCAGAGAGACAGAACAAGCCACAACCACCTCACCTCACCAATTCCTCCGTTGATCTTGTTTCCTCAAACTTGAAGCCTCTGTGTCCTCATCTGAATGGATCTCTGCTGCTAAAAGCCTAAAAGCTTAACCAGTCCCTAGTTCCTGGTCCTCATGCTTTATATCCCCTTCTGCTTCCTGCCATCATTTCCTGGGATTAAAGGCATGTATCACCATGCCTGGCTGTTTCCAGTGTGGCTTTGAACTCACAGAGATCCTGATGGATCTCTGCCTCTGGAATGCTAGGATTAAAGGTGTGTGCACCACCATTTTCTGACCTCTATGTCTATCTAGCAGCTGTTCTGTTCTCTGACCCTAGAAAAGTTTATTAGGATACACAATATATTTGGGGACACAATATATCACCACATTTAGACACTAATATTATTTAAGCAATAATTTACCCTCATGTCAATTGTATTTTATTGACATAATAATACCAGTAAGCTAGTTTCCACTAAATATCACTTACAGTTTTATATATTGTGTCTAAGTTAAAATCCTATAACTATTTTTACTTTCCATAATGTATCTTAAAATTTTCATGTATACTAGTAGCACATTTTTTTTTATGATTGTGACAGTAAAAACCACACTCTTGGATCAAAATGCCTGTATTACTTTATTGAGAAAATAGCTTAAACATTCACACCTTTGGTGAATATTTTTGTCAAAATTTTTGTTTGTATAACTATATATAAATTTTATTTCCTAGAATGGTAAAGATAATTCTTTAACTATGAATATTTGAAAAACTCATATTAAGATTGTTTTTAATCTCATCAATAAAATTTGTATTTCATAATCAGATTTTTTTTAATATTTTAAAAACTATGTGTTTATGTTATGCTTATAAGCATTTGTCTTGCATGTATGTATTTGTACCCTGTGCATGTCTGATGAAAGCCAAAGTCAGAAAAGGATGTCAAATTCCCAGGAATTGGAATCATAAACATTGCGAGCTTTTATGTAGATGACAGAAGCCAGGCTTGATTCCTCTGTAAGAGCATCAAGTACTCTTAAAAACTGACTTGCCCTTCTCCTGTTCTCCCCCAAATCTCTCTTCAGTTCAATTCTGTCAGTAAGCTTTTTTGTTGTTGTTGTTTATATCATGATACTTCTTCAGATTTCAATCACTTATAGATTTAAATACTCATCCAAATATTTCTTACTTTTAAAAATTCACTTAACTTTGTCTTTTATGGACCTGAAAATTTAATATATATATTTGAATGTACACTAATACAATGTAACAAGTGTGGTCATAAATATGATATTAATTGTGTAGTGCTTCAGCCAGAGATTTCATGCATATATACAATAAAATATGATTAAGTTATGGTAAGGAGGAGCATGTATTGCAGGTAAAATAGTCATCAAGAGGTGGAATAGTGGAGAATATTTCGAATGAAAAGGATAGCACTGTCTGATCTTTTTCCTAGGTATGTGGGTCATGACACCATTAGTTTGTGCAATAATGTACTTTTCTTAAGGAATTATCATTGGAGTAAGATACAAAGTTAGATGAAAATAGGACTTGTTCTTTTATCCCTAAATTGACAACTGGTTGTAAACCCATTGAAGAGAGCCATTGTAATAAGCTACACATGTCACTGAAATTTGCCAAATGGTGGCAAAGCCAGCGATCTTCAGACTACAGACCCCATAAGTTTCAAATGGAGCTGGCAGAGGAGAGCTAGATTCTTCTGATTCTCATTTAGATAGTAAATGTGGTAGTTTCCCCCTTCCTTTCTCATTAAACTGGCAGGCTAAGAGAGAGATGGCTTTTCTACCACCTGGATTACCTATGGAGGAGTACATGCACAACCACACAGAGACTAAGCATTTTGTGAGTTCAAAATATCAGTACTTGAACTCAGAATGATAAGTGCTTAGTATTGTTTTGAGCCTATTTGACAGGCCTGGAGTGACAGAAATGGTTTGCCAGGCATCTTGCTACAGGTTGAATGCAGAAGATTAAACTAACATTTTTTTTTTATCTCTTCCAAGTAAATAGTCCCGTTTCAAAATGCTGTTTCCATACTCATTCAGAGGTTTTTCTTTATGTCTTTGAAAATGGATCCCTTGCTGACACTTAAATAGCCGAGATTTAGAGTCAGGGGAGCAGTACAAGTATTTTGAATGTAATGTTATGAATCACTCTTGCTATCTTCTGTGAATCCTACTGAAATATTACCACATTTTGACAATTTATTGTAAATAATGTTTTCTTTTTCTCAGTTAGAAGATATAAGAGTTGAATATGTGTGGAAAAAAAGAGTCATGATTCAACAGTCAATCTGAAAATATGGGTACATATGTTAAACAACATTCTTTGAGGAGTTGTAATATAGTCTATTGTCAGTGTGTAGGAAAGGACAATAAAGTGCCCTTAGAATCTTAAAATGAGGTATATAAGATAGCTTCTCCTTTGAAAGTATAATATAACCACAGAATCAATCAGTGTGGAGTTGCTAAATCACCTCAATTACATGGAATAGTTCCAACCTTGGTAATGTGGGAACATGTCTTCGTTACTTTTCTATTCCTGTGATAAAACACCATGGCCAAGGCAACTTATAAAAGAAACTATCTGGTTTATGGTTTCAGATGATTAGCATTCATAATGGCTGGGTAGAGGAGAGGTAGCTGAGAACGTACCTCTTGATCCACAACAGTATGTCCTAAGAGCTAACGGGGAGTAGTGTGAGTCTTTTGAAACACTAGTGACCACATCCGGGGACACATCTCCTCCAACAAGATCACACATCATAATCCTTCCCAAGCAGTTCCACTAACTGTGGACTGGGTATTCAAACATATGAGCCCATGGGTGGCATTCTTATTCAAACCATGTCAGGTTATCTCTCTCTCTCTCTCTCACACACACACACACACACAGACACACACATATACAATTATTTAGGCATTAGGTCATCATTTGAGTCATGATTTTATTTCTCATTTATGTCATCTTTTCGATAACTTATGGATTTCAATTTTTCTAGTCTATTAAAATCACATTAATTAAGTGGTAACTACAGCTAATTAGATACTATTTTGATATTCTAATTTCTCCAGACAATTAAAATAATAGTCACTGTTATGTCTCACTATCAATACAATATTATTTAGTTTTTTATTCTATTGACAATAATATTTAAATTCATATATTAGCATTCTGAATTTTATGTCTTTCTTTATTGAGTATGAATCTACCATATAAATAGAGTCCTCATCTGTGAAGCATCTCAGCCATGTCCTCACACACTAAACATCTGGAACCAGGCCCTGGAACCAGACAGTGCTCAGCAGTATAAGAAGTTTCTATGGAAACTGCCTAAGCACAAGCAGTGTCTGCTGCCTGGATTTCCTAATGATATAGACCCATTAATAGGATATTAAGCAATTCTCCTGAAGCCATTAGTAAAACTCAATATAGTATATTAAACACAGAAACAATTATTACTTTATGCAACTTGAGCATTTTATATTGTAACTTTTTTATATTTCTTTTAACTTTCATGGTTGTTGTTAAAAGTGTATCTCATGCAAACGTACAGTATAGAGCTAAAATATTTACTTCATATCCCATAATTTCTTACATATTATATCAGGATTTTAGAAACAGCAGCAAAATAGAAACCGACTATAAATGCTTCTTTGTAACTTTATTTTTCCATTAATTTTACAAATAACTTTAGAATATTATAATGATCATATAAATCCTTATTGTCTGCTTTTTCATTTGTTCCTCAGTAAATAAATTTTCAATTAGTAGTCTTAATTATAGATTCATTTGTGCTACCACTTTTTTTTTTTTTTTTTTTTTTTGGTTTTTCAAGACAGGGTTTCTCTGTGTAGTTTTGGTGTCTGTCCTGAATCTCACTCTTGTAGTCCAGGCTGGCCTCTAACTCACAGAGATCTGCCTGTCTCTGCCTGCGGAGTGCTGGGATTAAAGGCGTGTGCACCACCACCACCACCACCACCACCACCACCACCACCACCACCACCACCTAGCTTTGTCCTACCACTTTTTATAACAATGGGATGGTTTTCCAAAGATTAAATATTTCCTAAAATATTTATTATTTATTATATATATTATTTATTATATATTATTATAATATATTTTATAATATATTTTACAGCTACTTACAATTCATACATGTAAGGCTCATGCCATCACAGTGGATATTTACTTTTCTGTTCTATTTGCTTATACGATGGTCAAAAATTATCTCTGTGGCTTAGACAGCAATATTTTGATTGCTGAAATATTTAATCTTTGTTCATGTTTCTTGACTACATATTATTACTTGTAAGTCATATATTTCTTTAAATATTCTTACTGTCTTCTACTTAACTCATAGAACCCATTCATATTATAACATACTTGTATAATTTATAATATTATATTTTATTAATTATTTTACAATTTCATAAAATTTGATCACATTCACTCTTCACTAATTTCCTTTCCCCTCAAATGTCAGATCCACTTCTGCCTCCTTCCTGTCTCCCACTTTTCGCACTCTTTCATATTCCTTTTTTAAGAACAACCTATCTTGCTGGGCAGTGGTGGCGCACGCCTTTAATCCCAGCGCTCACGAGGCAGAGGCAGGCAGATCTCTGTGAGTTCGAGGCCAGCCTGCTCTACGGAGCAAGATCTAGGACAGGCACCAAAACTGCACAGAGAAACCCTGTCTCGAAAAAAACAAAAACAAACAAACAAAAAATAGACTATCTCATAGCAGTTGCCCTGGCCCTCTGGCCCTTAAATTTTTCTTCCCCTCTTCTGTGACTCCCCCTGAGCCTTAAGTATAGAGATTAGGTTGCAAATGTGTTAATTGGGGAAAGGCACATGACAGTCTCTTGATCTGTGCCATTTGACCAGGTGTGGCTTTCTGTCAAGACCTCCACCTGTTGCCAAAGGGAGTGTCTTTGGTGAGCGATGAGCACTATCCTTGTCTGTGGGTGTGAGGGTCAGTATTTAGAATGCATATGGAAATGATAATAGTTGAGGAAAATGACAGTAGAGGTTCTCCTCTCGGGTCCATGGCCTCCCTAGCCACAGGCAGTGGGCTAAGTTCACAGGGACAAGCATGAATTCTTTCCTGTTAACTGGATCGCAGGCCCAGTTTTTAAACAGTGTGATTCCCTTTGGACCATATGTGTTGCAAAATTTTCCTCTCATTTTATGACCTCTTTTTAAATTTCCACGTCTTTAACATTCTACCCACATATTATGCATGGCTTGACCTTCTACATGTCTGTGACCCATGACGATCTGAGCAGCAATCCTAACATGAATTTCTTTTCCTTTCTTTCAGTTTCAACAATTTGCCCTCACAGTAGATCTTAGTGACTGTAGTGTAACATTTTTTTTCTTTAATTTGAGAATTTTACCTTTTCTAATAAAAGAAACACTTTTAGCTGCTCCTTGTCATCTACAAATTACAAAAATCACTACAGTTTTACCTTGGGGATGTTAGTAATGAAAATAAAAGTTATGTGAACAGAACCAATTTGATTCCACGACCATTAATCTGTAAATAAAGCTAGCTGTTTTGAGAGAGTTTGAGATAAAGTTAGATAGAAATAGTGATACTAAAGGTAGTGAGGGAGATAAAAATATTTGGAGAGATAAAGGGGCAGAGAAGACAATTACAAACTTTTCTTGGAGTATAATTGTTCTTTATCAGGTTTGTAGTTAATCTCTTAATGCGCCTAATATCTAAATAGTGTCATAGGTAGTCATAGATACAGATGAATATGTTGTATATGAAAACCATAACTTGTATGCCCATACCTGTGTATATGTCATGTTTAGTATACCTATGGTTTTAGGGATCTATTTGAGTTCTTAGGAGTCTTAGAACAGAGAGAATGCTATTACAAACATACATCTTTTGTTTCTATGTCACTTATACTTATCTAATTCTCTTCGGTTTCCAAGTTTAAGGCATTATTAAACATAAGGCATTCTGGGATTGCTAGAGAGATGTCTTAGTGTTGAAAAGCATGGGCTGTTCTTCCAACAGTCCTGAGTTCAATTCTCAGTATCTATATGGCAGCTCACAACTGTCTAAAACAGTAGTTATCCTCTTCTGATAGGCAAATGTACATGCAGTCAGAACATCCATATAAATCCATTCATCCATCCATCCATCCATCCATCCATCCATCCATCCATTCATATATACATACATAAATCTTAAAAAAAATAAGGCATTCTGGTCTGCACTGGGTAGCATGACTGTCACTTAAGGAAATGAATCAATTTTTCTGATCATTCAAAGAGAAGCATTCTTTGCTGCATATTGGTCTTTTACATGTAGCATAACCTTAATGTCTGAATCAGGAAATACACACATTATGTAATTAAGTCTTCTTAAATGTTTGACTCTCCAATTTGACAACATTTGGTGATTATTTATAGACTTGTGATGTATTTATTGAGATCAGAAACCTTGTGTGAGGCACTGAATGTCATCTTCCCCTTAGCTGTACATTTGGATGTTACCACTTTCGAATTTATGAAATTTCAGTAAATCTGGGCTTAACATCATGCTGTGTGACATCACTATGTTAGTTATTTGTCCTTGGACAAGGAAGTCACATTGGAAAGAAGCAACCTGAGGGAAAAAGGGCTTATTTTCACTCACAGTTTAATAACCAATCCATCATGAGGAAGGCATAGTAGCATGAACAGTTCTTGAATGAGGTGATAGAAGCATGCTGTTGCTTGCTCCTATCATGCAAGTCGGAAAACAGGGCTGCACATGAGGTGAAGTGGGACTATAAACATGATGGCCAGCCCCATGGGCCATTTCCTTCAGTGAAGTTCTTTTCCCCAAAGTTTCACAACCTAGCCAAACAGTACTATATTTAGGGTCAAGTACTCAAAGCCATGGGCACAGAGCAGAGCACTGCACATTCACACCGGGACACAAATTTGTTAGTAATTGCAAAATTGAATCAATTCTGTTAATTATCAACTATGCACGTGTACAGGCCCTGTCATGCATGCTTCATTTTAAAGATCACACCATTCATTCACTGTCCTATTGAACTCCAAAGAGACCAAAGTAATTGCTCTCCAAGTAGAAGTCAGTTTTTAAGAATGACAACTTAGGAACAGCTGTAGTCAAGTAGTAAGCATCATGTATATTGTAAAGAGTAAATCACGTCAATGATTACATTGACCTGGAAACTTTTGTGTCTTCATATGAAATATATATATATATGTGGATTAGTGATAAATTTTTGCCACATTTTAGAAAAAATAAATACTTCCATATGATAAATATGGTATCAATTTGTCAGTGGTTCAGTTTTCTTTATCGTTTCCTTTTTTATTTTTGGTTTTTCAGACAGGGTTTTTCTGTAGCTTTGGTGTCTATCCTGGAACTCGCTCTGTAGGCCAGACTGACCTCAAACTCAGAGAGATCTACCTGGCTCTGTCACCCAAGTGCTGGGATTAAAGGCATGCACCACCACAGCCTGGCTATTTATTCAGTTTTCAAAGATGATGGTTTTAATTTTGATTTCGAAGTATCATTTGCTTAACCCAGAGATAATTGTTTAATTGATTACTTTCATTTTATTTTGTTTAAGTTTATATGCAAAAACCTGTTTACCTTAATTTTTCATTAAGTTTGTTTCATGGTGGTGTGTGTGTGTATGTGTTATACTATGACATACAGAACCTTTACCATACTTTGAATAATGTGGTGAGAATATAGTTGTAGGTTCTTATAGATTCTAGGTGGTTCTTAACTTTTATTTCCTACATTTCACTGCAGGCTTAGATATCTTCACAAGATAAGTTGGGTTCCAAGAAACTTTAGCTTGGAAATTCCAGCTGGTAGTTATTTTGACAAAGCTTGGCTTAAGTTAAGCTCAAATGCCTCCTTTAGTCCTCGGTGTTCGCTGGAATCCCATCTAAATTGGCTGAGAATATCCAAGGTTGATGTAGCAATAAATCATTATATAAATCCTGGAAGAAACTGAAGAACCTGGTGAGACCCGAGAGCTCTTTAATGAGATGTCTGTGTGGGGTGCTGGCTGAAGCTGATTGCCTTGGTGGAGTAGCTACTGTTTGATTTGGTCCTATTTTGCTAGAATCGAGGTGCCTACTGGAGGTCACCAAAGCAATATAGACTCCATGTGGGAGAAGATCATACTCTATTAGTAATGTCTGCTCTGAGCACAGCTGGAAGGGGACAAAGTGAATTAAGCAGATGTTTAACATTCCTATTACAGTTCCTTTTTCTTAAAATGTGAGGTAAAACAAAAGGCATTATTTTGGTGTATGGTAAACATGAGATTAATTTTATATTTACAACTGACAGGTACTAAGTATTTGAAGTAAGTTGAAAGAAACAAAATAGCTTTGAAATAGTTATTAGAAGTTAGCTCAATGTTGCAATTTGTTTCAAGTTTTTAATATTATGTTTAGTAAAATCTTTTTTTTAAAGACTCAATGCACTTTTCTAAGTCATTTGAAATCAGAAAAAAACATTTTTTAAGCAGGAATTTCCCTTTTAAAAAATTTGAAATTAGATTCGTTTCTCATACAATACATTCCAAGCACAGCTTCCCCTAGGTTCGCTCCTCCTAGCTCCACACCCACCTCTTCTCTCCAGATACACTTCCCTTCCATTTCCTCTTCAGAAAAGAGCAGCCCTGCAACAGAAGACAGCGAAACAGGACACAACAAGATACAACAAGAAAGGCAAAGACTCCATATCGAAGCTGAATGAGGCAAACCATTAGGAGGAAAACAGTCTAAAGAGCAGGGGAATGAAGCCGGGCGTTGGTGGCGCACGCCTTTAATCCCAGCACTCAGGAGGCAGAGCCAGGCGGATCTCTGTGAGTTCGAGGCCAGCCTGGGCTACCAAGTGAGCTCCAGGAAAGGCGCAAAGCTATACAGAGAAACCCTGTCTCGAAAAACCAAAAAAAAAAAAAAAAAAAAAAAAAAAAAAATTAAAAAAAAAAAATAAAGAGCAGGGGAAGATAGTTAGAGGTATATCCACTCCCACTGTTAGGAGTCTCACCAAAAGACCAAACGAAGGGCACAACATGTATGCAGAGGACCTGGTACAGACCCCTGAAGGATACGACCCGTCTCTATGAGCCCATGTGAGCTCTGCTTTGTTGTAGAATATTATTTAGAATAATATATACCCCATGGAGTATGAGTAAGATTTATGGAAGTAAGAGAACGGGAAAAGCCCAGAGGCAAAACATAGACGGGACAAGTTTATTTAAGAAAAGCTGCCAAGAAACATAGTCAAGCTGAGGCTAGTCATTCATAATTAAGAGTAAGTGTGTGTGACTTATGTAGGAGCTGGCTGCCAGACCCCCCTAAATAGAAAAAGACAACAACACAGCTTAGTTTATTCGTTGGGCCATGTTCTCTTGGTGTCTTCCATCCCCTCAAATTCCTTCCATCTTTCCTCACCCTCTTCTCCTGCGTTCCGAATCCCAGGGGGCTTTGGACCTGATGGAGACTCCAATTTAAACTCTCCCTTCACACAATGTCTGGCTATGGGTCTCAGTACCTGCTCTCATTTGCTGGTGGAAGAAGCCTCTCCTGTGATGATTAGACAAGCACTCATCCTTGATCTCTGGGCTATCCAGTCTCTGATGCCTACCCATCCAGACAGTGTGGGGCATGGGCTCCCTCTAGTGGTACAGACCTAAGTTAAACCAGACATTTCTTGGCCACTCCCACAAGTCCTGTACCACCATAGCACCAGCTAAATAGTTCCGGGTGTCTTTCTTTCTCTGGCCTCAATGTGATGAATGTAAACATGTGCCATCAAATTCAGCTTTGTGTCATTGATTGTAAACAGATACATTTATAATTTTTATTACTGACAAAAAGTTCAAAAATGATTTAACTTTCAGAATTAATGCTTAAGTACACTTGTTTGCAGTAATTTAACACTGTGTCTTTAAAATCTTGGTGATATATATACAGGTATTTTTCCTGATTCTATGCATTTTTTACACCTCTGATTATTCAGTACATATTTTTAATCTTCTAAAAAACCTGTATTTATTTGAGGATTTATTATATAATCTTTAAAAATAAAATGAGCAAAATAGCCACTTGACATAATTCCTCTCATAGAAAGTATATATATGCTCATGAGTTAATGTGGTCATTCTTTTCCTCTCGCAATTTCTTTGGCTTACATAACAAAGTGATTTTAAAAAGTTGCAGCATTTTTAGATTCAAAATATGTTTCTTATGGATGAATTGGTACAAGGTTGGGATTATTTGTGTCTTGAACGTTTGCTAGAACTGAGTTGACCTGAAAAACCATCTGGACCTATGTTTTTCTTGGTGGAAATATATTTAAGTGAAGACTCAATATTGCTCATGTTCATAACATATATATATATATGTATATATAATGTACATGTATATGTACTTATACATGTGTGTATAAAGTTTTCTGATTTTTTCCATGTAGCTGAGGTGTTTACATTGTCCTTTTTAAGGGGAACATTACCATTAGAAACCTGCAGCCCATCACTGTGCAGAGAGTAACATAGCTTAGAACACTCAACCCTAAGTGGGACACCTCTATCAAGCTCCTCCCCTCAGGGCTCAGGGAAGTTCCCTGGAAGAGGAGGTGGATAGAGTGTAAGAGCCAGAGGGGATGGAGGACACTAAGAAAACGAGGACCTCTAAATCAACTTGCTCAAAGCTCATATGAACTCACAGAGACTGAGGCAGCATGCACAGGGCCCGCATGGGGCTGCACCAGGTCCTTGGCATATATATTATGGCTTCCACTAGTGTTTTTATAGGATTCCTGAGTGTGCTAACAAGAGCTTCTCTGATTCTTGTGCCTTATCTTGGGCTCTTTTCCTTGTGTTTGTTTTGTTTTGTCCAACTCTGATGTGTTAGCTTTTGTTTTATTGTATTATATTTTATCTTATCCCTTAAAAACCCACTTGTTTTCTCATAAGAAAAAGAGAGTGATCTGAATGGAAGGAGAAGTAGTGAGAAACTGGAAGAAATAGAGAATGAAAAAGCATAATCATGATATATTATGTGAGAAAAAATAATAAAAAACAAGAAAATTAGCAAAAATATGAAAGGCATTTTGTGTTCTTTTTAGGATATCCAGATGGTTAATATACATATAGAAGTTTTTAAATATTAATTATTGTAAATAATAGCATGAGTATTTAAATAATTTTTGTGTGAACATTATATCCAATTATTAGAATGACTAAAACAAACAGTTATGTCAACATCAGATAACATGTATCTGCATGCACAAGACCTGTCCAAGATAATAAAGTCAGCCAAAGTGCCATGTGAATGAAGAGAAGGTTGGAGAGATCACACTTATTTGTTCATAGTTGTAGTCCTTAGAATTAAGTAAAAATCATTTACAGAGTGTTCAAAATGACCTCTTCATCTGTGATGAGAACAGCTGACGTAGAGTCAGAACATCACAGCTTTGGGCCCCTGTGGTCTGTAATCCTGGCTAGGGCCCTTCACCTCTTCTGGAGTGTATAGGGTAGAAGGAAGTGTGTCCTCTGTCTCAGAACTGGTTCCATATAAACCTCTTCCTCACTTCTTTCTTGCATGTCCATTCTCATAAAACCACATTGCACAGATCCACACTCTTTCTTTTCATTGCTAACATGAAATACTGGTTCTGTAATTACCCTCTACTTCTTAAATTAAGTAATGGAACTTTTGGAATGCCAAGTTCTTTATGCAGAATGAGTGAACTAATTTTACTTTATAGAGCATGAAGAGTCAACTTTATTGCATCCCTTGTAGCTTGATGTAAGAGATATTTTGCAATTCATTCACCTATATGAGGGTGTAAACAAGCTTTCTTCTTTCATATGAATAAAGAATGTTACCATTACAGTTTGCCAAAAGCAACCTAGAAATAAATTTGGAAATTTTGTAACTACTGTTTTCAAGTTTTTTGTTGTTGTTGTCGATTATTAGTCTTATAAGTTCTAAGCATTTAAAGTTTCACAGTACGTTAACCTGAGTGCAATTTTATTGAGGCAAGCAAAATTTTCATTTATCACAAACTAAATATTCTATATTATTTTCTTTCTCAATCGTTATAAGTTTCTACAAACAGGATACATTGAAGCCAGATTCAATTTACAGCACAACAGTAAAAATGATTTAAGTTTAATGACAAATACTCAAAGAGTTATTAGCATATTCTATATTTAACATGTTTCCTATTTTTCTGTGAACAATACAGAATAGAGAGCTCTCCAGGCAAAGATACAACACAAAACTCCTTTAGTGACTAGTCATGATATCTTTTTCAGATTGAATGGCAGTAGTTTGTTTCAAGGTTTGAAAAATGTAAATTAAAAAGCCCAGACCACCAGTTTATTCAGAAGAGTCTATTAGAATTTCTGAAAATGACTTACTAAAGAATTTCAAAAAATATTCATACCATAGACAAACCCATTTTAAGGCCATTTAGGACAACCTCAGTGTAAAAAGTAAAAATGCCAAATATATCAATTTTATAATCTCCCATCCTTTTATATCACATACGTTTATTTAATGTTCAAATGGAATATTTGAAAGTGATCTAAGAGTACTCATAGATCACACTGAAATATCCAATCCTAATCATACTTTTCATGAATAAACATCAGATTTCCAGAATATTTAGCCGATGCTGAATGTCACTCGGTTGTTGCTCCTAAATTAACCAGTCATATTAGTAAGGGAAGATGTAGCTAGAGTTTTCCTGCCTTGCCCACAGTCAGGACAAATCTCTGTCACCCGCCAGTCCCACAGCCACTCAGACCCAACCAAGTAAACACAGAGACTTATATTGCTTACAAACTGTATGGCCGTGGCAGGCTTCTTGCTAACGGTTCTTATAGCTTAAATTAATCCATTTCCATACATCTATACCTTGCCACGTGGCTGGTGGCTTACCGGCGTCTTCACATTCTGATGGTCATGGCGGCGGCTGGCGGTGTCTCTCCGCCTCAGCCTTCCGCTTCCCAGAATTCTCCTCTCTCCTTGTCCCACCTACTTCCTGCCTGGCCACTGGCCAATCAGTGTTTTATTTATTGACCAATCGGAGCAATTTGACATACAGACCATCCCACAGCAGGAAGAGGAAGAATGTGAGGGTATTCTGCTAGGATGTTTACAAAACAAACCCAAGGAGCAAAATCAATCCCATTCAGAAATGCTACATTATGCTAATTATGTGTTGTTGAAACAAAAATTTGGGATAAACAGGAATAACGAAGTTTACTAAAGTTCATAAAATACCTCATAGTTTATGACATTTTCAGAGGCATAATATGTAAATAAACTATGACTTTCTCCAGCTATGAGACTTACATTAAATGAGCAGTGTAGACTGTGTGATCCCAAACCCACAAACACTTGAGGGAAAATTAACTTTAGATGCTGAAGGGGAGTCACACAGCCAATATCTTCTCAGAATGGTGTACCTAATCTCCTAAAGTCATAATAGGACTCAGTCCTGAGACAAAAAAATATTTGAGAAAATTGAGCAAACGATTCACCCAAGCAAATTACATTTAGTTCCTAAACTCACCTGGTTTTTGAATCATTCTCAGGTTAATAAAGAACAGCACTGAGAATGCAAACACCTCTAAGTGTCTAAATTAACCTTTGCCCAATTTGCAAGGTTTCCCAGAATTAGTTCCAATGCCAGGAAATAATACTAAAAACTGATGCTCAAAACAGTGAAAAACTATGTTTAAAAATATCATCAGTTGGGTTCCTGGCCATAATTATTTAGTCTATGACAGATATCAACTCTAAGCCCTATCTTGTACTTGACATTCTGTTAAAATAATGATGAGCAATTGCTTGTGTCAAATTACATATGCTCATAACATTGAAGCACTGCTCTTACTGGTTACTAAAGATGTTAATTAACTGTGAAGTCCTGAGTTCAAACCTTCAATCCATCGGGAATGTTTTTATATTTTTATACAAATAATCATACCAATGCATATCCCCAAATTTGGGTTTAAAAACAATGCTGGTGTCTATTGTGTATGCTTGCATCTTTGGAAACAACAAGATAGGTCAACCTATTCTTTTGTTTGGATTTATGTGTCCTTCGAGACCTACCTCACTATGATAGATGGATTTTCCTGCTGAGATATTTATGGAATATTTGGTTTCCTAATGTTGTCTAAATTGCTGCCCTAACAATGCATGTGGGTGAGATTATAACTTTGACACTTGGGCTTTCTTGGCCTAATAGCCATTCAGCCTCCTCCTATCTATAGCAGACCCATCTGGCTTTATAGCGTTATATAAGCTGCACAGTATTTCTACACTAGGGGCATTTTTAAGAGTGCAGTCATGAATTGAATATAATCAACTTCCATTTAAAGGTAGCCATTTGGGATTGGGAAAAAATTACATATATGTGAGATGGTTTAATAGGCACATTAGACATCCATTTCTCCCTAATAAAATAAACACATTTCTCTCTATATTTAATGAAATCACCAGGAAGTACAATGCTTAAGTGATCACAATTTTTAAGTGGAGAAATATCTTCAAAGCTCTTAGGCCTTTATAATGTATTATGATTCTATATTTTACGTGTTAATTTGAATAACAATTTTCTCATTATTAAAATATTGCGCAATTCTTTTTTGCTGTTGAGAATTCAAAAGATATAATACTCCATAAATTAAATTTAATAGAACAAAAAAACTGCATAAATAAATTACTTCCCTATTTTTACATTCATTAATATTATACTTAAGATTTAATTGAAAGCAAAATTGTGATGATCAGAAAGTTTCTTATGTCAGGTCATAATTCTACTCTGATGAGAGTTTCTATTTTGTTTTATTTTCATCTCCTTTAATGGTAACATCATATCACTGTTAAATTATTCTAGATCTCTAAATGCTATAAGAAGTTATAATATATTTCTCATTTAGCACAGGCATATTTGGTAGCACAAGAAATATTTCTGCATTGAGAATGATTTAGAAGTCCCAAGACCTGTGACATCACACGTGCCAATGTGCCAGGGTTCAT
Organism: Peromyscus leucopus; assembly: GCF_004664715.2. Lineage (NCBI taxonomy): Eukaryota > Metazoa > Chordata > Mammalia > Rodentia > Cricetidae > Peromyscus > Peromyscus leucopus. Next base: position 23,346,061 of record NC_051077.1, on the reverse strand, counting down.
GGTTGTGTATTTCATGGAGTCAGTATTCTATCTGTAGTAATGTCACCTATATTAATTTACTTCTTGCTCAGAGAATCCCTGGCAGGAGATCAATGCTTGTGAGACATTTCTTTCATATATATTTTCATGCAGCAAGGAAGGCAGTTGGCAAGCCCTCAGGAGGGACTAACCCCTGAAAGTGCCTTGGGCAAAGGCCTCAGACCAGTTCTGGAAAAACCATGTGTGGCCACCAGCCATGGGATGAAGTTGGTCATTGATCATTACTATACCATATGTCCCTTATGCTGAGGTTTGGGGTATGTTTAAAAATCATCAAGTGAGACACTCATGAAATGCCTACACCCATTCTGCTCCACTCTGCTGTGACTCAGGAAACCCTGCCTCTATTTATGGATAATGTATTGATTGTTGACAGAAAGAGAATTGAGTCAGATAATAATCCTTGAATGAAATGAAATCATGCTGTGTATTTTCTTCTTCAATCAAATAAATGTGTGCCTTTTTTGATATGTTATCTTATTACAAGATAAGGAACCATTATGATGAAATCATTTCAACAGTCCCCTCAAGTAAGACCTAAACTCTTTCCTCCTGCTGCCTGTATTTTCAATGTATTTGTTTCTCTCCCACCTGTTTTTAAAAAATTAAAGTAGAATTTTATCAATAACCCCTGCCATTCCTCCTTTCAAATCCTCTGATAGTACCCCTTTACTTCCTCATTTCTACTCTAGTTGAGGGTCTCTTTTCCTCAAATATATGTCCTGCTGAGTCCTTGTAGCTTTGCTTATATGAATATGATCATTTGGCAATGAATAACCAACTAGAGGGCTCATCCCAGGAAAGATTAATTTTCCTTCCCTTAGTGGTTGTGATGGCTAATCTTTTCTGTTAACTTGCGTACATCTGGAATTAAGTAAAACCCAAACGGGATACATCTGTGATGAAACTGTTTTCTCAATTATAACAGATTGCTAGGAAGTTGTTAGGACAATGAAACACATTGTCATTCCATCATCAGTTATGAAAAGAAATGCGGTATAAAAAAAGATGCTTCTATAGTACACGTGATGTTCCAGAACCTCTTCATAGCAATATTACCTACAAAACAAACATCTCAAACATGTAAAAAATAAAAATGAGGTTTGTGGTGATATATTGTGCCTCAAATAAAGCTTGCCTGAAGATCAGAGAGACAAAGGAACAAGCCATCTCTTGCTGTTAGAACTCCCCAGCCTGAAAAGCCTCTAGCTCCTGTCTCCTCATGCCTTATATACTTTTCTCTGCCCAGCCATCACCTCCTTCTTAGTGCTGGGATTAAAAGTGTGTGTGCTTCCAAAACAAAGGCATGAGATTTCAAATGTTAGGATTAAAGGCATGTGATTCCCAAGTGCTGGGATTAAAGATGGGTGCCACCACTGCCTGGCTCTGTTTCTCTTGTAGACTGAGTCAATCTCTTATAGTTTAGGATGGTTTTGAACTCACAGAGATTCAGACAGCTCTCTGCCTCCCAAGTGTGTGTTAGTTGTGACTCATCATTTGCTTTAGTGAGTTCATTTATATTCATTAGATGACGAGCTGGTTTAGACAACTGTGTGTCCATTAGCTTGTGAACCCTACTTCTGTGTTTCTTCATCCTATTAACTCTTGTGTTTCCTCTATTGTAATTTTACTGTCCGCAAGCATGTCTCTTATCAGCTTTCTTTTTCCAAAATTCTGAAGAATATTCTCCTACTCTTTCCTATATTCCTTTTCTTGGTCTTGCAGCAAATAAAAGCCACAGTGAAGAAGAGTCTATTTCTTCTCTGTGCATTTGGTTTGACATAGAGTACTGAAGATAGACCAAACCTTGGGAAAGAGGAGCTGCATAGCATTAGAAGCATTTTAATCTTTTTGCATGCATCTGGAATACCAAGATTACTGTTTAGGGATTTGCTTTTCCTTTCTTTTATTTTTCTTTCTTCAATTTTTAAAGTAACCTCAGGCAAGCTGCCACTCAGAAATTCCTGCTCATCTATTTCCAGGTATATATTTTCTAGAGATGGAAATGTTGTCTGTGAGAATCATCTTTATAAATCATTCTTCCTGCTCCATCAGTTCTTAAATAATTTGATTTCTTTTTTTTTTTTTTTTTTTTTTTTTAATTTTTCGAGACAGGGTTTCTCTGTGTAGCTTTGCGCCTTTCCTGGGGCTCACTTGGTAGCCCAGGCTGGCCTCGAACTCACAGAGATCCGCCTGGCTCTGCCTCCCGAGTGCTGGGATTAAAGGCGTGTGCCACCACTGCCCGGCTAATTATACCTATAATAATCATAAAACAATTATAACGAAAGTTGAAGAAGTCAAAATTTTGCAATATTGAATTGATTTATACTCAAATTCAATTCACCATATTGAAAAAGACGTGAGGGTATTATTCTATTGATTGCCACCTTGATGTTATTTGATCATACAAAAAAATAAATCTTAAATAAATGTTTCTAGCTGATGCATGATTATTATAGTCACTGAATATTTTCCCATTTAAAAATGCTAAAAATCATTTTATGTAAGTTGGAAGCTATGCTTACTTCTCTTAATTACTTGAATTGTCTTGCTTAAATAATACTACAAGAAAGAAATTTCCAAAATGTTTTTTTGCTTAAAAAAAAAAAAAAGCAAAGCTACTTTATACTATCTTCCTAGATGATACTGAAATGTTCTCCTGGTGCCTTGATTCTTAGTGTCAGGGAAAGACAATCTTTATGGTTTTAGGTTCTATCCATGTAATAGTAAGCTCAGCTGCCAGGAAATACATTAGCAAAAGGGGGAGATCTATCCTTATAAAGGAGCTAACAGCAACAGGCACAGAGCAGATGGAGCTGGCTCATTGCTGTTAGAGAAAGAGGAGTGACAGGTGTGCTGGTTGTTTCAAGGAAAGGAATGATTCAGGATGGCTCCTTATTAGTTGAACGAGCCCCAAGACCACAGGAATCAAGAAGGGACCTTCAGATAGAAGAGCATTGAAAAGAGAGACTACTGAACAGTGGAGATGTCTCAGTGGATAAGAGCACCTGTTTCTCTTGTAGAGGACCCAGATGCCCTCACAATGGCTCACAACCATCCATAACTCAAATTCCAGGGAATCTGACATCCTCCATTGCCTTCCACCGGCATGGAAATTGCATGTGGTGCAAATACAAAACCGTTATAGAGTAAAACAAAACAAATAAATAAAAGGGATATATATTGTATTAAACAAGATAGAGGTCATATAAAAAAGAGATTTCTCTTTAAAATATGGCAAGGGATTTTATTAAGTGGATAGCTTAAAGCTAAAGTAAGAGAGTGGCCCTCCTGGATAGCCTGATGGGAGAAACTAGGGGAATGAGCCTCCAGGGAACTCCCTATGGTTTTTATGTTCTCTTATGGGGTGGTGGGACATTCCACATAATTTATATAAGAAGAGTGTTACAGAAGCCAGGAGATAATTAGGATTGTAATTAGGTATTATACAACCATAGCAGGATGACTCAACTCTGTCCAAGAGAGAGAGAGAGAGAGAGAGAGAGAGAGAGAGAGAGAGAGAGAGAGAGAGAGAGAGAGAGAGAGAGAGAGAGAGAGAGAGAGAAGTTGCAAGAGACCATGCTCATATTTCTTTAGGTTGAGGGTTTGGCTGCTTCAAGAGAAAAGTGTCTTAAAAGTTTCAGGTGCATGACATGCCAACTGCATGAAAATAAAGTCGGAAGCTAAGCTCAGTTTGGTAACATGTACCTCCAAATTCAACACACAGAATGGGAGGTTAAGGCCAGCCTGAGCTACACAAGGAGACCTCCTGCTGAAAACAAATACAAACAATCAAAAAATGAGTGAACTAAACTCTCTGTTAGTTGGAGAATGTGATGAAAAGAAACACTCAGGAAGAACATAGATATCTTTAGAAAGAAGAAAATGGATTTTTAGAACTATAAGTGTATCTCCAATTGTTAACTGCTTACAAAGTAGAAGGTAGCTTTCTCCAACAGAGTATACAAACCACACTTAAGGACAGACCCTTGCTCAACAATAGCTGGGCAACACACAATGAACTCAATGGTATTTTGGGGGGTTGGTTATTTGTTAATTAATTAATCAATCCTTCTCATAATGTTTTGAGCACTTTATGTATGTATGTATGTGTGTATGTATGTATGTATGTATTTAATTTCACCTTACAGGTCTTTTGCTTATATATTATAGTTTTACTAATTTTTGTATCTTTTTCATTATGGGATTTCTGTGTCTGCAAATGTGTGTCTCTACATTTAAATGTCTTTTGTTTTTTCTTTGACTATTTTTTTTCTTGTTCATTTTTTTTTACCTATTTGGGTGTATTTATTTTGTATTTTAATTGTATCAATTTTATCATATTTATTATTTTCTTCTTTTTTAATGCCTGTTTGCTTTCTAATGAGAGAATAAGAAAGGGTGTGGATTTGAGTTTGTGGGAGGGGAGAAGGATCTTGGAGGAGTTGGGGGGGGAGGAGAAACCATAGTAAGAATATATTGTAGCTATGTACACATTTATGTGAAGCTACAACAGTATTTGCTAGCACATTTACAAACCATCTCTTTGAAGCCAGCCTCTGCTGCCTCTCTGATCTGAGGCATGCATCCAGACAAATTTGTCTCTTTTCTGTAGACATTAAGGGAGCTAAATATTTGCATTTTAGTAAAATGTACTAATTTTGAATTCATTTGTAATAGAAACATTATAGTGGGTAACAAAAATTTCATCATGGATTAATGAGAGGATGTTCTGTCACCAAATTTTCTGGTTACTAGTATGATTTTGCAGTTTTTTAAGAAATTAAAGTTAACCAAACCTGAATTCTGGAGTCATTGGATAACTTTACTTATTCTCATAGTTCTTTCTTCTATCAGAAATTGTTCTTTCAAGCATACACTCAGAAAAAAAAGACTCAAACCTGGTAAGAGGACCAAGAAGAAGGACATGTATAGAAACTCAGTTCATGATGACAGTTAATAGAATCTGTATCAGAAAATAAGGAAAACCACTCATTTCATCCTTCTTGTTTGAATTAAAATTCATAACCCTCAGTTAGAAATCACCCCCTCCCAGAAACTATGTAGTTCTTCCTTGAATTGTGGCAACTGGGTCCTCAATTAATTTCTTTTTGGAGTACTTTCTCATTTCTTGTTCTCCATATTTAGTACATTCTTTGTTGCTTTTGAGTTATTTTATCATGACAATATAAATTTTCTTTATAATTTAGAAGATGAGAATCATATATTGCATTATGACTCACCCAAGGTTCTAGTTAAATACCCCTAATGAATCCACAGTTTAATATGTTTATAGTTTTATATTGTGAGAGAAAAGTTCTTGTTAACGTGTTTGGGAACTCTTGAAGTTTAATTATGGGTTTAAAAAGCCTATATTCACTTTATTTGCTGTGTCTTCAAGTTATATTGATTCAGCACACATTTTTTTTTTTGTTCAGACAACACAATTAATGGGATATGTGCTGCTTTAAATAAGTGGGTATGATTTCTGGATAACAATATTTAATCCATCTGTGTCAAGTATATGTTCTAAAACCCAGTGAGCAAGAGCTAAATGGCATACCCCAGTTCCAATTTTACCACAAACAACAGTTGTGAACAGTCTCTTTGCACTACTGGCATTTCACAAGCTCTTATGTCTTACACATCTGGTCCCCCATGGTCTCCATCTGACGAAGGGGTGTTTGAAGTACAGCAGTCACAGCATGGATTAAGTATCACTTGGCTTGCCTCCACATTTCATCAACATAATGTTATGAAAGAAAATAGATTCAATCATAGTGAAGTGCTGAAATTGTGATTTGAATGTTTCTAAGTCATCAGAAATTTCATGATTACTTACTTTCACATAAAGGTTATGTTCATGGATTGATAATGCTTCAGGTAAGACAAGCATACAGATGGTTTTGTCATTTTCATTTCATTTTATTTTATTTTCTGTATGGGTGCTTTGCCTGTGTGTATGTCTGTGCCTCACTTGCATGCCTCATATCTTCTAGGTCAGAAGAAGACATTAGATTCTGTGGAACTGGGGTTACAGACTGTTATGAGTGACGATGGCCCAGACTTCAGCAGGAGAAGCAAGTACTCTTAACTGCTGAGCCATCTCTCTGGCCCCTAATTTTTAAAGGATGCTACAACTGTTTTGCTAGTTCTCACTTTTTTTTTGGCTTTTTGAAACACCATTTCTCAGTGTAGTTTTGGTGCCTGTCCTGGATCTTGCTCTGTAGACCAGGCTGGTCTTGAACTCACAGAGATCTGCCTGCCTCTGCCTCCCAAGTGCTGGGATTAAAGGTGTGTGCCACTGCTGCTCACTTTTTATATATAAAATAATGTCAGAGACATGTGTAATTCATGTGAAAACAAATCATGGCTGCCATGTAGGCACTTGGATGGTGTGATTAGATGATTCAAGATGTTGGTCTGGGAATCAAATACTTTTGGGAGAGATTTGTTTATAACACTTTGGGGATTAAGAGAACGAGAGAACACATAATTGGTTTTCTTTACATAATACATACAAACGTTATCCTATTTAATCCTCACTGTGGTGGTAATCTAATTGTACTGAATTGTGATTTTGATTGTATGTTAATAAATAAAGTTGTCCGGGGGTCAGAGCTATTAGAGCCATAGACAGAGTGTGGCGGTAGTAGCACATGCCTTTAATCCCATAGATCTCTGTGTGTTCAGGGATACAGCCAGCATTGGAGACATATGCCTTTAAGACCTAGGGGGCTGTGCATTCAGACAGTGACGAGGCAGTCATGTGTTTGGGTTTACAACCAATGAGAAGGCAGAACAATAATACTATAAAAAAGGCGTACAGGCAGGAAGTAGCCCTCTTTCGGGAAGCTGGGACACCGCAGGCGGAAGGGTGAGATTTTAGCTCTGAGCTCTGACCTCTCGGCTTTCTCTTTTACATTATTTCTGTGTTTCTTATTTAATAAGACGGTTAGTTACATCAATACCTCACAGTTCCTCTTTAGGTAGCAGTCACTTCTGTCTCCATTTTGCAATGGAGAAACCATCTAAGACCACTGGGTTGTGAGGACATAATGCTTGAATCAAGCGTCTGACTTCTCATCTGAACTGAGCATTTTACTATTCAGGAAGTCCTCTCTAAATGGAAATTTCTGTCCCACCAGAAACTCCCAGATACCTGGCAGCCACTTTCCAAATAATTAACTCAGAGGCTTACTATTACTTATCAATGATGGCCCAGGCTTATTACTAGCTAGCTCTTAGATCTTCAATTAAACCATTTCTATTAATGTATGTATTGCCATATGGTGGTGGCATTGTCAGTTTGCTGGCATGTTGCTTGCTGGCTGGCTGGCTATCTGGTGTCTGCTTCAACTCTGCCCTTCTTTCTTCTTATGTTCTGCTTGACTTTCCCCCCTTGATATATCCTGCCTCACCATTGGCCAAATCAGCTTAGTTTATCAACCAATGAGAGTACCACATATCCACAGCATACAGAAAACCATCCCACATCAGTCCTCTACCACATCCATAGATTATCTGAGGTCTGAAAGAGACCTTCTGTGGTGGGGATTATGGTGTGTGTCTGGACATGTTCTTGGGGGACCCTCTAGAGGAAAATTAAAAGCTGAATTGGGAGGAATTATAAGCCTTTTCACTGAGTGCTTGGGACCTTCATGGCCCTTGGGCACTGTTGTAAGTTGCAATAAGTGAAGATGACTTTTTTCCAGACAAACATAAGTAATTAGAAGTGGGTTATTCTGACATGAAAGGGAATTGGCTATAATTTACCCACCTAATTGCTGAGTCCTTTTCTTTAGATAATGTCAATATCACAACCATGAGCCTTTTAGAAGCCATCACTAACATCGTCCTCAAAGATAAATACTCAAGTATGTAGAGTTAAAGAATGCTGTTAGGCATAAAGTAAATATCCTAATGATCAAACTTACCCAAGTTAACTTCTTAAACTGGTGAAATCTGCTCCTTTTCAACTTGTTCTTTGTGCTAAGGGAGAATCCACTATTTCTGCATTGACACCTTTTTGCATATCTGCCTTCATTAGGTTTCTATTCAAAGATGTTGATAGACTTCATACTATTTCTTTGTCTATGAGCCGCTCAATTCTATCTATGACCTTCTTTTGATTTTTTTTTGCATTGCTTTTCTATAAGTTATTCTTTAAACAATCGCAACATCTGACCTCATGGTTCACACCACTTCTACTGAATATTTCCTTCCTTTTCAATGCAGGTTTGAATTCAGTTCAGAACTTACCATAATAGCAGCACTTTGAGCAAGGTTGCCCAGATTTCTTTTTAATACCAACAGCAGGTGTGATGTGACTGTTTTACTGGCATGTGATCCATGAATCATCAGCTGTACTTCTGTGTCTTATTTTAGTGCCACTTTACTTTTGGTTATGGTGATGTTCTGAGACTCTATGTGTAACTGGAAAACTATCCAACAGACAGGAAAACCAGTTCCACATGATCAGAGGCTACAGTACAATCAAAGTGATTGCTTAGTTCATTCACCTTTTAAAGTGTAAATCTAGTGAAAACAGTAAGGTTATTGGAGTTGTTCTACATTGTTTATGTTCTCTCCAGGATGGAAATAAGGCACAGCGTGGACCATATTGTCATCTGCGATGATTTTATTTGGTAAACATAGTATTACTAATGATAAAGGCTCTGCTCTAAAAATTTTAAAATAATAGTTCTTTGAATCATGAAAATAATTTATTGCAGATATGATTCATAATTATTTTCAGTGCCACATAAAAAGATCAAATAATACCCAAGGTCTCAGAGATAGCACAGTAGGAAAGGTTTGGAATGCCCAGTCTTCCTTTGAGGTCTACACTGTTAACCAAAGCATATGCTGCTTCCAGATTGATTAATAACATTTGTGTGTGAAGTCACAGTTGTCAAAATGTCTCCATAAAATTTGTCTAGCTGTCTCTTGGCAATAAGTATGATGTTCCTTCTTAAATAGAGAAATCCTAATGTGATTGGCTGAATACTGCACTACCTATTTTTTATTTTATATTTTAAGATTATAATGTAATCACATCATTCCCTATTTCCTGTTTCTCCATCCAAAACTTTCCATATACCTTTCATTGTTTTTTTTTTTTTTTTTTTTTTTTTTTTTTTTTTTTTTTTTTTAGTGTTATGGCCTATTTTTTTTTATGACCCCACACAACTACAGCCCCAGATGTGGCCAGAATTCCAGCTGTGGTGTTGAGCCTTCTGTTCTCTCCTGAACAACAACAAAGTCTTCTCTAAATAAACTAAGAATCAAAGTTATTGGTTGAAAGTCAGAAGAAAAAAGTGTGATCTGCTTAAGGGGCCCCCTGGCAGTAGAATCAGGATCCAGCCCTGATGCATGAGCTGGCTTTCTGGAGCCCATTACCTATGAGAGGACACCTCACACAGCCTAGATGCCAGGTGAGGGGCCTGCCTCAACTGAATGTACCAGGTTCTGCTGACTCCCCAGGGGAGGTCTTACCTTTTCAGAGGAGGGACTGGGGTTTGGATTGTGGGAAAGGCTAGGGGCGAGTGAGAGGAGGAGGAGGAGATCTGAGATTGGTATGTAAAATGAATAAAAACAGTCCTTAATAAAAAATAAAGCAAAAAATGTATGGTGAAACTTTAAAATGCAAAGTTTCTTTTTAAAAAGGATACATTAACTTGCTTCAATTTACTGAATGATCTCTATTATGTATTTTGTCTATAATCAAATACCCCAACTTCAAATGAAAACTCCCCATTTTTAATGAATATAATGACTCTTCTTAGCATCTGTGAGAAAAATAAGTGATATTACTTTTTAAATGATGCTGTGAGAGACTGTCAGAATTTAGAGAGATATGTGTAAGCAATGCATTGTACTCAGAGAAAAAGATATGCTTAACTTACATCACCTGGAACTGGGTGCCTCATTCTTTGAACTGGCAGGACAAAGCCAACAGATGTTACCATGGTGATCCTGATTTCTGCTGCTGTTGCCTCTCATGCAAGCAATGTAATCATCCACAGTCTCCCTTATAGAAGTCAACACAGGAAACTGGGAGGAAGGGACACAGGCTCTTCACCTCAGATGCCTCCTAAGAACTCAAAGCATTTTTCTGAATCTGAAGTACAAAATTTAGCAATCATGCTAATAAAAACTTTGGCTCTAGTATATATTTGGGTTCCAAGAGGAAATTTTTTGAGGTCCATTACATGGATATAGTTATCATATCTAAATGAAATAATAGTGAGTATCATAATAATTACCCTACTATCTTGAAGAAATTGAGTAAGGGTAATGTGAGCTAATAGAACTGATACTACAGTAAAATGTCAAAATTCAGGCAAATGTTATGATAACACTTTATTATTCATTATTATTTGTTATATCCACTTCCTAATTAATTTGATATGGAATAAAGGTACAGATGGTACCAAATAGAAAGAAAAATAAAGACTTTTGTACTTTTCAAATGCAGTCAGAATATATATGCATCAGACAAATGCACACAAATGAACCCATGATCTTTCTTTTACTTCTTTCTTTCTAGCCCTACTGTGAGATTTGTGGGAGTTCATATATGTGGACATAAGATGCAATGTAAGTGGTCCATAAATACATTTTCTGGAGATGACACAATCTGCATTGGGCTAGTCAATATATAATAAAGAGGCATTTGCTGTGAATCAATAGATAACCAAAGATGTCTCGCTGCAAGGAGAAACCAAAAGCTCAGATAAAGAACCCAATTACAGTATTATATAAATACAGATTATTTGAATAGTTTCTCTGACCCAGTGCTTTTATTGATTAAACTTTATAAACAAGAAAACACACTTGGATTTAGGAATGTGTTTGACATTCAGGATCCCATCAGTAGACTTTCCTTCTACTTGGTTAGAGTTACAATGTGAGTAATGGAAATAATCACATGACTGCACATAAAACTTGCATGCTTAAATGGGCTATCTCTATTTGTTATCAGAATTTTCATTTTTTTTCACTTTTTATTATTATTGTCAGCAGGGCATTATGTAAAATTGATCACAGTCATCACGTGGCAGTGAGCCCCGTTGCTTCCATGAATCTGATAAATTATGACTGATGAATCAGGCAGGGAGGGACTTACTTGGCAATGTGTATGCTGTTTAGCTAATAGCTCTACCAGCTGACTGCACCAGGGCACATTTTCTCTAATGAGCCTGATATAGCCAAACCATCTATTTAAGTAGCAATGACTACTCCCAAATTATATTGCTAAGTGGAAAGTCAGATTTTGAGTGTGACTTTTTTCCCCTGACATTGAGTAAGGCTATTAAACATAAATCTAGCTACGGATTCCTGAGAAACTCAGTCTCTCTCTCTCTCTCTCTCTCTCTCTCTGTCTCTCTCTCTCTCTTTCTCTCTCTCTCTGTCTCTCTCTCTCTCTCTCTCTCTGTCTCTCTCTCTCTGTCTCTCTCTCTGTCTCTCTCTCTCTGTCTCTCTGTCTCTCTCTCTCAGACCCATACATTATTCTTTAGAAATTATTCATGTTTCAGTTACAACATGTACCAGATAAATGCATGTACTCATAAGTTTAGACAAATGTTACATATGTGTAGAGATCTTTTGTGTGTCAGTTTTTTTGGAGATAGTTTTTCTGTGTAGTCATGGATAGAACTCACCCTGTAGAGTAAGCTGGCCTCAAACTCGTAGAGATTCATCTGATTTTGCTTCACAAGTGCTAGGATTAAGGGCATGCTCCACTACTGTCTGGTTAATTTTTTTTAATGTTTGAAACCATCTCATAGAATATGCTCTTACACTCAAGATTCTTTTTGATTTGAAGAAGAGTTTGATGAGTCATAAATTCACATGAGAAATATAGTCTTCCAAAACTGAATGGTTTCTGATGGTAGGTAGGATTTGCTCACATGGTAAAGTCACTAGTAGATATGAAAAGACATAATACAATGACTTTTCCAAATTTTAGGCATTATTTGACATTTTTCCATAAAATGTCTCCATCCATTTTCAAATTACTTATATTCTGGTAGAAATTCTACCTAGTATTCAACGTAACTAAACCTTTATAAATGGAGAAATGAGAACTATTGTCTTTTGGGGATCTGTATGTTATGTTTATGTGGCTATTCCACCTTTCTTTTTATATGTATTTCATGATTCTAAAGGGTTAGTCAGGAAACAAAAATAGTGAAGATTTAATCAGTTATTTATATACCAATGTCTCCATGGTTTTACCAAATTTCTGAAAGCTGTCTGATGTGCAAATATGATAAGCTGTATAGGTGTGTAGGTATACCAACATCTTGTTTTTACTTTGTAATTGGAAAAAAATATAGTTGCATTTCTCAAATACAATTTCTTTGTCAATTTGCCACAAAACATTAAAATTATCTAGAGTGTATTAGGATTCTTAGAGTGAAGGTTTTATTTTTGTAAGAGTACTCACACTCAAGTGAATTTACCTCAATAACTGATACACATGTTCAAGTAGATTATAATTTTCAGGGGAAGCCTGGTGCTGCATTTGCATGTATCCTTGTATTGTGTTTTTTTTTTTGTTTGTTTTGTAGACACAAGAAACCATTAAATCTGTGGTAGATGATCATACTTGTTACATCTCTAATATTGTAAGATAAGGAGGTAGGAAAAGAAAAGGTAAAGATGGAAAAGAGTTTTCCCAAGATGAGAAAGAACTGCTGTTGCTGGAGCAGGAAACACAAATGAGATGTAGCAAATATACATCATGCTTAGTTTGACTGATGCTACCTGCCCACCAGCCTTGTTTTTGCAAAGGCCTGTGTGAACATCCTTGGAGCATCACACAGTGGGCTACATGCCCAGCCATGAAGCAAATTCTTCTAAAATGTGATGGCTTCTGAAGTGCATGTATCATAGTAGTTGCCAAAAGAGGTCCCCAGTGTGCACAGAGAGAAATGCATCTTCTGAAACTGTACAGAGGAATAACTGATGTTTCTGGGGAAATCCATGTTCCCCTAGTTTTATGTATGCATTTGATAGCAGTGTTGGAATGTATTTGAATGAGTATTTCGTAATTGTTTTGAATGTCTTAGTTATTTAAGATTTCTTCATTCAAATTACTATCCTGTTAGAACGTATGTATTGTGACTAAAGTAACTCTATATACATCACTGCAGGCATTTTGCACAGCGTTTTACCTGCTTCCAAGCAATGTTTGACAAATAGCCTTCATTTGTTGGCCAGGTTGTTTTACTACATAGGGAAATTTCTTGCAACATGAGACGATGCAGATGTCACCAGGAGCATAGACATAGGACAGGCTGGTGGGGAGAAAATATATTTGCCACTGTGGAGGATGGGGAGAGGGCCTAGAAAATGAATCAAACATATTACTGCTGCTATTTTATTATTTGACTTTGTCCATTATGTCAGTTAATTCCCACTACACATCAAGCATATGGTATATACAAATGCAAACATACAGTATGGAAATTACTGTATTTTACTTAATTTTTCAGAACAGATTTTACTTTTTGTGAAACATTGTCTCAGAATTAAGACTTAGCTCAGTGGTAAAGTACTTGCCATGCATATATGGGGCCATGTTTTCGGTCCACTGACCCACAATAATAAAGAAACAATCAAATAAATAATAAGACTATGAGCAATCTTCAGTTCCTTTAAAATATTGTAACAGTGATCTTTCTTTTTCCTTTTTTATTATTTTCTAAAATTTTATAATATTATTTTGTGCTTATGGGTGTTTTGTTTACATGAATAGCTGTGTACCACTGCATGCAGTTCCCCTAGAGGCCAGAAGAGGGCATTATTGGATGACCTGGGACTGTTGGCAAAAGCTATGTGTGTTCTGGGCATCATACCCAGCTTCTCAGAAAGTGCAATGGTGCCTTTAAAAACGACCAAGTCATTCTTCCAGCCTACCTTATTTCTATTTTAAAACTTTGTACCGGGCCAGTGAGATGGCTCACCAGGAAAAGGGACCTGCCACCAAACCTGATGACTTGATTTTGTGCCCCAGCATCCATATGGGGGACTGAGAGAAAAGACTTCTCAATGTTGTTCTCTGACTTCAACACACATGTTGTGTCATATGCACAGCCATAATCAACTGTGTATGTACACACACACACATAAATAAATGTAATAAGCTTGGTTTAATAATGAGAGTTTAACAAGGACATTCTCATCTAGAATATATATATATATATTCTCTCCTAACCTTGGTTCTTCTAGTCTTTTGACATATTTGTATATCAGATATCCCCAGGATGGCTCTGAACCAAGAAAGCTTTACTTTTTACCATCCCAATTTATTGAGAATCTGCCCTGATTTTCAAGTAACTTAGAAAAAAAAAATCCTGCCTGGTGCTATTCAACTAGATTTCCAATTTGTAATTGTTTGGGGTTTGTTATTAAATTCAGAATTTTACATTTTTACTATTTATTAAACTTATGTATATATAAAATGAAATTTTGGCTGGAGAGATGGCTCAGAGGTTAAGATCATTGGCTCCTCTTCCAGAGGTCCTGAGTTCAATTCCCAGCAACCACAAGGTGGCTCACAAACATCTGTAATGAGATCTGGTGCCCTCTTCTGGCCTGCAAGCATACATGCAGGCAGAACACTGTATACATAATAAATAAATAAATCTTTAAAAAAACAAAGAAAATGAAATTTCATTTAATGTTCATAGAAAAATTGGGTCAACTATTTTGCAGTCTATAGCAGCAGGAGAGACGGTCTAAACTCCATACCTGTTGCAGACTTGCGTCAGATTACTGTCTAGCATGTTCTCGTGAAACATTTTTAAGCCTGTATGATGGATGCTTGTCATGAAAAAATATACTCTTTGTGAATTTCAATGTTACTGTTGTGATTACCCTCACTGTCAATAGTACAAAAGGGTAAAAGTGAAGCTTTAGGAATACAGTTTCCCCACATGTATAACTCTTAAAAAAAAAAAAAAAGACAATGTGGTTTTTAGACAGAAGTTTAGAAACACTGTTGGGATAATTGAGATTTGAAGACTGAAGTGTACATTTGATTTCTATACAATATCCACATTTTAGATGATTATATTTTTGTTTTATGCCATACAAATGTCTTAAAACTTAATAAAATAGAATTATATAATTTCCAACCATTCCCTTTCCTTCTTCCAATTCTGTGCATACTCTGTCCATAGCTATTTAGTTTTACAGAATACCTTGAAAAATTAAGAAGCTATTTTCTCTATTTTTAATTACATTCAGTAGGATTCATGAAGACATTTGCCAACACATATATGCTTTCAGTCATTTGTTTTTCTATCCAATCCATTACATTAACTGCATCTATTTAACAGAACATTCATGATTTAAATTTATTATAATATCTTCAGAAAATAGAGTAAATAGTGTTCCACTAAAGCCAAGGCAAGAATGCTTAAGTAACTATTTGATTTCTTCTTCCAGTCTTTCCAGTCTTGGGTGTTAGCATTCTTGTTCTTGTTCTTTTTTGTTTGTTTGTTTAATGGAGATCAACGAAGATTTAGAAGCAGATCTAATGCAGGAAGAAAACTTGTTGGTGATCCTCTAAGACACCAAAGGATGGATTTCATTTGAGTTTGAAATCACACTCAACCCAACTTTCATTTTTCATCAACTTTGGAAAGTTCTAGGTTCTGGCAAACAGTGGTATGTCAAAATTCAGCCAAGATCTATATATATGCCATCATTTGTGGCATTTTTATTTGGGCTTTCTCAAGTGAGTGCTGACTTCTAGAGTATTTCTATGCTGTTCTATCTTGACAGCCATGGCACGGGAGTTAGAAATATGATTTTACAAGCAAGTAACCATGGCAACTTGGAAATATCAGTATTATATTCCATACCATGTCATCTTTGTTTGAAGTGTGTAATTTTTAAAATGTTTATATAAAAATGAAATGACACATTGAAAACTACATTCTAAAATATGTATAGTTATAATCATGTATTATCAAATAAAATTTAATCATTTCTATGCCTGAAGAAGTTGATTTTTATTTTCTTCCAAATGGATATTTTATGGACTGTTTCCATTTGGAAGCCTTTTCATGTTGGAAGGAAGTGGGATCTGGTAGGATTCACATGCAGTAAACAAGGAAAAACTGCAAGTTCCCTTTTAATTCATCCTGTCCAGCAAGACTGTGCAAGGCAGGACAGCACCTCCATTTGTGTATACTACAAGAAAGACTTCCAGATAATCAAATTACTTGATGCATCTCTGGTTTCCATCTAATCTGGTTATTATTTAAATATGTGCTGTTGTAATTTCATTGTTTGGATATTATACATCAGAAAATATAACTATAAATAAACTTAATCTTTTATTATCATCTATGTAGAGGCTCTTCTACGTGGGAACTGAAATAGAGAAATGAAAATAGATTAAATACCATTTTATTAGGCAAGTGCTAATACAATTCTTTGATGTGTGAAGACTCCTTTTGGAATATAATGTGAAGATAAAAGGTTATTGCATGTTAATTCTTACCACATAGCTTTTTAGGGATTTATTTAGGTTTCCACATAGGGTATACAATAGATCTAGCTTCTTGTTGTAGTTGGTTCCTTAGAATATAAATGAAAATAAATAAAAGAGGTAGACTGAAAAATAACTTTAAATATAGCATATATAAATATGTAAAATATTTTAATACTAACATAAGCATCTCATGGTCCTGACTGTTTATTTCAATGTACAATATCTTGAAATTATAGCAAGTTACTTCATTATATAATGAAGAAGTTCCACAACCAGCTGTTATTTTAGTAACAACTAAATATTATTCAGCTGGCAGCAAAACTATCCATCACTTCTGAAATTTTGTTTGTATAAAAAAAATAATTTCTTCAATGGAACAAGACAGTTCAGTAGGCAAAGGTGCTTCTTTCCAAGCCTGACACTCTGGTTATTCCTGATGACCTAAGTTCCATCCGAAGGACCCGTGTGGCGGCAGAGAAACGGCCACTGTTCTCACTCCACCTTTGTGCCATTACATGTATATGCCTGTAAACACAAGCAGAGAAAAAATAAAGAAATAAAATAAAATGAAAACTATCTATAAGGTACATAAATTAACAGAGGAGGAGGTGTCTAATGCTAGCTGCCAGGATTGCAGGGCTGACCAAATGTTTGTTTAACTGTGAAGTTCTTTGTTCAGTAGACATCTCAATGGCCTGGGTTTGGCTTCTAATTCTTTTCACCACACTCTAATGAAATGGGTTCTAACAAGTGCCGAGCTACATTCCACAGTGAGCACTCTGCCAGTTTCAGTTGCAACAGCTTTCACAGTAACTGTCACCCCTAAGAAAGCATGAATGTGTCAGAGAGTCAGAATATGTCATTTTTAATGAAGACAGGATAAATATTTCTAACCCATCACTTAGTCAAAACACAAGTCATATATGTAGAAGAACCCATTTAACTTGTATTATTTTAGTGAAAGCAAGACCAATTTACCAACTACCCAATTCTTACAAAATTTAAATTATTTCCCTAATATATATTGCCAGCTGTTTTTAAATTTTGAATTATAATTACATCATTTCTCCTGACTTCTCCTAATCCTACCCCCGCATGCCCTCTACCCTCAAAAATTCATGGCAGCCTCTTTCTCACCATTGTTGTGACATTAACATATAAAGAAATAATCATAAAAATACAACCTCTTGAGTCCATTCAGTGTTGCTGCACACATATAATATTTTATTCATTCTTTGAAAATGTCAGGAATGTACAGGACATACTTTGATCATTTTCAACCACTATATTTCCCAACTACTCCAAGCCGTGTGGTGTGGTGTGGTGTGGTGTGGTGTGGTGTGGTGTGGTGTGTGTGTGTGTGTGTGTGTGTGTGTGTGTGTAAGTATATATGGCTCTTACATTCTTTCCTGTTCATCTCACTTTAGCCTTTGCTGTGCAGCATTACTATAGATGTCCCACTCAGAACTTGGATTTCAAGCCACTTATTGTCATCATTTTAAAGAGTGATGACTCTCTGCATCAACCCCGATCATCTACTGCTGGGTATTTTTGTCATATCGACTTTAAATGTATGGATCAAGCATTGATTGGATTCAAATACCTGAAAAAAAGCACCCTAAGTAGAGAAGGCTTTACTTTGGCTCACGGTTCTAGGACATAGTCCGTGATGGTTATACTTCATCATGGCTGGCGCTGGAAATAGCTACTGACATTGCACTACAATTAGGAAGCAGAAAGAAAGATGAAGAGTTATGATCAGCCCACTTTTCCCTTTTCATTCAGCGCAGCTCTTGGTCTATGGAGCTGCAGCATCCATCTTGACAGTATGTCTTACCACTTACAATAATCTAATCTCACTAACCCGTCATGGGCATACTCAAATATTGTCTCTGTGGGTTCTGGATCCTATTAAGGGCAATCAGTATTAACTATTGCTGAGACCTACTTTGACATGTTCTATTTTTAACTTCCTAAAAATACTTTCATCTTTAAATAAAAATACAGTGAAGTGACAGTGTAAGGGAAACTCATTGATTTTTAAATGCCATCATTATCATTTCTGCAATAGTGACAGGCATAAATAAAATATAAATTAGAAGCATTATTAATCAAGTTCTGTAAGGAACCAACAGCTCAGGCTATCAACCTATCTTTGCTAATGTCAGTACCTATCAATAAATATCACATGCTCACAAAATAGGGACTAGAAACCTATATTAAAATTTCCAGAAGAAAACTTTACAGAATTTTGGGCAAATTTTGTTACACAAATGTTAATATTTGGTGTGTAGTAATTTAAATAAGCTGAATAAATATATTCGTATGGATTTATAGCAAAATTATCATAAGTTAGAGAGATTCTGCAATACCATACTAGGAGTTTAGCATTGTCAACATTTACCTATAATTAATAAAAGTATATGGAAGACTCAACTTTGATTTTGAAGATGATGCATGTATGAAAAAGAGTAAATAGTGGCTAATAGATTTTTTCTCTTTCAGATGATTTAGCATAAAGTCAAATATTAAAAATTACAGTAAAATATAAAATTTCATATGTTGGTAAGACAGGCAATTAGTAACGCTCAGAGAACATGAAGTGAAGTTTTCTGTTAAAATTGGAGAGGTGAATTGAATGTACATGGTGGTCAAAAGTAGGGTACAGTTTTTGGCTGATGATGAAGTACATGTGTTGCCACTGTAGATCTAACTTTGTCAGAGAACACGTGAAACCTTAATGGTTTCTAAATAATTGAACTGAGGGACATGACCAAGCATTAGGTGGACGAAGAGTATCTAGAGAAGGGGACAATATTATTAATTTCAGCTGGTTTAATTACTGAATGCCATGTCCTGGGATAAACTCTCTCATTTTTTTTTTTTTTTTTTTTTGGTTTTTTCGAGACAGGGTTTCACTGTGTAGCTTTGTACCTTTCCTGGAACTCACTTGGTAGCCGAGGCTGGCCTCGAACTCACAGAGATCCGCCTGCCTCCGGCTCCCGAGTGCTGGGATTAAAGGTGTGCGCCACCAGTGCCTGGCTAATATGTCTAATATAAGATCCTGACATGCATTGCTAAAGAATTTCTCAGACTTATTTATGTAAAGTATTAAAATATCAATGATTAAGTTATGTTAATTTATAAAAATTAATAAAAATAAAGTTTCACAAACATATTTTTCGAATATAGTAAATAAGCTACTCCTAGGGAAGGTCAGAAGTTATCCTCAGAATTTGAATAAAAATAAGTATATTTTTAGACAGATTACTACTGATAAACAAAAAGGTATTACAAAATTAAAATATGATTAATTACTTTGTAAGGTAGTGACTTGTACAACAAGGAAACATAATTCTTAAAGTGAGGATTATTGGGTTTATCAGCCATACTCCAGGGAAAAAACCAAGATCAGGAGTAGTTAGCCAGAACAAACTGAACTCCATGTTTTTATTTGTAATTTATCTTTATTGGTTTTATTTTTTTAAGAGAAAAGGAGAGACTATGAAGTTGGCAGGATTAAGAGGTGGGGGGACATCTGGAAGTAGCTGGGGATGAGGAATGAGAGAAATAAAAAATATATTGTGTTAAATTATCAAAAAATCAATAAAAACATTTAAATATAAAAAGGAGGATTATTGAAAAGAAGTTATTGGTAAGTAGGTTATCAGATTCAATAAATTTTTTCCATAGTTTACAGAAATAAAAATTCATAACTGATAGGCATGTGGGTTCCTATAACAAGGCTTTTTTAAATTTGTGTCTACTACTTAAAAGTTATAATAATTTATCTAAGGGGGGTGGCCTGGGAAACAATGTAAATTGATTAAGTGTATTAATTAATCCTATAAACTTTATATGATATACAATCAAGACAATATAACTGATTTTTTAAACTTCTTGTAATTTTTGAAAAATTGGCTCATGAGTGAAGTCTATATTTTACATCAAACATATTTTCTGCTACCAGAGAAACCTACAAAAAGTTTATGGCTCTTGTTCTTAGAATTTTATGAATGAAATTATGCTGATGATCTTACTCAAAATAAAAATTTAAAGAACATAAATCAATGCACTTGTGAATTCAGTAACCAATGGGTCTCATGTAAAGGCAGTCAATTTCTGGTACTTCAGAGTATAAGAAACATTATAATTGTTTAATAGATTTTGAAGAATTTCATACATGACCACTGTATTTATATCACTTTGGCACTGTCTCTTGCCTTTCCAATTCCATCTCCCCCTCACAAATACATAATATATGTATTATTCTTATATATATATACATGTACAAACACATGTATGTAGAACTGAGTGAGATCACTTAACTTTATTCTTATGTGTATGTGTCCAGTTTCTAAAAGGGGCTGATGTTGGTATTGAAGAGTAAAGTAAGTAAATACTCACATGATTGAGCAATTGCATACTAAAATTCAGAGACCTTATTCTCTGTTTGTGGTGCAAATCTATAACTTGATCATTCCTGACTTTTGTTTATTGAATTCATTAAAGAAGCCTAGCTTCATGGAGACTTTAGCATAACCACAGTACTTTTTATGATGACCACAGATAAATATTTGTTGTGTAAATTAAAATTTTCTTCCA
Organism: Peromyscus leucopus; assembly: GCF_004664715.2. Lineage (NCBI taxonomy): Eukaryota > Metazoa > Chordata > Mammalia > Rodentia > Cricetidae > Peromyscus > Peromyscus leucopus. Next base: position 23,324,901 of record NC_051077.1, on the reverse strand, counting down.
TATTTCATATCAGTGACCATACTTATCTTTTTAAACTTATTGAATGATTTTGAGTGACAGTTGAAGTAATTAAAGTAAAAACAAAATAAATGTACTTGCCAGGACATACAAATATGTAATTATAAAAAATATTTTCTTTAACCAATGAAAGAAAAATGAAGGGAGGTTGGAGAGATGGCTCAATGGTTAAGAGCACTGACTGATCTTCCAGAGGAACTAGGTTCAATTCTCTGCATTCACATAGCAACTCAAAATGATTTTTAACTCTGTACCAGGCAGTTATGTGGTGAGCAGACATGCATACACATGAAGTACCCATACACATAAAATTTTAATAAGTTAAAGAGTGAAATGAAGGACCTATTAATAATCTCATTTTGTCCCAACCACTCACAGACACAAAATTGTTCTTTTCTCTGGTGTTTAGTTATCTGTTTTGGGGGGAAAGAAAAATAAGCAGGCAAAAAAGAAACTGTTTCATATGGTTCAATATAAATACTTTTTTTGTTAAATTCAAAAGCCTATACTATACTTCCTGCTCTGCTACTTGCCAATCAGCATTTTATTTATCAATCAATCAGAGCAGCACATTCACAGCATCCCCAGCATTAGTAATACTCTATTATTAACAAATATTTTTTCCACTCTGATGTTATTTTTTTGTTGTTGTTCTTAGAGATATACAGTGGAAACATTATTGTAACTATTAATACTTGTTATAGGGGTTGGAGTCTGTTGGCCTAAACACTTTGTTTTAGAAATGATAGTTTCTGTCTTCCTTCAGGAATTTGTTATAGTCACAACAAGCTGACTAGCCCAGGAATGCATCCTTCCAAATTATGTTTCTTACGATAATATCCATACATGGTAAGACAGGCTGAGGCTTTTCTCATTGTTAATGGTTTTTAATAGCTAATATTATCTATCAGCCTGCTATTAACCTATTGGCTAACCAAAAGGTTGACTTACATCCCAGCACAGAGAGAGGGAAACTTTCCTAATGAGACTCAAGAAGTTTTTATACTTACTAAAGACAACAGCTACCAGTGAGAGTGTTTGCTGGTACAGATATGAAGGTCATAGTCTTATTGAAACAATACTTATAAATATTTAAATTTCTATACCAAGGAAGTACGTTGGTAAATAACTAACATTGTATTATGAAGGTGCCTCCATAAAAAAAATTATTTTGACTTTATAGACAGAATATTTACATTTCAATGAGTCACTGACATATAAAGCTAACATCATACTCTTAAGGAAAAGAAAAAGTAAAAACATTTTATGGTAACACTTTGAGTTGTTTATGAGATATAATTTAAGGTTATTGGATTACTATAAATTCTCTGAGTGGCAGGAATATATTTTTTTCTGCAGGGAATGTATTGAAAAGAGACTCAGTCCACAATGATGGCATTCTCTAATTTATTACTGCGGTAATTCTCCTGTTATATGAATACATAGGAGATATCCTCTCACAACTACCCAATTAGGCAAACAACCATTTTCTAAGACTGGCAAAATCTTGATATAACTACTAGTGGCCTCCTGTTGATCTCTGAGCAGTATCCTGTGTGGCTCTGTGCTCTAAACATTATTCCAAGTTATGTGGTCTTAGTATTGAAGACAGAGAGACATTTTAGTTTTAGTCTGAGTATTTGAGAAGTTACTTCTGTACCAGAAAGAGATTCAAACATATTATTAGCCACGGAATTTATTTTAATTTAATTTTTATGTGAAAGCAACCTAAATTTTTCTCATTTGAAAACAATAAAGCAGAAGAAATGGATCTTTGATTGTGTATGTCTGCACATAATTCAGTAATTCCACACAGCATGGCTTTAGGCAATAGGTAAACACAAGTCTATTTTTTCAGAAATTTTATTCCTTTGTAACTTTGTTTAAAAGTTTTCTATTTTAAAAATATTTGATAAATAATATTTATAAAATACTAATTTTCTGTGCTGAAATTTTATTATGCACGTATAATGATTTTCCTGATTTGCACAAATAGTTCTTCATATAAAGTCACAGGGGGCACTTTAAAACCTACTGCCAGAAATTACAGGTCTTGTACAAAGGGATTTAGAACTAATTTCTTTAATATATAATTAGTCTATTTTTTATTTTTAGGACAAAAATTGAAGCATTTCATTAAGCTGAGTGAGTGATATATGGAAACAGCCATCTCTGAAAACCATTTCTCTGATGTTTATAATTTGTATGTTTATACTAGAACCATATAAACACATCACCCTTCCTTTTTCTTAGGCTAACACAGTATTTCACTTAATATGTGCTTCCAAAGTAATTATGCATATGTAGGTGTGCATGTGTGAATAATTAGATGCCTTTTGGTGTTTATTTTATTTATAAGCATAATTTTAAGCTTTAAGTTTCATTCTTAGGTTGGCAAGATAGTTCTGTTGCAAAGCCCATGCTTCATAATTTTAATTTTATTTTTTCTCTATAAATTTTGAGATTTGGGGTGGGAGTTTTAAGAAACCTTTTCTTGTTTCTGTGAGATGATTCAGCAGGTAAAATTGTTAACACATTGACCTCCATCCCTCGGACCTGATATAATAAAATGGGAGAAGCAATCCCTGCAAGTTCTTTTGGCTTCCACTTATGTGCTGTGGCACAGGCACACACACACACACACACACACACACACACACACACACACACACACACACAGAGAGAGAGAGAGAGAGAGAGAGAGAGAGAGAGAGAGAGAGAGAGAGAGAGAGAGATATGACCGCATGTATAAAAATAACTATTTTCTAATGTTAGAGGAAATTATTTTCAGGAATAGCTGAAGGCAACAGTCAACAGTTTAACCTATATATTTTGTATTCATATTTCTTAATCTTAAGATAAGTATATTCACAAGTTGACTAGGGTGGGATGTTAATGTAGGATTAGAAATTGAGAACATCTTTGACTATTTTATTTAAAAGTTCATACCATATTATCTTTGGGTTTTGTTGTTGTTATTATTACTCTAGATACCAAAAAGTCATTTCATCACGTATTATTTACTATTGAACAGTTCTCAAATTCCAGGTTTAAAATTTTGCTAATCAATAGAAAAGGAGAAACTTGTATCTGATGTACCTTTCTTATATTTCTGTGTTTTGCTTATATTTAAACTTTGTGGCTTTTGCCTACGTCCTGTAATATGTACATTCTATCATTTCTAGATCATCTCTCTTTTTCTGGTATGGAATACTTACCTACTAACCACAAACATGGCTTTCAACTGCACAGTAACTAATAATTAAGATTATGGATATACTTTGGACTTCAACTATAAACCTCAGGCCCCTATGTTCAAGTCTTGGTGCCTGGCTTGGCACTGTTGGAGGACTGCTGTAGGACTGTTACAAAGCAAAGAACAGTGAGAGAGTTAAAGTCATTGGGAAATTGTCCTCAGAGGGGTAATGACTTTTTGTTTTTTCCTATTTTTTTTTGTTTCTCATCCTAATCCGAGGTGAACAGTTTGGCTTTTTCATGTACTCCCAATGATGATGAGTTGCCTTAGATCAGATCCAAACAGCACCTGCTCAAGGACCTGAGAGCATCAACACTCAAATGGAATCTTTTGCCTTTACTCATCCTGTGCTGATTTCCCTTAGGTGTTTGTTGTAGTCACAGTAAGTTGGCTTACAGAGGTACACATCCTTCCAAATTCTGTTTCCTGGGACAATGTTCTTCTTTGGTGAGACTGGTTGAAACTTTTCTAATTAAAGATTTTTAATGGCTAATATTTTCTAATTCTCATCTTGATATTCATTTATTTACTTGCTTGTTATTCAATAAATATTCCACATACTTAAATAATCTGAAGTACTTCTTAGCAGGCACCATGATATCTCACTTACATTTACTCTTCATGGTCCTGTCAGGCTTTTAACACTTGCATGCTATTAAACTTTACCCTAGCTGGACATGTTGGTGCAAACCTATAAGCTGTGCTTCAAGTGACCGAGGAAAGATAATTGCCAGAAGTTCCAGGCTCTCCTGGACTTTAGAGTGAGTTTCTGCTTAAAAAAAAGAAAGAAAGAAAGAAAGAAAGAAAGAAAGAAAGAAAGAAAGAAAGAAAGAAAGAAAGAAAGAAAGAGAGAAAGAGAGAAAGAGAGAAAGAGAGAGAGAGAGAAGAGAGAGAAAGAAAGAAAGAAAGAAAGAAAGAAAGAAAGAAAGAAAGAAAAGAAAAAAATGAAAGAAATAAAACAAAACTAACCTACATGAACATATAAATCACAATGAATTGGTTTGATAAACAGAAGTGCTGATTTCAATCTGCCAATAGAGGGTCAAAGAAGAAGTGTTCCTTTCTAATCAGTCATCTTAGTTATGCGAGGAAGTCTTTGGAAGAATACTGTTCACACAGTCATATATTTGCTCTTGGTTATGAGGACAGTTTAAGCTTGGTATTTCATGTGCTTTCAGTTTTCTGTACTTGTTGGTATTCTAAATTCATACACACTACAGACATGGACCATTGATACAAATGCCTTAATACACTAAACAAGATTTGGTAAAAGTTTCTTTGAGAATAAGGAATCCAGAATGATATTCATTCATAAATAAGTACAAAATACTTTTGCAGTAATCCATAGGGTCATCTTAATAGCATGTGTGTCAGGCTCTAGAATTATTTATATCCTGTTCATGTAAGAGTTTTTTTTGGAAATATTTTAACTCAATTCATAGCTCAGCAAAAGTTAGTTAACCAATGTAAATTGTATAATGCTCATTCATGGCTCTGACTTTGTCAGTAAATTAGAATGCCTATGTGTGATAAGTATTATTAAGAATATTACAAAAATAAAATACCTTCATTTTTTGATGCTTCTGCCCTTATCAAATGAAATATTCAGGAAAGCAAGTACCTAACCTCCATCCTGCTGAAGAAGTGTGTGCATGTGACATCCGAAGCAGAATGCTGCTTCTTCCACTCCGGATGGCTTTGCTTGGAGAGTGGGATAATCCATATGAAAAATGAGCTTTTGTGGAGTAATGAGGATGCTTTATCAGTTTAGGTCATGTACTTAAGCACATGGTACACGATCTGTGATGCTTTAAAACGGTGTTTCTCATCCCATGGGTTGCAACCATAGAAAAATATATATTTCCAATGGTCTTAGGAACTGAGATACTGTTCATTAGCACAATTACAATTATGAAGTAGCAACAAAAATAATTTTATGATTGGGGGTCACTACAACATGAGGAATTTTATTAAATGGTGTCAGAATTAAGAAAGTTGAGCACTACAGCCTTAAAGAGAGAGATTTCTATCTGGCGAATTCTAGATGTGATTTTTTAGAATTGTAAGAGGGGCTATATTATGTAAGAGAGCTTTACAACCAAGCTCTAAGTGCAAAAGTGCCTGGAAATGATAAAAGGAAACATTCTCTCGGGAAAGAGGGACAGAGATGGAGGTTGGCCATGGGCTTGGATATAAGCAACCTAGAATGGAAATGTCAGGGCTGGCTTTTGTGTACATTTTGTTATGTCCTGCTGGACATACAAGATGAAGTAGGTCATCAGTCAATCGAATGCATTCCTAGTTGTTTACTGAGCAAACAATTTTCAAATAATGTGCCTTTGTCAACATTATTATTAATTTTAAGTTAGTCCATACCAATTAATGAGTGGCTTTTGCTTCCTCCTGAAATTTGAGGAGCAGTATTTATTCTTGCTATTACATATAAAGAGCAATCAACTTTTTATGCTTGCTTTGGCCTTATTTTTACTTATTATAGATAGAATACTTCCTTCTCATGTACAATTCTTTTGCACCATTTCATTTATATGAATAAACTAAAAGTGTACCATTTGTTTAATTTGTACACTCTGCTGAGCATTATTTGTGTGGGTGCACGATCTGGCACATTGCTTGAGAACATCTTCAGGAGATCTGTTCTGTAATCTCTATTCCTTCCTACACTGTGTTTACATTATCCTTTAAGTACTATTTTGACTAACGGTGTTTGAATTTGAAATCAGGTACACTGTTAGTGGCAATTCTAAAAGCCTTATTGTCAAAATGAAAATTTTATATTCCTACAATGTATTCTGCAAATGTCCTGTCTTCTTATCATCACAGAAAATTCACCCAGGTCCTAAATAACCAATGACCTTGAGTGTGGTGACTCATCAGTCTTGTTTGAAAGATTCAACTTTGAATAATGGTCAGATTATTTCTGCTCCTTCAACTCATCACAAAGTTGTTGTCACCAGTGAATCATCACTGGGGGACTTTTTTAGGCCAGTGATATTTTTAAGTTTGTCCTCTGCATTTAGGGTTCATTAGTTATGTTAGCAGTGTCTCCCAGGTATAATTGTAATTTGATCCTGTATTTCACAATCCACACATACACCTGCACTTATATGTATACAAAAATGTGCCAAGTTTCTGAGTATCAGTAATCAAGTTTCTTGAGTAATTTCTTGTAATAAAAATCATGGTATTGACATATAATATTTTCAAACCTGGAAACCTGAGCTATTTAGATAACATTTTCCAGAGAAAAATATCACTTATAGCCAAAATTTTCAATTCAGAATAAAAATCACATAAAAAATTAAAAATCCATTTTCAACATTCATACAAGGTGCCATTGTGGGAAGCATTTCTTAATAAGAGAATCCCAAATTTTTATCTTTCATTTCAAAAATTTGAAAATATTTAAGGCTATTCATGATTTTCTACTGCTGTGGCAAAGCCCCATGACTAAAGGAACTTATAGAAGAAAGAATTAATTAGGGCTTAGAGTTCCATAGAGCAAGTCCATGACTACCATGGCTGGGAGCACACCTCCAGGCAGGCTGGTGCCAGGGCACTGGAGCAACACCTGAGAGTTCACATCTGATCTACAAGTACCAGGGAGAGAGAATTCCATGGAATGGTGGATGCTTTTGAAACCTCAAATGTCACACATCCTGCAGCGTACCACCTCCAATAAGACCACATCTCATAATCCTTCCCAAACAGTTTTACCAAATGGGGACCAAACATTCAAATATATGAACCAATGCGTGGAATCCATAATTAATTGGCTATACCTATTGAGTCAGTTTAACCTGTGTTTTTGTCTTTATATGACTTTAGTAATAACATATCTTTTACATCCTATTCCTAGTTGGAGGTAAATAATGTAGAAGCAAATTTCAATGTGAGCTTCACTGTTATAAATAGAGAAGAAATTTAATATTAAATCTGAGATGAATGACCTTCAGCTATTTCAGCACTGATTAATAAGTTGAGTTATACATATGAGTTGATATGTACAATGAAGACATTCAATCAAGATGTGACTCAGATTGTTTTGGAACCAGAGTCCTTTGTACCAGGTTAGTCTTTTGATTGGCTGATAATTACAGTACTCAGACGAACAAATATCACTTTTGGTTTGAATAAGGGTGGAGTGTGGCTTTTAGGAACACACTTTATAAAATATGTCTTCTAAGTAGCAACTGTCAAATAATACGGCTCATTGAATAGTCTCCTCTCAGAAAATGAGGACAATGTGGCATGTCATAGCTTTCCACAGCAGAAACCCTGTGTTTGCTGTGACTAATAGCAGGCCATTGGTGGCTGCAACTTCATCTATTTAATTTGATACTATAGTTAAATATTTTCTATTTCTCTTCTTGTTCTCTCTGCTTGGTCTTTTCCTCCCTCCTGTCTCATATTACTTTTTGATCTATCCTTTTCTTCATTCTCCCTCCTTTCTTCCATCTCATCTTCCCTGAAGTTTGTGATGGTGGCCCTTTGATCTACATTTCTCAAATATACACTTCCAAGGCAAAGGAACCTGACTTTATCAGTTAATGAAATATGTGATCTGGATCGGGTATCCACTCTACCATAACCACATGTGAAGGAGAAGATCAAAACCACAGAAACTTTTCTGGGTCCAGGAATTCTGTAGGTTGGAAAAGAGGCTATAGCCAGAGGGTTATTTATTTTATTGTGGAAATAGGCAAAGAACAGCAGATTTGTAGAACTTAGAGCTGTCTCTAACTCACATACTTTGCAATTCTGTTATGCAACTAAAACTGTTTTATCTGGCCTATGAAATCTCAAGGCCCAGATTTTTCTTATTCATCTTATGTATCTTCATGGTATCCTAGTTGTTATATGAATATTGGCTGGACAGAGAAAGGAACAGAGGAATGGAAATGGCAGATGGAAGAACAGGTTATAGAAACAGAACTGCAAGTATAAGCTGTGTTAGTGAATGGTTGTAAGAATTATAAAACATCTTATCGCACTGTTTTGTTTTATAAAAGTCTATATTGTAAAAGAATTTTTTTCTGCATTTTTTTATTTCTGAGGGGGTTTTTTTGGGCAAAGTGTTTCAATCATATTAACAATTCCTTTGATCTCTGATTCCCATCCCCCTTCACAGCCCTTTCAATGTTGCGCCTCTCTTACTTTTAAACCCATCAAGTTTAGTTGGTGCTGCCCATATACTCTTAGATGTGTGGATTTTAAATGCTGTGTGGTCAACCCACCAAGGGATATATCCTTAAAAGAAACCAAATATTAATCTCATAGCGACTTTGAATTGTCGGTACTTCTTTAGGTAAGTTTGGGCTTCATTTCTTACCTCCTCTTGCCAAGCTAAGATTTTGTTTAGCTTGATGCAAAGGCTTTGTGTATGATGTATCAATTGTCAACTCGTATGTGCAAACTGTCCTGCTATGTCCACAAAATAAGTATCCATGAAGTCTTCCACTGCAACAGGCTCTTACACACTTTTGTTGACCCTTCCACTTCTTCAAGGATCCCTTTTTACTGGGAGAAGGGGTTGCAATAAAGATGTCTCAATTAAGATGGAACATTCTGTAATCTCTTATTTTTTGTACTCTAAATAGTTGTGGTTTTTTTTCCTGTTAATTGCCATCATCTGCCAAAAGAAGCTTCTCTGATGAGGGTTGAAAGGTGTAATAATCTGTACATATGATGAAAATGCATTAGAAGTCAGTTCAATACACCCTCTTAGCAGAGTGATAGTATTAGGTTTTCCTCTAGGGCCCATGACTTGTCTAATCACAGATTCTTGGTCCCAAAAAGTGCCAGATGTATATTTCAATTTTAAAATCAAGATTTAAGTTCAATCAAAAAGTGTTTGGTGACTCCCAGAATGTTCATGCCACTGTTTCAGCAGTTGGCATGTCTTGACTGGTTGATCAAGTTCACATCTTCTAGCGGTACATATAACACTGTCCAGCACATGAAAGCTAGTCAGTATGGATGAAGATCTCACATGAAAACTGGTTTTGATTTTTTTCTCTGTTCTATGACACAGATCAGTAAATTCAGAAATACAATTACTATTCCTTTATAAAGAAATTGACTCCTCCTTTTTAAACTAACTGAAATGTTAAAAAAAAAACCCTCCCATTCAAACTAATCTAGTCATCTTGGCATCTTTGTCTTCACTATAATGGATTTTTTGATAACTTAAGCTATACTACATTTATTTTTCTAGAACAAATTTCCTCTACAACTTCCATATCAATTATTTCACTGCTTACAATTATCGTGAATATATAAGATACATTTAACTTCACTGTCATTTCCAAACACTGAATCTTTATTTTACATATTACAAGCTAGTCCTCAGCTAGTACTCACTGTCCCGAGACTGATATTTCTACTCATGATATTACACCAGATGCCAGGGAATTATTCTTAAACTTGACTAGCCCTCATATCTCCTGCGTAATCCATTTCACAATCCTTTTGATTCTAACTCATACATATTCTGAAATTATTTCATGTCTATTTCTGTCACACAAATCCAACTGCAGTGTTTTACATTATTTCTGCAATTTCAATTTATTCTTCATGCTGAAACCAAGAGAGTATTTTAAGACTGTAACCTAATCATATCAATTGTTTCTCAGTTTCTTGGTGCTCAGAATAGTGCCAATTGTTTATCCGTGGTGTGCCAATGCTTCCTTGATAACCCATATTGCTTTCTTCCTGATAATCAGATGCATTCTCAGCTGTCCCTGCATGTTGCTTCCTCATGCCCCAGTCTGTTCTCAGTGCAAAAATACTTCTTCCTATTACTCTTTGAATTCTTCCACACCCTCATTTAAACTCATCTCAAAATTTACTCCTTCAGAGTGTCTTACCGGAGGAGTTAGTTTACACATATGAACCATGTATATTCTTGGCTCTTTTCTCTTCAAGATGATTCTAATAAAACTATATAACATTAAGTTTAAACTATCTTTCTTTATCAGTACTGTGTAAGTCTCTGGAGGAAGCAGAATGTTTACCTTATAAAACTACTCTATTCCATTGTGGCCACCATAGTGTCTTCCAGAGGGACATACTCAAATATATCCATATTTCAAGTGTAATATGAATAAATAGAAATGGATAGAAAGAGATTAAGAGGGCATACTTGTGTATCCGACATAGATAAGAAGAGATATAAACACACAAACAAATGTATTTTAAAGACTAGAAGCATTTCTTTGTTAAACAACAGTACATTGAGTGCACTGTTCAGAGGTAGAGTCATCATGTCTTATGAAGACCAAGCACTTTATCATCTTCTAAGAATTGTAGCTTATAAATGATTAGAAATACAAATGGAAATAGACTCTAATTAGATCTATACAATAGAACGACCTATGGGTGTGTTTGGGAACTTCTTCAATGTACACACAATGAAGAAAGTTGAATTCTGTTAAAAAAGAAGGAAGGGCCCATCTCAACTTGCAGTGTGTTGTTCTGCAGGATGTTATATAAGGTTTAAGGGGTAAATCAGGGAAATAAAAGCATAGGTTGACTCAGTCTAACATACTGCATCTATTAATATTCCTCACACTGTACTTTTACTCTCTGTATATTTTAAACAAGAATATTTGAGAAGAATATCAAATATAATTTCATCATTAATAATTTGTTAACCGTAATGCTATTTAGATAGAGACTTTAACTTAAAATATTTACATAGCATGATTGTGGTGACACACAACTGTACTTCTAGCCTTCACAACTCTGAGGCAGTAAGATATTTGAGGATAGCTGGGATATATAGTGAGATGCTATATCAAAAAAGGAATGATTATCTCATGTCTTTTTTTTTTCCATAACCATGTTAAAATAATATTACTCAATATTGTCCTCTTTTTTGTGTTTTAAAAATATGGAGAAATTGAGGACATTTTCCATGTTTTGTCTACATGAAATATAGATTTGGTATTTACAACTTGTGTGACCAGTTTAATCTTCAGCCCAAACCATTATTCTTTACATTTTCCCATTTGTTGATACTATTGCATATGACTTGTCAACACAGAAAATTTATATAAAACAAGGGCCATGGACTGTCTATCCTTTTCAAGATTTTCTAACTACCAGATTTCCCCCCTTTAACATTAAAATTAAGAAAATATTATTTCAATACCATTTTAAAAACATCAAATTGAAATGTTGCCCTTTCCCCAGGATTTTTATCTATGTACCATTCATTGCCAGTGTTCCCAAAATAACCCTGAGTTCAAGAAAGGGAGCTGAGGGGGTGTAAATCAAAAATAGTTTCTTGCTACATATAACGCACATTGATATTATGATGATATATTGTAATGTTGACATATTTTTTTTGTTTGAATGAGAGGTGGCAATGAATTAAGTGGTTTAAATCGAAGCAGAGGAATGTACAATAGGTTTCAGAATTATTATGCTGATTATAAGCATTCTAAGGAAAATTATTGGGGTGGAGGAAAGAGATTGGGGAAATCAAAAAAGGCATGCTAATTTAAGCACAGCATGAAAGTAGGCAAATGTGCTAAATAATATTTTGAATACATTAGATTATCTGAAATGAATACCATTTTTATCAAGGGAAAGGTTTTGTAATAATGTGCACTATTATTTTAAATAACACAGTAAGCCATAGCCATCATGACATGTTAAAAATAAATTTATGTGATAAAGTACTGTTATTTGACTTTTTAGATCATTGCTTATTTACACACACACACACACACACACACACACACACACACACACACACACACCTGCTGTGGGATGTTCTGTATGTCCTGTGGGAGCCTGTTCTTGGGTTCCTCATGGCTTTACCCAGAAGGTCTGCATAGAGGATGATTAGGACCACGAGCCTGAGTGCAGGTGTCTGAGATGGTCTGCACTTGGCTGTGCTGTGGGATGGTCTGTATGGCAAATGTGTTGCTGTGATTGGTTAATAAATAAAGCACTGATTGGCCAGTGACTAGGCAAGAAGTATAGGTGGGACTAACAGAAAGGAGAAATAAAAGAACAGGAAGGCAGAAAGAGTCACTGCCAGCCGCCACCCTGACAAGCAGCATGAAAAGATGCCGGTAAGCCACGAGCCATGTGGCAAGGTATAGATTTATAGAAATGGTTAATTTAAGATATAAGAACAGTTAGCAAGAAGCCTGCCACGGCCATACAGTTTATAAGCAATACAAGTCTCTGTGTTTACTTGGTTGGGTCTGAGCACATGTGGGCCTGGCGGGTGACAAAGATTTGTCCTGACTGTGGGCCAGGCAGGAAAACTCTAGCTACACACACCCTAATTTCTAAGACCCAGAGGCAAGGAGGATAATTTGAGGCCAGTCTGGGGTACATAGTTTGATGATATATTGTAATGTTGACATATTTTTTTTTTGTTTGAATGAGAGGTAGCAATGAATTAAGTGGTTTAAATCGAAGCAGAGGAATGTACAATAGGTTTCAGAATTATTATGCTGATTATAAGCATTCTAAGGAAAATTATTGGGGTGGAGGAAAGAGTTTGGGGAAATCAAAAAAAGGCATGCTAATTTAAGCACAGCATGAAAGTAGGCAAATGTGCTAGATAATATTTTGAATACATTAGATGATTATCTGAAATGAATACCATTTTTTTTATCAAGCGAAAGGTTTTGTAATAATGTGCCCTATGTACATAGTTGAGGCAAACTATGTACCCCAGACTGGCCTCAAATTATCCTCCTTCTCCTCCTTAGTAGGACTATATGTATGCACTCTTATTCCTAGCTGCACTTGTATACTTTTGTAGAAAACACAAGACTCTACCTGGTACTGTATAGTTCTAGAAATATATTGACTCAACTAAATGAAATGGTACCCAAGATTTTCCAACTTTAAAAATATGGTTACACTTTGATATACTAAATTAATTATGTATCTTGTGCTTATCAGATTCCAAATTATATAGTATTTAAGGAGTATAGACTAAATGTATTGCATTATTCTCTCATTTCGTCCACTTGGTGTTATCTTCCTTTTTTACATATTAATTTAAATAAGGGATAGTACCTGTCAGTAAATATAGTTTGCAGCCAGTATAGTACTTATTTTTTATTTTTAAAAATAATTATATGTTAAACTGAGTTAGCATTCCATTATTCTGCAGCCTTATTAATATCTATTTTAAACAGGCTCTAAGTCAATTTCTAAATAGAAAAATACTTTTGTGATTTGCTTTTGAAAGGTTATGATAAAATAAAACTGCATATTTATAATAAAACAGTTAACGGCTTTTCAGTATTTTATTTTTTCAAGCATTATTGAAATATTTATAACTTTATTTCCTATCTAGGTAAAAGAAAAATGTTGTATTTCCCATTCCTTTTATGCACTTACCAAAGTTCCTCAAGTTTGTGACCTGATTATCTATGTGTTTATGTATATGTGCAAATTTATACCTATGTCTGTATATTTTTGTAGATTTTGCTGGAATTGTTTTTCCATTTGGTTTCTAACCAAACATATTTTCAGCAATTATGCAAAGAATTTTAAAATATAAGTGAAATCTGTATGTATGTATGTAATTTGTACTTAAATTAACATATGCAAATATGTAGGACGATTATCTATACAGAAAACTTAAATAGGCACAGTGATTGGGAAGACATTTTAAATGAAAGTGTCAGAAAATCCAAACCCTATATCTTATGAATACTTATTATTGAAAGGAAAAGATGGAACTATAAATAAAGATGTGTGTGAGTAAATACATTTATTTAAAATATAGTCTGTATGTTAAAGACCCCAGAATTGTACCTCAACTCAGAACTTCTTTGAATTCCAAATGGGTTCATTTTATTGCCTATTTAGTGTCAAGACATGGATATCCAATGGAAGGAGGTGGAAGATTGGTAATGTCATAGGCAACCTGCTTGTCTCATGATCTGACCATCTTATAGATAGAACATGCTCTCTTCAAGACATTCAAATCCAAAAGCTTGACATCATCCTAGATCCTACTATTCTCTTTTCATTCATTCATTTCTTTATTCATTCATTCGTCTACAGGTGGGGGGCATGTCATAGTCCACTTATGAGGTCAGAAGACAACTTGTGGGGGTTGGTTCTCTCTATGTGGGTTCTGGAGGAATTGAACTCATGTTGCCAGGCTTAGAGAGGCAAGCTGACTTATCTGCTGAGTCCTCTCATCAGGCCCCTCATGATCTACTTCTAACACACCTTTGATATGGCCATGAATTCAGAACTGACTGTGTCTCACTCCAGCTGCCAACGTACTCTGGTTGTGGTGATGTTTTCTCATTGTCTTCTTGTGTAGCTTCTCCATCACATCCCTCTCTCGGTTTAACGCTATAGACTACTTTACCACAGAAGCAAGATCCATCGGCTTAAACCATGAGTTCAGTCTGGTGCACTTCTCACACAATAGAGATTTCCCAGCTCCTCAAGAGTAGGGATGAAAGAGAATTAACAGCCTGAAACAGCTGCACACTCCTCCTGGGACAGCTCTGACTTTATCTCTAATTTCTCTCTTCTATGTCAATGCCACTGTCTGCTCCTTGAACAAGAGAGGAATTCTCTGGTCTTGATTACGCTCTTCCCTGAAATGTCCTTTCTCTTTTTCAGTACCTATATCCCAGGATGCTTTGTATGCTTACTTCTTTGTGGGTTTTGCTTAAATACAATTTGTAGGGACATATTCTCTGAGCATCTCAACCTATGTGTTTAATCACTACAGGCATGTCCTTTCCTACCACTCTTTTTATCATTCCTCTCTAGTGTATCACATATTACATTATCATGCACATTTTTTTTTTCACTTTTTAAAGTAAGACATGAGTCCTCTGAGGGCAGAAATTCTGGCTTTTCTTTGCTGTTCACCTCAGTATTTATGTGAATAATACTTAGTACATATAAGGCTCCAATAATATTTCTTAACCGACAGGAAGTTATAGTTGTAAAAGAATTATAGAAAGTGATCGCAGACTGTTCAATACTAAGGGTCAGTTTCAAAAAGGTATGGTCATTCATAGTAAAGAGTATTATGTTGTCAGAGAAGGTAATGTAAATGGAAGTAATTTAAAGATCCGGGTTTAAAATAATATAGATAAAGTCAGTTTGCTTTTGTGATTAAAGAAGGATTAAAAGGCAATTTGCTGAAATTCTAATACACATTGATTGCAGTGGCATAGGGGAATGATTATTTTGTTGGTATTCATATTTTTATTTATGTGTATATAAAAATTAAGTTATCAATATATATCATCAATCAATATGGCTAAAGTAACTTTAGCAATTAGTAAGAAAGGAAAAAAATGAACATTTCTGATATGTTTTTTTAAAGATTATCACTTTAGCATACATAGATTAGGTTTTATTATTACTCTTTTTAAATTAAATTTGTTTTAGTTTGCATGTTCCCTTTCTTCTCTACACCCCTTCCCCTGCTGTACCTCCCCCATCCTGTTCTGTCACATGGATCCTTTGTCCCTTCTCCCCACCCCAACTCTTGTTCCCCTCTATTTTAGTTCCATAGCTTTTTCCTCCTCACATTGCTATACATACACATATAATCACTGAAATCTAAGATCTGAAATATATTCTATATATGTATTAAATTATTAAATAGTAAATAAAATATTAAAAAAAACCTAGGATCTCCATATAAGAAAGAATTAAAACACACACACACACACACACACACACACACACACACACACACACACCAAAAATGAAAACATACAAACAACAAACATTCCTGTCTTTCAATAAGTGGACTGATGAAATGAACAGGCAGTTGTCAACTAAAGAAGCACACACAGACAATAAATATATTTTCTCTTTTAATGTTCAACATCTTTAGCCACCAAGGAAATGAAGATTTAAATTGATTTTGGGATCCCCTCTCACACTAGTCAGGATGGGAAATAACTAACAGCAAAGGCTAAAGAGGAGATAGGGATAGAAGTACCCTTGAAAGTGCCAGTGAAGGTGTAAGCCACTATAACCATTATTGAAATCAGTACAGAGATTTTTTGAATAATTAAACATTGAACTACATTATGGTCTAGTTATACCATTCCTGGTCATGTTTCTGAAAGACCCTCTGTCCTACCCCAGAGTTAAGTGCATAGCCATGTTTGTTCCTGCAGTATTGACACTAGACAGGAAAAAAAGACATGAATAGAGCTCAGTAAATCTAACTTTCTTCCACACGCTCCCTAAGTTACATTGTTTTAGAAACACACCAATAAACACAATATAGAAATAGTCTGCAACTGTTTCTTTAAAAGTCCTAATTAAAAGAAACGAGATAACCATGGCATTTGCTTGGCCATTTTAATATTGTAGAGTAATTCAGTACTGTAATTACCAGACTTCTTTGGTGTGTGGCAAGCACCATTGTGGAATAACATGACAAAGTCTCCCTTCTGACCCTGGGTATCAGATGAAAGAGCTAGAACACACCAGATCCAAGACAAGGGTCCCTACTTTTCCTTGTGAAAGTTGTACAAAAAAAATCTCAGAAGACACCATATATTGAGAAGACCATTCCTCTTGTTTTGACCTTTTATTTTTCAATCAAAGAAAGGCCCCATCCAGTCAGTTATATGTTTTGCAGAGTGGAATTTGTGGCATATTCAAAACTGAAGGCAGAGAACCCTAAAATTATAAACATAGCATCAGCATATGGTGCATAACCAATAGATAGATGATATAATCCATGAACTGCCACCAGGTGGTCATTAATTCATTTAGTCTGTAAATCAAGTGCTGCTGCCAAAGATATGGAGCTGAACAAATTCATCTTCTTTCTCCAAGGAAGCTACTGAAGGATTTGTAACAAATAAATACACGGGCATATTAAGTGGCAAGTGTTATGTGTTACAAAGGCAGAAAACATTAAGGAAGGTTGCAGCTATGAAAATCTATGTTAGAAACACTGAATCCATTTGAGATGTAAATCTGAGTGCTGGGTTTGGGTGACATTTTAGCAGCGCAGATAAACAATGCAAATAGAGATTTACTCAAGGCTGAGTATGGGGAATTCTGTGGACCTTGTAGAAAAACGAAGGTCATTTAGAAGTCCCAGCTGAGAGACAGCCCATCTGGCAATGGATTTGCTATGGGTCAAATATTGCAGAGCAAGAAAATTGACAAGACAGAGTGGGGAAGAATCAAGTTTGGTAGTTTTTCATTTGCTGTTAGATATAGTGTGAGTATCATTTGTAACATAAAATAAATAAGAAAATAGATACCAAAGATGGATGATGTTTACAGTGGTCCTAACTATTTAATCGTATTTTATTATCTAAGAGAATTCCAGGTTTTTATCCTTTTTGTGATATACTTTGAGATCCTCATCATTTTCTGAAAATTGACCTTTAAAAGCCATGAACATAGGTTTGTTTCTACTTGGGGTTCAAGATTCCTTTAAAATAACTTGAATATAATGTATGCAAAATGCCTAGATAAAGTGGATACCCTATATATTAATTTTACCATTCACATATCAAGAAAAAAAAAATTACACAAGAGCAAAAACCCTATTAATTTCCAGTTTTATTATCGACAGAAGGAGTTAATTTGTCTTACAATAATTTGAATTGATAATTTGTAAGTATATTAGGTGACCATTACTTCTCAACTTGATGTCTTTGTAAGCTGTCCAATACACTCAGCTCGTGTGTGAAGAATATGACTAGCTGTAAAAGCAATGTAGCACTGAGGGAAAAGCGCATGTTGCTGGCACTCAGTATGGTGCATACTAAACAAGACATTTATATTTAGAATTAATCAGACTCTTAGCAAAACACACTGATTGTTTATTCAACCTGATGCTGCCAATTATCTCTTGCCATAGTCTTTGAAATCAGTCTGTCTAATGATCAGGAGTAATTAGTTTTTGCTGAACTCCCCATATGAAATTTAAGGGTGATGAAACAAATGGTTGGCTCCACTACCATCCAGTTTGTAATTATTTAGGTGATATTCGAAATATATGGTGGGCAAGAAGACGAATTTTCCATCATTGTGTGTCTCCAAGCTACTGTCAGTTGCTTTCTTCTATAAACATAAAAGAAAACCTGTAATTATTTTTATTATTTTATTTTTTAAATAATTTTAAATTTTATTTTAATTTTAAATTTTTTATTCATTTTATAGATCAACCACAGATCCCCCTCTCATCCTTCCCCCCCTCCCTCCTCCTCCCCTCCCATCATCTGCTTCTCCCACGGGGTAACTTCTCCCATGAGGGGACAGTCATTTATCTGTGAGTTTTTGAGATATTGTTTCCCAAGCTATTCCAGACTGGCCTTGAACTCACAGTTTTCCTGTACCACACTCCTAAATGGTGGGATTACAGGTCAGTACCATCACTATTCAGCCTAATTCTGATTTTCAAGGCCCTTGTTACTTTAAGGTAGACAATAAATAAAAGGAATTGAAGGCTGCTATTGAGAAAACAGAAACCAAGACCTGGAAGTTGTACACATTGCTGGGAGGAATATGTCTGAATTTCAGTCCAGGATGGAGCTTCAACTTTGTTTAGTTGAAGTCAGAGACCATCCACTGGGGACTTGGTTAATATCATAGGAATGCACCTTGACAGAAAACTAAAGCTCGGCTCAACAATGAAGGTGCTGTAGACTTAGTCATTACTGAATGAGATTGAACTGTAACAGATGTGGCTACTGAGTCCTGTTTTCTCTGTAGCCTCTTGCTTCACAGTGGCCCCCCGTAGAGCTTAATAATAATTTTGGATTATGTTACTTAAGGCTTAATATTTTATTTTATTTATTTGTATGTCTGTACATCTATGTGTCTGGCATGTCTGTGAGGGTACCTGCAAAAGCAGTAAGGGTGTTTAATTTTCTGGTGCTGGATTTATAGGAGTTTTAGGCCACCTGATCTGGATGCTGGATCTGAAATGAGATCTTCTGGAAGAGTAACAGGTGCTAACAGCTGACCCATCCCCAGCCCTGACCCTGGGGTTTTAAAAAACATTGCTGAGAATCAAAAGAGAAGTTCTGGTCCTCATCTTGTTGTGTAGAGTTAGGTCAGCCAATATGAATGGGGCTTCATCAATGTTCCTCATTCTAAAGTATCATTTGAACAAAAGGTATAAAATGACAATGAGTTGATCTCAGAAATGGGAAACAATAAATCAGTTCCAGAGACCAATTAAGTATATACTTGTTTTGTAACCTCTTTCTAAAAATATTTAGTATTGTTGTGCAAAAATATAATTCATAGTCTATTTAAATGATATATAATGGTATCTTGGTAAACAGAACTATAATCAGTAATTAAAGCTGTTTGAAAAATTGAAAGTCAATAATTGTCAATAATTAAGGTTTGACAAAATGGTACAGTGGGTAAGAATGCTTGCCATTGAGCCCAATGACCTGAGTTGGATCCCAGGGGCCCACATAGCAGAAGGAGAGAACAGCTTCCCCAAACTCTCCTCTAAACTTCATATATATGACCACACATTCACACACACACACAGACACACACACACACACACACAAACAATCAAACAATAGATTTAATAAAAATGTTAAAGACTAATTATTTTGCAATTGGCCCACACATACATTCCATACATTCTTTTTTTACCTTGTCTGGATGGTGCAACATAATTCATAAATATGAATCTGTAAATTTGTTTGTCTGAGATCAAATAATATTTCACATATTTATGATTCAGATTACTTCAAATGATGCTGATATGATCATGTTTAAAGTGAGTAGAAAGGAATTTGAATCTGTAGGTACAATACAGGATAAATTGAGTCAAGTATTATAAAGAACTATGTTGCTACCAGGATCCAAATGAGTAGACATAGAAAAAGTAAAGAGTAGCTTATCTCCATGTAAACAAAAGAGGCTGAATGTGCCAATTGACTGGGATACTGTGCCATCAATCATTATTATAAATCAAAGACACTGTTGTAGTTTTAATGTTCAATGGCTCCCAAAGCCTTGATCCTCAAGTCAGTGCTATTGTTATGTGCTATGGACTTTTAGAAGGTATGGCCTTATGAGAGGTGCTTGGGTATTGGGAGTATTCCTGTGAAAGAGACAGGCCTCTGGTCTCTTCCTTTTCCTCAATCAACTTTGAGACAACCAATCTGCCTAGCCATATACACATGCTATGATGCAGTGTCTCATCAGAAGCCCAAAACTGTGATGAGGAACCTCCTAAAACAACAAACAGCAATAACCCCTTGTCCTTCAAGTTCTTCAATGCAGGTGTGTGACAATACTGTCTCATAGAGCCCAATGAGAGAAAGCCTTTATTGTTATAATTAGTATTAACCAATATGTGCACAGTGTTCATGAATATTTCTTGTGTTCCCATCAGTAAAATCAGATACAATGTCATTCTTATTAAATTTCACAACAAGAAGGAAGATCTTAGAGTTAAGCAATATATAAAAGTGAGTGCTCAGACTCTTCATCACAAGTTCTTAGCCAATGTCTGGCTTGTACTCTAATGTTGCTAAGTATAGAACCAATACCTTATGAGAGGCAACTGAAGGCTTGTGGTGAATGTCAGTATAAAATATGAAAGAGAAGGCTGGAGAAGGCACAAATGTTAAAAGCTCTTTCTACTCTTCCAGAATTATCTCCCAGCTTCCACATAAAGCAACTCTCAATGGCATGTACCTCCAGTTACAGGGCATGCAATATGTTCCTCTGGTCTCTTTAAAATATCAAATAATTTGTCTAGTTTATATATATATATATATATATACATATACATATATGTATGTATATATATGTGTGTGTGTGTATATATCTGTATGTATATATATATATATATGAAAGAGATTTATATTACTGATTGTTTTCTATTTCTCTGAATATTTTTAAAAGATGAAATTCCTTTTAGTCATGAACTATTTTAGCTTCCTAATTACAAAAATGGGCAACACAAAGTCTACTCTGCCATTCATATGAAAATGTGGAGTGGACAATGCTGGAGTTTTTTGACTCTCCTTAGCATTGCACTCACCTCAGTTGTTCTTTGAAACTCTTTGCCTCCTTGTTGAAGCAGATACCTTACTCCTCTGTTTTATTACTGCAGTCTTCTGTAAGCTGGGTTATTGATGGTGCATAGCTTTTGGGATTCTTTATTTAGTGTGTGTTTTTTTTTTCAATACCAAACTTTATGGAAATCATTGTATTTAGTGATTTCATTTGCTCTGTTTCTCCTATTGATCTTGACTCAGCTCTTCTGAAATTCATTCCGTATATATGTATGTGTTTCTTCCGTCGGCAGCTTCCTTGACATTGCCATACACCATTGGGGAAGACATTAACATTCAATTTTGATATTGCATAGAGGCGATCTGGACTCATTCCCAGTGGATCAGAGAATGCAGGCCAAATCCAAACTGTATCAGAACCACTGTGCTATCAATGAAAGAGGAACATTCTCCCTTCTATCTCAAGTCACCCCCTTTTTCTTCTGTTGCGGTAGTTCATTATGATTAACTTAGTAAATATAGCTACAAACCCTAGGGAAGTTAGAGGTAGCATGTGTTTAAAATATGCCAGGATCTTAAAAATGGGAATTTTTAGAAAACATTTGGTTCTGAGGTTAACACTAAAGAAAAAGTAGAGAAGAGCCAATTGATCTGCCTCAACTTTTAAGTCAAAGCCTGTCTGTGATTTGTGAGGATTCTCAAGTTCCTCCAGTGAAGAGCAGTGTGCACTTAGGTTACAAGCTTGGGCTGCTTAGCACGTGAAACAGAGGAGCTGCTTACTTGGAAGATAGGCTGCTCTTAACCCTTGTTCTCCTAGAGCAGTGGCTCTCAACCTGTGGGTTTTGACCCCTTTGAAGGTTGAAGGACCCTTTCACAGGGGTTGCATATCAGATATTTACATTAGGATTCATAATAGTAGCAAAATTACAGTTATGAAGTAGCAACGGAACGAGAAGTGAGAGCTTATTCAGATCAATACAGCACAAGGTATTATTTATACATACTTTAAATTATATAGTATTGAACTTGTATTTAAGCATAGCATCTATGTGCTGGTTTGTTTTCATTAAATTGACATATATGTAGATATATCTGTAAAGAGGAAATCTTAATTGAGAAAACCATTTTTCAGCATTCTTCAGGTAAGTCTATAGATCATTTTCTGGATTAATAATTGATGGGGGACAGTGCCACCTCTGTCCAGATGATACTGAGTTGTATAAGAAGGCAGGCTGAGCAGGCCCTGAGGAGCAAGCCAGTAAACAGCCCCCCCCCCCCCCCCCCCCCCCCGTGTCTGTTCTGTTCCTATCTCTAGATACCCAACTTGAATTCCTGCCTGACTTCCTTCATGATGGACTGTTGTCTGGAAGTGTCAGATAAAATACACCCTTTTCCCCAAGTTGCTTGTGGTCACGAAATTTTACCACAGTTATACAGTTATAGAAACCCTAAGACAATCTAGGAAATTAATGTCTAGTCCAAGTCATGAGGAACTATTGGTTTTATTTTGTTCTAAATTTTCCTTTTCTTGTAAAATTTACCTATAAATAGTAGATAAATCCTGAGGGTCTCTCTTCCCCCCACCCTCCCTCTCTCCCACCCACCCTCCCTCTCTCCCTCCCTTCCTCCCTCTCTCTCTCTCTCTCTCTCTCTCTCTCTCTCTCTCTCTCTCTAGCTCTCTCTCTCTCTTCTGTGTATGTGTGTGTGTATTGTAAACAAGGGCTTCAGAATAATTTTTTTTTTAATTCATTGGTTCTTTCACAATTTCATTCATATATACTATTCTTTAATCCAAGTTACTTTTCTTGTTCTCTTTTTCTCTCTCTCCCTCTGCAACAAATGCCTTCTTCCTAAGTTCCAGTCCTGCTGTAAACTCATTATGACCCCTTTGTAAGTTGAGCGACCCTTTCACAAGGGTGGCAATTTTATTTACTTGAGCAAGGATAATGTACCAGGAACTGCACCACTAAATAATATGACTGCCTTCACCTACAACTTTTATATAAATCACCTGGTGGAAATGAAGTGTTAGGCACCCCTCAGGAGCACATGGGGGAATGCTGATGGGCTGAGCCTAACGTAGGTCTTGTTTACATAAGCCCTGCCCCACATGCAGGGCTACAAATGGTTCTCAACTACCCTAAGGATCTCTCCTTAGGGACAGGAGATACAAAGGAAAATACACCGAGTCTAGATTCTGATCAAGGTGCAACTTTATTTTCTTCCAGAAGGGTTTATATTGTTCCTGCAGGGAGGGGGGAGCAAGAAACTGTCATCTGCATAAGGTGGGGCAAGCTAACAGGATGTTTGTATAGGATGTTCACAGGGTGAAAGGGTCAAGGACTCTGACTCAATGTCCTGTTGCTAGGCAACCTGACTGTAAGATGATCTAGTTCCCTGTCTTATCCGGGGTCTGTATTTTTCCACTAACTAGAGATTCTGTCCTTGTCCTTGACAAAGCCCCATTACAGTACGTTCTCAGGTGCAACAGCCATGTTACCTCTAGAAATGCATGTTTTACCGAACTCCTCCTCTTCCAGCTCCTGTTTTCTGCCTACCTCTTCCATGAGGTACCTTTGATTGCTTTAGGGCAAAGTGCCATTTGTTTTCAGCACATCAAACAGTTCTACCATGCAACCAACGCGTGTGTTGTCGTCAGTAACCAGATCTTATAACTTAGTCCTGGTATACGACCAAGGGGAATGGCAAAAGCAAGCATCATTTTGGTGCCCTTAGGGGTCTCCCTGATGAACAGTTCGTAAGGAGGTGTCCCACATACAATACTATTTTTTTTTCTAATAAACCATGGGTCGTAGGAGCAGTATTTTCAAGCCACAGAGGGTACCACCAAGCTTTTTCTTTTAATTTGCTTAGGAGACAATGAGTTGACACATGACATTTCATACATCGTTTGCTTGGCTTAGCCCTTCCCCACCTTTTTTCATTTCCCACCCACTCCCATTTGTCTCTATGCAAACTTGTCTACCCACAGCTTCCCTCCTCTGCTTTCACATTATGAATATTTCACTATATTCGTTCCCTTTAGAAATCTCATTCTCACTCAATAACTTTATGGTCTCTATAGTTAATTCCAGGTTAAAAACAACAAAGTCTAAAAATTCAATTATAGCATCGTATGCAATAGAATGTGATGTTTATATTTTTGTGCAATAAATGAATCTGTATAACTTTTTTCCAGGTCCATACACTTAACATATATTTTCACAATTTTATTTTTTTGCACTTGAATAAATTTGTATTATATATATGTACCACATTGTCATTATCTACTCATCAGTTGCTGGACATACAGACTGAAATTACACCCTAGATGTTAATATAACAACATTAAACATGGATATATTCACATCTCTGTAGTAGGAAACATACATCTTTGGGACTATGCCCAGGAATGGTATTGCTGAATCATGTGGTAAATATAATTTTTATCTTTTTTAGAAACATCCACAATGATATCCATAGTGGTTGTATGAGCTTATACCCCACAACAGTGAATAAATGATCTTTTCCCACTGTCTGAGGTGAAATAGAATGTAAATATCATTTTAATTTGAAAATTCCAGATAGATTATATTGAACATTTTTAACCTCTTTACTAGCTTTTAATATTTATTTTTGTTTTGAAAACTATCCACTCAGTTCCAAAGTCAATTTTATTTAACCATTTTAATATGTAATATTCAGCTATTACAGCAACATTTCTTTAAAGTCAATACTTTCCCTAGTTAATTGTATTTATACCTTGTTAAAATCAATTTACCTTATTTGATATCTAACTCTATTCTATTGACCTGTGTGTGCATCTTAATGCTGGTACTATATTGTCTTGGATGCTGTAATTTACACTTGGTTTTAAAACTTTGAGTTGGGAGAATTTAAAGAAAAATTTTCTATTTTGATATGTTTATAAATTTCTGGCAAAACTGTAAAAAAGATATTATGGGATATTAAAAGTTATTATCTTAATTACAATCATCAACTTTAAGATCTGTTACCTTAATATGCATCATATTTCATCAATATTTAAGTATTTTAATTTACATGTGTCATCAATATTGCCCAGTATTGTTAAGTTTTCAGTATATTTACTAATTTTCATTTAAGTATGACACACCTTTCATTCTTGAACTTCTTTAGTAAACTTATTTTGTATATTGTCTTACTTTTATTATTATTAAAGGTATACTTTCACTAACTTCATAACCAAAGTGTCCATTGCTAATGTATAAAAATTGTGTGTGTGTGTGTGAAGATCCAAACTTTTGATTTTATGACTTTTCAATTGTTGATTTGATTTGCTTCTAATTAGTTAGAGTCTTAACTTTTTCTTGTTTCTGAGCAGGGAGGTAAAACTTGTTCAAACTTTACCTGACTCTTATGTATTTTAAAATCCTATTTTTCATCATTATCACATTACTGCCATACGTTTCCTTCTTTAGCGATTGATTGTTCAGTATGTGCTATTAATTTTCCATGAATTATGAAAATAACAGGATCCAAAGATTTGAGCAAAGTATTACTTGCTTTAAGAGTTCTAAGAGTTCCTGGGATGAGAGTACTTGGACACTCTGTGCTCTTGTTAATTCCCAGAGTTCTAAGTGGTTTGTGTTCATTAGTTGTACCACATTGCTATTATTTGGGAGATTGGGAGAATTCATCACAATGCCCTTCTGAATGTCAATTCCCAGAAGAATTCTTTTGATCTTTGCAAAGAGCTTTAGGTTAGAATAATATTATTTTACTATCCAAACAACAGAATTAGTGTCCAAGTATGAAATACTTATCTTAAGATTGTGCTCCTTGTATATAATATAGGCAGAATTTAATCCAAGATTTTTCTTTTTTTCTTCAAGTACTATACTTTTTCTCTATCTCATGGCCTGTACACTTATTTTCCAGCTACTTAAATTTTGGGTACTTGACCTGAAATAAATTCTGCAGATGACTGGCCATCACTTCTCATTTCCCAGAAGAAGAAACTACAGCTTGAATTAGGATTTTATTGGCTACATTAATATATGACTTTTTAATGTTTGACTCCTTATTGCAATCATGTAGTAAATTGGCATTCTCCTTGTAGGCTTTTTATATCACAAATATACATGTGTTAATGTTACATACATTATTTTTATTTCAGTATAGGGGCACAAATTTCATCAACCTAAAAGGTCAGTGCTCTGTTAGCATTATTGGCTTTCTACTCTTTCTAAAGGTGAAAGTGAAACACAATGGATGGCCAGATTGAAACCCTCACCCAGTGTTTCCAGGTTATTGTCACTGCCAAAGAAGAAATTCAGATATAAGAATCAGTAAGGATCAGAGCATTGTTTGTTTGTTTGTTTTTCCAAGACAACAGTGCACAGTAATTGTATGCAGACCTTCTTAGGATAGAAACATCACTGGACCTTTGGAAAATTAACTTACTGTGCCTGAGGAATTCCAGGAATGTATCCTGGAGTAGGGTTATTCCCTTTTCATGCCCTTCTATAGATTATTCAGATGTGACAATCCATCCAGTATGTGGTGTGTACTTTCCAGTTTGTAAGGCTAATTGCTTAGAGAGTCCCTTGTCGTGAAGCAAGGACAGTTGTGGCATGCTGGTTAGTGTTGCTTTATGGTGGTTATATACTTTTACTCTTTGAATGGTCATGTGTTGTTGTTTGTTTTTTTCTCTTTTGCTAGTTTGGGGAGCCCTCCATCCAGCTCCCAAATAATCACACGTGGAGGTTTATTCTTAATTATGAATGCCCAGCCTTAGCTTGCCTTGTTTCTTGCCATCTTTATTTAACTTAACCTATTCTTTCTACCTTTTGCCTCTGGGCTTTTCCCATTCTCTTACTTCTATAAATCTTACTCTTACTCCGTGACTTACTGTGTAGCTGGGTGGCTGGCCCCTGATGTCCTCCTCCATCTCTGGCTCCTTCTTTTTATTCCCCCAGATTTCTCTTTTTGTATATTCTCTCTGCCTGCCATCTCTGCCTATCCTTTCTCTTGCCTTGCTGTTGGCTATTCGGTTCTTTATTAGACCATCAGGTGTTTTAGACAGGCAAAGTAACACAGCTTCACAGAGTTAAACAGATGCAGCATAAATAAAAGAAACACCCCTTAAAATAATATTCTACAACAGTCGTGTGATGTTCTGCTATAATATAGCTCTGAGGTTATCCCTACCAGTAGCCACTATGCTGTATTTTGTGTCTTTTTGCTTTGTGCTTTTCTGGGTTACCTTACTATTGCTTTATAGGAAATACACCGATACTCAGCATCTTAAATTAACAGCTAATTATCAACTCAATCTATAGATCAAAAACCAGATTTAGAATGAGATTTACGTCATCAAAACCAGTGTTGACAAGATGCATTCTCATTTTGAACTGTGAAGTGCTCTTCCAAACTTACTCAAGTAAGGCAGAACTTGCTCATTAGGTGAGAAGTCCAGTCCTTGCCTGCTTTTATTAGCAGAATGTTACCACCTGCCTGAGACTACTTTCCATTCTTGCCTTCTTCAATTTACAAAAGAATTTCTATCTCCTATTTCTAAGCAATGTCTTGAATATGCTTCCTCTCTAGAAGTCATGTTAAAATTTCATCTCTACTGCAGTGGTAATAAGAAGTGTGGTCTTGGACAGTTGAGTAAGCCTGTAGCAGACACTAAACTTTAAATTTGAATTTGGATGGCACAGTCTTCAGGACTGTGAGAAATAAATTGAAATAAATGATTTCATTGTTGTTAAACTTATACAGTCTTGGTGTACAGTAGCAAGGAAGGACTGAGATACTTTTCTTTGCTTTAGATTTTTCCCAGAAGAGCTACATTCATTTGAAGGACTGGCTAACTTAAGTAGGTCAGGCTCAACCCATGTAATATCATATTCCCAAAATCAATTGCTTTGGGGATTTAGTTACATCTGAAACATTTCTTCATAGCAATAAATAGGCTGCTGATGACTGCTGATGAGAAATAAAAATGAAATATATAAGACCTATATCTGGTGTGCCATTTTGAAATTCTATCTTACAAGGGAGCTATACACTCTTTCTTGTAAAACTTTTAATTCTGTTTCCAACGAACAATGCCTATATACATTCACTGGAAATGTTACTTGATAGATGTGCAGTGGTCTCCACTATTGTCACTGAGTGTAAGAGAGCCAGTTTACCAATTCAGTCTGGATTTGATGTTCAGGATAATATAGATTCTGCATACCAAGAGAGACATCTAAGTGAAACAAAATAAAATCTCTCTCAATATTTTCTTTTCTCACTCTGATCCATTTAGTCAAAATTAAAAAGTAATTTACATTGGTTTATAAAAGCCTATTTGGTAAATAAATGAGAGGTTTCATCCACTACTCAAGCAATTTTAATTGTAAACATTTTTCTATCATAAAATTGCAATTAGCTTTACAGAGAAGTTTTTCTGTGAGAGGCCTGTTGAGAATGATGTGCCACTGAATGCAGAACCTTGGGACAACTGACTTTCCAAAAGTTCCCAGTAAGTCATTATGTCTAATTAAACAATGTAGCAGGGCAGGCAGATTGACTGTAATAAGACCAATTTCTGTATAAAGGTATTGAAATAAATGAACTATTCCCAGGGAGAACTGAAAGGTCACATTGCAGAGGATCATTTCCTCTGTAACCACAAGAAAATGGAACTAGACTTCCACAGACAGCTGAATTCTCTAACTGAATTCTGAGTTAGCGAATATATCTAGACACTCACTGCACTTTCTCACATTTGGCATTTGTAATTATTTTTAATCCCATTTGTTGCTAACTTTTATGACTTTGATAACACCACAGACAATCATGTAATCTTTATTTTTAATTAAGTTATACATTTCTAGTCATACAGGGCCCAGTAAGAAGAAAAAATTATAGCAAAATGACTTGTAAAAGTTACTGTTTTAAGTGTGAATGCCATTCTGAAGTTTTTGCCTAATTAACTATGCATCCAACCAAGTGTTTTTTAATACTAAAGCAGTGTCCTTTAAAGAATCTGTGAATGCATGCAGGCCAACCCATAATAGCTGAACAAGCTGGGGTTACTCATAGAATAACAATGAGACTCCACCTCAGCCCATCTTACCTGGTCTAGGGCTGGGCTCTAGCCTAGCCTAAATGTAGAATTGCTGTTCTAATGATCTAAGTTCATCCCTGAAAAATCACTCCTCTTGATCTTAAATGAGGAACAACTGTATTTCTTTTTAATTCATCAAAATTCCAGAAAGTCACTTTCTAAGGATAGTTAAACATTCTCAGGTCATTTAAGGTCAATAGTGAAGTCTGTAAAATATAGAATCTCTTAGATGCAATCTACAACTCAGTCTGATTTCAGGTATGCAATATGAGATAAAAAATGTTACTTTTCATTAAGTTAATTAGGTTAAATTACTATATGCTTCTAATATTTATCTGTGACATTTTCTCTTATAACAATTAAAAATAGTCTTATGTGTTGTAGAATAGTTGCTTAACTAGGCAAAGATGTTTTGCACTTGTTTATGCTTCATGTCTTGAACTATGTAAAGATGTCTTCCATTTGCATTAATTAAATAAAATTAACTGGAGAGGTATAGTCAGTGGTTAGCAACTAGTTGGGAGGAAGTAGCAGGGAGGAAAATTGTGGGTTTGGGGGCAGCACGTAGAAGGAGAGAGGCTCTCCAGTAAAGAGAGAAAGTTAGCTGGTTAATACTCTAACTCTCAGAGCTTGCAGGTTTTCACCCTAGCCTTTGAGTCTCGACTTTTAATAGAACAATAGAGATTTTAATTAAAACTGCCTTCAAAGGTAGCAACAGAGCCATTGTCTCTGGGAACAGAATTACCCAGGTTAGAGCCTGAGCTGCTAGGACGACAGAGGTTTAAAACACAGCCACAGTGAGGAAGGTAAAAACAGCCCTCAGGGGATATCGGGGGTTTCATCTCAGTCTCACAGCAATGCTAGTCTTCACATCCCTGAACCATACTTGAGCAAGTCTGCCACTAGCAAGCATCTTACCTTATGTAAAATATTCGCCCCCATTAGCTAGGTGCCATATTAAAACAGCTCCTAAAAAATTTAACCAAACTTTGACAGACTGTAACTTAGGGCAGAAATCTTCCTGCTCTCTGAAACAGTTCATAATTCACTAAATTGGTCAAGTATTTAAAGACAGTTATTAGAGTTAAAAAAAAAAAGATGTTTTCTTTTTCTCTGATTCCCAAGAGCAGTGAATTTCATCCTGGTCAATTTTAGCAGTTTTGAGAAACAAATTTTGGACAGGAGAGATGGCTCAACCATTAAAGGGTAGGCTCCAAACCCAAAATATAAGAAAGAAATTTTACTTTATTTTTTGATATTCTAGTATAGTCAGGCCAACTTGCTAACAAGCAGATAGGTTTTCAAAATGACTAAAATAACAAGGACCTGTCCTAGAAGATTGAAACCAGCTCATTAGCTGCATAAGGTAATCTATAGTTCTCCTTACTTCATCTTTACAAGATATTTTCAAGAAAAGCAAGGGCATTAGGTAAGGATCTACAGTGCCTTCAGGTTATACTGGTGTCTAAGAAGCATTTTTGCTAATGTTGGTGATGTAAAGAATAGCTTACACATCTCTAAATTGTACTCTGTTAATCAGGAATGAAGAAACTTCTTTCCCATGGCCAACTTTTCATTTCATGAAAGAGGCGGATTCTATTACCAGTGTGTAATTCCAATTAAATAGTGTGTTTCTTCAGCCAGTCTAGATATTAATAGCAAACATTTTTATAACAAAATTACTTACATTTATAGACAGTACTATCAATACTTCTGGATGTCTTGGAGAAACAATAGATGAGAAGTGTCATAATGATTATATTTCAGATAGTAAAATTGTGGAACCTTGAAGTTCCTTATAAAATGATATTTGCATAGCAGATTACAAACATTATAGTTCCTGTAGCTTCATATTTTATGGACTTGTGCTCATTGTCAATTTAATAATAATAAATACCTTGTATGAGACTTGAATTAGTCTATGTAAGACAATATTCAGACTGAAATTAAATAATTTTGTAAAATGCAGTCAACCACCCAATTTGTCATTCTATTCATTAATTCTTAATCTACTCATTTAGTCTATCAACAACATAAATGTGAAAGATATAGGAAGTTCACTGTTTCATAGATTCATTGAGTAAGTAAATGTCATAGCAAAAATATTTTGGTCAGGATTTTAGTTGACATGTATTAAAGCTGTGCTGATGGCTTAAAGATTAATGAGTCTTGTCAGAACAGTACAGGACAATAGAACAAACAGAGAAAGCACAAGATTTGAGCAGTTTACCAGGGAAGCAGGGGTGCCAGAAGACATGTGGGCATCAGCTCTGCACATGCTTCCTCTGTTCTACTCCCAGGACTCATCATTCTTCACACAGGGCAAGCTTCAGGAGGCGAGGAAGATTGCAACCTCCAAGCATCTTACACATGGAAATTCTGAAGCTGGCATACTATTTTTTTTTTATAAAAATAGGGGCCAATAGGTAAGAATAGATTGTGTATGCCTTTTCCTTCCTTACAATTAGAATATCAAAATAATAATAATAATGTTTGTTATTGAATTCTGTGGGTTGATAGTAAAATAACCAAAGGGAAGTTACAACTTTAACTCTTAATCTATAGGAAAAATTCATGTCATTTATACCTAGGAGAAGAATTATTTTTAAACCAATAATACAGTTAACTACAGTCGTTTAAAAATTATCATCACTCAGACTGAGAAAAAGGGCCAAAATGCTGCTCCAAATTTAAAGAGACAGAAATAGCAACACAACCTTTATTTTAATCATAGGAAAATTTTATTGCATTTTTGCCTGAAACAGAAGAAATTTAATATTAATATGTTACCTATGGATTTTTTTCCTAACTTTATGCTTCAGGCTTTAAATTGGAAAGCAAATAGAACTTTATTAACATGCTTGTAAAAAAAAAAACAAAATTCACATCTTAAATCATCCACAATGCAATTTTCTTCAGAAACTGAGGAATTTCTTTAGAGTTAGGGTCAGGCAGAAGAGCATTACACTGAGCAGTGCCTCAAGAACTGCTTAGTGATAAGCACTTACCTCCACAGGCATTTTAAAAAATAAGTTAACAGTATTTGTTTAGCCAAAGAATTCTCCTTTTACAAGTGTTTTGCCAGAAGATCTCTTCCTTCAATTAGCTATCTTACCAGGTGCATGTGAAGGGGTGATACCAAGGCTCCACACCACAGAAGTCCTTTCTGAAGAACACCTTCTGGACTTCACTGCCCAGGGGGCTCCAAGTCAGAATTTATGAAATGAAAGATACCTATATGCACATTCAAAGAACAAACAGATGTGCCACATTCTTCAGGCAGACATAAGCAACTCACCTTGTTATCTGAGTATACAAATCAACAACCCCCTGGGAGTTTATTGTGTTCCATTTTTCTTTTTTAGGAAGTTTTTTTTTTTTTTTTTTTTTTTTTTTTAAGATTTATTTATTATGTGTACAGTGTTCTGCCTGCATGTGTCTTTGCAGGCCAGAAGAGGGCACCAGATCTAACTGGAGGTGGTTGTGAGCCACCATGTGGTTGCTGGGAATTGAACTCAGGACCTCTGGAAAAGCAGTCAGTGCTCTTTACCACTGAGCCATTTTTCCAGCCCGTGTTCTGTTTTTCTTATCGCAGAGAAAGAAGAAATTAAGCCGATGAAATTTTGAATACAAAGAGTTGGGTAGGGAGCTTTTGAGGAAGCACGATAACACGTAAAATTAAAATGTTGAGGCCACTAGAACCATTATTAGGTAAAAATGTTTGTTTAGAGTCAGAGCAGTATTAAACTGGCACGTAAATCTACAGAAGAGGAGGAGGAAGGATTGTAGGAGCTATAAGGGTTGGGAACAACACAAGAACATGCCTCACAAACTCAACTAAGCAGGGCTAATAGAGGCCCACAGAGATTAAAGCGACAATTAAGGACCCTGCATGGGTCTGACCTAGGCTCTCTGCATATATGTTATGGTCGTGGAGCTTGGTGTTCCTTTTTGACTCCTAAAAGTGGGAATAGGGGTTGTCTCGGACTCTTTTGCCCTGTCTTGGGACTTTTTTCCTCCTGCTTGTTTGCCTAGTCCAGCCTTTATTTGAGAACTTGTGCCTTCTAACTTGTTAAGCCGTGTTCAAATGATGTGTCTGTGAGGACTTTTCTGAAAGCAAGCAGAGGAGGAGTGGATCTTGGGAAGCCTGGACGTTGTGGGGGCGGGGGAGGACTGGAAGGAGTGAAGGGAGAGGAAGATGCAGGCCACTGGGATATAATATATGAAAGAAGAAATCAAAATTTAAAAAAATTGGCAGAGAAGGATTAAAGAAGGTGAACGGGATGAATTAAGGAAGGGAAAAGAATAAAAATTCATGAAGTATGGCAAGTATCATGAATATGAATGCTAAGGAGAGCAGTTGAATTCTAAGACAACAGGAACCATTAAACACTTTCAGTGTTTGAGTATTATGATGATATTGATTTCTTTTCTTACTAATAGGAGAAACTATAGAAAGGACTTAAGACAAAGAGAACAGGTAGAAAGTTTCACAGAAAATAAAATGTGAGCTACAATTCCAGCTTTGGGAAGGAAGGTAGAAAGAAGGATTTTGATACATGGAAGAAAGATAGAGTCTGCCTCTCACCCAAATAGAGATTATGGCAAATGTAGAAGAGACATAAAGGCCTTCAAATTGATCATATTAGGACTGGCCATCCATACACTGGAAAAAAAGACTTGAGTGGGAAAATTTATGTATTCTATATTTATCATTAATATTTATGCCATTTGTTAATACATCTCCATGTTTTATGTTGGTATAATTATAAACAGAATAGTAAATATAAATTAAAATTTCCGGTTTTATAATGTAAATGCAAAAACTATATTTTTGGCTATGTATTATGATGCAGAACAATGCATAATCTACAAGCAGTTTTCATAATTTGTTTCCTATTGTCTTGAATACATCTTTGAAATTTCTCTTCTCACTGGGAAATAAGCATTATACTACAAAAGAAAATAAGATGGTTCAATTTACTTGATTAGAGTCTAGGGTTGGAGAAAATTTCTTTTTAACATGGTAAAATTTAATCCATTGTTCATATTACCCATTTTTGCTGTTTTTATGATTATAGTATAAAATCAACAAGTAAGCAATGTAGTTTTTTTCATTAATTTGTTTATTTATCAACACAAGTCACCTAGACTTTAGTTTTAGGTGATGGGCAGACAGTTCAAATCAAGTAATTTCAAGATGCAAGATGGTTGGTTATGTGATAATGTTTGTGAGTAAATGTTTGATCATATATGGCTGAGTATTCACCATATCAAAATCATATCCTTGCACCTGTATATTAAAAGTGTAGTGTTAGACAGGGTGACTCAGTTACTGTGTTCATGTACCTATTTAGTAATCTCATAGTTTTCATTAACCTACATAGGTTAAAGCTATGAGGAAGACATTTTCAGATGTGATGAAACCAGACTAAAATAAGGAGATGACAGGAATGTTGTAGTTGGTTGGGGATCATAGTGAACATGTAAGAAACTCTTTACATTTCCACAAATGATGAACACTGCTAAGGATTGAAATGCAGTTTTGTTCTTGAATGTGTTGAAATAGTAAAGCATTTTCACTATGAAGATAATATTGATACTAGAATAGCTGAGGCCAAAGAGAAGCTCATGTTCTTATCATAGGCTTCCTACTGATGATTTGAAACTTCTTAAATGGCTTAGGAAATATTTTGTACTGAACAGAATTTTATCTGTTGCTTTCACTCCAGAAGAGTAAAATAGTCACATAGAGGAAGAGAACTGCCTCTTTACTCTCCAAAGGTGTCATTTGCTCCCTAAGTACATTAGCATATTTCTGTATGTTCAAGCAAGACTGTGAATCATGGGTGATTGCATCTACTGAGCTTTGTCCAGGAGGATTACCAGCCCTATTCTTGAGTAAGTTCCTATACTTGTATCATTAGCAACAATTTATAACCTGCAAAATTCCTCAAGGCAATAGATTGTGCATACTCTTTAAAGCTTAGTGTTTGATAAGAGTATCATTGCTAATTTTATCTTTGTTTGTGGGTGACTCAGTCACTGACTTAGTGTTGAAACAATAGAAGTTCCACTAGTTAGATTACCTGTGAGAGTCATATCACCATGGCTGGGCAGCAAGGCTATCTGCAAGGATAACCCTGTGGGAATATGAGAGGCACAAAGACATCAGACTAAGGTCACAGTGTAAATCCTAAATATCAGACCCCAGCAGGGTATGCAGGGGCAAGTCAAAATTTCTGATATTTTAAATGTATGTGAGATGAAGAGTCCAGCGATCAACCCAAATCGTAACTCTTCAATTATCTCAATAAAGAATATGATCTTTCTAAGTTCATGGAACAGCCTTTCTCGTTATCTTCTTCTGACTTGAAATGATAGGAGTTCAGAGTCAGCTTTGAAATGAGTCTACTAAACCACACAGAGGGAGCAGAAGCTCTATTACTTTGCATGGTGAAGGTATCTTTTCTTGAGTCCTGTGTCTCTGATGAATGGCTTCTACTTTCTTCAATAGAGATGTTGACCTGGAAACAGATTACTTTCTGTTCTTTTTGATCAAAAAGAGAAGGAAGGCCAACAGAACCTAATGAAATCACCATGCTAGTTCGCATTACAGCCTTTCTGTAATAGTCAATTTATGCTTAGAGCAAACTGAGAAGAATGTTTGAGAAATGTTTTTCAGTGTAGATACTTACTACTTTTATATAAATGCAAGATGATATCATCACAGACCTTACTTTTATTCTCACAAAACAAATTGACTGTGACTTAGCCTTATTTTTTGAAATAATTTTAAGATTGATTCTATTTGGCTAGCATTCTCATGATTTGTTCATTGAAAGATTATCATGGACATTGTGTTCTACATTTTCCCCATTGGGTCTGTAGACACATAGAGATATATAAACATAACACTGTGAAAATGTCATCAGTGTGCAAATTACAAACCCCTCAATGGTAGAAGCAGGAGGATTCATGCTTAGAAGGATGTCATCACCAAAGAAGTGTCAGATTCTCAGAGCTTTGGTTCAATCGTTCATAAGATTTATCTAAATGATCTTCTAGCCCTCACCATAGATTTGATGATATATTAATGATAGTCTTACTCTCACTAAACATCATGAGAATGTTAGCAGCATAATCTACAAGTATAAAGATCAAAATTTGTAAAACTTACTGAAAAATGAAAATGAAAACTTCTCTGTTCAAAATCTAGGCTCCTAAACACCCTTTCCCTTCTTTCAAAGAGCACTCTTTGAATTAGTCAAGGCATTTTAATTTGCTATTTAATGTTGCTCTATGCAAAGGAAATGTTAATATTCCAAATAATTTTTATAAATATTACCACTCATCTTTATATCTCATAATGTGAAATTCAAATTAATTTGTATGAGCATTTAATCAGTAAGCATGAGTCACTGAAATGTACAATTAATTCTTTGTTTGTTTTTTTCAAGACAGGATTTATTTGTGTAGTTTTGGTGCCTCTCCTGGATCTTGCTATGTAGACCAGGCTAGCTTTGAACTCACAGAGGCCTGGCTGTGCCTCCAGATTGCTGGGTGGCATGCACCACCACCGCCCAGCTACAATTAATTTTTATAGCTTATATATGCATATGTATTTCAGACTTACCAGAACAGTAAAATTGCTCCACAAATCTCATTCTGCACTTTCTGTTTCAATTTATAATATATGTACATTCTGCTAACACTACTTCTTTCAACTTTCTCATGAAAAAAAAGAACAGACAGTCACAAAAGGGAATGATGAATTGTCATAGTACTCCATTTCTAGGTCATTATTTTCAGTGTGACTTGTTAACATAAGGAAATCGTGCCAATGGACATTAATTGGATTACATTAATTATTTATGGTTCATATAAACAAATTTTCCTCATTGTAGACAAATTTTACTTCTAAATGAAAACATACTCTTACTCTATATTTAGATGTCATCTGGACTTGTTGCTGAAGTTACCTTACATACTTGTTTGAATCTTTGTAATATGTGTAGCTCATATGCCCATAACAATGACCATTATCTCATTGATTTCACAAGAAATAACACAAACAATTCAAAGATAAAACTGTTAGGAATTTTTGAGATGGAATCAGCAGTGTATTAGGACAAATGTAGGATCATCTGAATGCATCTGTATGTAAATACATAGTTACAAGCCCACTAAGCTGTCCCTGCTGAAGAAACTGTGGTGACTCTTTGTCTCCACCCTCAGAGAGGGCTATGATTGTTGAATTTACAGAACTGACTGGGCCAAGGGTGGCTCTTGTCCAGAGAAGCCATACATTGAGGAGATGCACAGGCTATGTACAATCAATTGACAAGTCGTTAATCACACCCATGCATTTCAATATAGCATAAGATTCCGGACTAAAACTTATGCTTGGAGATCAGGTTCAGTCACCCTCCATCTTCCAGCAAACCCAAAGAATATAGATCTAACTAATTTAACGGGAAACTGGTTTTCAACAAGAGTTGCTGCTGCTGAAGTATGGAATCTCCTTACAAAGAGCCAGGCTGCCAAATCAGATTACCCACAGGCTGCTGAGCAATGCACATGCTCCCAACCTTCCTTGGCTCTCCTTCCTTAGTTCTCTGCTGACTCCCAGCTGCCAGGCTTCCTACACTCCATCCTGCCTGTTCTCTCTACACAGCCTGCTTGGGTATTTTCTTGGACTGGGTCTTTGCTAGTTGGTACTTTCTTGGAAATGAGCTGACTAGCAATAACGGGCTATTGTTAAGAATTGAAAATACCTCAGGTTCTTCTTAGGCATCATATATTTTAGTAACTGTTGACATTATATACATTAAAAGCTCTTATAGTGAGGTTTCACAGTTCTGAAAAAGGTACATGTGGAGAAAGACTTTTCAGTCAATGACTGTAGATTGTGTCCTCTTAAGTCTTATTAGTTGACCAATGGAAGGATGAGGTACCACAGACAGCAGGTGCTATTTGGTATGTTGCTGTTTTCTAAAAGAGGCCACTATGTGTTTCTCTGAGATTCATGCAGCTTATTACCACATGTTGGTCCAGAAATGCCTGTCCTGTCTCATCATGTACATTTACACAATTTTTCAGCAAAACACAAATATAGTGCAGCTTTACCTTGTATCTTCATTTCCATGTATTATAGAACAAACTTGAAGACAGGTTACAAAGCAAAATGTCAGTCCAAAAGGAGAAATATTGAAATTGTTGAAAGGAGAAATATTGAAAGGAAATATTGAAAGGAGAAATAAAACAAAAGTCTAAAAAATTCAGTAACATGGATAGTCTCCATAAAGATATGTGTGTCAAACTTTGACATATTTGAATCCAAATAATATAAATGGCACATGCAATTTCAAAACAGGTAAAAGTGCATGCTGATAAGTTATGATTCAAGAACAACATTCAATGAAAATATTAGTTAAATTCTTAACATATTAGAATTGAGACTATATTTTCATTCCAGGCCTCATCCTTAAACTTACTCTCTATATTTTGCATTACGTTTTATTTCAGTTCATTTTTTAAAAGTGCTGGTCAAAGATATAAACACTTCAAGTAGAAATGGTGGAGAAATTATGTCCTTCAGACAGTAATTGAATTGTCAGTAACTATAGCAGAGTGCTGTTTGTTACCACTTGCAAACTATCTTGAAAAATTCAGGGAGGCCCTTGGTGAAAAGTTGGGCATGCTCTTATTGTAACCTAATATTAAATCACCGAGAGTACAAGTCACAAGAAATGAAAGCCCTCAAATTCTATCAAGTGAATTACATGCTGGCAAAAAAAACTATCCCATGGCTGCCTGTGGAATTTGACATCACCATTCTGTTCCAGGGCATGCACTGCCTTCAAGATCATGAAAACCAAGGGGGGTGTATTTCTGGGAAAAATTCCTAAGACGTGTGCCTCTGTGGGCTTTGCAATAATACAGCTGCGCTTTGACCATATGCTTGCTTTCAGTATTTCTGTTAACTTCTGGGATTTGGCTTCAGTTTGTCTGTGTTGGAAATGCCACTTCATGCTGGTATGAAAGTCTGGATATTAAAGGCCAAAAGTTGGCCTCCCAGCCAATACTGATTATAAGTTGAATCAAATGACCATAATCTGTTCTCCAACCTGAGAGTGAAATATGGTAAATATTAAAATATTTGTTTATTGCTGTGATATTTTATTCTTTCACAATTTTACACACATACACACACACACACAGAGAGAGAGAGAGACAGAGAGAAAGAGAGAGAAAAACAGAGAGAGAGAGAGAAGAGAGAGAGAGAGAGAGAGAGAGAGAGAGAGAGACAGAGACAGAGAGAGAATGAGTCAATCCTTGGATCATTTTTACCCCCCATTATTTTATTTTATCTCCATCTTGGTCCCACCAAAAACTTTCTTCCCAACTGAATTTTTAAAAATTATTTCTTGTATTTTTTGAGGTACATTATAGTTATATCATTTATCCCTTCCTTTAAACCAGCGATTCTCAACCTTCCTAATTCTGTGACCTTTTAATACAATTCCTCATGTTGTGGTGACCCCAACAGTAAAATTATTTTGTTGCTACTTCATAATTTTGCTACTGTTATATATCATAATGTACATATTTTTGGAGATAGAGTTTTGCCAATGGGTTGCAACCTATAGGTTTTAGAACTGCTGTTCTAAAACCCTCCTGTGAAACTTTCCTTGCTCTCTCTCAAATCCATAGCCTGCATTTTTTATTATTTGTTACTATACACATATATGTATATATATATATATATATAAATACAAAAATAATCTAAATACAAAAATAATAAACATGTCAAAATAATTGGGGCCACGCATATAAGGCTTCAGGCCCACACAAGCAACGATAGGTGACTAAAGAATGATAGGAGAAGGAGAAACAGGGAAGAACACACCAGTTGGTTATTCAATACCAAATGATCAGCATGAACACATACAAACAGGAAACGTTATCCAGACTGGGGAACTGTTTTTAACTTGAGATCATCAAGCATAAGCACAGATGGGCCTCCATTAATGAGAACAGACAATACAGAAGCTGTACAATACAGATCAATAATAGAGACACCTGTACATCAGATCACCACAAGATTCAGGAAGAGAGAGATAGCCAGATGAAGTAAGGGAAGAGTTCTCCAAGAAAAGCACTTCAGGAGACTGGCCAGACCCCAGGATCAAGTTGAATATCTGTATGATTGGTGAGGGCATTAGATTGATGAAAGAGAAGACTGAAAAGAGACCTTCCCTGGGCTTCTTATAGATGTAGCCAATGTGTTTTATATTTTATGTCAGTTGACCAATGATAACATTGCCTTCAAATAGAAATGATAACAGCAGAGATAGTGAGGTTACAAGTACCACAGCTGTCACAGAGAAACTGAGTTCAATTCCTAGCACCAACATGGGAGCTAACAACCATTTGTAACTCAGCTCCAAGGAATCTGACCCCTCTTCTGGTCTCTGATGACACAACATGCAGTTGATGAACAGACATACTTGCAAACAAGACACCCCCAAACATAAAATAAAAATAAATTAAACTAATAACTGCCAGGAGTGTGAGAATAAGCCTCTTCTAGAGATGAGTCCCCTTACTGGTTGTCAAATATGAAGTGGTCAGTATTGAAGCCATATATATACCACTAATACAAATAGAATCAGAAAGTCCTACTCTCTCTCTTCTCTCTCTCTCTCTCTTCTCTATATATATATATATTATATATATATATTATATATATATGTTTTGTGGACACACACATATTTATCAGTAATAAAAATAAAAAAGGCTATTGTCTTAAAAGTAATGGGTATGGGAGGGTCTCAAGGGACAATTAGATGGGAGGGATTGGAAGGGGGAAAGAGAGAAGTGATGTATTCTATTTTAATAAAAATATATTACAAAATAAATAAAAATGGTAAAACAAACACAATCCTTGCCAGTATTCCTGAAATAACAAAATTTAAAAAGAGGATAATTAACAATTTTTTGCTTGTTTTGTTTGCTAGCATAGATAACAATATATGTTTAAGATGTTTTACATTTGCCACATGTAGAAAGATTAAATAAGAATAAGGGAAAATAATTTCCTGTTCTCTCGACAATAAAAAAATATTGTATTTCATATATCTATATTAGAAATACCTTAAAAAGCTTACTTACTAATTTTCTTGTACTTAGTGTCAAAATGATATGTCTAATTTCATATTTTTGATACTTTCTCTTTTTGATGAGCCATAGAGCACCTAAGGAAATTGAGACTATATGTTTACAAATTTTCCTGTACTAACTTAATTTGTATCATATGACCTAATGTGCAGTTCTGTTAATTTTCAAAATAATTTTGTAAATGTCGCCTGTCTGTTGAGCCTAGTGCATGGGAGGCAGAAACACCTGTGGTTTCACCGATGATTGAATAGTGATGATGCAGAGATAAACAGAAAGAGCAAAGTGGTAATTATGTATCTCAACTCCATTTTTGACTGTATTCGTGTCACTATTGTAAATGCAGGTAAATTATATAAAAATCAAAGAAATCAAATGGAATTTTTGTGCTAACAAACTGAAAGGTTGTGGATCAGTCACCCTAAAAAAAATTGCTTGGAAGCTGATGTGCTTTGCAGTGGCAAGGAGGAAGGAAGGGTTCGGGTAAACTGCAGTGCCACAAAAATCATTGTTATTATAAATGAATTGGTTTGTTATAGCTGAAGAAATAGGAAAGGAATTTAAATCCTGTCTGTAATTGGCTTTTGCTCCTGTTTTCATCCCTTCCTCTCTCCTTTTGTAAACTTTTCACTGGGAAATAATATAAGCTTTTGCGAAAGCCCATGTGATAACTAATTACCCAACACTGTCGCGATAAGTGCTACCAATGATGAATGATACACTGTTTAGCTTCAGTTGTTAAAAGGACAAAGCTGATCATTTCAGTGACTGATTTTTCTTTTCTTTTGTAACCCATGCCGTTTGCTATGCTTGCATACTTGGTCAAGAGCCTCCAGAAACTCCACGTCACCTGCTCCTCAGATCAGAAGGTGATTGTGGCTTTGGGTGGATATTAATCAGCCACATCACTGCCTGGTCAGAAAGAGCAAGTGTCCTAGCCTTTTACCACATGAGACCTTGTGGGTCCATCCAGCATAGGTCCAAAGGGAACTGCGTGTGTTGGACTGGAATGGCCAGCATGCTTCAGGTGAGATGACAAATGTAATATTCAACCTGTGTCTGGAAGCTTCCCTTTCTCCCAAGAAACCAAGTGTTTGACCGCATGAGTGCCTCTGTTACTCTTTCATCTTTATTCTTTATAGTGGAAAGCTAAAGAGAAAATGATGTGTGACTATGTGTGGGAGTTAGAATACCGCAGGAAATTTTCAAATGGTGAACTACACATGTCTCATAGTATGCATGCATGCTATTATTGTGTTCACATCAAACATGAACATGGGTTTCAGTCATGGTGAGAAGTGCAATCTGGAAGGCACTCTCTTTTACCTTCAGAAGTGGAGATGGGCATGGTGGAAACTGTGGTTGTCATTCGGGGCAACACGAGTTTGCTGTTCTAACATAGGTGCTTACTCTTGGTAAAGTGAAAGCCCCAGGGAAGAATTAACCAATATGCTCAGAAGCGATCAGTTTAGCAGAATTTGAGCTAAGGCAAACCCAAGAATAATACTGAAGCACTCTAGGAAAGCCTTTGATGGAGAGAAAAGCTATTACTCTCTGAAGCACTAGGGCCGGGAGGTGAGCCAAAAGAAAATTTTGTATTTTGTAATTTTTCCTAATTTTGGACCTGCACCAACATAGTATAATTACACAAGCAGTGGTTGCCAAATACTAAATATGAACAGAAATGGAAAAGACAAGATGCTTGAAGGGAAGACTAGCGGCATCTGGTACGAAGAAAAATGTCAATAATATGTTCAATTGAGATGAAAAATAACTAAATCTAGAATGTTTCCAGGCAATTGTTGTCAAAGTATTTCTACAGGACTAGCAGCCGAAGAGCAACGTTTGTTGAATAAAGTTTCTATTTTGATTGCATTTTTATTCAGCCACACGTAACAAACCACTTCTTTCCTGAAGTTACAGCTGAACATTTTCCTAATATTTAGGAAGATAAAGTCTCTTATAGGTGCATATTAATGGAAAATGCCTTTGAATATTTCATACCCGCTATATACAATTCATCAACAGTTTGGGAAACTTATTTTCAAGTCTTGGTCCGATGTCCCTGATTCTGAAATGATTGACTAGTTTGAATAGTTAAACTATCCTATCTATTTCTAAATATTTAGATAAATGATTTTGTAGCACTTTGAAAATGACTATTATTCAGATCTTGTGCTTTCAATCTCAAGACAGGTCCCAAGGAAAATTTTAAGATATGGTTTCTTTTAAAAGTCTGATCAAGAAAGACTAGGGACCAAAAACGTGTTTTATTTGCAATAAAGATGGTGAATGGTAAATGGCTGAAGTGTATTATCTGAAGATTTAAAAAAAAAAGTTAAAAACAGATCTAATAATCTTTCCTGATTGTATGTGTGTTTTAGAGAACTTAGCCATCATTGTTGTCCTTTACTACAACCCGTTATCTTGTACTGAAACCAGCTTCATTCTAGGAGGGAAAAAAGAATTAAGAAATAGGAGAAAACCTGAGATTTGCTTTCTCCACCAGGTCCTCAGAAATTATTCCATCTAAAGCCCCGGATTTTCCAGCTCCAGGCTGAGATGTGTTTCATATTGTGACACTTTAGGTTACATTTTGTTTTTACATATTTGCATATCAGGAATATTACTTCCTAAGCTATCGTGTCTGATATCCCACTTATCCTGATTATTTTGAGACTAGTTCATGAAGTGTGTGTGTTGATCACATATGATGTTTATTAAGGAACAATATTTCCTTGCTTAGAATATATGCATGTGTTGTTCTGAAATTTTAAAACAATATTTCATTCAAGATAAATTCATCAACTTTATGCATGATATTTAGTTAATTTTGAACTAACTATTTTTAGAAGTTTTTTTGGGACAGGGTATCACTGTTTTGCCTTGCTTACACTGGAACTTGCTACGTAGACCTGGCTG
Organism: Peromyscus leucopus; assembly: GCF_004664715.2. Taxonomy (NCBI): domain Eukaryota; kingdom Metazoa; phylum Chordata; class Mammalia; order Rodentia; family Cricetidae; genus Peromyscus; species Peromyscus leucopus. The sequence continues at coordinate 23,280,404 of NC_051077.1, read as the reverse complement.
GCCTCAAACTTATAGAAACCTTCTGGCTGCTGCCTTTTGAGTGCTATGATTAAGGGTGTGGACTACCACACACACACACAGCTAGTTTTTTTTTTTTTTTTTTTAAAATTTTTTAACACTACTTTGAGAGCTTCCTGCCTGTTCTCCTCATATTTTGTCTCTTCCCAAAACTCTTCCCAACTTTAACCTCTCCCCTAACTAACTTTATGTCCTTTAAAGAATTTTTTTTGTTTTTGCTTTTTGTTTGTTTATTTTATAAAGCCATAAGACCACTTCGTGATCTCTAATTGGTGAGTGATTCACTCACCAGGACATCTATTTTTAGAGAAAATTTGCTTTCTCTTTTTCTAGTAGCTAATATTGCCACTAACTATACAATTATCCCTGGGTTTCTTGCCCAAGTCCCTACTCTGTGCTGGAATTTGGAGTGGCTTTGGCTTGGCAGGTCTTCTGAGTGCTGTTACAACCATTACATATTCATATGTTTAGTTGTTCTGCTCTCTCCAGAAGATAGTTTCCTTGTAGCCATCCATCACCTCTGGCTCTTAGCTCTTTCTGCTTTCTCTTCCTCAATGATCCCTGAGCCATGGGAAGAAGATGTGTAGGTTATCTATTTCATTTAGGGCTTAACATTCTTTATTCTCGTGTTCTCAGTTGTGAGTTTGTGTTAACCATAATCTACTGCAAATAGAAATTTCTCAGATGAGGTTTGGAAGATGCATTGGACAATGGATATAATGGTACATTATTGGGAGGTAATTTAATATATTTCCATTTATCAGAATAATAGCAGATTCTTAACTCTGGCCTATGAGCTGCTAGTTATAGATCTTGGCCTGATAATGGTGCTAGGTATAGGCTGCATCTTGTGGAGTTGGACTTGAATCCAATCATAAAATGATTAGTTCCTCTTAATATGTCCATGCCACTGCTGTACCTGTGGGCATGCCTTGTCAGGCCAGGCGTTATTGTAGCCTGCATGATTTACATTTGATTTGATGGTTACTTTTCTCCTCCAGTAACACAATGCAGCCCAGCACTATGAAAGACAGCCAGGAGGGATGAAGCTACTAGGTCAGTAGCAGCTTAATTTCTGCATGATCTATGCTCAAATATGTGGCCTTTTTGGAAATAAGGTCTTACCATCCATGTCTGGTGGGCAACCAAGAGTAATGGCAGTAGTCTGTAATGTTTGGGGTCTATGGGACATCACTCGCCAATAACTCCCAAAGAAGTATTCCATTCCCAACAGATATTTTTAACCTGTTAGATTCTGTTGTCTTGTAGAAAAAAATGTTGCTCTCTTATAGGATAACACTGAGTGTGTGTGTGTGTGTGTGTGTGTGTGTGTGTGTGTGTGTGTGCATACGTATGAAAATTTTCAGTATTACAGTATTATTTAACCCATATTTCTACCACTGTTCCGTCTTCTACTCCTAAAGCTCCATTGTAACTCTTCCTGCTCCATTCTTTCTCTTTAGCATTCTCCTAATTGTGATATTTTTTAAAAGGCCTTTCATGTAAAATAGTGAAGAAAAAAATCTAACTGCCATATATTTTCATTTTCTGTAGTTACTAGGAATAGTATGGATAGATTATGTAGTAGATGTATTTTTCTCATTTTAAGAACATAGCAAATTGGTTGAAAAGTGAATATACTAGTTTACATATCAACAATGTATTATGCAAGATGTCATTTTTATCATGTTTTCCACTCGTAGGCATACGCTTAAGTATTAAAACATGCATATATAGTAGCATTTCATTGTGGTTTTATTAATAAGTAATTACATTGCCCTGTTCTTCTGCTTAGCCATCCATATACATTCTTCAGTAAAGTGAGTCTTTTACCAAAGTTTTAAATGAATTGTTGAGTTACTTATTTTTGAGTTTTGATAGTCCTGTGTATTTACAAGTGCAAATAATTTATTTGATACAATGGCATAAATATCATTTACTCTGTGATTTGTATTTGCACGTTTTTTTACAGTAACTTTTAGAGAACAGAAGTTCATCTTTGCACAGTCTGTTTTATTCTTTTATAGGTTGTGTTTTATGAACCCTACCAAAGAAATGTTGGTAAAATACAATTAGACAAAGCTTTATCCTATAATTTCTCTTAAAATCTTATACTTTCAGGATTTAAATTTGGTTATAAATCTCCAAGTTTTGTCCAATGAAAGATAAAATTTCACCTTATATAAGTATACTCAATTCTTGCAAGTCCATGTTTTGACAGATTATTCTTACTCCAAGGAATGCCCCAGATCTTTGTTTGAGATGTCTCTGTATGTGTGGATGTATTTCTGATTTCTCAGTGTTGTCCCACTGATTAACAATTATATATATATATATATATATATATATATATATATATATATATATATGTTTTTTTCAAGACAGGGTTTCTCTATATAGCTTTACAGCTTTCCTGGAACTCACTCTGTAGACCAGGCTGGCCTCAAACTCACAGAGATGCACCTGCCTCTGCCTCCTGAGTGCTGGGATTAAAGGTGTGTTGCCACTACTGCCTGATGATATATTTTTAAATTAAATTTATTTATTTACTTTACATCTTGACTTCAGTTTCCCCTCCCTCCTCTCCTTCTATCCCTCCCCCCACCTCTCATTCACTCCTCCTCTGTTTCTTTTCAGAAAGGGACAGACCTCACTTGGGTATCAACAAAGCATGTCATATCAAGTTACTGTAAGACTAAAGTACTTCTTCTTGTATGAAACCTGGGCAAGGCAAGCCAGTGTGAGGAATAAGTTCCCAGAGCCGTGTGTGTGTGTGTGTGTGTGTGTGTGTGTGTGTGTGTGTGTGTGTGTGTGTGTGTGTGTGTACATATATATGTGTTTATATGTGTGTATATATTTAAGACTCTTTTCCTTCTATAGTAACTCTAACTTACTAATTCTCTAATTCTGCTTTAAAAAGAAATTTACTTTATCCATATCTGTCTCAAGTTTCAAATTTATTATTTTGAGGTTTTTATAATATTTTATTTTTCATTTATATTTCAACTATTTTATGTTGTAATTATGTGACATTCATTATTCCTAACATTGATAATGTATATTTTCTTCGTTTTTTTCTCTCAAAAATCTGGCCCAGTTGTGAATTTATTTTTCTCATTAGTGAGCCATGCTTTTCTGTATAGATATTTTTTTATTTCCTGTTTCCATATTTATCTTTGTGATATCACTTCTTATAAGTTCTCACATTTTACTAACTTCTTTTCTTATATCTTGAGATGAAAAGTGAGGTTTGTACTGGTTTGTAGCCTTTCTTTTTGCAGTAAAAGTATTCAGTAGGTAGAGACATTTGTGCATGTGATGAGGTATGCTGCTTGATAGCTGGTTTTAGTCTGCTGATAACAATGAACAAATGTTTTTTTTTTTCTTCCCCTCTGTTCAATAAATGTCTCAGAGTGCTGTTTCAAAAACTATTTGCACTATTTCTAGATTAATTTACTCCTGTGACCTTAAGACATGGTTCTTTTGTGGGGAATATCTTTTTATTAGACAGGATCTCATGGTCAAGTTGGCCACAAACTTATTATGTTGATTAGGCTGCCCTAGTTCATGGGCCACACTGGCCTTGCATGTCCTCTTCAGTCCTGGTAGTATTCTTTCTTTCTATCCTACCTTGTATAACATTAATATAACCATCTCTTCTTTCTTTTGGAGCATTTAGTTATTCTTGTTATATCTTTTTCTATCATCTCTTATCACTTATGTCTTTATATTTAAAACATGTTTATATAACAGACAAATTTTGTCTTTCTTCCTAACTTGTTCAATCTGGCAAGCATCTCTTCTCTGAATATTTTATTTTGATATTTTCTAGTGATCTTTCATTAATCTACTTTTTTCTTTTTAATATCAAAATTTCATCAATTATATGCTCCTCAATTTTCACAGATGATGTTATTTTCCATCTTAAGTGTTTAATTAGATTTTTTTCTTTATATTTTCAGTGTCTCTTCATAAACTTGAAAACATATGCAGTTAAAAATAATTTTAATGTGTTTTCTTCCTGCTAATTTGAACATTTTTTGGGTCAATTTTAGTTCATGTCCTATTGATTTTTCTTCTGATGTGTTACGATTTTTGTCTGCATTTTTTTTCTTTTTTGTTTTTTAATTAGTTTCAGGAATTATAATACTCTTTGAGTTTTGGTTTTATTTCTGAGTTTTAATGCATATTATTGACCTTTATGTGGAGTTAACTTACTTAGAAACTAATACGATTCTGAAAGCTGTGAGGCATGACTGCTGCTAGACAAGACATGTCTGTGTACTCTACAATGACACTGAATCATAAGACTTTTCGGTTTGGTTGCTAGGGATCATCAGGTTTTCAGTGGGGTATACCTGGAGAGCATCATACCTTCCTTCTGCGTACCCCTTTCTTCCCCTGGTTAACTGAACGTAAATGACTAAATTGTGGATTTCCAGGCTGATCTCCTCTCCTGTGGCTTTCATTCTCCTGACCTGTAAATTCTAGCTGCCCTTTTCACTCCAAACTCCCAGCCTCTCTCCTCAACTTAGAAACTCTAGTGCTCTGTGCTTGAGCATGTCCACACATTCTGAGGTGACTGGCATGGTGACAATATGGAGAAACCTCAGGGATTAAAGCTGCAATGGTTGTTCCAATGCTATACACTGACTTTTATCACCTAACATCTTGTGTAGTTAAACTATTGTTTCAAATAAATTACTTTTTCATAAAGTTCATTTATCTTTTTTTTTTAAGTGTATAGGTGTTTTTACCAACGTTCATTTATGTGCACTATGTGCATGCCTTGTACCTGTGGATTCCAGAAGAGGCTGTAAGATCCCCTACAACTTGACTTTTAGCTGTCATATGGGTGTTGGGAATAGAGTTCTGATCCCGTGGAAGGGTAGCCAGTGCTCCTAATTACTGAGCCATCTCTTCAGCACAAAATTTGTTTCTTTTTAGTATGTCAGAGGGAGAAGCATGATTCAAGCTTCTAATGCTCCATAATTCTAGAAGCTGAAATCTGAAACAAGTTATTTGACATACTCTAAATATTTATAATGTACTTTTTGGTTGCAGATGTTACTTGATGCTACAGCACTTGCCTAAGATGTGAGATCCTGAGTTTAGAATCTAGTACTACATATTATGACACTAGTAGTAATAGCAGTAATGATAAGGATGATGATGATGGTGATGATGATAATGATGATGAATGATGATGATGATGATGATGATGATATACCCTTTACCTGTGTACATGGGCCATATTTTAGTACAGCCATCTCAGATAGCATCTGTTCTGTATGGTTCTCAGAGTAATCTGGAAAAGCTGTGTTTTCAATTTTGGATGGGTGAGTTTATTTAGAAACATCAAGCAAAAGAAGTGAATAAAAGGCAAGGAACAAATAAAGATGATGAGACAAAGCAAAACATCGTCAAACCAGGAAACAATACATCTGGTAGAGAAGCCAGGAGTTGCTGAATTGAGAGAGAAAACAAGGTAATCTCATTAAACCAAACACATAGCAGAAATCAGCCTGGGGGAGCCTGCTGAGGCAGGCAGCTGGAGTTCTTGATGTGGTGTCACAGGTTAGGTAAATTGTTCCCTGGGGTGAGCCTTCCAAATAAATAAAAGGAGAAATGGAATTGGATACATAACATCATCAAATCCAGTGCTTATAATCAGCCAGATGCTGATGGAGATGCTTAGGGAGTTAGTTAGGGTTCACAATTGAGAGAGTCCCTCTGGTGGATGATTTTCTTTCTGCTCTACAAGGATTACCTTCTAGATTCCCATTTCCACTGTATGCATTTTTTTAAATTTTATTTTATAATTTAATTTAATTTTACATATCAGCCACGGATACCCTTGTCCTCCCCCGCTTGCCTTCCCCCCAGCCCACCCCCCATTCCCATCTCCTCACTAGATGCAGAAAAGGCATTTGACAAAATCCAACACCCCTTCATGATAAAGGCCTTGGAGTGATCAGGAATACAGGGAACATACCTAAACACTGTATGCATTTTTACATTTTAGGGTTAGATAATGTAAATATTGGGAAGAAATACTTTCCCATCTAGCTATTGTCAACATTTTGTTGTTGTTGTTTTGGTTAATTGTTTGATTTTTGTTTTTGTTTCTATTGATATTACTCCAGATTATGCTCACATCTAAATATCTGAAGTTAGGAACCATGGGATGACTTTTTATTCATGTTCTGTGCCCACTGAGTACCTTTGCAACATCCATTCTCTTCCCACTATTGTACCCCACATCACATAGCCATTGCTAAGGAGATGTCAATCTCTTCGGAAAAAGAGACAGTGAATAATTAGATATGGTTCTAGAATCTACTCTGCAATGTGCAGAAACGTATAGAAGAGAAAAATATACAAGTAACTTGACTGTTACTCTTCTATATAGCAGTTTAAATCCATACAATGTGAACAGGATCAAATATTTTTTGATATTGCACAGAAAACCCAGAATGCTTCACGTTCATTTACTGTATTAAAATCGAGAGACATTGATGAAGAGTTATTTAGAAGTTCTTCACAAAGTAGTTGCTCTGCAAAGCATATTCATAGACACTTATTATATCATTTCACATTGTTTCAATATACGATTCTAATCAGCCTATTTTGATTGCACATTTTTAAGATAGTCACAATGAAGCAAAGTAAAGCAACAGCACTTATGAGAATGTACACAAGTCTTGGTTTAAGCCTCTGAGCTCGAAACTCCCTTTTTCTTACAAATATCTATGGAGATAACACGGCAATATTCTAACAATTTAAGATAAATGAATAAGGTTTGGCCAGTGAGAATAAAATGAGTGGCCACAGATAAATTCCAAGGTTTGATCTGGAACCTCCTCTCCCCAAGCTGCCTTCACTGCTAAGCTGAATTGCTACACAAAACATCCTTGAAAATATACATTCATCAGCCATCCAGCTGCAAGTTGGCTAATCTTTTCAAAATGATAATTTGATCATGTATCCTCTGAGGCTTAAAGGGTTCTTGGAACTCTTCTATAGTGATAAAAACTGCTGTGCAACACCTGGAATCACCTCTCTTGTAGAACTAACTGTCTGATGGCTCTGCCCAGTGTTTTCCAGGCCTCTGCTACATGGAGCTTTTCTTCTGTTCTTCCCCTTCTTTGGTCCTTTCTCACCTACCTGCTGTGGATATCATTCTATATAAATAAAACACTGATGGCCAGTGACCAGGCAGGAAGTAGGTGGCCAGGCAGGAAGTAGGTGGGACAAGGAGAGAGGAGAATGCTGGGAAGTGGAAGGCTGAGGGGGGGACACTGCAGCCACCGCCAGGATAAGCAGCATGTGAAGACGCCGGTAAGCCACCAGCCACGTGGCAAGGTATAGATTTATGGAAATGGATTAATTTAAGCTACAAGAACAGTTAGCAAGAAGCCTGTCACAGCCATACAGTTTATAAGTGATATAAGCATCTGAGTGATTATTTTATAAGTGGATTGTGGGACTTCGGGGCTTGGGGAACCTGGAGAGAAGCCCTCCAGCAACACCTACCTATGGCAGCTGCATGTGTTTTGAACTTCGGAATGTTTCCCCTTTCAAGTTGTAGGGATCACTAGCTCCTCAGCACACTTCCTGCTTTTCTGGAAATACACTTTAAAATTTCTCCACAAATTAATAAACACCCTGCCCCAATGTTTATAACTTTCTACTCTTCAGCCACAAAGTGTTCATACAAAGAACACGATCCTCAAAAAGAATGATTTTAATTCTTTAAGTAACATAAAACACTTCAGTTTGGTTCAATAAATAAAACTCTAAATAGTAGAGTTTCTAAACTGATAATTTGTCTCTTTCATTAGCTTAGCATATTCTTGTAGACTTGACAGAACAGAAGGAAGGAGCTACATGACTCTATAGTAGATATTTGATGGTTGAAGTATAGCATAGTATATACATATACAAATATATGTGTGTATGTATATATGTATGTATGTATATATGTACCAACATCCCATATGTACATGTATATGTATATATTCTCGTTAATAGCCATTACATTTTGCTTTAGCAATTACTTAAATTGAGAGAGAATCTTGAAACCCATTATTTTGCTTTTCTAAAATCTTACTCTTAACACATTGAGATGAATTCAGGTTTCCTACTTCTTGGAAAGGATATTTCATATAAAAGTATCTGAAAAAATGTCTTCAATTATAGGATGTGCGAGCCTAAGACAAGAGAGAAAGCTAAAATGGCATATTCAATAAAATATAATATGAATAACTGATCCACAAGTTTACTTCTAATTGGCATCTTTCTACTCAAGCAAAGATGCATGGCTAGGAGGATGACTCAAGTGTTTAAGAGTGCTTGCTATGCAAGCATAAGAACCTTAGTTTGAGTCCCCAGCATCCATAGAAAAGGATGGCATGGTTCCACGTGCCTGAAACCTTAGAGTTGGTGAGTGGCGACAGGTAGCTATTAGGAGCATGATGACCAGACCCCCTACCAGAATGGCAAGCTTCCAATTCAGTGAGAGAATCCGCATGAAGATAATAAAGAAAAAAAATGGTAAGGAAGACACTATGTCGTCCTCCTGCTTCCATGAGCACTTACATGAGCATTGCATACTCACATATATACACCCTCCTACATGTGCACATACACACACATACACAGACACACATGCACACATGACACAGACACACTATACGCAGTAACAACACAGTGAAGATGCAAAACTTACAGTCACAAATCTGATTGTTTTTGAGCCACATATTATGATGTTTCTACCCAATGTCTTCTTTTCTTTTATTTCATTTTCTTAAAAAAATAAGATTATAATAAAATTACAAAGTTTCTTCTTTCCTTTCCCCCCCTCCAAGCCCTCCCATGTACACATCACTCTTTCAAAATTGTGGCCTCCATTTTCATTGTTATTTCATGCAAACATTATATGTGTATACATATGTTCCTAAATATAACCTGTTCAGTCTGTATAATGCTCCTTATATGTATGTTTTTGGAGATGGGTGTTTGGTTTTGGATGACCAACTAGTGTGTTCTTCTCTAGAGATGAATATTTCCCCCATTATTAGCAGTCCTTAGTTGTCTGTAGTTCTTTATGTAGAGTTGAGGCCTCATGGGCTTTTGCCCCTCTACTTTGGCCTGCTTATTGGTGTTATCCTTGTTCAGCTAACATTTGGACTGTCTCGTTGAGATTCATGGATGCAACTTCTGATATTACTAGGAGACACAATCTCACAGCAATCTTCCTGATTCTCTAGCTCCTACAATATTTCCTCCCCTTTCTCTACAGTGTTCCCTTAAGTGTGGGAGTATTTTCTAGATCTACTCTTTGAAACTGAGCTCCAAAAACTCTGCATTTTGATTAGTTTGGTTTTCTGTAATGGTCTCTGTTCATAGCAGGGATGTTTCCTTGATAAGTAATGAAGACTACAGTTACCTGTGAGTGCAAGGGCAAATGTTTAGAATGTAGTTAGGGATTATGCTTGTTTAGGAAAGTGGTGGTTATAGGTTCTCCTCCAATATCCACAATTTAATTACCAATAAATAGTTATTTATGTTTTCATAACAAGTCATGGCTTCCTCATGTTCAGTGGGTCTTAAGTTCAATTAGAGAGATATTGATTACTGCCGAGGTATATTTGGCATTTCGTTACCCTTATGGATTTGTTATGCAGTAGTTTATGTGGTTCATAAGCATCAGAACTAGGTAGTACTGTTAGTTGCCTTCCTCCTTTGGAAGCTTGCATAGAGGCTTTTACTGGCATAAAATTTTCTTGAAACTTAAGTGACTTATAGAAATTAATTTCTTAGAAGATATAACAATTAGGAATGTTCAATTTATATCATGCTTTAATTCTGAGTGACCTGAAGATAATCCCCAAAGTTCAGTGCAAGCTCTTTTTAGGGAATAGAGATTGGGTTGCCTTGACATTGATTCCAATTACCTTCTCCATTAGCTCCAGTTGTATGAATACATAATTTTAAGGAGTAACATCAAAATTTATATTATCTAGAATTTAACAAGTATCATAGTTCTGATTAGACACTCAACATTGGTATGATGTCCTCCTTAAAATGTATTCTTACCACTGAAACATAATTCATTTATATTTAAATAAGATATATCATTTCCTATAAATAGTGTGTGATTTGAATTTTATTTATTTATTTATTTATTTATTTATTTATTTATTTACTTATTTATTTATTTATTTTGAGACAGAGATCCGCCTGGCTCTGCCTCCCGAGTGCTGGGATTAAAGGCATGCAACACCACTGCCTGGCTTGAATTTTAACACTGTCTTCTAACATATAGAAGCTGACAAGGGTACTCTCTTGAATTCTGATCAATATTTTTATCTCTTGAGGTCAAAAATTCCTAAGCCTGGTCTGTCTTACTTTTGGGGAGATACTTATATGCAAATCATATTAATAATCTTTTATTGAACATCTGCTCCTCTAAGGCTCACCTGTTTTAAATAATGTGTCTCATCAATTCAAATCTTTGCCAAATGCCAGTCATGCAGAACTAAGACTTATTTTTTTTTTGCTCTGGATTACTGGTGACATGCATCTTTAGATATGAAAAGTACAGGGATCCTACTGTGGCTTTGCTCTGAAAACTCTCACTGGTCTGTGGCAGAATGCCTGGCAGTGGTTCAGTCAATCACTTCAATTCAATTCAGGCAGCAGTGGAACAAGGGAAAAGCTGCTTTCTTTTTGCACTTGCTAGGACGTGATCCCGTTGCTCACTCATGTAATGAGGACACTCTGATGCCTTAGCTGCTTTGAGAAATAGAGTAGGGAGAGGTCAGAGAGGCTCCAGAAAGTTTGTGACAGTCACTATAATTTGAGAAGTTTAGTTTGAGAGAGTTAAAATGGCTGAAGTTGTTATATGATTGGTTTGAAAAGTAGTGAGAGGGCAACAGTTAATGACTCAATATAGATAAAGATTAAGGCTCATTAAAGTGGAAAATGATGAACAGAATACTTGGCTTATTTTAATAATTCCTCTGTTGTGAAGTTATTAAGTGATACTGTGAAAAGCAGAGGAAAAAATGGGTGCATGCCGTTTTGGAAGTCTGTGGTACATTGTAAAAGGGGACATGAGAAATGATAGTCAGTAGATGTGAGTCATTGGTTGATCATAGAGACCACTGCCAATCAAGTAGACAATATGTATGTTCAAAAGTCCATGACATGCAGAAATCAATGCTATTGTGAGAACTGGAGTCATTATGGAGGAAGAATGACATGAGTGTGTTTTACTTTGATGATATAATTTTGTATGTCTATTTAAATTTCATTTGTATTTTATTACTTCTTGTAGTATTATCTAGTCAGTTGAATACTCACTTTGCTATTTTTATTTACTTTTCCTATTTATACTTTTATAAGAAGTTAACACTGAAGGTAATTTTGTGTCCTAAACTCCTTCAGCATGTGACAGACCAAGGATGTTCCTTCCCCATGTTACAGTAAAGTGGTAACATTGAAAGAATGTTGGAAACTTTTGGAGGTAGAATCAAGTAAGTGGATGTCCAAGTGAGAGGGTATAGGTAACTGGATGTCTTGGAGACAATATTTTTCCCTGGACTTTCCTGTTCTCTCTGTGCTTCTAGCTGCCATTTGATAAGAAGCTTAACCTATCCTACTTTTCTCTTCCGGTGTAATGTGCTACCACAGGCCCAGAACAAGAACACAGTGTTCTGGATCTAAACCTCTGAAAGCATGAGTTAGGATGAATCTTTCCTTCATTCATTTATCTCAGATATTTATTAAATTTTGTTAGAGATAACCAGTTTGAATTACAAATACATATTCTCAAATATATATATATATATATATATATATATATATATATATATATATATATATATATCGTTTTCTCATTAATCCCTAGATTTATAAGCATATTCAGGGTGTCAAATAAATATCTCAGAAGTCATATTTGTCAACAGAATTCTTCCTACATGCCTCCAAAATGGATCCTTTCTTAGCTTTCACTCTTTAGTAAACCAGACTTTTCCTTTGCACAATTATTCAAGCTTAAAACTTTGAGGTTATCATTCTCATGTTTTCTCCCTCCCAGTCCAACCTTTTTACTTGGACTCTCAAAAATGCAATTTGAATATTACTCCTTCATGCACTTCTTATGACCATAGAATTTTAAGCTATAATCTGTTCTCATTGTAATGATAGCATTACAATATCCTGTCCTTGTAATGTTACTTTAGTCTGTCAGATGAACCTGAGCTCAGCTTCCTTCTACCCATGTGTAGCTCTGTTCTCCACAAGGTTATTCTTCTAGAGCTACATCAGGTGCACTTATTCCTTTTCTTTAAACTCTCCAGAGTCTTTCCTTAATATTAATCATCTCACTTGGAGCTTTATCTTAACTTTGTCCTGACATTTTGTTTAGAATACCCAGAAAGGGTTCTAACATCTGCATTCCCTTGCTGATGTGATCCACAGTCTGGCCCGAACTTGACATTTGCTCTGAATCACAGCCTAGCATGTTTCTCTGTAGCATCTTTGAGTGTCCTGCTCTCTGCTTACCTACTTCCCTTGTGTCCTCTCATATGGACACACATGACTAAGTACCACAAATAAGAACACAAAACTGCTCCTAGTGATTAAAGGCAGTTCGCTATATAAATTAGATTTGTTACCATGGCGATTACACAGCAATGACAGACAGAGTAGAAACAGAAGATTTATAAAAGGTGGCAATGAAACAGACAGAGCACATTTTGATTAGAGCCCTCAGTAGCGCAGGAGAGCACTGGCTATTCTGGGAAACAACAAAAATAAACCTGAGTCCTTTATTTGATATCCTCTTTGCCTGAAAGAGACCTCCTTGTGGATCATTTTTCTCATGACATTCTAATCTTTGTGCCAGCATTATAAATTCCAATTAGCCTTCCTAACCACTCACTGTATCTTAATGGCCTTTCAGTCCACTTGGTACAATAGCATGTGTTTTCTTTCTCTACCAGAAAACTGGACTAATTGTTGTTTAGCAAACTCAGAAAGTAATGAGATATTTAAGATTTTTCTTTGTTGGCTCAAATCAATCTATCTGCCTAGAGAACAAAATTTTGGTTTCAGGGTGTCATACTAAGTAGGGTAATAGACCATTGTAAAGTAAGATGACTGCTGAAGGATGGGATGAAATATGAGGAGCAAAGATAAACAATGGGATCAATGAGTTAATGACACTGGATGGCATTAATGAAAATGCAAGATATGAAAGAATAATGGAGTTACCCAGAGAAGGAACAATGACTTCAGCTGCCTTGCTTGGAGTTACATATGTGAGGCTATTTAACATCATTGGAAATTTGATCTCAACCGTTAATTTCTAGATGTTGACTATCAGGTTTGATTCCACGACTCTTATTATAGAAATGTATTATTTTAATGCTTTGTCATTAGTATTCCAATTAAAAATATTTGCCAGCACTTGGCACAAAGCGGTCTCCTGCAGAATGGAGGGAGAGTGACTGACTTCTAGCTTGAGGAATGCAAACACCTTCACACAGCTGGTTTCCCTGTGACTCTCTGGGAATCAGTTGTTAGGCCAAGCTCAGACTGGCTGCAGAGCAGCAAACATAAGTGAAGATAAATGGTGGGATAGCAAATTAGAGCAAGTGTCTAGCAGGGTGCCTCCAGGATTGTTCCCGGGCCCAGTCATATTTAACATGCTCATTAATGATCTAGAAAGGCAGGTAAGCAGAATGCCAAGCTTTGAGATGTGCTGTAAAACCCAGGGAAAGGAAAGAGCCTACAAATATATTTGTTTTCCAAACACAGAGTTTAGTTTCAATGAGTGGAGGGAGGATATGCAGTTTTGGACCATAATTAGATTTATATAGCTGCAAAGCAACACAAACATACAGGCATCTTCTGGATGAATGCCTTACAATTTTTCACCAACGAATCAGAAAGGAACTGCAATATTTATTTTGAACCCTCATGAAAAGGATTCTGTTTTATTGAAAATGATAGGTCCAAGATACCAACTGACCCATCATATCAGCAGTCGATTATTCATAGAGGAGATAGATAGCATCTATAAGTGTAAAACACAAAAGGTTGGGGTATCATAAGAAACCCTGATGTATGGTAACATTCCTTGGGAGATCAATTTCTTTGGTTATAGATTGAAATGTAACTATTCAGGCACAAGTGACATAACTTTAAGCTAATTCACTATTAATTTGAGACAAGTGTCATCTCAGAACCATTTTCAGAATCGCCAAGCTGTCACAATTATGGCGGAGAGAAGCAGGTTCATAGTTTTTCTTTATTTCCTGCATGGTATTGTAGTTCCTGAGATGTTTCACAGATTCACAAAGAGAGAGAGAACTTTTTTTTGTAGGAATGGAAATGAGAGCCCAGGCATGTTGGGGTGGGAGTTCAGCAAAAGGATTCCCTCCAGGCCCTGTATGTGGGGAACAGGAAAAATTCAGAATCTAGGTAAATGGACAAGTGGGTTCTGTGGTTCTTTGCTCTTTGTCTAAAAGAGATGATCTCCAAATATTCCAGGTGATTGCCTGTTCCTTCTGGTTTCTTTGTGATTTGTTAGGGCATGTGGCAAAGCTCACTCCACGAAATCCAGCAAATCCAAACAAATATTATGAAAAGACTATTTGATAGGCTTCAGTTTCTCCCTTTCACTGCTAGAAACCACCTTCTCCTGTACAGTGTATCACACTCATAAGCTCATTTGAGTTCTATTCTGTATTCCAGAAGAATGTAGTACAACTGCCTGGAGTACAGTGAACCCTACATCTGAGGCCATCTACACATACATTTGTTCTATGAAGCTTATTCACTCTACCTGAAAGCAATTGAAAAGCTGAGGCTTTCAAGCCAAATCATCTGCTAGAGTGCTCAGAATAATCTATCATGGTATTTAAAGATAAGCTCATATTTTGAATTCATGCTTCCTGGATCTGTGTCTGTCAGTGGATCAGAAGCGCCCACCAAAGTTATACTACACACACACACACACACACACACACACACACACACACACACACACACAAAAAGAAAGAAAGAGAGAGACAGAGACAAGGGCAGAAAGAGGGTGGGTGGGTGCAGAATTACCCAGCAGTCACATACGTGTGTTTGGCCTTTCTAGAACTTTATTAGCTGCATCCTTGAATGCCATCAAATGGGTGCTTCCCTCTCCAGCTGACAGCTTCCACTGCTTGGCCCTAGTCCACCTGCAACCGCTTTACTCAATGTGACTCCTTGTAGGTGCTGGAGTATGATGTCAGGCTAATTCCATGTGGCTTCCTTTCTACTTAAGAAGCAATTATGTGAGTGCAGGTGTACTCTAGTGTATTCTTTCCCCTTTCAAAACATGAATAACTTGTTACTACATCACTTCACTATGAAAGTGTGTTTCTATTTATAAATACTCTATGCTAATTCTAATTATCAAGATATTTATGTTTTATCTTCTGTAATATTTCATCAGATATGGGAAATAATTAGAGATTAGAATTTGCTTTTTTCCCTTTAATAGGGGTCAGTTGATGCTCAGGATCACACC
Organism: Peromyscus leucopus; assembly: GCF_004664715.2. Taxonomy (NCBI): domain Eukaryota; kingdom Metazoa; phylum Chordata; class Mammalia; order Rodentia; family Cricetidae; genus Peromyscus; species Peromyscus leucopus. The sequence continues at coordinate 23,264,806 of NC_051077.1, read as the reverse complement.
TAGGTCTTTACACATATTTAATAGGTGTAATCTCACTTAGCTTCATTCCCAGATTAAGCAATACACTGATAAGGCTCACCTAGGGAAAATGTACAAGAAGTATTTTTAAGTTAATAGTATTTGAATTATGGTAAATAATTGTCCCTTCAGCATAACATAGCATCTTAATTGGAACAGGTGTGATTACTCTAGATGGGAACTGCTTGTGTTTCACTCCTAGGATGAGTCATTGAGGAGGTCTATTAGAGATTTCTAAGAGTCAATATACCCACATAGTTTAGTCCTGATTTTGAGACAGGGAATTACCAGAACAGTCATTTTAATGCCCCCTTAGTGTGATCGCTATGATTTTTTCCATTAAAATTTTCAAATTTGTTTGAACTTCACAAAGTATTTTCAATTTTACTTCCATTGTATTAAGGGGACTGATTAGAGAGAAAGAAGCCACCGCTCATTAGTAAATATATGCTCTATATGATGTAGGCACCACGATGTAAGGGAATTGTTTTTGTCACTCTTATGTCTAACATGTTTCCTGGTCTTACTTAGCATTAAATAATTTGTGTTAAGTCCAGGAGAAATCTTTGTTTCATTTTTAAGTAAGTTTTTTTAACCGTGGATTGATTATAAACCTGAGGGTATTCATTAGCAATATTACCAAATATAGTCAAATTTTGCAGTAAGTTTGTTAGATCTTGGTGAAAGAATCATTCCCTGGTCTTTGTCAACCACACAATAGATCTTTTTACATTAACTCCACCTTTTTTGTCAGATATTTTTATATATATATATATATATATACATATATATATTATATTATATTATATTATATAATACAATATATTGTATTTTATATATTATATATATTTATATGTATTATATGTATTATATAATATATATAATACAAAATATATTGTATATATTTGTAGCACCCATGCTACTTTACTACCCGTTCACCATGTCCGAGCAAGGGGCTGAGGATTAAAACAGAGACAAGACAGTGGGTCATTTGTCTCAGTAGAATGCCCTTTATTGAAGGAGGGAAGAGGCCTTGAATACAGGCTCACAGCACAGTGGAAGAACCTGGGAGGGCAAACGTTCGCTACAGATGTTTTACATTTTAACATTACGCCAATATACAGGATATGCAAACAAGGAACCTCTGGTAAGCTGTTTAGAAGGAATAAAACCCACAGGGAATTAGCATAGGGAGGACATCTGATCAAGGTCAGCAAGTAAGGCAACAGCTACCAAAGGAACGGGGGGCACAGCCTTACATCAACTAATATGAATATACTGGAGGTTGATTCCTCTTACCAGGCAAGAGAGTTTGTACCATGACCTTTGCAAGCACCTTAACAGATTAATGATTGTTCTCAGTAGTGTGATAAGAAAGCACAAACATTTCAACATAGTTATGATTATTGCTATCACTACTTTTTCTTATAACTGTTTTCCTCTTGTTGCTGTGTTTCCATTGCTAGATTGTAACAACTAATGACTATTTACATGCATTAATAAAGCATAATACAATAAAGTACTCATTGAAAATGCATATTAGTAGCAAGTGGTACTCTTTTCTCCCCCCCATCTCTGTGTGTGTGTGTGTGTGTGTGTGTGTGTGTGTGTGTGTTCATATGCATTTGTGAATATGTTGTTACTTTTTAAAGAAAGACTTGGTAAAGTCAATATTTGCCTGGAGAAATGTCTCTAGTAACTGATACAACTTATTTAAGCCCAGGTACTTAGGTATCAAGTACCCAGATTCACTGTGTACCAGAAAAGGAAATCGTCACAAAACACAGAGAAATATTGTGGTAGCCATATTCCTAAGGAGTGCATGCTTCAGCTTGCTTCAACTTGCTTCACTTAAAGGCATATCAAAAAGACTATTCTCCCCAACCTTAATAATGAATCACTGTCTTCCCATGCTATTCACCATGGAATAGCACCTGTTGTCAAATAGCCACATAGAGCAAGATGAAGATTTTATCTCATTTGATAAATTTGAAATTTGAAAGTTCTTTTGAACCTCTGTGCTCCATCTCATAATCTTCAAACTCAGCCATAATCACTAATACCCATAATCATGGACACACACTTCTCAAAAGAACAAGGATATTGAGGCCAGTACAGTAAAATCAGTATTCCCAAAGTCACATAGTGACTGGAAACCAAGACACTTTAATATAGTTGACTTCCTTCAACAGCTTACTCTACTCTTCTACTTCCTAAATTAATTTGAACATTTACTTAAATTTCTGTTTGGTCTGTAAAGTTTTGGTTTCTCTATTCTGTGTAGCATGCTAACACCACAGATTTTAGAACTTTTTGGAATGTAGACTTCCTTTCTTTAATATAATTACTTACTGGAAGTATTTACATGCCTTTTAGTATTATGGTGACACAAAATACATTGACTACAGGTGTACTGCCTGACTTAGGCTTGTGAGCATTTGAGAGTATAATGAAGTGACTCCTTGCTGCCTGAAATTGCTGGAGGTGAAAAATAATGCATTCATGGTTTTGCCACCATAGAAGTTACATCTGAGATTCATATTAATCAAAAATTATGCATTTCACTGATAATTTGTTCCAATTTGTACAATAACAAATGTAGCAGGCTTTCTTGGAGAGCCAGTTACCAAATTATGACAAAGACACTTATTACTAATTATGAATGCTCAGCCTTAGCTTAGGCTTGTTTCTAGCTAGCTTTTTTTTTTAAACATAAATTAACCCATTTCTATTAATGTATGTGCTGCCGCGAGGCTTCTTGACCTCATCTTTGTACTCTCCTTCCTGCTTTCCTAATTTTTCCCTGTCTGTCTATCTGGTCCCAGGCTGGCTGGTTCCAGCTGGCTGGCTGGCACTCCTTTTCTCTCTGTCAGCCAGTGCCACCTATCTCCCTACTGCCTGATTATTGACCATTCAGTTTTATATTAGACCAATCGGGTGCCTTAGGCAGGCAAGGTAAAACAATAACACATTTTTACATAGTAAAAAATCATTCTAAGCCAGGCGGTGGTGGTGCACGCCTTTAATCCCAGCACTCGGGAGGCAGAGCCAGGCAGACCTCTGTGAGTTCGAGGCCAGCCTGGACTACCAAGTGAGTCCCAGGAAAGGCACAAAGCTACACAGAGAAACCCTGTCTCGAAAAACCAAAAAAAAAAAAAAAAAAAAAAAAAAAAATCATTCTATACAACACACCCTTATATTGTTGAACAAATATTCTATTACACAACATTTCCCCCTTTTGTCTAAATAAAATTTTAGCTTTAACATAAGACCATATACAATAAGAAGAATTATCATGTAAGAATTACGTTTATAATCCCCGGTCCATTTGTGTGATGATATATTGTGTCCCATAATATATTGTGCACCCTAATAAAGCTTATCTGAGTATTAGAGGAAAAAGTCAACTACTATATTGAACATAGAATTCAGACAATGGTAGCACATGTCTTAATCCTAGCATTCGGGAGACTGAGATCCATCCGGATGTTTGTGAGTTCAAGGCCACACTGGGAACAGAGCCAGGCATGATGGCACCCTTCTTTAATGCCAGCACTAACCATAGAGGTCTGAAGGTCTGTACAGATAGATAGGAAGTGATATAGCTGGGTTGAGAGAGGAAGTAAAATGGCAGGAACAGAAAGGCATGTAGGCATGGGTATACAGGAAGTAAGTCCTTTTGGAAGCTGAGGAGTTGGTGAGGTAAGGTATGCTGTGGCTTGTCCTCTTCCTCTGATCTCTCGGTTTTTACCCCAATATCTGGCTCTAGGTTTTTTATTAACAAGTCCATTTAGCAATTCATCTTATACATTTGTTTTTGGCAAATTCAAAGAAAACACTCCATTATTTATCCTATCTTGGTAAGGCCAAAGTTTTGTACCTAATTTACCATTTATTACAGCTAAATGTCTAGTTTTGCCAAAATGAGAGCAAACTCCATATGGAAGTTCACTGATGCCCATCATCTTTTAATGAAGTAGATTGGTGCTGCCAGTAGCAGACATGTTTCACTGTCATAAAAATCCTTAGGTTATTAAACATCTTGAATGTCATATTCTGTAGGTCTCTGAAGCATTTGAAGATCACATAGCTATCGTTAACATATCTGTTTAGCCTTGAAAGCATATCTAAAATGATTAAAAGTTTGATTTTTATAGATGACTGGCTATTAACCTGCATTTCTTAATTATGCATTACATTTTTAAGTGAACTGTGTAAGCATAATACCTCAAACAAGAGTAGATGCATACTTACACTATAACAAAAATACCTTTAAATTTTTATCAACATACCAATATGTGAGGTTAATTGTTGCCTTTTTATTCTATATTCCTCCACCCCACCCTAAATGATTACAAACATCCATAACCCACTGAATGACAAAAACCACTAACCCCATCTCTTGGTAATGTGTGTATTATGTTCTCTAGACTGATCCTGCTGTCTGGGGGCAATAACATCACTAGTGGACCCTGAGAAAATTGAGATATTGGTCAAGTCTCAGAGAAATTAGTTGTAACATCTGTTGTCCAGTCTCAGAACCATTCCAATATAGAGAGATCAGCATATACATCATCTGTCTTGTAGTTTTTCTTGGTTTATTTCTTTTTTTTAGTTTTATTTATTTCATTTTTTTATTTTATAATTTAATTTAATTTTACATATCAGCCACAGATTCCACTCTCCTCCCTCCTCCCACCCACACCCGTGCACCCCCTAGCCCACCCCCATTCCCATTTCCTCCAGAGCAAGGACTCCCCTAGGGATTCAGCTCAGCCTGGTAGATTCCATTGAGGCAGGTCCAATCCCCTCCCCCCTTCACCAGTTTATTTCTTTATGTTTGTAGCCAAGATTCAGGAGTTCTCCCTCAGTCAAACCTGATCTCTATTAACCTTGAAGGAATCCACAGCCTTTCATTTCCTGTGGAAACAAACATAGCCTTTCCCCCAATGCAACACATTTTTTTTGAATTTCATTTTAAATTTAAGACATCCCTAAAGTATCCAGGATAGTTTAATTCAGCAGTACTTTTTACAATCCCATGTCTCTCAGCAGCTGTTGTTTGCTTATCAGCATTCAAAGTCAACACAACACCATACAGGATCCATCCAGACTCCCTGTGTATTTCCCCATCTTTATGTGGCTTTTTTTTTCTTTATATTACTTCACTGTCTCTTTAAAGACTTTGTTATTTTAAGACTATTTATTTTTGCCTATGACTATCTACACCCATATTCTTTTTTTTTTTCTTAAATGTATACATACCTTTTAAATCACACTGTAACCTCTTTAGAGATTTTTCTGGTCTGGACCTGCTTTACTGTGTACCTGTAGCATTCTCCAACTACCTGAGGCAAACCTTAAACTTGCCATGGGGCTTTGCCCTGGCAGTTGACTCTACCCTACTAGGGTCTATGAGAGCTGAGCTTTATGCTCATGGGCATGGCTGAGAGCTGAGTTTAACTGGGCACTTCCTCTAGCCAGGGGGTTCTTTTAACTGCCCCAGCTCTAGGATATTGGTGTTTGCACTGTGGCAGGCATTTTTCTTAGCTTTCTATTTATATTTAACATGCTGGCTGGACAAGCGCTTGCTCTACTGTAGAGCTGCACCTCTGTAGGCTACTAGAAAGATCTGTTATTTTATTTATTTTTCTTTTTTTTTACTTTCTGTTTCAGCTTTCCCAGGCCCTGTGTAGAAATACATGCTCCATGTTGAGTGCTAAATGTAGCTGGCTTTCTTGGACCACCAGTCCCCAGATCATGACATGAATATTTATTGAGAATTTTGAATGCTTGGCCTTAGCATAGGCTTGTTTCTAGTTAGCTTTAAAAAAATGTATATCAACCCATTTCTATCAATCTGTGTGCTTCCTCAAGCCTTGTTTATTTCATCTAGGTACTATCCTTCCTGCTTTCCTGCTTCATCCATGTCTGTCTGTTTGCCTCCTGGCTAGCTGGCTCCACAGGTGGCTGGTTGGCATTCTTTTTTTTTTCTCTACCAGTCCTGCCTGTCCCTCCCCTGCCTGGCTATTGGCCATTTAGCTTTATTTTTGACCAATCAGGTGCCTTAGGCAGGCAAAGTAAAAGAGCAACACATCTTTATATCATTAAAAAAAAATGCAGCATAAACAAATGCAACACATCTTTACATAGTTAAACAATTATTTTGCAACACACACACACACAAACAAACAAACAAACAAAGTTAGAAGTGATTTAAATGAAACAAATAAACCTTATAGAGAAATGCTGAGCTGCAGTGGAGGAAGGAGGCATGGAGATAGAAGGAACAAGTTAGCAGCCTCTCCCCAAGCTCTAATGAAATGACTATACACACTGACCAGAGTTCAGGTTATTAAAATACAGACAAACACCAACAAATGTATATCAGTCACTGCAGCTGCAAGTGCTCCAATGTGCCTGTATTATATGAAGCATTTATATCATCTGGATAAAATCAGCCTACAGATATAAAGTAGTATACTGACCAGTAACTAAGACAAATGGAAACAATGTTTGGAAACTACATATACCTTTGCCAGCACTAACTATATTTCTACATGACTAAAGCAGCCAATGATCAGTTAGTCAATCAAGAAATAAATTGAATCAACCCATCAAAGAATCAGACATAAGAATGTGAATGATCTAAGACACATTTAGTTCAATGTTTGCATCTGTACCCAACATAGAAAAAATGCAGGGATAAGACATAAAAGTGTACAATTAAAACATTTTACCATAAAAACTCTTTTGAATTAGTTAAGTATTTAACTAGAAGTTTTTTAAAGGACAAAATAAAGAAAAAGGAAACAAATAAGTATTAAGATACATGTTTTATTTGAACCTGAAGGTACTCTTGATTTATGGCACTCTTATCAATCATATCAACAACTCTTAATATTGTATGAATATTATATTTTCTGGTTTAAGATGACTATATATAGGTATTGTTTATACATATATTATACATATATTTATGTATGTTCAATTTATTTTTAAAAATACCTCAGGGGTTATGTGTGCATATTTATTATTGTATCATTATGTATATAGTTGTAGGTTCACATATTATTTGTTAATACATTTTGCTTATTAAATAAGGCAGTAAAAATACTTACTGGAGGCACTGTTGATCTTAGGACTCTTTTATCTGTATTTTCCCTCTGTTGGTGATGTTTGCATTATAAAACTTTTCTGTGATTTTCCTTGAGCTAATTCCCTGAATGCCTTGTGTCCAATCTCGTGGTCTAACACCAATGAATTTATGTACAGTGACAGTTTTATTGAGAAATTAGTAGTTCTTTCTTTCATGGAACCTAATTCATTTTTACTCCTTCTCTTCTGAAATATATTTTTACATACTTAACTTTATTCTTGAACAGAAAGTTGAGTTTTACACTTTTATACCTACACATAGAAGAGAACATGCTGACAAATTTAAATTGTTGATTATAACTTTAGACATGTCTTGTGATGTAGCTCAGTGGAAGAACTCTTGTCAAGCATTTTTTAAAAATTCATGACAATCACCATGTATTTTGTGATTAATCAATGAAGTTTTAGGTAGGCGTCTTATATTAGGAAATTAATATTCAAAGTGTTTAAAATATTTGAGTGAAGTATAAGCTGATGAAATATTCTCTAGTATTACCAGAGCAAGGTAGCAAATGTTAATATTGAACAAAAATTATAGACAGTGTAGTCCACTGAAATAATTACACATGCATACTGAGCAATTTAAATATATTTGAACAGAATAAAATAATGCTGAATGTATAGAAAATTTACATTGGATTTTCATGGTTTAATGTTCCAAAAATATATTTTGGGTCTCTGTAGTGTAAAAATATTAATTACATAAAGAAATGATTGAGAGTTTTTAAATAAACAAGATACATACTTAAATTTCATTTTATAAAAAGTTAATTTCCTATGTGATTATTATGCAGTTTAGAATTACATGTGTGGCTCATAGTATATTATTATTGAACAGTAATCCAAGAGTAAACAGACCAAAGTCAATAGAGTTGCTTTCTTTGGAAAATCTTTCCCATGCATCTGTAGTCTAGAATGCCCTGTGTTCTTTCACATGATTCCAATTTATTCTTTCAGAGTACACATATTAGCATATCTTGTCATTGGCATCCATTATTCTCAATTGTAAAGACCATTTGGAACGGAAGCTGTCTGCATGGCTGACTTTGAAATACCCAGGGTTTGCTCAGGAATAGATGTGGATTTCTGAACTCACCTTACAGTAGGGTTAGCAACAATTTCTGCCAACATAGAAACCAGTTAGGAGTGTTTTACTGGAATGTAATAGCACAGTGAGAGTTTGTTGTTAAGTGCTGCAGGACTTCCCCCCCCCCATTTCTGCAGCCTATGAGGTAGGAGGTTCCTGAAAGATACACCACTAGAGGGAGACCTTCCTCACAGACGTTCTGTTACTGATCTCACCCCTCCATCTCTGCATATGTTCACTTCCCTCACTTTGTTTGAACACACACAGTGATGAGTCATGCCTTCTAAACAGTTCTGTTTGTGGTGCTCTAAATCTTTGTCATCAAAGTCTCCTGTGGTGGTGGATAGTGATGATTGCAAGGACTTATTACTACTCAAAGTACTGAGAATAAGACACGTCTAATATTCAGGTATAGATGGGACATCTGTATCCATCTTCCCTTCAAGGCTAAGAGATCATCATAAAAGAGAGTGCAGAAAGAATATAAAAGCCAGAGTTTGGGGAGAAGGGCTGTGAAATGTTATCATCTGCATGTGCCTTAGTTGGTACATACATGAACCCACAGTAACAGGTGTGGTTACCTGCACTAGATCAAGCCATTTGAAAACTTCAACATGAGGGTGTAGGGACTACAGAGCTATTGGCAGTTGATGACTGCTGGGGAAAGGAGAGTAAATTTTCTTTGGAGTTGTGACCAATGGTAGGTTTCCCAGGCCCCAAGGAATGATTCCACATCCATATGTGTATGGAAACACTAAAGAAGGGGACATGGAGTTGACAAGGAGATGTGATGTAGGGAGGAGGATTCTGAAGGGAGTAGAAAGAGGATATTAGGGAGTAGATATAACCAAGACACATTGTATACATGTATCAATTTCTCAAATAATAAATAAAACCCTTTAAAATAGCACCAGCAGCAGCAGCAACAACAAAACACTATTATATAAAGCAAGATGAGGTAGCCCACTCTTATAATCCAGCATTTAGGAGGTAGAGACAAGGGGACAGGAATTCAAGGTCATCTTTAGCTACATAATAAATTCAAGGCCAGCCTAAGCTACAGAGGATGCTGTCATAAACAAACAATTCAAAAAATGAGCAGCAAAACACACATTATACAAGTTGTTTGAAGATACTGGAAATTTTCATTTTTGACATTTTTTTCAATAAAGAAAGGGACAATGGAATATTTACTTTTCACTTTTTTATTGTTTCAGAAATTAAAAACAAAAGTATGAAGGAAAAAAAAGGAAAAACTAGGTTACTCTTCAATAGTAAATAAATGATTCTACAGAAAAACTCAGTCTACATAGGCAATACTGCCCTTTCAATGTACACAGAGCAATCAAAGATTAAACAAGATTGACCACTGACAGACTGTCAAGTGGAGATAAATTGCTTCAGTTAATATAGCAAATTAATATATTTAGTGAGTTTCAGTTTAAAAATGAGACACTTCAGAAGCAAGAAAAAGGGAGAAATAAATCACATTTTATGTTTTTTTCTTTTTTTATTATTAAGAAATTTTCTATTCATTTTACATACCAACCACAGATCCCCCTCTCCTCCCTCGTCCTGCCCGCCCCAGATCTCCCACACCAGCCCATTCCAACCTCATTTTGAACAACACTATTGCACTGTAATTTGAGAGAGAGAGACGGAGAGACACAGAAAGAAATTAGGGGTTATATTTTTCTTACATACACCCTTCTTTATCCTAACTTCTACTTGTTTTCAGGGAGCTACTGTCTTGAGCTACTGTCTTGTTCTTACAGTCTGAATATCCAGAAATTTTGTCTGAGAAGAAATGCGATACTGGTGTTCCCTTCCCCAGTTCTTGCAAGACTCAGTCTCAGATAACAGGGTAGACAGCAGGTCAATCATTTCTTTATCTATGGGATGCTGCTTTATAATCTGGTCTCCAATGTCGGTTTCTGGACACCTTTGAAGGTTTACAAAATGTGATGGTTCACTTTTCAAAGTTCACTATGCCAGCCTGGTGACGCCAAGTTAAATTTTCCAGAGAACATAGAACTGCAAAGGGAAAAACATCATTTCAACTGCCAGAGTCATTTGAGTCATTGATTAACTGTAATGGCCACAGATAATAAGGTGCTTCGGTTCCCTTATTAGTTCACCACCGTACAGATTATATGATATTAGAGATGGCATTTAGGTTACGGTTTGATTCGACGATCCTCAAGCTTCAAATTAGTTGAAGAATTCATTTGAATTAGCGCTTTAGGAAGAGTGAAACTTCCCAATGAGATGCTTTCCAGAGCAATTCCTTGGAGTCATACCCTAGGCCACGTTGTTACCTTCCTGACAAACGTGTAAATTATAGTATCTATTTTCCAGAGGTCAGAAATAACTGCAGGATTTATATAACTGCACAGACAATTGGATTTCTATCCACTGTCAACTCGTGGTATTCTTTTTCCTTTTACATGGTATAACAATCTCCAGACACATCAGTGAGGTGCCCAAAATTGTTGTAGTAATTTTGAATGATTCCCTTATTCCATGGGGTGCTCTTTCTGTACCTGCATCCTTTTTCTGTGATCATGCCTGAAGACTCTTGAGAAGAATCTCCTTCTTGTGTTGCAGATGAAGATTCTAGTTTAGATCTAAACTACTGACTCCGAAGTACAAATGAAGAACAATGAGAAAGAGGGGGTGGAGAGAGTAGAATATGGGAGGGGCTAGGAGAGGATATGGGGGTAAAGGAAAGGAGGGGGAGATTGATGATATTAAATCATGGGATGAGGCTGAGTGAAACAAATGAGCAGCAACATTTGAAGACCATCCTAAAGCCTGTGCTGTTTCTGTCCTTTGAAGAACGGCAAAAGAAAATAGTTAAACTTATTTAAATATCAAATGCTTATACACAATTGAAAAGACATTTCCAATGCTTTCATTGTATTTTCATTTAAAAAAAAACAGTAATTTTCCAAGGTTACATTTCACCTAAGAAATAATTAAAGCAGGAGCTTTGAGAATGAATTCGGCCAATAGCTTTTTGTATAATTCTGATGTCAGTAATTACTTCTTTTGATCATGGACTCTGCTTCCAACAGGGAGATGCTGTACCTTTGGAAAGAGGAGACAATGACAATTTTATGTTCTTTCCCTGAATGTCTTCAATGAAATTATATAATGTATATATTAACTACAGCAAACATTTATCTTCCCCGGCTGTATGCTATAAGAACAATAAATTTTGAAGTTGGAATATAATATAAAGTACAAACTCAAAAATATTGTGTCTATTTTAAAACATTTTATTTCAAGACATTTGCTTCATTTCTTGTCTCTAGTTTAAGTTTACATGAACTTTAATTCTATAAGGAAAATTATTATAGGGAAAATTACTAGAATAATACTTTTCAAATGTATTTTAGTACTTTAACTTTTTATTTATACTAAGTAATATGACTATATATAGAAAGAGATATGCAAATGGAATTTCATTGGAAGATTGTTCTTGCAAATTTCAGTCAATGACATTTACTTATAGTGAAGACATTGAATAAAGCACTGAATTCATTCGAATGAACACAAAATATGAATCATAATGGCATATTTGACAGAAAATATTCAATACCATATTTTTAACTTATTTTTATATTCTGATTTGGTTACAGAAAAATTTGCCAGTTTTGAGGATGTTTTTCAAGAACTCTGGCTTTTCCACTTCAGATAATTAGAATAAAACTTGAAATTCATTTTTAAACACCACTAAGAACTTTTTTATCAACCTTTAAGCCCTAATAACATCCATAAATCCCTCACATTCCTTTTACAATTTCTTTATATGAAAGGGATTTACATTTGAAACCACAGAATTGATAGTATATTTATTTACTTTATTATTTTTTTCACATCTTTGTGTCGCCCCTAGCCTCACATTGACACAGGGTTTTCTGAAAGTGTATGATTGTCCTTCTCAGTTAGTTGTTTAGACACGCACGTCCATTTTCAGATTAAATTTTAAATGATTACTTTCGATGTGACCCACACTATTTCTTTTAAGCTTCGCAGAATTGACTGTGCGTATAGGTTCTGTGACAGGTGCCAACTGGATGGAATCCTGTGACTTACTCCATTCTAGTGTGTCTGGTTCTGCAGCAGAGCAGCCGAGTCTGCATCATTTCTTTTTCCCTTTTTAAATTCATTTTCCTCACGGCGCAGTTCCAGATTTTCAGACTGAGAGGCGATTCTAGACTCTGGACCTCCAAATCAGTTCCTAGCTCTAAAGTTGCATTTGAGCATAAAAGCCAATAATTAAGGACTGTTTAATAACACAGAAGAATCAAGAGTACCTATCAACCATAGTGTCAGCATACCAGTTTTAACTTGGTGAGTTCTACAATTTCTTCCGCTAAGGACCATAAAAAGGAGTCAACAGATATCATTCCAGACATGAAAGGAAAACAAGAGATTTGAAAATCAACTTGTCTTATATTTTTCTTAAAGTTAATCCTGATTTGGAGGGTTTATTTTAATGAAAATAATTTTAAAAAAAACTTCCAAAGAGAGGTCCATTAGACAAAATAAAATAAAATAAAAATTTGATGAACTGTCAATGAGAATCATTTCTTCTACACCTCCAAATACTATTTTATGTTAACTCAATAAAGGAGTGAAGAGGATGGAGTGTATATATGTCTACTATTCCAAAGTTGACAAGCATTTTTAGGAAAGCCTGAGCTGTAGACACTCAAGAAGTTTGTGAAGACATGGGGACATTTTATTGTTTTTTGTTTTCTGTACTTCGTGTTTTTAGGGAATAAGGCTGGCATACCTGCAAATATTAGTAGAAAATGTCATGACTAAATTTCTATTTTCGACTATCAAACATTTTTTTTCTAAATAAAGATATTTATGTTTAAAACATAAATAAAATATGTATTTAACGGTAATATTTGCCTTATGGATAATTTAGCAACTTGTATGATGCAACTTTGAGTTCAAGAGATGAAAAGATAATTTTGATTTTTTCAGAAACTACTAAGCGTTATTTACATATAAAATACCCTCAGAGAGGGTAAGGCCTCCTTTGAGGAATCAACAAAGTCTGGCATACAAAGTTGAGGCAGGACCAAGCCCCTCCCTTCTGTGTCAAGGCTGAGCAAGGTATCCCATCCTAGGGAATGTGTTCCAAAAAGCCTTTTCATACACCCATAATAAGTCCTGGTATCATTGTCAGGGGCTCCGCAAACAGATCTAGCCACATAACTGTCACCCACAAAGGAATAAGACTTATTCCTGTTGTATTACACACAATAAAGCTTTAATTAATTAACTTTAATCCTAAGGATTGAACATGGAGCTTTGTATGTAATAGGGAAACACTGTTCACTTCAACTACCTCCCTAGCCCTAGCAAAATCATTCTTAGCTTTTTTTTTTTTATTTTTGGTAGAAGTTTCAGTAATGAAGTAATCATTTGACCTACCTCACCTTTGTATAACAGAAATGATTTTTGGATAGATTGCTTCATAAGTCTATCACAAGACAATCTATAACCTTAATAACACAAGATGATATGATCATGTGGTAAACTGTACTCCAGACTCCTGTTTTCCTGTAGCAACATTTAAGCTGTCTAAAAATAGTATGGATTGTATAATATCTTCTGTGATGTGGGTGTCCTTTATCAAGATAACCCAGCAAAAACTGTTAACCCATTACAAAATTTCTTGACTCTACTATTTCTGATTTCTTGTTCCCTTTATCTAGAGGTAACTTAATCATTCCTTATGTGCATTACTTCTTCTGTAGGTCACAGTGCAGGCAATGCTAAGGTAAACAGACTAATTGTCCATGTTTGGTATCTTTGTAAAATAACAATGTACCCCTCAGGTCTATTTAAGATAGGTTTTCCCAGCTTCAGAAGGTCAATGAACATGTTGCATTTAGTGAATTTTAGTTAGGATGAGGGTAGTAAGGTGAACAGAAGGGCATTAAAGGGGTTTCATTCTTAAAAATTATAGACAAGAAACAATAAAAGTCAAATACATATTGTGCCAACCCACCTTCCAGGCAAAAACCAGTTCTTGCATTGCTATTCCTCTTCCAAAAGATGGGCATTCACTCCCAAAGCAGTGAGATGTCAGTGGCCTAACTACTTCTCATTAGGCCTCATTCAACTTGTACTAAGGAATACTTTTCTAACACCTGAGCTTTTGGGACAATGAAGTTGTCTACTTGCCTAGGAAGACCATTTGTGTGGCAAAAATCTTGTGTGATAAACACTCTGAGAACTCTGCAGGATGAATTCTAGAATAGCAAACTTTGTTACCTAGGGGAGTAAAGTGCCTTCTGATACTTAAAGGAAACCTGTTAGACAATGGGGTTTGCATAAGTTCTTTATTGTTTTCAAAAAGGTGGATTTCCATTTTTGATTTGTTCATCTTGTGCAGATCTAGTCATCAAACTTGGGGCCTTATACAAGATCTGCCTGTACACTAACACAGAGACATAACTCTTCCAGGTTATGACTTTTAAATCTATACATAAAAGAGAATCATTTTCTAAAAATAAACTCACCAATTTGATAATGGTAAGGGGACTCTTGGAAGATTTAAATAAAGCATTTTATTTAATGCTTTAAATGGACACTGCACCAAAAAACTAAGAGACAGATTTTCACTAACTACACAGTTAAACTCCAAGGCAGATGGAGTGACTTCTGCTAACATATATGTTTGTCACACAGCACAAATTGTCTAATAAAATATGCTTCCTACTGTTCAGGACCAGAGAATCATCATTAACTAATTAACTAGCACGTTCCTTCATTCAGTGACTCTCCAGTTTAGAACTTTCAGCATTCCCAAAGTGAGCAGTATCCAGATGGCCATATGGTGAAAGGCACCAGATCCAAAATTGTTTCTGTCAAAGGATGTTCTGTTTTAGTTAAATCATAAAACATTACATTATGTTTAGTGTGTGTGTGTGTGTGTGTGTGTGTGTGTGTGCGTGTGTGTGTGCGCGCACGCTTGTGACATGGCATCATGGCATGATCGTGGGAGTTACTGAACAACATGTGGGAGTCATTTCTTTTACTGTGTAGGTTCCAGGAATCTAACTCAGGTAATTGAATCTTGTAGTTAGCACCTATTCCAGTGAGTCATCTTGCCAGCCCTCCCTCAACATTTTAATGAAGCATTAAATTCCTCATCTTGGTTTTATAAATCATTCTTGTATCAACCCTTATTTTTTTTCTTTCCTTATCATGAAAATTCTTCTCCTAGATTTCGTAAAACCATACTCTTCCCTCAAATCTTAATGTGAAGAATCCATATTAAGATTTGTTTTATAGTTTATCAGAAGAAGTATTCTTATTTGAAAACCATTTTTTGTCATATGTTTGAAGACTTTTTCTTTTGATTTTGCCAAACTTCCACTGCTGCTGTTCTGAAGTCGGAGGTTGTGCTATTGCTGAAAGGTTCATGGAATCAACTATTTCCCTCTCTGATACTTTCATAAAAATCTCCACATACATAAGTGCCAAAAATTCACAATGCTGTGTCTTCTAGGGCTATTTATATCCTCTATGCCTTTTCCCCAATTTATTTTGATAAGAGAATGAGTCTGAAGAAATGACATACAGAATAAACATTAAATCAAGTGGGTAGTTTCAGAATTGGATTGAGATGCCAACAATAAATGTTGAGAAATATAGGTGTTCTGAAACTCTTAAAATGTAGTCAATTGTGGATTAGTTTTCCTGAAAAGGGAAAACAATGGGAGAGTGAGATAATGGCATGATACACAAAATATTCCACTTAAGGTATTTTATATTATATTATACTCAGATTCAAGTTTTGGTGGAGCATCAATGAGTCAAGTGTCCAAGGTAAAGCTGATATTGAGAAGTTTTGGAGAAGCATTAACACACCATTTTCGTGTAGAATGAAGAAGCTTCTTGTGATGACCCACAGAGATGGTCTAGTGAAAAAAAAAAGTGGGGCCAGCCTGCTCACTCAGCTTGCAGAGACAAGGACAAGGGTGTGACCCAATGTAAAGAGATAGAAAAATAGTTGGGGAAAATGCAGAAAGAACAAAAAGTAAAAACCAACCAAACAAAAACACCACAACACATTGAAAACAAGCAAGGAAAGACAAAAGGAGGGGGAAAACAATCTCTCGTTGAAAGAACTCAAGTTAAACGAGGGCAAATAAATCATTTATTGGATCTTTTCAACATGAAGACAATTATCATCCAAAACACAAACATGAATAAGATAGAGGATAGTTGCCCAACTAGACAATTAATGATTATAACTTTTAAGTAGGTCCTTAACACCAAGAGCTGTTTTTCTCAAAGGCGACTAGAAAAAAAATGTATTAACAATTAAAGCAAAATGTAGAAGATTTTACAAATCTTCATCAATTGGTATGTGTATACAGATTCTAAATTCAACATAATGAATAAGAATTTAGCTGTACATGTGAGCACATTGGAGAATTCTGGGTGGTGGTTTCAGGTGCCTCATTCTAAGGCCAGTCTACTCAACATGGCTGGACTCTGCCTCAAAAACAATAACAAAAATGATTTTTAAATTTTTCTAATCATATATTTTAGAACCATATAGCAATATTTTATATAAGATATTTAACATTATCATTAACATATGCGTATCTATTGTTTATTTTTTTATCTAAGATTACCATTTAAGACCATGGGAACAAAGGATTTGACCTATAATATCCTGCTTTATTTAATGGTTTGCATTCATTGGGAACTAGTTTTATCATATAACCAAACATCTCTATACTTGTGGTTATCAAATGCATCATATCACTACTTGTATTCTGTCATTTCACTTCTCTTTAAATAAGTAATGGCCTTTATACTGGAACAGTGTAGCTGGAATTGATTTAGGTAACCCTTCTGTATGATTTCTGTGTAAAGGAGATAGAAAGTTTATTGTGGCCTAGTTTTTGAGTCAGAAAGTCCATAGGGCATTTAATTTAGTGCTGGTTGACGACCACTTAAGGAAATGAATTGCTATTACTTCACAGAGGTTACTGGGAGTTGAATCAAAACTACAAAGTAAAATGCACATAAGATTCTCTGGGGTTCTGCAAATGTCAGAGGGTACCAGTGTGTGCAGGACTGTATTGTGCAGAAAGTTCAGTGGAGGCTATACTCTTGGTCATCTTCTAAAGTGTAAGATAATGAGTTTGAGAGTGGGTGATAATATGTTGAGTTTTTTAAAAAGACAAAGAGTAAAAAAAAAATGTGAAATCATCAACTATTCCAATGTACACACACACACACACACACACACACACACACACACACACACACACACACACACTCAAACATATATATTAGAAAAGTATACTCGTATACATGCCTCTACTTGTCTTAATGTGCACACATTATATGACACTCTACTTCAATTACTACTGCTTTTGGGAAGTCCAGCAACCTCAAAATTAACAATAAATCCCTCAACTGAATCTGTACAGATGTTTATTCTGATTGACTAAATAATAGAGTATAATAACTATGCATCTGACTTTTATATCATGTTGGATACCATAAGTAAACTAGAATAGATTTAAATGTACTTGGGAGGATAAGGAAAGTACAATATAGACAAATACTACATCTCGGTATCTGAGAGATTTGAACACCTACAGAATGTTTTATTTTTGGAAGCCTGTCCTACAACAAAAATCTCTTCTAGTTATGGAGGAAAAGCTATATCCATGTGTATGTGTGTGTGTGTAAAGATATTGATATATATTTCATATGTAGAATCTTATTAAGTAAATATATTAGTTTGCTAAATATTTACCATTCCTAGAAAATGAATATTTGCTAGATTAACTTTATTATTAAAACATTACAATAAAAAGATTTTCATGTGCCTTAATTTTTAATGCTTATTCCACTAACACTTTTAGATAAATTTATCAGAAATGTTCTGTCAAAAGCCACATGCTTATCAACTACAGAAACATTTCAAAAGTGTACTCATATTAGATAAACTACTGGGATTATCTTCATTCAATTCCTGCCAAAATAATCTGTGAAATTACACCCTGTTTCAGTTCAGAACTTCTTGTTTATTTTCAAATAATTATTGAATCATATTATTTGAGTGTATCTATCTGAATTATCTGCTTATTCAAAAACTTCTGAGATATTGGATATTTGGTCTTTTCTTCCTTGTGGTAACATTGTTGCATTTGCCTATATGAATATGAATGCATAGATCAATCTCATTGTACAATATCTGTTATGCAATAAAGAGACTCAGTAGCAGGTATAGCATGAGCTTACTAAAAGAATAATTTTTTGGCTGCCTTATACTATTTCTCTGCTTGAGTTCCTGTTTAAGTTCCTTCCCTGACTTTTCTCAAAAATGGACTACGGTGTGGGAATGGAAGCTAAACAAACCATTTTCTCCTCAGCTCAATTTTGGTCATGGAACTTCATCATTGCAATTGTCTATAACTAGGATAATATTTTATGCAATTACCCACCCTAGTAACACAGAGTAAAATGAACAGTTTGTGCTCCTTTCATTTTGATGTTAGATGAAACATCATTCCCCTCTGAATCACATGGATGATTTGATCAATGGCATTGATTTTCATATCTACAAGATGCATGCATTTGAACAATGCCTCTTGTCAGGCTATAATATGACCAGCTCAACGTAGGAAGGCTCATGTGTGATGCCCTTAAAGTGACTCGTGTTATTTCTGTTCCCCATTTTTGCATTCAACTATGATAATCTTATTATTTCACCTAAATACACTTGTCTACTACCCTGGTCCACAATTAGCATTCTTGCTCATTTACAGCAGATTTTAGAACTATAACGCATTGTGTTGTGTGATTTCACAAGGTAAATTCTTTTACATATGCAAAATGATGTGTGTTTTCTGTGAAACAGAATTTTGAAGTTTTGACTGAGAAATGCGGAGCAATAAAGATTAGAACCTAACATGATACAGATGGATAAATAAAATAAATAAATGCAAGGAAAAAAAGATTTTAGAAATTCATTTTATCATTCAGCATGTTCATGAGGATACATAAGATATACACAACATGAATTTTTTTCTTTAGCATATACATAAAGCCTAGCTTAACTAGGTCAGATTTTCTTCATTAAGATGACAGAATTATGATTTAATGATGCTGACAATTTTTATATTAAGGAAGTGCTCAGTGGATATTAGTGCAATTTACCTATGAGTTTTCTTGATGACAGCATTCTCTGAAATCATACCAATTCTGTTAATTTATGGATATGGGAACTGGATTGAAACAAGTGAATCTATGTGTTAAGTTTGTCGATATCAGCGTAGGACATCCTTAAAACTTGTTCCTCAAGTATCTCAATGAGTAGTCTAGTACATACCACAAACATAGACACTGTTTATATGACGTTATTAAAAATTAATGAGTAAAATAGCAGAAACAATGGTTATTGATGTGTTACTACTAGAAAAAAGTTTGATAAATTGTAAAAAATGTATTTTAAGGGAGGAAAGAAACTCATATATGTTGATTTTTATAAGTTATTAGATATAGGATAACAAATATCATGAATTGTGTTGCTAATTTAACTTCATGATGATAATTCTATGTCTAGTACTCATAGCACCTGTCAGGCAAACACACTAATTTAGTTCCATCTATATGTCTGTAGAGTGGTGAAGAAATGATAGCTGTTAAAACTAAATGCTATGAACAGTAATTTCAATATGATACATACTTACCTGTATTCACCATACCTTTGTAAAGGAAATTAAAAATATCTATTTTATTAACACATAAGTATTTGTTTTTACTGTTTCTAAGTACATTAAAATATTATTTTTAAAAGAAAAATTCAATATAGTTAACACAACTTTCACAGACAGAAATACCACTAATTTAAACAAAGAAAGAGGATTAGAAAACTAAGGAAAGTGAATTTAAGATTATACATATTAAATAACAAATTCAAATCTGATATACTGTATTCAGAGACTGAGAAACAAAATATATGGTTGAATGTGGCTTTGGCTGAGTTTCTGAGAACCATTATGTTCTTGTAAGTTGATCTGGGAAGCCTATATTTTCTTCTGTCATTCTTTTCCCATGCCTTCTCTATCATCCCCTAGATTGAAGAACATAACCTTCTCAATCAGTATGGATGTCCATCCTCTCTATTACTCGGCAAGATCCATCATAGTGACGGAGGACCTGCAAATGCCAAGGAAGGATCATTTGGCATTCTCAATACTCAATATGTTTTCTCTTTTTCAGAGAACACTGAGGGTCTCATTTTCTTGTTTCATTTCCTCTTCTATAGAAGCCACACTCCTGGACTGTATTTTATAAAATCTAGAAAGGCACTTTTGCTGTACAGCAATAATTCCTTCACCATGACATGTCATTCAAAAATCCCCAGGAGATTTTAGAGCCATAGTATGCCCCTAATCATCTGTCCTAAAGCAGAAAGCCCATCCTTTCAGGACAGATTACAAAATGTATATTTTCTTTCATTTTCAATTCTCATTTATTCTTTGAGAATTTCATGTCTACATATAATATACTGTGATTAAATCTCTCACTATTCCCACCCCTTAAGTTCTCACTCTATTCTCCATTACCACTTATCCCTCCCAACTTTAAGTCCTGTTTTATTCACTTAGTACTACATGTATATGCCTAAATAGAGACTCATCTACTGGAGGCTGAGTAGTCTCTAAGAGGATGATGTATCTCTGGAAAATAAAAAGCCTGATTCTCCTCCACCTAACAGCCATCAGTTGTCAATATCTCAACTAGGGGTCAGACTTCAAGAGGCCCTTCTTTATCCATGCTGGTATTTTAGCAACTCTCTCATATAAAACATCTGTGCAGGAAAATTGGCTTCAGGATCTTAGATGAGATTAAGGGAGGTTATGAACTGGTTTTCAGTAAGTAAAAGACTTTAATTAGACTGGACAATCTTCAATACACCCAAAGAATGTGTTTTATAAGTTAGTGTTGGCAAACAGCTTCCTGTAGGAAAACTCAATGGGTTTCTTTTATAAACATTTCAGAAAAATTGCCCTATACCTCAGTATATAAGGATAAAGTTAACTTGTGTTATCATTAATGTACTTGTCCTTAGAAGTCATGTATATATTCTTCAAATGCAATCTGTTTGTAGAAGAAGATGGTACTTTATATGCAGTATGCTGCACTACCCAAAGACACAGAAAAGAACTAAGACATGAAGGGTCATCATAAAAGTAAATTTGTACAGCGATATTGAATATTTGCACTTGTGCTGTGTTTGTTTGTTTATTTATTTATTTTGAGTCAACACTATTCATATGGACAGTCTTATATAAGTTCCCTTGGAAATACATTTAAGATTATCTGTGGTTGATACATAAAATGAATACAAAAATTAACCATGGAAAAAAGGAAAAGAATTCCTCCTTGGTATTTTTCTAGAAATACAATTGCTTGATCATGAGTGTGTAATTGTTTTGCAACATAAGATATTGCTTTTGTTCTGTGGATTACCATTAATCCATATACATTGACAATTGGTTTTGTTGGGTTTCATTCTCCATAACAATCAAAAATGTACATGTAATATCACTTTTCATTATTGGTCTAAATTTTTCTGATTAGTAATAGCATAAAATATCTTTTGAGGTATCTCTTGGCCTTATGTGTTGCCTCTATTTTTAACTTCATTTAATGCCTCTTGCCCAGTTTTCTAATCAATTTCTATTTCCTTTTACACTTTCTTATGTTGTGTTTAATGGGTTCTTAATATTTGTCTTTTGTAATTACACATATTTAAATTTTTATTTATCTTATTAACCAATTAATTTTTCTTAAGATGCATTTTGATGAACATAAAGGAATGCAGTTAGCAGCAATGAATATAGAAATGATCAAAATGTCTTGGGGTTAGAGATTTCTGATAAAA
Organism: Peromyscus leucopus; assembly: GCF_004664715.2. Taxonomy (NCBI): domain Eukaryota; kingdom Metazoa; phylum Chordata; class Mammalia; order Rodentia; family Cricetidae; genus Peromyscus; species Peromyscus leucopus. The sequence continues at coordinate 23,242,586 of NC_051077.1, read as the reverse complement.
CTATAGACCATTTTCCCAAGAAAAAAAACTTCACGTATATTTTTACATATTATTTGAGGCATTCATGAATATAATGAAACCCATTCAGACCTGTGAATTATCAGCACCCTCTCCTTAGAATAGTGTTGTATAATTTAAACGCAAGTATGACATATTTTAAAGTGCAATTGTAAATTTCATAAAATCTGAAGAACTCATATCATCTTTCTTTATTATTATTATTATTATTATTATTATTATTAAGAGATTTTTCTACTCATTTTACACACCAAACGCAGATTCCCCTCACCTTCCTCCTCTGGCCCCCCATCCTTCCCTCCCCCATTCCCACCTCCTCCAAGGCAAGGTCTCCCATGGGGAGTCAGCAGACCCTGGTACATTTAGTTGAGGCATGTCCAAGCCCTCCTCCCTGCATGAAGGCTGTGCAAAGTGTCCCACCATAGGTACTAGGCTCCAAAAAGTCGGCTCATACACCAGGGATAGGTCCAGATCCCACTGCCTGGGGGCCCCCTAAAGAGTTCAAGCTAAACAAATGTCTCACCTATCCAGAGGGTCTAATCCAGTACCATGTAGTCTCCTCAGCTATTGGTCCACAGTTCATGCATTTCCACTAGTTTGGCTGGCTATGTCTGTACATTTTCCCATCGTGATCTCGATTGGACTCGTAGAGTTCAGCTTGGTGCCTGGCCTTGGATCTCTCCATCTGCTTCCATCAGTCACTGGATGAAGGCTCTATGATGACAGTTAAGAGTATTCACCCATCTGATCACCAGAGTAAAGAAATGTTCTTGTTGCTTTGGGGGAAAATGAAGTAATTTCAAATATTAAGTTATACATATTGTAAGAAAAGTTTAGAACATGTCCGTATATGCTAGACTCATTCTCAGTGAGCATTTTGCTACATCAGTTTCATAATTGATATCACTCTTATCTATATGCCAGGCGCATGGACATGCACATAATTCCAACCATTTAAAGTATCATGCTTTCTAAATACCTTTTATATCACCTCGCACATGGTATGATGGATATAGATATAATTCACTTACCACATTTACTTTGATTAGAATAGCAATGTAACATTTCATAGTATATCAGATAATATGCATGGTCTAAATGGTATATTCAAACCCTTACTGGATTCTGATGTTGAAAAAGAAATGTGCTGTTAGCAAAATTATGGAAAGGAATTTTGTTGTTCTTAAATAGGTCTGTGGTAATTTTTGGTATTAGTCATTTTGGGCAAGAACTCTTTTTTTCCTGAACTGTTTAGTGAATACTGACATATGTGCTATCCATTTGTTTCTTTTAAAAGAACCAGCTTGTCATATTTTAAATAAAACATTATTACATGTTATGGCTTCTGAATCAATACAGTCATACTTTGTACTCGACTATTCTAATTCAATCTAAATATTAATGTTTTGGTTACATTTTCTAGATATTTTTGAGGTTAATATTTTTTTGATTAGCTTTTGTGTTTCAAGTGCAACATCCTGCAGCTTTGGCTAAGTGTAAGCTGCAAATATATAAAATAACCCATTGCATTCACTCGAGAGATTCACCATATGGGGACTTTGATTGCCTCCTTACATATTCAGTACAAACCAGATTGCCTCTGGCCCTCCCTGAAGCTGTCAAGTGTCACATTTGGGTGTCATCAAGTCAAGTTATGTATTTTACTCTACTGTTGCTGGAGGGCTTCTCTCCAGGTTCCCCAAGCCCCGCAGTCCCACAATCCATTTATAAAATAATCACTCAGACGCTTATATCACTTATAAACTGTATGGCCGTGGCAGGCTTCTTGCTAACTGTTCTTTTATCTTAAATTAACCCATTTTTATAAATCTATAGCTTGCCACGTGGCTGGTGGCTTACCGGCGTCTCTACATGCTCTTCTCCTGGCGGTGGCTGCAGTCTCTCTCCTCCTTCTTCCTGTTTCCCAATTCTCCTCTCTCTTTGTCCGCCTATACTTCCTGCCTGGTCACTGGCCATCAGTGTTTTATTTACATAGAGTGATATCCACAGCACTTCCCTTTCTTCTTTTTTTTAAAAAGGAAGGTTTTAACTTTAACATGGTAAAATTACATATAACAAAACAATTACCAAGCAAGAATTATAGTTACAATATTAAAGAAGATGTCCTATCTATCTTATATTTGTGAGTTTAAGGTTTTATAGCTAACTTATCTTTTATCATAACTGAGGAAATTACGACTATCTAGTCTTCAACCACATCAAAGACATGAGAAGGAACATAATGGTACCTGAGAAATGGTAGATGGATGCAAGCAACTTTCGGGAATCTTGCAAGAGTAGACCAAGACAGCTGGCAGCCTGGACAGTCACCTAATGTTTCTCAGCATTGTTGGTGCATTCAAATTGGCTACAGGCCTAGAGTATCTGACAGACCATTTTTAGAAGCAGGAATTTTAAGAGACCATCTTACCCTGTCTTGGCAGAGTACAGTGGTTGCTTTCCTTGTGTCCCACTTGTCCAGAAAGGACAGCATTGCATTTGTACTGTCAGCCATCAAGGCAAGGGCAGTTCTTTGCCCAGTAGGCCATTTTGTGCCAAAAAGACAAACTTCCAAATGGAAATGTCTTAGAAGCCCAACATTCTCTCGGGATCAAATTGGTGCAGCCAGGAGCAATTGTGTCTCATGTCAACAGAATTCTAAGTTATTTAAATGCCATATTCTCCAGGTCTATGAAGTGTTTGAAGATTACCTATCTTTCTGAAATATGTCTATGTATACCTAGAAGACTTAACTAACATGGCTACAGATATGATTATCATAGATGACTAATTATTAATCTATTTTTTAATTATCCATTACAATTTTAAATGAGTTATATAAACATAATACCTCAAACAAGAATAGAAATATATATATATATATATATATATATATATATATATATATATACAGTATAACAAAATTAACTTCAAGTTTGTATCAATGAACTAAAATTTATACCAATGTAAAACATTTTAAACATAAACTAAAATCTATACCAATGTAAAACATTTTTAAACAAGTTGTTCTTTAAAAGTAGGTTCATTAATCTACCCTTTTATCTTATCATCTCCATATCCTCCTATATATCATATCCCTTTTCTTTTTTAGAAAGAGATCACATTTATAATCAACCTGTTTTAAATAAAAATATTGGTTTTTCTCTGTCCCACAGCAGAGGGCTCTTCTGATTTGGGACACAAGAATCCCTTAATCATTTTTTTTTTTTAAAGCAATATGTCTGGGTTTAGAGGGGGAGTGAGCCAATTCCACCTCTAAAGCCAGCTTGGTATATTTGGGAATTTGGGCGTAGCATCTCTTACTATTTCCTGCTGGAGGGGGGCGCTGTATCTTATAGGGACGCAAAGAAAATTTTAGACCTATGGGGTAGTCCGTGAGGCTGTATTGTGTGAACCAGTTGCCTTGAAACCGATCTGGATGTTGGATCATCTGGGCCATGGTGTCATCGGAGTCCTTTCAGGGGGTCTTGGCTGGTGAAACCTGATGTATCTTAATCTGGAACAAGTCCACAGCCTCTGGCTTTCTGTGGAAACAAAAGCAGAACCTCTTTTCCAAAGTAACATATCCTTATATCCAAATTTTGAAGTCAAGGTACCTTTAAAATATACATTTTGGCATAACTCAACAGCTTTTGTAATCAAATGTTTTTCTTTAGTTATGAATATCAAAGAGAACATAATCCAGATTCTCTGTGTGGTAGCCATCTTTATGTGGCTTATGTTTTATATTACCTTGAGCCTTGAGCCTATTGCTTTAAACTGCACCATTGTAAGCCTGAAACGGAGCTGTGGCTGCTGGCTCCGCCCACTTTAGCTTCCCAACATGGCAGTGGTACATTTTCGCCAGCTCTGGGAGTCATCAAGTCTCAGAAATAGTGGGTCTAAGCTTTTATCAAAGCAGCGTGTAGCCCAGAAACCTGTTTTTTTTTTTTTTAAATACTAGTAAAGACTAAATCTACCACATAGCTTAATTTGTCTCTGGCAGATGCCTCATTTACGCCATACTGTCGGTCAAACACACCCGCCAGGAACCCGCCAGTGTCCAAACTTGCGTTTTGCCGCATCTAGCTGCCCGTATGAGACAAGGAGCAGGAACCTGGTTTTGGCTCTGTTTAGAATTGGTTATTAAATATTCTCAGGTTTAAGGTGGAAACTCGAGCCGTTGGGCGCCATTTGTTGCTGGAGGGCTTCTCTCCAGGTTCCCCAAGCCCCGCAGTCCCACAATCCATTTATAAAATAATCACTCAGACGCTTATATCACTTATAAACTGTATGGCCGTGGCAGGCTTCTTGCTAACTGTTCTTTTATCTTAAATTAACCCATTTTTATAAATCTATAGCTTGCCACGTGGCTGGTGGCTTACCGGCGTCTCTACATGCTCTTCTCCTGGCAGTGGCTGCAGTGTCTCTCCTCCTTCTTCCTGTTTCCCCAATTCTCCTCTCTCTTTGTCCCGCCTATACTTCCTGCCTGGTCACTGGCCATCAGTGTTTTTATTTACATAGAGTGATATCCACAGCACTCTACTACCTTTTCTTCAAGGGGTATAAGAAAAGACAAAAATTGTTTTCTGGATTCCTGCTGGTTGTCCCTCCCTAGTAGTTTCCATATAATTTACTTTAGCATTTCAGCAAAAGAAAAACATGTCCACTTTCACTTTTTACGTATTTTCTTTTAAATTCCAATTAAAAGGTATACAATAAGTTAAAACTATCACATTTTCAATTTTATAAAATAAGACTTTAATGCTCACCTTTTCATCCTCTCTCATCATTGTAAAAACTTCTTTTATTCCATAATGTACACATGTGATACATTCTTATTTCATGCTGAGCACATTGAGATGAAGGATGTACAAGTTTAAAATCTCATAGTTTTTCTTTTCACACCACCCAGTTACACATCTTTTCTACACGTTGAAACTCTATATAATCCTGTTGTCTTCCAGATAACAGATTATTTGTTCACACTCATCTGTTATTGCTAAAATTCCCTCCCAGGGATTATACATAAGCAATGTCTACTCCTCCCCCTGAAGAAAAAATAAGTGCATGATCGCATCAACATTCACTATAGAGAAACTAATGAGATTATTGGGTTTTCTTACAGAGCATAGGAAGAAAAAATGAGATCATTGAGTTTTCATATAGAACAGAAGTGTTTTCATCCCTCCAGCTACTGTCTACACCTGAAAAACCTTACACAGCAGGTTGATGACCTACTCATAGCTGCAATACAAGCTAGACTACAAGAAGCCCCCACTCTAGTTCTCTCATGCATCTATCAACTCTCACCCCTGAGTTGCCAGGTGGTAGTGCACAACTGGATTCTTAGATGAGAATCTTCTGCCCAGATCCCATGTCCAAGTTTGGCTTAGATGAAATTTTGCAAGGGGCAGCAGGGAGGGCTGTAAGTGAACTCTCCAAGGTGATGGTTGCTTGGCTTGGAAAACAGTCACTTATGACATCAGTCTTCTTCCATTTATAAATATGTCAGTTCAGCTAAGGCTCAATGTCACATTTGGTGGTAAAATGTGAACCTATTAAACATTCTACACTCCTCCGTTTCTCACATAGATGAGGAAAATCAACATCCGCAATATGTCATATAATTATAATTTAGATAATTGTGTTTGTATTAATATGCATTATTTAATACATAAGTTTATATGTTGCAATAGATATGATTCATAATAACACATAGTGACACAAAGACATATCAATTGTTCCTTTACTCATGAGGTTCATGAGAAAGAGAGAGAGAGAGAGAGAAAACCAAACACATGTCATCCACAGATTCCTCTTAAAATTTCAAAAATATATAAACTAGGTGAATAATTTAGTATGGAACATAATAGAAATTTTACTGTGAATAAAAATATATGAAATAAGATCTTTTCCAATTATTCACTACTACACCTTAGAAGAATATAATTCCCTAGTTGACAGTTTAGTACTGAATAGATTCTATAGTCTAGAACCATTGATACTCAAAGTGTAATTGGGTACAAAATAGTAATGATACTCAAAATGTGATTGGGCACCAAATAGTAAAAAAATTAAAGAAATTCTGCAAGTGACCTGTATGCATCATTATATTTGAGAAACAGGAATTTGCTGAAAATGCAACAGCTAAAATCTAATATCTATTTATTCATTTGTTAGTGCATTCATCTTTACAAATTAGTACACTATAATGATGGATATTTCTCTACATCTTTAAACATTTTTTAAATCTGAGTATTTTCGTTCATGTAACGGTTGAATCAAATACACTACAATGATAATTTCTTTGACTGTAAGAATAAAACCTTCAAAGTCCCTTACAATAATCAGTATCTCAATATAATTAAATGAGTTCTTAATAGGTAATGAGACGATTAAAGAAGTAATTAGGAAGCAAAACATCAAGGATAATAAGAGATTAGGGAACCTTTTGAAAGGATAGTAGTAGTTCATGTTGGCTTATAAGCGTTGCTTTTGTGCTAATGAGGATCATTGGTTCATTAATGGCATTTTAAGCTAGTGAGTTTGCAATGCTTTGAGCAATATCAAAGCCAGAAAAGTACAACATGGGAAGCTAAAAAGTTCCTCTAAGAGAAGGGGAAACATCTATATTATTCGTAATAATTCACAAATACTTGTATAGTTTATTTCAAAGTTACTAATATCCTAACCATTGGTAGAGTCCATATGAGTAGACTTACTTAATGCCAGCTCTCTGAATTTATATTCTAGTAGTGGATACAAATATGATGAAAATCCAATCTAAATTGAGTTTCTGAATGACAGTAGCATGTTGTAAGGTATCTGGGATCCACACCAAGCGGTGATTGGAGTTGGGCATGAAGGAGGGGCACCTGTAAGCAGGCTACAGCTGGGCTGAGAGTGTGACTGGAGAGATTATAAAGGAGGACAGGAAGGATTCTGAAAATGGCCTATTTTAACCCCAGCCCACTGTAGGTTCCTGAAAGAACGTATTTCTGGTTTTAGGATGACTGGCACAAAGTAATGGAGATAAGACAGAAGGGATATCTGAGAGTGTCTGCCCAAACCATTTTCAGTCAATTCTTCCTTTCAATTGGGGAAATAATAAACATTGATAGTTAACAAAACGAGCTACTGCAAGCATAAAACTTCATTTTGGTTTATTAAGCTGGCTCTTTTATGTCACTCTGTAAAATATGTCCTTGCAGAGTGGTTGATGGAAAAAAAAATCTTATCTATGTAGATATGTAAATTAATTGTCATGGCTCATGAGGTTCATGCTATGTTAACCTTGACTACACTGAGAATGTTTACTTAATTACTTAATTACAGTAATCTTAGAAAGGGATCTCTGTCCAGCTGACCATTTCAACTGATGTTGTCAGTTAATTAATGTTAATTCTGCTTTTGTCTAAACATAAATTCTCTCATGTCCCTTTTGGCCTTGGCCCTTCTTTCTAGAGAAACTGACACGCACAGGTGATAGTCTTCCTCCTGGCCTGGAGCTCTCCTGATTTTATGATTAATGCAAAGAAAACCAGGACCATGTCAGCCCTACAGTTCTGTGAGCCACAGAATGCATTTTTTTTCTCTTCACCGGGGGCTAGGAGAATGCACCATGGTGTGGGATGTACAGGAGAAAATGAGGAATCCTTAAGCTTTCAATACTCTATAGATTCTAAAGGCAAGCCACTTTCTAAAAATGGAACATCTGTCCTAATGATGACAAGAATTAGTGGCTAGAAAAATCTGAAATGGTGATCCTATGTGCTTGAGCTTTTTCCATTTAGATGTATAATGCTTTTAGTGGTCTTAATAGAAACCCAAGCAGAAACCAAAGGATTTTCTCATTTTCATCTGTTTGTTTTGAATTCATGGCTGGATACAGAAGACAAATACAAGTCAATGTTATGTTTGAAAAATTATAAGTTCAAATGTCCCAAAGTGTAGAGTATTTAAAACTTGTTGAAAAAAAATCTCATAATTTTCTCTGAATGTTTAGAGCTATAATGGATTATCTCTTTAGTAAATATGAGAGAAGGCATTTTATCCAAATATTTTTTTCTTAAAATATTTAAAGCAATGCCTACTCCAATTTGTTACATACAAACAGAATATCTAAGATGTTAAAATATTCCCAATTATCACAATAGCATATTGAATCTAGTCATTACTAGAAGTCATAACTTTTCTCTATGTAAATAGCTCATTATAAAAATATGTTTGCTTCCAAACACTAGAAATATTTCCATCCTTAAAGACAGAACACTATGCTTTCCTTTCTATTTACTCCACTTTTGTGGAAAGAAGAGAACACAGCACTGATTAAAGTTCATTTGATTATAAACTTATTTAGAAAGCTTAATGACTAAAAGTTACTATAATTATCAAATATTTTGCCTCATCATAAATATATATGTCAATAATAAGTCACCTTAGTATACAGCCATTACAAATAACTCATATATTTAATAGGAACTCATATAGTTACAGTGACATAAAAACCCAAACCATTGATATGATAATTCGATAAAAGGCAAACCAGACTTCTGCATTATATTATTGTAAATCTGGGAAAAAGGATGTGGTCAATACAAATGAAGTTCAATGCAGTCCATAATCATGAATATACCAGTCTCTCTCTCTCACTCTCTCTCTCTCTCTCTTCTCTCTCTCTCTCTCTGTATGTATGTGTGTGATATACATCTCTGATAATTATCTTATGTTAAAGAAATAGTACAAGAAACTGCAATACCATAAATAGTAGAGTATATGATAATGGCTCATATTCACTTTAGTTTTAAATCATTGTAGATGACCCTGTATAAATATTATAAGCTTTTATTGTAATTTGACACTTAATATTGTATTTTTTTCTGATTATGTTTCACTTTAGTGTTTATTTTACATTACATAAGTAGTATAATTAAATGTTCTATTTTATTATTTAAAACATATTTAATTTTTTTGCATGTGGGTATATGGATACATATGCCTGCACACTGCACAGAAGAGGCTATCAGAAGACAATGTACAGTAATTGCTTTTGTTTTTGTTGGTTTGTTTGATTTTTGCTTCACCTAGTGTATCTTGGGTAATCAAGCACAGGTTAACATGGGTTATTAGATCAATGTCATCTCACTCACCTAAAACATTGCAAATTCTTCACACTGTGTGCCACCCTACACAACCATGAAGTTTTTATAGGTAGTTCCGTGTAATAGCAACATTTATGACCCCTAAGTATAAATGTAAACACACAATGATGGGAACTGAGAATCTATTCTCTGAAAGGTACTATTAAGATAGCTCTGTAAGACAGGCACCTTAATTTTTAGATGAAGTAAAAAATAACATTTGAAGCTCACAAATACCTCATCCAACTCATGACAATTAGGATGCTGTGTTAGAGGATGTCTCTGTGCCCTTCCGTTCCTGAGATTGCCTGCTTTTGTTTCCATCTTTCTCAGAGAAAGAGCTATTTCTTTCTCCTCTGCAATGTTCTCCATTAACCCATGATTTAGAAACTCCCATCTCCTTCTCATCACTGCACTGAACTCTTGCCCTTGGGTCCTCAAGTTTGTCTTTTCTGAAATATCTTCTTATGATCACTATTTTTCAACAGATTAAAGCCCCAAACTTTTACACTGAACTATAATCCATGATTCACACTGGCCTTCATCTTTGTATTTGATGGCTCTCTAACATTCTACTTCCGTTGTTTGGTTAATCCAAATGGAGCCATAATATTGAGTTCCTGCAAAAGCTGTTGCTTTTCTGGAAAACTCTTCTATCTATCTGGAAATTTGACTTATTCTGTAAGATGTAATTTAATTAGCTGATATATTTTAAAAGGTCTTACTTAGGGTTTTGTTGTTGTTGTTGTTGTTATGGTTGTTTTGTTTTAGTTTTGTTTCCTGAGTCTATCAGGCTTGGACCCATTTCTTTCTGTTTTTAATAACAATGTCTTTTGTCCTCCAGTGTTGCTGTCAGTGAATCTGTCTCAAGCAAAAAACAGTGAACTCTTGATGGTTGATACCATGTCTTATTCTTTTTGCCAATAACATTGAATATTGGCTCAGTGTGTGGTTGTTGTTTTTTTGTTTTGTTTTTTGTTTGTTTGTTTGTTTAGTTTTGTTTTTTTTTTTTTTTTTTTTAATAGGGCTTCTTTGTGTAGCTCTGGCTGTCCTGGAACACTCTTTGTAGACAAGGCTGGCCTTGAACTCAGAGATCCTCCTGCCTCTGACCCCAGTGCTGGGAATAAAGTTGTGTGCCACCACACCAGGTTAGTATTTTTTTTCTTGAACAAGTGAATCTATCATCTGCTCCCATAAAAATATGAAAGTATAAACTATCACATATATGAAAAATATATTTTGTAATATTCAAGTTTCATTACAGTAACTGAAATTCTTTTCTCACTCCTCCAAAGATATACTGAGCCTAGGTAAAGCTTGGAAAATAATTAATATTAAAATGTTTCCATTAAGCATTAAATATTTGAAGGAGGTTTTTTCACTTGTTTCCATCATTAATAAGAACTCATTAAAACTAAGCTGTCATCATGGAGTAGTGAAAGTTTTTTTTTTTCATGAGTGCTTTAATTAATAGTAAAGTCAACAAAGGGACTACTGTATTTGTGTGAATGTGTGTGTGTGTGTGTGTGTGTGTGTGTGTGTGTGTGTGTTTGATCAACTACTTAGCACAGGACCTACCCTGGAGTGTTGTTGACTTAATTAGTGATATTCCATTGGAAAAATTGGGATTTCCTCATTTTATAGCAAATATCTGTTGCGAGTAGCTTGGTTAGTTGTGGGAGCATATGTCTACAGTGTTGGGATTGTATCTGGTTTGAAACTGTCCAATTCTTGTGAATGCTGTCGTGGTCTCTATGAGTTAATATGCTCATCAGTCCTCTTGTGTCTGGAAAATGCTATTTCCTTGAAGGTATTCACCATTCCTGGTCTCACAATGTTTCTGAATCTTTTTATTGATCTATTCATCAGTTTTTAGAGGAGGGATTTGAAAAATCATTTAGGACTGATTACTCTAAAGTCTCTTACTTTTTTTCACCTCATTCAGTCTTGGGATTAGTTCCCATCTATTGTAAGAAGTTTCTCTGATGAGGACTGAGCAATGCTTTGATTTATGTGTATAGTAATATTACTAGGAGTCATTTTATTGCTATTCTTCTTTAGCAGGATAATAATAGTATGTTCCCACTAGGCATTTAATATCTAGTCTCAGATTCTTAGCTACTTTATCAGTGTCAGGTAAGGGTTCAATTGAATGTACTGGATTTTAAAGTGTATCAGAAAGTGTTTGGTTACTCTAATATCATTTGTGCTATTGCTGTACCAGTGGTTCTTGAAGGCAGGTTATTGTTGTAGTTTGCAAGGTTTGTAGATAGATGGTATTGAGGACAAATTTTCTCCTCTGGTAGCATAAAAAGGACCATCCAGAACAATATATTTTAGTCAGTATGGATGGAGCTTCTACTTGGGCATCAGTTTAATTTCTCCACATTCAGTGCATTACATTCAAGTTATAGAGAGTCATTTACATTCAAGCTATGGAGAATAATTACACTCAGTTATGCAGAATAATACCAGCTTTAGCAGTATCCTGTAATATTTTGAGTAGTCTATTGGTCTGAACAAGATATGACCCATTTGGGGCATTGGAGGTTTTACTTGGTGACATAAATGGCCATTGTCTTTCTTATTATATGGTGAATACAGGAAAAGTGAAATGTGCAGGTAAATGGATGGGACTAGAACCAAGCATCCCTAGTGAGGTAACCCACATCCCCAAATACTCCATGGTTTCTCCTATATGTGGTTGCTACCTTTTAAGCATTAGATATATATGTTTGAAGTCAAGTACCCACTGGAGTTAGGTAGCTAGTAAGTGACCAGAGAAGAAGAGAGGCTCTTCTAAGAAAGGAGAAACAGAGTATAGTATAATAAAGAGACAAAGATTGAACTAGTGAGGGGAGGGTATGAGAGGGAAAGGTAATGGAGAGAATATAGAGGAAGACAACTAATGAAATGCATACATATTGAAATGAATGTTATTCTCTATTGAGACAACGTCTTCCTAGTTATCTCTGGCCTGCAACTCACTATTTGATAAGGCTGCCCTCAAACTCACAGAGATTTCCCCGGCTCTATCCCTGAGTACCAGGACCAACAGCATGCTCCTGTAAAAAAAAATGTATTGGCCTTTGAACTCCAGAGTGCCTGTTTGCTAGATGAACTTTAAGAGAAACAGAGTGATTGGAAACCCATGGAAACATGGCATGCTGGGGAATTCTATGTAGAGCAATGAGAACAAACATATTCTGCCAGTAGAAATCAGCTGAGTTTTATATTCTCAAAGAGATAAGCATTTTTTGAAGCAATAATTTGGGACTCTTGAATTCTATAGTGTCAGACTTTCCTTTTGTAATCAATACTCAATAAAAGTGGGATTTGTGTTTAAATGTATCAATTTATGTCAAATTTCTAGTTTTTTCTTAAATTCTTCCTCTCCTTTTATTTTCTGTCCTTTAAGCTCTGCTTTTCCTGATCATCACAAACAAGGATGTCCCTCAAGATGAATTGTTTACCTGCAATCCCTTTTCTCATGTGAGATACCCTTGTATATTCTTTGTATGAAACATATCATACAAAGGAACATTTATTATTATATTCATTATTTTTTTCATGTGACTTTCTCCACCTGCATTCCCTTGTTTGCTAAAGTTTTTTTTCTGATACACTTCATTTTTCCTGAGGAAGTAGATCTATTTCCTGAGGAAGTAGATTCATTTTCATTATTTTCTTGATGCTTTTTTCCCTACCTAGGGAGTGTGTGTGTGTGTGTGTGTGTGTGTGTGTGTGTGTGTGTGTGTGTGTACTAGAAGACACTGATCACGCTAGAAATTCCAGCCACCTTTCTGGTCATGATAGCACATGCTTGACTCATATCACTCAAGAGATGGAGAGAGAAAGATTGTTGGAAGTTCTTAGACTATGATGGACTACCTAGAGAATTTGAATTCAGGTAAACAAGATCCTGTCTCATAGAAAGCACAACAAAACACAACACAATATAATAAAATAAAACCCACAGAGTGTATAGTTGCTTAAAGAGTAAACAAAAGTTAAGATTCATTAAGTTACCATTATGTTTCTGTGTTGTTGTATGAATTGAAAATGTGTTTTGGCTTTGTTCTACCAAAGAACACAGTTAACCAGGAAAAATGAAAGTGGTTGTAATGGAAACCACTGTGTTGGTGGATCTGGAAAGATCAACATAGTCCTCGTACTGTACTCTCCGCCAAAGTGTTCTTGTGATATCATATGGTTACTTTAGACAAACAGTGAATCAAACCCTGGAATCTATGGAAGTTAGTTATATGTGTAGTGACTGGGTAGGAAATGATGGTTTCTGTCAATGTGACTCTGAATCTTGATGGGAAAGGGATGCTCTGAGATGGAGGTGATGGAAAAAAATGACATAACTTATCTGTTAGAGATTGTTATCTTTTGCTCAAGTATTTCCATATTTAACACTTTATTTAATCAAAACAAAGCTTGGCAATTAGAAATATATTTTAATAGACATTTGAATATTATATTCTCCATAATGCTTACACCTAATTTGATGTTAGAATATGAAAAAAAGAAGATTGTTTTTATACCATTCTCTATAGTGGTGTTGCATGGAAATTCTGTCAGCACAAAGCAGCATGGTGGGTCACATGCCATCTAAGACTCAAAGCTTTATCACTAGACTAATGCAACCACAACCTCTTTGTCATTCAGAGAATATTTCCTTACATGTGAATGGGTTTATAATTAAATATATCACAGAACTGTTATGAATTGTAATATATGAATAAACATAGTTTAAAAACCATATATATGTATATACATACATACATACATACATACATACATATGTATACTTTTCTAAGACTGTCATTTACAGAATGGAACTTGCTGTTCTGAAATCAATATGGTTAGGCAGTTTCTCAGACAATTGAGAATGGAACTACATGAAGACCCAGCTATTGCACTCTTGGGCATATACCTAAAGGATGTGACATCCTATCACAAGGCACTTGCTTAACAATTATGTTCATAGCATCATTATCCATAAGAGTCAGAACCTGGAAAAAGTTAAATGTCCCTCAACTGATGAATGGATGAAGGAAATATAGTACATTTACATGATGGATTATTACTCAAATGTTAATAAATGACATCATGAAGTTTGAAGGCAAATGGATGTAACTTGAAAAAAAAAATATCCTGAGTGAGTTAACCCAGACCCACAAAGACAATCATGGTAAGTACTCACTTTTAAGTGAATTTTAGCTGTAAAGAAAGGATAATCATGCTACAATCCACCGATTCAGAGAGACTAAGTAACAAAGAGGGCTCCATGAATTCCCTGGAAGGGGAAAATAGAATCGATTTCACAGATTGAATGGGGGCAAATGGTGATGGGAACAGCAGGGATCAGGTGGGGGAGGAGGGATGGAAGAAGAGAGTACCAAGAGAGATGCCTCGAATTGGGAGGTGTTTGGGGGAGTTGTAGGAACCTAGTGAAATGAAAACTATCTGGAATCTATGGGGGTGACCCTAGCGACTACTCCTAGTAATACAGATACAGAGCCTGAACAGAACATCTTCTGTAAAACAGATAAGGCTTCCAGTAGTGGGACTGGGACACCAATTCAGCCATAAAATCTTTAATCTACACATTTTCCTGCATGTAAAATGTACTGGAGTAAAGTTCACACAAAACTTCTGGGAGTGATCAAGCAATGACTTGTCCAGCTTGAGACCCATACCAAGAGAGGAAACCTACTCCTGACACTTCTTGGAGGACTAGAACCCAGAGACCCAGGAAGAATCAAACATGACTAGAAAAAAAAAGTCAACGGAAAGATATTCTGCTATTCTTGTAGACTGAAGCCTAGCATAATGATCATCAGAAAGGTCTTCATTTGGCAACTGAGAGGAGAAGATGCAGAGACCCACAGCCAAATATTAGGTGAAGCTTGGGGAATCCCATGGAAGACGGGGAGGAAGCAATGTAAGAGCCAAAAGGCTCAGGGACACTAGGAGAACACAGCCTACAGAGTGAACAAATGATGGTCTTAGCGGCTCACAGAGACTGGAGTGACAATCAGGGAGCTTTGTATTGGTCTGACCTAGATCTACATATACATTATGATTGAGTATCTGAATGTTCTTATGGGACTCCTAACAGTGGGAGCAGAGACTGTCTCTGACTCTTTTCTTGCTTTGGGGACCCTTTTCCTCCAACTGGGTTGCCTTATTCATTCTTGACATGAGGTTTTTCCCTAGTCTTATCTTGAGAGGCCTGCTCTTTTCCAAAGGGAAACAGAGGAGGAAAGGGTCTGGGAGAGAGGGACTGAGAAGAGGAGGGGGGAAGCTGGCTTGGGATGTAGCAGATGAGAGAAGAATAAATTAATTAATTAGTTAGAAGGATATTTGAAAAAGTTTTCAGGTCATAAATCCTTTTAACCTGATTAAATACTGTGCAATGCCTACATGTAGTTAATATTTATCTGCACATAGGTAAAACATATAAATTTGATGTTTTTTGTGATCAGGCAAAAACACATTTTAAAAAAGTCCGCCAACTTAGAATAACATCTTATTTTGGGGAAACATATAAATTTTTAAAAACAACAATAAAACCCAAAGTCCATTTTTCATTTTAACTTAAAAGTGATGTTTCCACCGTTTGCCCTTTCCTGACTTTTTTAATCTATCGACTTGTTAAATAACAACACAGGATGTGTGTGATATGAGGATGTTCTGGCCAAGAAAGGAGCTACAAGTAAATGAAACAGTTTCTACTCTTAAGGCATTCTTCAGTCTCGTATATAGTGAATTGTACAGAAATGACATGGGTTTCTGAGGAGTCTCCTAGTCAGCCCGTTAACAGGTCACCTTGTGGATATCCTTTCCTTGCACTGACTGTAGCTCATTGGCCATAGTTTTGTTAAGAGTCTGGGCATATTTCATGAAAAATAAGGGATGTAGCAGCCAAACATTTTACTGAAATGTAGAGAGGAAGACTTGTGATCTATTCTCTCCATATTGCTACGGCAAATGCACAGTTTATAATATCAGGCACATCATTTGTTTGACAGGTGAAATCTGTAAATTTCCTCCCCAAAATGACTACAGTAAAATTGACCATAAATAGATTAAAAAAATAGACTATCTATCCTTAGTTATGGCTTTCTGTTTATTTTTCAAATGACTTCAAATCTCTAGTAACGGACATTATGAAAACTTACTATGACCTAGAACTAAGAGGTATTTATTTGTATTTATCTATACAAATAAAAATTCATTCACTCACATGTTAAAATTTGATACTCCATGCTGGCTTTCCTTTATGATTGCGAGGAAATTCTAAGGAGACACAGGATCGTATAGGGTTATGGAGGACAAGGCTGTGGACTCCCATAACCACATGCCATTAGGCAGAGCTTAGACTGAATGAGTCTCAAATTAGGTGATACTTTACACATATTGACAGGAGGAACTCAAAGTTCTGTGAAGAAAGAGTAAGAAAGTGTTTAAACATAAATTACCATATCATAGTTTATAATATTGTACAGTTTTCTGCTGTTAGGAATGGGGAGTTTTCATACTTCTCTGGAAAAAAAAACAAGTATTTTTAAAGTATTTCTTCAGCTTCTCTATAGAAATATTTTTTTGCTGTTAAAACAATTTGAGATTAATGAGACTCCTAGTTTTAAACGTGCAACAATTATTATCATCTCAATTAATCATTTATTGAGTTTTTGTAACTCAGGGATTATGGTAGCTTCCTGCTTATCCTTTTGAATATACTATCTTAAATATACAAAGTTCATTATTTTGAAAAATATCAACTTATGAACAAACAAATGTATTCTTTTAATAGAATAGCCTCTCACAATAACATACAGTCCTGTTAAATAATATGATAATTATGCATGTAAAATTTACTTTCCCGGTATTTAGTGGATTGAAAAATGAATATACAGTTTTTCAATAAATAATCAGTGGTATGAGATTGACAATTGTGATTAACCTGACATTGTTTTCTAAGTAGAAGTGCTTAAGTTCAAGCATTTTGTATTGTTCGGCATTGTTAATTTGATTTCAGTTTTCATAGGCTAAGTCACAGGTGAGATTCTTAGCTGTTTGAGTGAAGACATTTATGTGACAGCTGATCTTCACCGTGACTTTCCCGCTTTGTTTGTTATTCTCTTCGATATTTTTAGCCATTTTTTTTAATTTTAAATACCTGTCAATTAAGGGATTTGTTTTTGAATTGCAATTTCATGGCTCTTGCTTAGTAGCTTTATGTCTCACTGGACCATTTTTGCTATACACCTGTCAGCCCAACAGGAAATATAAGGGATAATGCATTCATGTTGTCTACTTATCTGCTTTTCCATTTTTGAGAAGTCTATGGTAGAAGACAATGTGCATTTATATAAGAACAGATAGGATGGAAGTTTTAGTCTCATAGCAACAGGATTAAAATATACTTAAAGGCTTTAGTAATGAGTCTGCCTAGTCCTCATTTCTACAGCATATTATAAAAATGTTATATGTATACATTAATATTTTATATAGCTTAAACTTAACCTTCACAAAATTCAAAATGCAGTCATTTGACACAGAATCATATTCTATTTATTTTTTGTCATATCACTTAAAAGTTATTGAAAGTATTCAAATATGTGGCTGGGCTGTTTCTTGATCAATGGGATAACTAGGAAAGTAAATAGAAATCAACAGCTGGTTCTAAAGGCAGTTGGGGGTGATATTAACCGGAAGTGTAGGGATGCTGGGACATCAGAGTTGGAGACCTGGGCTTTCAACCTAGATATGAATTCCTGGTTGCTAGAAAATGCCTACTATTTTTATAGGGAGATTTCATTAAATTATAGGAAATTTAAATGAACAGAACAATGGGCATTCTTCATAATTTATAAAGGAATATTCACATGTTTTTTGTACATACTTTGTGCATGTACAACACATTATTTTATGTAAACAACTAAGAAGACCCTGGCTTCTTCTCTATAGATATTTCGACATGTTTTGTGAAATTATTATCTTAGATACCAATGATGTAATTATTATTTCCTCAAAGGTATTTAGATTTTATTCAAAAAATTTATTTGTTTATGTGCATTTTTATTTATTACAAATCTACACAATGTGCACATATTCCACACTTTACTGTGCCCCGAGTCCCCTTTCATGGAGAGCAGTGACCCTAGTACCTCTCCTGTAATACTTTTATGGGACAAAGACATGGTTGAGGAACTTAAACCAGTTTCTTTATAAAATAACATCAGAAGAACGGTTTTGACAAGAAAGCTTTCTAGGTGATGGTGAGCACTTATTTTTTCATCGACATTGGGATACATTATGCAAGTTTATTCCACTATTCAATTATGGGTGATGATTTATTTGGACACGTAGTGACTTACATGAACACCTTTTAAGGATCTGCTGTTACATCTGCGATTAAGACATGATTTCTTGGGTTATGTTTTGAGGTTGTCTGTCAGCCTTTTCTATTCTCGTCTCCTTATGCCTTCATGGTAAGATGGTATTTTTAGAAGTTATAGTATTATATATTCATTCCTATATGACATTTTTTTTTCTCTGCAAATGTGAATCTTTTCCATTATTTTCAGTTTGGTTTGGAGGAGCTTTTGAAATGGGCTGATTTGTCTTCTTTTGCATTTGTGTTCATCTTCCAACACTCTCTAGCTTTCTAATAGCATTCTCTGCCATATCTGGCATCAACCATATCCCAAGTACATTTAATAGGAACTAATACTTAGAAACTAGTGTCTGTGTATAAACACGACTTTGAAGGCATGATTTCTTTCAGGGTTCTGTAATGGACAACACTAGGATGATACATACAAAGGCAGAGTAACTTCAAAGTGTTGGGTAATGCAAAGTGGTTCTGTATCACATAGATGACAGATAATCAAATCCAGCACTACAGACTATTTCTTCATTCGTGTTACCACATAACACACTTTTCCCCCTTTTCTCCTATAATAAAATCCATAATTTCAATCATCTCCTCAGCCTTATTCATTTCTAATGAAGAAAGGGATTTTAGTATAATGACTTCTTTTCAGAAGTTATATAGACCTTCAGTTGGGGCTTCTTAAACATTTCTACTACCAAGGACTTTTATAGTATATAAAAATAATCTTTACCACTAATTAATTTGTAAGTTTATTTTAAATAATTTCTGGTGTAGATATAATTTTATAATTTACTAAAATTGAAGGTAAATGTGTTTTAAAAACATAGATGTGTTATTTTTCATAAAAGATTAAAACTTGGCTGAACTTTGAAGCTGTAGGAAGAAATGAAATGTCTTCAAACTTTGTCAAATTTGATCAGTGTTTTGATTTTACAATCATCAATGTTGAAAACACATTTTTAAATAAATACATAATACAAAATATCAAAAGTAGGTTTGGGAAGGTTCAGAAATAGTTGAAAATTCTGTCCTAATTTCAAGCCAAAGACACTGAATATTTTTTTTTATGAAATTCAACTATTCAAATAGCAATTTTTAAAATCAAACCTTCTAGCACATATCTTCTAAAGACACATTAAAGGTTTTTTTGTTATTTTAAGATATACTAATTTGATACCCAATGAAAAGTGGTTGTGGGAAAATTTTGGCAGTATTGAATTCCATTATTAATTCATTATGTTTCTATAACTGTAGAAAACTTTTTATTTAGTTAAAGAAATCAACTAACAGTAAACAATAGTCTCACATGTGAGTAGAGGTGCTATGGGTAGTATCTAACGGCAGTACCTGGCCTACTGACATGTGCAGTTCAGATCTTTCAAGCCCTGTGTTCAGCAGCCAGGTTTCAATGACATCACAGAGTACACCAAAGTCATGTTGTGTAGCATGGGTGAGTGCTTTAGAAACACCTCAAATGCATTATGTTTTTGATTTGTTTCATTTTGAGTTAAGTTTTCCTTGTGATTCAAAAGTTTTTTTTTTTTTTTTTTTAATTTGGTGTCATAGATATTTAAGGCTCCCACATTCACGCAATCCCGTATGAATTGAAGTGATTACAGAGGTTAAGATTCTGTTTCATGGACTACGCAGGTATTAATATTGTTTGTATCTTAACTCATACTCACTTTACCATAAGCATTATGCTATTACTACATCTTTTTCATGATAGCCCTGTATCACTGTGTCTCAAGGATTCTCACAAACATTCTTATGAATTATCAAGTTGTTGAGTTATATTTAACCTAGAGCTTAGAATTATACTTAGAAATTAATTATTCTCTCATAACTTTTAAAGACTACCCTGAAGACTTTCTTTGGGATTTTTACCATATATAAAAGTAATATAGTAAGAAGGTCTTTTAGTTAGGTAGACAAATTGAATTCATCTTTAAATACAGCAAAGGCAAAGATACTTTGTACTATATAACTATAGTGATCCGTATGATAAATAGTCCTAACAGTCTACTTAGTCCTGAATTACAGAGTATGGAAGGAAGCAGACAAAATCCCTTCCCTCATGCTGTTCACAGTCTGGTGTGTTGTGTAGCAGCTATCTAAAGACATTTGAGGACTCTACTGATACCAGTGAGAATATCCTTGAGGTTGGAGATGAAGCTTTATATGTTATCCAGGAAAGATGTTAAAAGGAATTTAAAAAACCTAAATTCTAAAAAAATATTTTTTATTCTGTTTGCAATATCTTGAGAAGTGCTATTACTACAAAGTAAGCAGTGTGCATTGCTGAATGCACTATGAATTTGTCATATATTGTGTGAGTGCATGTGTATGTGCAGGTAAACATGTAACATGTTTATACATGGATATGGAAGCAGAGGAGCCAGAGAACAAAATTGGATGTCATTTCTCAGATATCATTTGTGGTTTATTATTTTTAGACTGACTCATTCACTAGGACTAAGCTAGTATGATTGGCCCATGGCTTTCAGTGATTGCCTGCCCCATTTCCCAACACTAAGATTACAACTGCTCAACATCATGCCTAACTTTTTATATGGGTTCTGGGATAGAAATTACATCTTGTGTGTGTAAGGCAAGCAATTTCCTAACAAGCTATTTCTCAACTTCTAAAAAATTTAATATTTTGTGAAGGACTATGCGCCATCTTTCTGCAGCTGACAATATTTTCCCTCTTATAGTAGACATTAAAATATTCTTGTTCTAGAGGATACACTATCTCACCCCTCAAGCCTGCTTATTTTACTGTATAAGCATCTTTGACTATGAACTGTGCAACCAGGTATTTCAGTCTCTGATCACATAGCAAAGGGAAAAGTGAAAGCTTCATAAGTCTTTTATGTGGTGATATTTTATTTGTGCTGAAATATGGTGATATTTTATTTGTATGCTAATAAATAAAGCTTGCCTGGAGATCAGGGGGAAAAGGCCAGCCATTTTAAGTAAACAAGAAGTCAGGCAGCACACGCCCTTAATCCTTTAGTGTAGGATCTCTGTGTGTTCAAAGCCACTCTAGGGAATAGAGCCAAGCATGGTCACACACACACACACACACACACACACACACACACACACACACACACACACGCCTTTAATCCCAATACCAACCATAGAGGCCTAGAGGTCTGCACAGACAGACAGAAAGTGACAGAGCTGTGTAGGAAGAGGAAGTGAGGTAGCTGGGCTAAGATAGCCATTGGGGGAGCAGAACAGCAAGGCAATAAAGGCGTGGATAAACAGGAAGTAACATGCATTTGGAAGCTGCAGAGTTGGTATGGTAAGGTTGACTGGTGACTTTCCCTACTTCCCTGAGCTAAGACATTCACCTCTATATTTGGCTCCATGTTTTTTAATTTAATAAGACCATTTAGAAATTCATCTACACTTTTATTTCATTAACTTCTCTATATTACTAGTTTTTTTTTTCACGCTTTCAAATGCATTGCTCTAAACAGCAACCAGTTAAAGTGCATATCATACATGAAGAATAATATCATAGATAGATCACAAATGTGATGGAATTAGCCATTTTTCTGTACTGAGGAACCCTGAGAATTAAAGGATTATTGGTAATCTGATACCTCATAGTTAATAAATTGTACTCTTCTCCGCTATTTTCAAAACTCAAAAGAACCAAGCACTCAGTATGAATATGTGCATATGAAATCACTGTTACATATTGAACTTTCTCAGCTGAAACTCAAGGGTGTTTATAGAGTTCCATGTCGGTGCAACATTCACATCTGTTTGGCTTTCCTTACCTCATCAGGTTCCTTCTGAGGAAAGCCTTCTGTTATGGATTTCAGTCTGCTGAAAACTGTGTTGGCAGAATTGAGTGTCTTCATGAAATAGTGATATGGGTGCAGATTGACCCTTTACCTGGAATGTCAGACAACTTAAGATAACTATGGATGGCTATTCTAGGCTGAAGAGTTAGAAATGCTTCTATATTAGAAACATCCGTATTTCAGCATGAGACAATCTACAGAGGGATCAAAAGAGGACATTGCACTCTCCTACAGGTGTTTTTGAGTAATTGTTTTTCATAAAAAGCATTTTCTGGAATTGGTTAAATACCTGAGAGTCTATAATGAGCCCTTTAGCATTATTTTAAATGCTCGTGTATGAACTGGATTATTTTATGAAAAAATAATGCCTTTATTTATATGATTCTCAAATTGTACTTTGTTAATACATTTTAATTTTGTCTTATGTGTATGTGTTTGTAATTTTTTTAAAACCTGCTTTTCCTTATAATAAATAAATAAGAGATCATGAAGCAATCTTAGAGAATAATTATCTTTAATTATTCTAATTACACAAATAGATAAAAGTCATTGAAATTATGCTGTGAAAATAATAGAATCCTACTATTGGTTGAATCTTCTTGAATCTCTGCCACATACCATCTTTTCTCGACAACATTTGATACAACTTTGAACACATGACTTCTCATGTAAATCAATCTTATGACATTTCCCCTAAATAATTTGGATTATTCTCTTTGGACTATTTAGTGAATAAGAAAATGCAATTATTCTTGTAAATTCTGAATTTCAGGTGAACAAAGATGGAATATTTTGATATAAGTGGCTCACAAATGTCAATGTCACCTAATTAGAAAAGATTCTTTCATGGAAATTCCTTCAAATAATTAATTTTGTTACTGAAGTGCATTTTGGAATGTGTACAGCCAAAATTCTATAAATATAAGGACAGAATTAAGCATTTTGTTGAAATTTGTTTAGTTCTAGAAATAAAATTTGATACTTAAATTTAAACCTCAAAGTTAAATTACCCACTGTATATTAAAACGGTAAGCAGGAAGGGAGGGGTACACATAAACTTTGTAAAATGCATCCCCCCAAAACCACTTTCATTGAATAATATTTATATTTCAATTTATCTATTATTACAGCAGTTAAATAAACCAAAAGGTTTATTTCTATTCACTACTTTTAAAAGAAGAGTATTTTCATTAATTTCATTGACTAGTACTAATTTAAATTCCCACTAGTCTTCATGTAATGACAAATTTGTTATGATTTGTTTACTAAAATAATTTTGAGTTTAATATAATTTCATTCCTCCATTCCCTGTCCTTCTTCTAAACGTTCTCTGGCACCCAAACTCTCTTATTTACTCTCTTTCAAATTCCTGACTTCTATTTCTATAGTTGCTGGTGTGTGTGTGTGTGTGTGTGTGTGTGTGTGTGTGTGTGTGTGTTCCTAATATATTAATAAAATCTTTCTCAGTCCATATAATGTCACTTGAATGTACATGCTGTCAGGGATGAACATTTGGTATTGAGTAACCAATTAGAGTGCTCTTCCCTTAGCAAAATTGCTTCATCTGCACTCAGCATTCTCTCATTGGCTATAGGGATGAGCAGTCCTGAGATTTATCCCTTCCATGTTAGGTAACATGTCTATTGTTCTTGTCCTTGTTCAGGTCACATTTAGGTAGCCATATCGGTTAGACCTAAGGAGTGTAGTTTCTGGCATTTCCAGGAGAAACAATCTCACAGTAAGCTTCTTGGTGCTCTTCCTCTGACATTCTTTCCTCCCAATCTGCTGCAATGATTCCTGAGCCTGAGTTGCAGGTGCTGTGTTGTGGATATCGCAGGACTGGACTCCACAACTATTCATTTTATTTTAGTGTAGTTTTCTATAATAGTGTCCATTGTTGCAAAGAAAATTTTATTCAAATGAGAGTCAGACCTGCACTTACCTATGGTCACAATGATAAATATTTAGAACGCATTTAAGAATTATGCTGCTATAGTAAAGTAGTGGTTTTTGGTTCTCCTCCAAGATCCATGACCTCCCTATCTCTGGGTAGCTATTAACTGGAAACATCCATGAATTATTTATAAAATAGTTTTGTGTAATGATTTCTTTCCTTATTATTTTATTGGGTAAAAAAAAAAAAACCAAACAAAGCATCTAAAAAATACCTTATTGTGCATTGGTTATTTTCTAAGAGTGAAAAACAACTACAGCTAATACCATAATTTACAGGCAGAAGACTCATTCATTTGTGGGAAAGGTATGGAATCTCAAAGCAAAACCATAGAATCTTTTCAATTTCAGATGATTGTAGTTGCCATAGAAACAGAGAACTCTAGGCACATTGTGCATTTGTGGTATACATAGGTTCTGCTCCCACCTACAAAAACATTATTCAGTCGCTACAGATTATCACTGAAAGACATATATAATTACATTTTTTAAAGTAAAAGTGGCAATTTCTTTGGAACCAAGTTTTGTGCTCTGTTGATCCTGGTACTTCTACCTCATTGTAATATTATGAACTTTTTTCCTTTTTGGAAAAAACAACCTAGAGTCATAGCGCAAAGGCCTCTCCCCAGATACTAATGTGAGTTTAAATACTGTGGTGTCCTTTATCAAGGAGAGCTGACACACTTTCAAAGCTGTCACAACTGGATAACTCTGGTCAGATTCATAAGGGATTAATTGGCCATGGGTGCTTGTGAGCTGAAATACTGTCATCACGGCTGTAGATCTGTCACTTTGATACACAAGGTAATCAACTCCTGTAATAGACTCTCCATGAATGTTAATAGCTTACCTAGCAAGAAATCATTAGGTTGCTGTTTATTGGACATGATGTAGAAGAGTGTAGTCTGGGCCTTAAGTAAAAGATCATTACATTATTTGGAATAAACTTCCTGATGCTGCCCTGAGATATCAAATGTGTTATGGTTGACTGTTTTGAGGAACCGCAGATCAAATGAAGTTTTAAGAAATAAGTTTTGAGAACTAATATTAAAGTGAAATGCATTAAGGTAACAGAAAATTTCTGTGTTCCTTTTAAAAATTTGGTGACAATTAGAACTTTAGAAAAATCAAATAAAATGTGAATGTTTCTTTTCACATATCTCCAATTCTGTCCCTAGAGACAACTTGATTCCTGCTAGAAAATCTTTGCACAACACAGAATTAATTTACATATAGTTATATGCAAGAACTCACATTAATAGTATTATATATTTTAATTTTTCTCACACTATACCTCCCATCTCAGCTGCTGTCCCACACACATTTTAGCAGGAGCTGCATCTGTGCCCTCTCTTGGCCCAGGCCCAGTTGGAATCCACACTAGGAGACTTTCTTGGACTTCAACCTTAGGAGCTCACAAGGTCCTTAAGCTCTTCAATTTGCACTGGTTACTAGTGATTTGGGGCCACCATATTCTCTCCAATGTTCATCTACAAGCTTTTGAGGGTATCACCTGAACACTTGCTCCTCCTTCATGACCTGAGACCAAGAAATTTCAAGCAATAACAAAAAGTTATCCAAACTACCACTAAGCATAGGCAAGCCAGAATCTCATATATGACCAACAAAAATTAAATAAATTACATGGCCAGGTCCTATTGCAAAAACATAAACAATATGAAAGATCAAGACAGTACATGGCCTCCAGAGACCACCAGTCCTGTAGAAATGTTCTCCAAAATGAACTACCTAGACAAAACTAAGCACACATCATTTAAAAGTATAGCTGTAAACATAACCAAAGAATTTCAGGAATTCTAAGAAGACATAAGCAAACAGCTGAATTTACTTAAATAGGATAGAAATAAAATCCTAATTGAAGACCATAAAATATAAACAAATGACTGAATAAAATTACAAAGTAAACTTAGGACTTGAAAACTGAATTCAATAAAGAGACATAAATACTGAACAAAAATCCAGCTTAAATGAAAATAGATCAGAAAATTTTAAATATTAAATTCGAAGACTCTGGAGAAACCTCACCAGTAGAATGCATCAAGTACTAGATAGACTATCAGGACTGGAGATAAAGTAGAATAGGACCACTCAGTGAAAGAAAATGATAACTTTGTGAAAACACAAGTGATGTATATGCATTTTATCATACCATCAGATGAGCACATTTACTAATTATAGACATAGAAGGAGTGACCCAGATCAATGATGTAGATTCAATAACATCATAGAAGAAAATTCTGCAAATTAAGTAGACAAAACACATTTGACTACAAGAGGTACACAGAACACCAAATACACAGGACCTGAAAACAAACTCCCCATGGAATTTTTTGTGTGTTTAATAAAACATCAAATATATTGAACAAAGAAAAAGTATTGGAAGATTGGAATCTGTCAGAGAGAAAAACTATAGTCGGTTGTGAAGGAAAGCTCATCAGAATAATAGCTGGTTTCTCAACAGAAACGTTCAAAGGCCAAAGAGCCTGGAGCAGTTCACTCAAAATTCTAAAGACCATATGCAAACCCAGACTGCTCTTGACCAGAAAAACCATTTGCCATAGTTGAAGGAGAGAGAAAACCTCTCTGTGCCATAGATAGCCTGACAGAATTCAAATCCTTCTCACCAGCCCTACAGAAAATAGCAGATGTACTCCTTCAGAATGAAAAGGAAAATTGGCATAGCCCAGAAGATACAAAAAGAGAACTTGTTAATTTATAGTCATTAAAACACAAAATAGTACTAAAGGCAGCAACCAGAACATACCTTACTTAAAAAAAAAATAATAACTTTAAATGTTAATGATCTCAACTCTTCAATCAGGAGGCACAGGTTAGTTGAATGCATAAATTAACAACAACAAAACCAAAAATATAATTTCGTTGACAAGGAACTCAACATATCTTCAAGGATCAGCACAAACTACAAGTCGAATAATGGAGATAAGTAGGTGAAGCTGGTGGAAGAAAGGGGTGATTTTTAATATCTCACAAAATGGACTTCAAAGAAAAATTAATGAACAGAGAATGAGACAGGCATTTTATCTGATCAAGGGAACAATTACCCAAGAAGACACTCATTTATTCATCTATCATTATATGTCTTTACGTGTGACAGTATGTGGTATGTGTATCTGAGTACAAGTTCTTAAGAATCACATAAGCATCAGATCCCACCAAAGCTGAGTTACAAGCCACTACTGTGAGACTGAGAATTGAACTCTTGTCTTCTTCAAGATTTGTGTGTGTGTGTGTGTGTGTGTGTGTGTGTGTGTAATTTTTAAGATTTATTTCTCGATGTATAGGTTTGTTATTATTTTTCATCATTTTTATTGAAAATAGACTTTTATGCAATATATTCTGATTGCAGTTTCCCCTCCTTCCTCTCATACCAGACACTCCCTATCTCCCCCTGAGCAGAAAAAAATCCAAAAGAAGCAAATACCCATTCAGACACACACACAAACACACACACACACACACACACACACACACACACAGAGAGAGAGAGAGAGAGAGAGAGAGAGAGAGAGAGAGAACACATAACAACACAAAATCTAAAACTAAAATAAATAATCAATAGACTAGTAATGAAAAAAGGGAATGGGGGCAGACAAAGCTCTATGAAAGAAAACAACAGAAACTCCCAAATATCACTGAGCTAATTTTGTATTGGCTATTTATAGCTGGGCATTGGGCTCACCTTTAAGTGTGGTGTGTATACACAGTGAGACTCCATTGGAAGAAATTAATATTTCTTTGTTGGTCAGTTGTCAATTGGTGATAGCCTTTGGAGTCAAGGATGAAAGATCGTGTACACTTTCTCTTCTCATTGCTGGACCCTATCTGACATGGACCTGTACAGGCCCTGTGCATCCTGTCATCATTTGTAAGTTCATAAGTGTGTTAATACTGCTGTGTTTGGAAGGCTCTGTTTCCCCGATGTCTTCCATCTACATCAGCTCTTAAAATTTTTTTAACCTCCTCTTCTGAAAAATTCCTTGAACTCCAGGGGGAGATGTTTAATGGAGACGTTCCATTTAGAACAGGGTTTTCCAAGGTCTCTCACTCTCTGCACATTGTCCAATGTGTGTCTCTGTATTTGTTCCCATCTACTACAATGGAACCTTCTTGGATTACGGCTGAGCAATTCAATGTCAGTTAGCTGAAATTATATTTGACTTTGTACCTAACAAATATTTTTCTGTGTAAGGCAGAACTTAACATCTGCAGGTTTGAAATATACCCAAGGCCTTGAACTCTTAATGTGGAATTTCACACTTTGACTGGTAACCCAAATTTCTCAGGAACAATTAAGCTTCTAATTAGACACCAGGTGAGAATATTGGTCTGTGGCTTCTGTCTCTAACAGTAATTACCCCTTGCTGAGAAATTATTAGTGAGATGTGGGAAAATTATAAAATTATAAATTGATCACACGAAAAACAGACTTGGATAGAGAGGAGATTTTGA
Source organism: Peromyscus leucopus (assembly GCF_004664715.2). Taxonomy (NCBI): domain Eukaryota; kingdom Metazoa; phylum Chordata; class Mammalia; order Rodentia; family Cricetidae; genus Peromyscus; species Peromyscus leucopus. Next base: position 23,213,742 of record NC_051077.1, on the reverse strand, counting down.
CAGCAGCAACGCTTCATCCATTTTAACTTCATCAGTGACAGACACATAGGATGACTAAGCCATATGAGTGACTGTGTATGAATTCAGACTACAGAATTGCACATCTGGTTACGTGAACAGAAAGAAGAAGAAACAGTTGCATTTACCAGCTGCATAAGCAAAAATGCAGTTAAAGCATATAATCATGTAGGAGGAAATTAAAACAGTGGAAATGAGTTTATCGTTGCGCGTGTGTGTGTGTGTGTGTGTGTGTGTGTTTAACATTCATGAACATCTTTCATGGTTACAGGGAGAGTTAACATAAAAGTATGTATGAAATAATTAGTATCAGTTTAAATCATAGTGCCCTACTAAATCATGGATCTATCTTTTAGTCACTACTCAGCGAATAGACAGAAATGGTATATATTTACATTTAATAATAATAAAAAACCCTATAGGCACTAGTTACATATCATAAACTGACAAAATTGGGTTTATCAATGTCTATTGCCTCTTGAAAGACAATTTTTTGTGATGTGTCTGGGACTTGTTGGAAATCAGTCATAGTGTTTCCTTCTAGCTAGAGTCCCTATACTCAAAACAGATTTTCTTTAATAGACAATAATCTGGTTTAGAGAAAATTTATGATCCCTAAGTCCAGGTTATTCTGAAGTTTATGTTCCATGACTCTGATGTCCAGGTGAATATGGGTGATGTGAGGGGGAAAAAGGAACATATGAAGTGGCCACTTCTGAATGTCAAAATGTCAACTCAGAGGGCCAAGCAGCTCAGGCAGTGTTCATCGGGACAGCAGAACATGACTATAAAAGGGGTTAGATGAAAAGAGATGGCATAAAGGGAGGTAAGGAAATTGGCAAACCAAAATAGAGGCTTAAATTTGGCTTATTTAGGTGGTTGCTTCCAGAAGCAAAAGCAATATTTCTATTGTAGGAGCACTTGTTTATAATTTTGACAAATTGTTATAGCAACATTTATTCTTCAGTTTGGGAATATTATACCCATCATTGTATTATACCTTTAATTGTGGCACACTTCACTGTTGGACTTCTAAAAACTGAGCTTTTTTGCCCTATAGGATTAGCATCACAGGTGTCCCAAATGACTAAATGATTTTTTTTGTAGTCATTTAATGATCACCTATATGTATGCTTGGTCATTATAAATTCCTATATATATGCTCTGTTGTTATACATTACACATATATCCTTGATCTTTAGGAGCTTGGATTCTATTCCAGGGATACCATGCAAATTCATAGTGAGTGTGCAGAGTAAAACACATCATATGTTTCAGTAGAGAAATAGGAAGAGGAAGAAGCAAGGAATTCAAAGAGGGCTTCTGAAATCCAGGTCCACCAACTCAAGGTTTTCTCATCAAATACTCAGGCATCCTAAATGTGTCTACAGTTTTGCCAGCCTCCACTGTTTAAATGTAATTACTCATATCTCCCCATGAGGAAATCCATATTCCACAGCTAAGACATTAGTTTTCAGCAGTTATTAAAATCCCTTAAAACATATATAATCAAGTCCTTTGAACTACATGTTTATGTATTTATTTTTAGTCTGTTTTTCGTGCACACAAGTGGCATTAATCTGGGTTTCTTCCGAATATGTTTTCCACTTCCCTGATTTCTGGCTATCTGTCTGCTATATATTGTGGCATGCCTGTTTTACATGAACAGCTTTAGAGAACACAGTGTACAGCTGCAGTTTTATTTGTAACACATTCATCATGGTGATGTGCAGTCAGGGCACTTGGCACTGCCTTTGTTGGAGGTAATATTTATCAATAGAGATGATGGACTAGATACTGAAGTTTATGGCTTTCTCATGCTATACCCCATGATTGCTTTGGATCAACATAATCTTATAAATAAAGTTTTAGTATGGTTTATTACTCATAGATATTGAGGGCTTAAAATTGTTATTAAGAGATGATTATACAAGATCATCATGAGCAATTATGAAATAGTCTTCTGCACTTCCAGCTTCTGGGGACATGAATGAATAACCTAGAGATTTATGTAAAAATAGTATATGACACATAAAAAAGCAAATTAGTGAAGTTACTTAATTGTTTACTTGGATTTATGTACCACTAAGTCAGTTTGTTTGCTAATGTTTTCTTTTTTGTTCTTGTTGATATTTTTTATTTAAAAGGTTTTTTTTTGCCATTTTACATACCAACCACAGTTACCCCTCCCTCACCTACTCATACTCAGCCCCCATCTTGCCCCCATCCACTCCTCAGGGAGGGTATGGCCTCCCATGGGAAGTCAACAAAGTCTGGCATATTAAGTTGAGGCAGGACCAAGTCCCCCACCCCTGCAGCAAGACTGAGCAAGGTATTCTATTAAGTTGAGGCAGGACCAAGTCCCCCACCCCTGCAGCAAGACTGAGCAAGGTATTCTACCATAGGAAATGGGCTCCAAAAAGCCAGTTCATGCACCAGCCATAAATCCTGGCCCCACTGCCAGTGGCCCCACATACTGCACAAGCCATACAACTGGCACCCACATTTAGAAAACCTAGTATAGTCCCGAGCAGGTTCCCCAGCTGTCCCTTCAGAGACTGTGAGCTCCAACTAGCTCAGGTCATCTGTCTCTGTGGGTCTCCCCATCATGATCTTGACCCCTTTGCCATATAATCCCTCCTCCCTCTCTCTGACTGGACTGTGGGGGCTCTGCCCAATGCTTAGCTGTGGGTCTCTGCATCTGCTTCCATCAGTTACTGGATAAAGGTTATATGATGATAGTTAGGATAGTCATTGATCTTATTACAGCTAATGTTTTCAATAACAGTGAATGGAAAGTGCACTTTGATGTAATAATCAATACTCAGTAGAAACCTACAAAACATAGCAAACCAACACCAAACAGTTTGCTATTGGGTATTTTTTTTCTTAAATCTGCTCAGACATGAGTTTGAATTCTATTATCTCAAGTCTGACTTTAAAAAATGTGGTTTTAGAGAATGATTCAATAGTCAACATAAGTGGGAACAATTTAAAAATGAAAATTTTCTATGTACAGTATTATTTATTCTCTGGTTACAGAAATGTAGCTCAAAACTAATAACAGTTTCTTCTGCAGTTAGTTATGAGGCAACATGATATATTCCATTGATTATTTCAGACTCTGGAAATCATTTATGAATGAAATAAAGAAAATTTGACTGATGGAGATTACAATTGATGAGTAGAGAGATGAATAGCTAGGAAAGAAGAGAAATCAATAAATACCAGATTACACTTACTTGTCTCTTAGATAGCAGCCTAGAATTTAGTATCTGTAATGGCGGGGGGGAGGGGTGGAGATAAAGCAAAATGCAGCTACATTGGCCACAGAAAGAATGGTCTGAATGGGATTGCAAAAGGGGTAATCTTTTCAGGAGTCCCTAGACTCATTGCTTCAAATATTAGAAAGAGGTGAATGTGATATGAAGGTAATGTACTTTGATGATTATCACAGACCTTAGGCACAACAATACCTTTGTTACATAGACAGTGTGATACATGTAAACATCAGGAACAAGCAAGTCGAACCTGCTAAGCTTTGTGTTTGAAACTCACTGCAGAGTTTCGTTTCTTACACCCAAAGACACCTTCTACTTTTTGGCAACTGCAAATTGAAATATTAGGTAAGGGTTGGTTCAACTTTGTCCTTCTGAAAACTAAAACCGAATCTTGGAGCTAAACATCTATGTGACCAGGTAGTTCAGGTTTGTCTATGTTTTTTGATGACAGAACTACTAGAGACCTGAGGAGAAGCCTAATTTAGAACAAAATATTTTTTCCCAGAAGCTAACATTTAGGACATGGGGAATAGCATAGAGAATCTGTCTTCTTGCCTCTGCTTCTTTGTATAGGGATAATAGGAATATCAATAAAATAACAACACAACTGTAATGTTCTACTCAGGCAATTTTATCTCAAAATGGTAATGTACAGTATTTACCCTTTGCAATACCACTCCTTTCAGAAGAGAAACACTAGACACAGAAGTTCAGTTCATCTGAAAGGAAATCAGAAGCAAGAGAATGTCTTTACCTTTAGCTCCCCAGAAATGAGGAAACATAACATTACAAGGATATTATTCCCATTTGAAAATATTTTTCAGGGCTTGTGAAATCTCCTAGCCAGCCATCCTAAACTTAGTGTGAGCTACAGTGAAAGACCCAGTCTAAAGTTAATAAAGAGCCTTAGAGTAAGACATATGGCTTCCTGCTCTGACTGCTGCATGATCACAGTTGGATATGGACAAATAAACAATCACTTGCATACTTCATGCTCACATATACCATACACACATATAGGCACACATCCTCCCCCTGACACATATACATATTTACATGAATAATTTTTACATTTTTTTAAAAAAATGAGCAAATTATGTCCATTTACATCCAGATAATTTTTAAAAAAGTCAAGTTGTAAGGTAACTACTTACCAGGTAAATGCACATTTTAATGGATCAGAGTTTTATTTAACATTGATGGCATAAAAAACAAAATGTTTAATTACATAATTGACTGTTTTCATATAATAGAAGCAAACAGATCTGTAGAAAGCAGACATAATAGGAAATAATACTTTAATCCCAGTTTTCAAACTTATATCTTACCCAAAACACTCTAGACTATCATTTCCTGAAAATATAAAATACATTTTAATGACTTTATTTATCTTTGTTGATATAGAATTCTCTATGGCAGCTACACAGTTTTATCTTCCTTTTTGTTGTTTTTGTTGTTGTTGTTGTTTTGTTTGTTTTTGTTTTTTGAGACAGGGTTTCTCTGTGTAGCTTTGTGCCTTTCCTGGATCTCGCTCTGTAGATCAGGCTGGCCTTGAACTCACAGAGATTCTTCTGGCTCTGCCTCCAGTTTTATCTTCCTAATGAAATTTACATCATCTTGAGGCTCAGGCAAACTGCCATCATCATGACAGTCTTTCCTTTGCTCTCTTCCTCTTTTTAACTATAATATTAAAATGGATTTTGCCTTCCTGCACAATTTTTGATTTTGATTTTTTTATTTATTCAGTTCATTAATTTTCTCAATTTACAAATACTGATTTAGGGCCCTGTGCAATATTTTGTTTCCTCTTAGTTTGGTTGATGCTATGTTGAGTTTGTGCTCTCAGAGAGGTTATGGTCCCATGGACCACGTATGGAATAAGTCATTATTAAAGGTCACTGAGATGATGATAACAGTGAATGATAAAGTAAAGGATAATGGAATACATTCAACTGAAATTGGCCTAAGCAAAATTGAACTATCGTTTTAGTCAACCACATTTTAAAACTATAGATAGTATGGGCTACACATGAGGTGTGACTGAGCAGCTGAAGAGATGCTCACAGCTACATTTATGAACATACTAAAGATCTGGTAGGAATAAAATTCAACAAATGAGTTACTGGAACTACTGAGTAGCTCAGAAAATGGTTAGTTGAAAATAAGAGGAAACCCAACTTAGAGAGAAAATTCAACTAAAGCCATATATCAAGTGGTGCTTGTAAACTGAAAATTGAGAGAGAGAGAGAGAGAGAGAGAGAGAGAGAGAGAGAGAGAGAGAGAGAACTAATAGATGACAAAGGAAAGAAAGAGGTGAGAGTGGGATGGAAGGTGGGCAAACATAGGGCATGAAAGTAAAAGAGACAGGGAGAAGATACAAAGATACAAAGGGCAAGGTTGGATAGCAGGGTAATCAGGGTTATGGATGGAAGGAAAAGCACTAACACCCACTTTGTTAAACTAACTGTCATCATTGAGCCTCCATCCAGTAACTGATGGAAGCAGATGCAGAGATCCATAGCCAAGCAGCAGGCTGAGCTCTGGGAATCCAGTCGAAGGGAGGAAAGAGGGATTCTATGAGCAAGGGGCATCAAGATTATGATTAGGAAACCTACAGAGACAACCAAACCAGCTAGTGGGAACAAATGAACTTTAGATCAACAGATGTGGAGTCTCCATGGGACTGGACTAGGTCCTCTGCATAAGCAAGACAGTTGTGTAGATTGATTTGCTTAAGGGGTCCCCTGGCAGGAGGATCAGGCCAAGTACCAGGCTGAGCTCTAGAAGTTCAGCCAAAGAGAGGGAAGAGGGATTCTATGAGCAAAGGACATCATGATCAGGAAATCTACAAAGACAACAGAACCAAGCTAGTGGGAACTCATAAAATTTAGACCAACAGCTGTGGAACCTGCATGGGACTGGACTAGGCACTGTGCATTTGGGAGACAGTTGTGTAGCATGGTCTGTTGCGGGGGAGGCTGGCAGTAAGATCAGGATCCATCCCTGGTGCATAAGCTGGCTTTTTGGAGCCCATTTCCTATGGTGGGAGACCTTGCACAGACTTGATGCAAGGGGCAGGCTTTTGGACCTGCCTCAACTGAATGTACCAGGCTTTGCTGACTCCCCATGTGTTGCTGGAGGGCTTCTCTCCAGGTTCCCCAAGCCCCGCAGTCCCACAATCCACTTATAAAATAATCACTCAGACGCTTATATCACTTATAAACTGTATGGCCATGGCAGGCTTCTTGCTAACTGTTCTTTTATCTTAAATTAACCCATTTCTATAAATCTATACCTTGCCACGTGGCTGGTGGCTTACCAGAGTCTCTACATGCTGCTTCTCCTGGCGGTGGCTGCAGTGTCTCCCCCCCAGCCTTCTGCTTCCCAGAATTCTCCTCTCTCCTTGTCCCACCTACCTCCTGCCTGGTCATTGGCCATCAGTGTTTTATTTATATAGAGTGATATCCATAGCATTTCCCTTTCTTCTTTTTTAAAAAGGAAGGTTTTAACTTTAACATGGTAAAATTACATATAACAAAATAATTACCGAGCAAGAATTATAGTTACAATATTAAAGAAGATGTCTTATCTATCTTATATTTGTGAGTTTAAGGTTTTATAGCTAACTTATCTTTTATCATAACTGAGGAAATTACGACTATCTAGTCTTCAACCACATCAAAGACCTGAGAAGGAACATAATGGTACCTGAGAAATGGTAGATGGATGCAAGCAACTTTCGGGAATCTTGCAAGAGTAGACCAAGACAGCTGGCAGCCTGGACAGTCACCTAATGTTTCTCAGCATTGTTGGTGCATTCAAATTGGCTACAGGCCTAGAGTATCTGACAGACCATTTTTAGAAGCAGGAATTTTAAGAGACCATCTTACCCTGTCTTGGCAGAGTACAGTAGTCGCTTTCCTTGTGTCCCGCTTGTCCAGAAAGGACAGCATTACATTTGTACTGTCAGCCGTCAAGGCAAGGGCAGTTCTTTGCCCAGTAGGCCATTTTGTGCCAAAAAGACAAACTTCCAAATGGAAATGTCTTAGAAGCCCAACATTCTCTCGGGATCAATTGGTGCAGCCAGGAGCAATTGTGTCTCACGTCAACAGAATTCTAAGTTATTTAAATGCCATATTCTCTAGGTCTATGAAGTGTTTGAAGATTACCTATCTATCTGAAATATATCTATGTATACCTAGAAGACTTAACTAACATGGCTACAAATATGATTATCATAGATGACTGATTATTAATCTATTTTTAATCATCCATTACAATTTTAAATGAGTTAAACATAATACCTCAAACAAGAATAGAAATATATATATACAGTATAACAAAATTAACTTCAAGTTTGTATTAATAAACTAAAATTTTTACCAATGTAAAACATTTTAAACATAAACTAAAATCTATACAATGTAAAACATTTTAAACAAGTTGTTCTTTAAAAGTAGGTTCATTAATCTACCCTTTTATCTTATCATCTCCATATCCTCCTATATATCTATATTATATCCCTTTTCTTTTTTTTAGAAAGAGATCACATTTATAATCAACCTGTTTTAAATAAAAATATTGGTTTTTCTCTGTCCCACACCAGAGGGCTCTTCTGATTTGGGACACAAGAATCAATTAACCATTTTTTTTTAAAGCAATATGTCTGGGTTTAGAGGGGGAGTGAGCCAATTCCACCTCTAAAGCCAGCTTGGTATATTTGGGAATTTGGGCGTAGCATCTCTTACTACTTCCTGCTGGAGGGGGGCGCTGTATCTTATGGGGATACAAAGAAAATTTTAGACCTATGGGGTAGTCCGTGAGGCTGTATTGTGTGAACCAGTTGCCTTGAAACCGGTCTGGATGTTGGATCATCTGGGCCATGGTGTCATCGGAGACCTTTCAGGGGGTCTTGGCTGGTGAAACCTGATGTATCTTAATCTGGAATAAGTCCACAGCCTCTGGCTTTCTGTGGAAACAAAAGCAGAACCTCTTTTCCAAAGTAACATATCCTTATATCCAAATTTTGAAGTCAAGGTACCTTTAAAATATACATTTTGGCATAACTCAACAGGTTTTGTAATCAAATGTTTTTCTTTAGTTATGAATATCAAAGAGAACATAATCCAGATTTTCTGTGTGGTAGCCATCTTTATGTGGCTTATGTTTTATATTACCTTGAGCCTTGAGCCTATTGCTTTAAACTGTACCATTGTAAGCCTGAAACGGCGCTGTGGCTGCTGGCTCCGCCCACTTCAGCTTCCCAACATGGCAGTGGTACGTTTTCCGCCAGCTCTGGGAGTCATCAAGTCTCAGAAATAGTGGGTCTAAGCTTTTATCAAAGCAGCGTGTAGCCCAGAAACCTCTTTTTTTTTTTTTTTTTTTTTTTTTTTTAAATACTAGTAAAGACTAAATCTACCACACAGCTTAATTTGCCGCTGGCAGATGCCTCATTTCCGCCATACTGCCGGTCAAACGCACCCGCCAGGAACCCGCCAGTGTTCAAACCTGCGTTTTGTGGCGTCTAGCTGCTCATATGAGACAAGAAGCAGGAACCTGGTTTTGGCTCTGTTTAGAATTGGTTATTAAATATTCTCAGGTTTAAGGTGGAAACTCGAGCCGTTGGGCGCCATGTGTTGCTGGAGGGCTTTTCTCCAGGTTCCCCAAGCCCCGCAGTCCCACAATCCACTTATAAAATAATCACTCAGACGCTTATATCACTTATAAACTGTATGGCCGTGGCAGGCTTCTTGCTAACTGTTCTTTTATCTTAAATTAACCCATTTCTATAAATCTATACCTTGCCACGTGGCTGGTGGCTTACCAGAGTCTCTACATGCTGCTTCTCCTGGCGGTGGCTGCAGTGTCTCCCCCCCAGCCTTCTGCTTCCCAGAATTCTCCTCTCTCCTTGTCCCACCTACCTCCTGCCTGGTCATTGGCCATCAGTGTTTTATTTATATAGAGTGATATCCACAGCACCCATGGGAGACCTTACCTTTTCAGAGTAGGGAATGGTAGGGAGTTGGAAGGGATGACTATGGGGGAGCTAAAGGAGGGACGAGAGGGGGATCTGTGGTTGGTATGTAAAAATGAATTAAAAAAATCTTAATACAAGAAAAAAATAAAAATATACATAATGACATGTAATATTTTGAATGCTAAAAAAATATTAATTTTGAAAGCAATGTGGAAGAAGGTTATTTTGATTCTATGGTGATGTTCTATCTTGGGTTTTATGATGTCATTTTTTACTCTTCTTTCTGTTTGAATTTTATTTTTACTTCTACTCCTCTCATTGGAGCAAAACTTCATCTGTGCTTCTCTTCTAAAGTCCTCTAACGTTGTAAGGGTGTAGTTCTACTCAATATCTGTTTATTTTTTCAAATAATTCCACAAATTCATTCAGTTGATCAGGCAGACATTCCCACAAAACAGAGTTACTATTAGATGAGAAAGGATAAGAAAGAAATTGATGGACATTGGACTCCTCCATTATGTGCTTCATTTTTATAATCAATGGAGAAATAGAATATTATGGTTCCTTACATATATAATATGTAACTCTTTAGAAAAATATTTTTTCAGGGGTCAAATCAAGGTTTTGTGAAATCTGGAGAAATGTTCTACCACTGAATTACAATTTTACCTCATGTGGGTATTTTTTACCCATTAAATTACAACCTGTGTCATGATCATCATTATGATATAGCTACATAAATAGTTTTAAGATAATTGACTTGATTTTGTATCAAAGGATAAATAAGGTATCACATAAGAAAAACACTCTGTAAGTAAATGGGCTTGGTAATTGCCTTGTAATCTGACTTCTGATGACTACATTCACATAAGTGGCTGCTTTAGGAAGCTGATGATTTCAATGAAGAATACCTCCCATTGGTTAATACATTAAATCAAGTAGAATATCAGTATATAATACATTCTATCAATATGAAGCCTAAGCTTTACATTTATGCCTTTGAAAGATTTAGAAAGCTATTAAAAATAACAAATTACAAACATATTTGCTTAAAGACAAGTTCTTACCAAGTGAATTCACTTGAAATACTTTCACCAGCAATTTGAAAAGAACTATACATTTGCTAAGAGCAGATTTCATGTTTTTCATCAGAAATTCAATTTTAAACTTAGTCAAAAGGAGGACTCAATATAAATACCTGTTTTTAGTGATGTCACTCTGATTTCTTTCTGACTGCCTTTGAAAATTAAATAGAATCTCTTCTGTTCATTCAAACTAGGTGAAGGAGAAAGAGAGAATTCAATTACCAAATCATTAACTTGAATTGGCACTTACAGTGATATATATTTGCAATAATTCTTTGGCCTTGCACAGAAGTGACTCTTCTATACTTTAGCGTGTGTTTCCCACTTTATTAAAGCTGCATGCCTGAAAATATCATATATCTGGCTGCTTTAAACATTCTACCTTGTGTCTGATGAGATGTTATTCGTGTTCTATTAGTCTATCGTTGATTTGTCTTTCTGCTTTCATGTGTAATGTATTTTTCTTTTTACAATGAAGTGATCCTTGAGAGCCTCATGCTTACAGCTATTTTCATATGGTAAGAAGATGAATACCTATGATCATTCATGATGATAAAGTGAGCACCAGGCAGTTTAGCTCTTGCTCAAAGTCCTGTTAGATTTTATCTGTTGAGATATACTCTACAAAAATGAAACTACCAAGGTTGCCTCTTTTGTAGATTCTAAGTGATATTTTCTTGCATTCTTTCTCCACTAAAGTAAATGTTATTGTGACTTTTTTAATATGCACAATACTTCTGGTTGTGATCACAATGCTACTATTATTATTATTCCTGTAGAAGAGGAAACCATAACTTCCTTGGTCCCAAGTCTGTTGACCAATAGAGGATAGCAGAGTTTTAAATCTTCCTTTGGGTTGGTTGCTTGTTTCAGTCCTCAGGTGTGAAAGTATCTATTTTAGCCTTAATTCAAAAGGCTTTATGTGTTCATCTTACTTGAAGATAGAACAATGGATATAAAGAAACAAGTACATTCCCTGGCTCCATTTTTCATTCCTGTCAGGGAGATATGTTTTTACCGCTTTTCTTTTAAAAATTTCAATTGCACTTGGTTCTCTCTGTGAGTTCATGCACATGTGTTTGCATGCACACATGGACCACAGAGTGCTCCCATCACCAGGCTTGGTAGAAAGCTCTTTACTGAACAAGCTGTCTCACTGGCCCTCAACCTCATTTTAAAAAGGCATTTTAACATGTTTGTGCTATTTCTGACCATATTGAAACTGGGCAGTTCTATAAATGGCACATTTTTGAACTTGGGTGTGTGATGCTCTTTCGGTTTGCCATTCTGTGTTTTATATGTTTCATTTCTGTTTAATTTTTTGTATTTTAAGGTAATATATAAAAATATGTATATTACTAATGTGATATGAGATGTTTTTTACACATTAACTGCATGTTGTCTTAGTTTGTGTTTCTATTGCTGTGAAGAAATGCCATGACCATGGCAACTCTTATAAAAGAAAACACTTCATTGCAGCTGGCTTACAGTTGCAGAGGTTTAGTCCATTGCCATGGCAAAATGCATCACAGCCTGCAGGCAGACAAGGTCTTGAAGAAGGACCTGAGAGTTCTACAGCTGGATCCTCAGGTAGCAGATGTATGTCACACTGGGTATCGCTTGAGCATATGAAACCTCAAAGCTCACCTCTACAGTGACACACTTCCTCCAACAAGGCTCTATCTCCAAATAAAATCACAGTAAGTGTCCCAAACAGGACTCAAACTTGTGATCCTCAGGTGTCCTGGCTTACACTTCCATGCAGCTGAGGTTTCAGACACACAGCACCAAGGTTGTTTATCTTGTTAACTTCCTTTGTTCATTGATGACTCCTTACCTGAAATACTCAACATTTCATCCCTTTTACATTTTGCTAAAAATCTCATTACAGAGTTTTCAGAGAGAAGTTCAGTCAATACTCCACTATTTATATTGCTGAGTTGGAAAAGCTGAATCAATGTTTTGAAAGTTATTTTTATATTATGTATTTCTATTGGGAAGCTCTGCTTGTGGAGGACAGAAGAAATATGTGATTGCCCTGTGTTAGAGTGACACACAATTGTGGGCAACTTCTCCTGGGCGGTGTGAGGTCAATTCTGTTTTTTTTCCCAATGGCAGCAATTTTACCCACTGAACCTTTTCTCTGTCCTCTCAAATTGTATATAGGATCACAATGAGTAAATATCTTAAAGTTATATCACATCTACATATTCCTGTTTTTCTGGAGCCTTAATGTATCAGCGCTCTAGAGATAGTGGGACCTGGGTGAATGGAGCCTATGAATTAGGTGGACTAAAGTCTCATGCAATCGCCAACTTTATCTGGAGCATCAGACAATCTATACCTTAAGGGTTAAGAAAGGTCACCTGAGTAAAGTTGTCTTGAGTTAAAGCTGTATATCATCACAAGGACAAGCCACACATGGCAAAAACATGTTTTTTCAGATAGGCATACAATGGATAGTATAAACCTTTAAATGAATAATAACAGGAATAAGGAGTATTCTGAAGTAAACTCACTCCTATATGCTACATCTGGGGGGAGCATGAAAATACATTCCAAATACTCTGTGCTTTGAAGAATCTGAGGCCCCAAGACTACTGTCTCGTTTTCTTGGAGTGTCCTCACAAACACTCAGAATTCTCCTCACACAATTCCATCGTGGACCATGTTCTGACACTGACATGCATCGTTATGTTATTTATTTCATGTCTTTTTTGGCTTTTTTAAAGTTTTTCATTTGTATTCTGAGGACATAGGTGTTTTCCTAGTACATATGTCTGTGCACTGTGTTTACAGTGCCTGTGGAGACCAGAAAGGGGCACTGAATAATCGCCTACAACTGCAGTGGCAGCCAGTTGCTCCTCACCATGTGTATGGTGGAAACTGTACCTGGGTTCTCTGTAAAGACAAGTATAGTCCTCAACCATGAGATCTCTTTAGCCCTGTTTCATTTATTAGTGAACTGAAATAGTTTTTCATACAATAAATTTTGATCATAGTTTCCTCTCCCATATTCCCTCCCAAATCCTTCCCACTTTTCTGGTAATTTAACTCCATGCCTTCTTTCTTTCTCTGTTTATTAAAATAAAAAGAAGGCAAATATAAAGAAAAATACAAAAAAAAGGAAAAACTAATGCATGCACAGGGAGAAAAAGAGAGAGGAAAGAGAGAAAAGGAAAGCCCAGACAAAAGAATAGAGACAAAAAAAACCTTCAAAAATACCACTGAATTCACTTTTTGCCGACCATCTACTGCTGGCCTTGGGGCTTGCCCTTAAGTATAGTGTGTATACCCGCTGAGACTGCACTGGAAAAATTCTTTTTTTCCTTTGAAAAATATTGTCAATTGAAGATAGCGTCTTGGTTAGGGATGGGAACTCCTGTACACTTCCCCATCTCAGTGCTGGGAACCCATCTGGGTTGGACCTGTGCAAGCTCCCCACATAGTACCTCTGGCCTTGTGAGTTCATGCGTGTCAGCCTTGTTGAATATGGAAGATACTGTTTCCTTGGTTTAATTCATCCCCTCTTGCTTTTCCAATATTTCTGCATCCTCTTCTGCAGAGTTTCATGAGTCCTGAGGGAAGCATTTTGATGTGTACATCTCATTTAGGGCTGAGCTTTCCCAATCTCTCACTCACTGTATATTTTCATTTGTGGTTATCTATGTTAGTTTCCATCTATGGCATGAAGAAGCTTGTCTGATGAGTGAGCACTTATTTATGGGTATAGCAGGATGTGATTATGGGTCATTTTACTACTATGTTCCTTTGGCAGAACAATAGTATTTGGTTTCCCCCTGGGCCCTTGGCCTATCTAATATCAGATTTTTGGCCTCCAAATAAGTGTCAAGTAGGTGTTTCATCTCCTTAAATTCAATCAGATAGTGGTTGTTTACTCCCACAACTTTTGTACCACTATTACACCAGCATGTCTGAATGCAGGACATCATTGTAGATGAAGGGTGTGTAGCAGGCTTAAAGTTTACCACTCTTATCTGGAATCTTGCAGAGTCCCTTCCAGTGCCATAAATACTAGTCAGTAGGGGTAAAGACAACAGTTCAGCTTCTCCAAAGTCAATGAGATATATAGATGCTGTCTTCAGGAATAGGATCTTCCATCAGAGTGTGGAGAACAATAAATCAATCAATGGCCTTGGAGATAGCCTAAGTTATTTAGGGGCTTTCATTGGGAACCTCTTTGGCCAATAACTCAATTAGATATAATACATTACTGACATTGGAGTTTTCACTTGGTGTTGAAAGATGTCAGGTTGGGCATTATATCCCCCATTATTTGGTGACTCCATTAAGATTTCTTTCATATATGTATAACCTTTGTGGTTATACAGATTATAGCATGACTCTCAAAGGCTTAAAAGCTCACGACCAATGCAAGAGAACATATACCATATTTAGGCTTTTTTGAAGAAGGGGATTTGGTTATCTCACTCATTTACCTGCATATTTTATGATTTCACTGATTATAACAACTGAATAATTTTCAGTCATGTAAATATGCCACATTTTTATTATCCATTCGTCTGTTGATGAGAATCTAGACTAGTTCTAGTTTCTAGCTGTCGTGAGCAGAGCAGCATTGAACATGGAGGAGTAAGTGTCTTTGTAATTGGATAAAGAGTCCTTCAGGTATATGTCCAAGGATTGCTGGGTCTTGAGGTACGGCTACCCCCATTTCCCTGAGAACTGCAAGGAGGCCAAGTGCTCTTAACACTGAGCCAATATTCCAGCCTTATCTTTGATTTTCTTAATGTTAGCATTTGTAGCTATAAACTTCTTTATGGGTGATGACTTTCATTTTACCTAATAACTTTTAATATGTTTTGTTTCATTTTATTCAATTTTAGGATTTTTTCATTTCCTTTTTGATTACAATGATTCAGTATTCTGTAGTATGTTGTTTAATCTCTATGAGTTTGTGTGTGCTCTTGTGTGCTCTGCTGTTTCTCTTCCTATTGATTTCTAGTTTTATTCCATTGTGGTCAAGAAGAGTATATAAAGTTATTTTAATTTTTCTATATACATCAAGTCTTGATTTTCGTCCTAATATTGATTTATTTTCAAGAAAGTTCCATTTCTATTCCACAGTATGTGTGTTTTGCAGTGTTTTGATTGAATAATCTATAAATGGTCCATTTTGTTCATAATGTTATTTAGCTTGGATTTTCTCTGTTTTCGTTGTCACAATCACCTTTTTATTTATGAAAATGAGATTATGAAGTCACCTAGGGTTATTGTGTTGAAATTAACCTGTACCTTTGTATAGAGTAGTATGTGATTTATGAATTGAGTTCACCCAATTCATAAATCAATAGTCAATTTGTGTATATTTATAATTGTAATGTCCTCTTGATGATTTTTTTTTCTTTTTTTTTTTTTTAAGACAGTGTTTCTCCATGTAGTTTTGATGCCTGTCCTGGATCTCACTCTGTAGACCAGGCTGGCCTTGGACTCACAGAGATCTGCCCGGCTCTGCCCCCGGAGTGCTGGGATTAAAGGCGTGAACGACCACTGCTCGGCGATAAAATGTTTATTAATCAGTACTTAGAGATTATTTTTGGAATACTTTTATTAATTGCATTTTTTATTTATTTTACATTCCTACCACAGTTTCCCCTCCTCCCTCTCCTCCCATTCCCTCCTCCAGCTTCTCCCCTCTCCCGGACCATACACTCTTTCTCTGTTTCTGTTCAGAAAGGGGTAGGACTCCTATGGGTGTCAACAAAGCATGGTATATCAAGTTGAGGTAGGGCTAAGCTCCTCTCTTTGTATTAAGACTGGGTGAGGCAACCCAGTACGAGGAATAGGTTCCCCAAAAGCAGCTCAAGCATAAGTGGTCATTTTTATTTCTTCTGTCTAGTTTTGGATTGAAGTCTATTTTTCTAAGATGTTATTTCAGATACTTGTTTTTTTTCTTAGCTCTATCTCATTTGATTACTTTCTCCAGTTCCTAAGGTAGTATGTATTTGAGGGTGACATGTTTTTCTATGAGGAAACAAATAGGTCAATAATTCTCAACCTTCCTAGTGCTACAACCATTTAATAAAGTTCCTCATGTTATGTTGACCCCAACCATAAAGTTATTTCATTGATACTCCATAACTGTCATTTTGCTACTGTTAGGAATTGTAATGTAATATCTAATGTGCAGGATATCTCTAATATGTGACCTCTGACCCATAGGTTGATAACTGCTAGATAGATGGATCTATTTTTTCAAAACATTTTGCTGCTCTGTTCCCTTTGATTGGGAAATTGATACCATCAACAGTCAGCATTACTCTGTGTTTACTGACTCTTTCAATTTTGTTGAACTTAAATTGCTTGGTATTTTCCAGTTCTTCATTGGTTTAACTACTGTTGCAATGCATTTTACTTGTTAAAGACTCATACATATGCTTGTCTTTCACTTCAATCTGAAGGTTTCTGTTCAGTTTCTTCAGTGTAGTTGGTTAGTGTTCATGAATTCTTCTAGACAGTGGTTCTCAAGCTGTGGGTTTTGCCCCCGTGGGGGTCAAATGACCCTTTCACGGGGGTCACTTAAGAACATGAGAAAACACAGATATTTACATTATAATTCATAACAATATGAATTATACAAAAATACAAAAAATACAAAATTACATTTATGAAGTAGCAATGAAAATAATTTTATGTTTGGGGGTCACCATAGCATAAGGAGCTATTTAAAGGGTTGCAACATTAGGAAGGTGGAGAACCACAGTTCTAGAGTGTCTTTCTCATGGGAATTTTGACTTTCTTTTTCAATTATTACAGAGAATTTTCTTGTGTGTAGTTGTCTGGGTCAGTTGCTTTAGTCCTTTTGGAATTTGGAATGCATTGTTCGAAGCACTCGTGAATTTTAATGATTTTGTAGGGAAATCTGAGGTTATTCTCTTAGGACTGGAATTATATGTGAACTAGGTTTCTGTCTTGATAATGTGTTTAACTAATATATAACGTGAAGTTTCATTTTTGGTTTTGCATTGTTGTTAATGTATATGCAGTAGTTGTAGAAGGGATATCCCTTGCCTACAGTAGGGAATGTTCTACAACAAAATATTTTGTATGCCTTTCACAGAAAGCTACTCTCTTTTATTCCTGTGAGTCTTGTGCTTGATTTTATCACAGTGTCCCATATTATTGACTATGCCATTCATACTTTCTTATTATCTTGGTCATTGCCTGAATTTTCTAATCCCTCTAACCTTGTCATCAAGCCCTGGTATTCTAAATTATCCATGATCCACTTTTATATGAAACTTTTCATTTAATCTATTATTGTCATGAGATTTTAAATAAGGAATAAATCTAGAATATTATGTTAAAGATACTCAAGCACAGCTTTGAAATAATTTTTCCTATGTATTTTCTTTTAGTCATCATAAAACACAAAAAGGAGTAATTTTATTAGGTTCATCTGTATAATATGACTATAGGAAATCTTTTAAATGAATGAAATTAAAATTTTAAACAAATAATCTTTTAAAAATATTTCCATTTTTTTTCTTGGAGGGTTTTTTCTTAAATATTTCTCAATATTCAAAAAATGAATACTTAGTACATAAAATAAGAAACTAAATTTCCTACTTTACTTGGTAACATAGACTAGGAAAAAACTCCATATATTCTCTTAAAACCTACTATTGAGAGTAGTAGATAAAGCATACAGCTTCTTCAGGTAGTAACATGTGATGATAACCTAAAAGAAACTCAAGTGGAGAAATAAAGACAGATGAGTCCAAAGATGTTTAAGTAATTGTAATTTTATTGCCCCTGCTGGTACATGATGCAACACTACATTAGTATATTGAGTAAATGAATTAATGACAGGGGTGTTTCTTCAGCAATAGTCTCTCAGAAACATTGTTTACCAAGGATGAAAAAGTCAGCTTCCCTTTATCCAACTTTCATTGCAACATGCTTTTTTTTCCCTTTACTTTTTCTGAACTGTTAGCTCCAAATTAAAGTTCTGTCTTTTTCAAAGGATACAAACAGAGCACATCATTCTGCAGATACAATTTTCTACTTATTTCTTCTTTTCAGCAAATCTTCACGGAAGTACTGATTTCATTCCTCATTCTACATTCTTCCTTCTTCAGAAACAAATAGAATGAGATAAAGTGTAGGGTATGGTACAGATGTGTTCTACAATTAGCCATTACGGCAAAACAAGTCCTCCAAATACAGGAAAGGACTCAGAAATGCTAGAAAAGGAATGCATTTGTGTCTATGGACTGTTGACTTAAACAGAGAAGTGATAATTTTAGACTAAGATGGGCATATTTGCCATTTGAAACTGTGAACATTGTAGGAGAAAATGCAGTGGAGGGGGACGTGCATGTTTTGACTGAGGAGAATAGTGACCCGGTTTATTGTCTTCTTTGCCATTTTCTTACTGTTCCTATCTTAGTTTTTCAGAGTCTTTGTTGTGTTGTTTTCTTTCCTTTCTTTGAAGAAATGGCCAGTAGCCTTTTAAAGCCTGGAAGCTAGAGATGCCTCTTTTCTAGCCCTTTGGAACACATGAAGTAGATCATGGGGGCAGAACTTGGTGGAAGAAAGAGTGCAAGAAACAATGGGCAGAGTGCTTCTGATAGAAAGCACACAAAGCACTTATTGAAATGCTGAAAGTAACTATATAATCAGTACCTGGCCTCAGGGTCTCTCTTCTAAGCCAGAGCATGATCAGTTTGATCTAGTTACTCTCTTCATCTGTATGTTTTGGGTGTTTAGTTTTGTTTTCTGACAAAAAGTTAAAAAACTAATAATAATAATAATTATTATAATAATAATAAATATGCAAGATATGGCTAAATAAACAGTACGTGGTGGAAGAAATAAGGGTAATTTGGGAAGCATATTGCCTTTTCTTTGTAAATATTTTAAATATTTCTGCAACTAAACACATAACTGTAACACAGCCACCTATAGATTACACGTGAGTTTATATATGTCTGTCTTCTTCTATAGTAGTGAAGCTTCTGCTGTGTCCAAGGCGGATCCCTCATAGTTTCAGTTACTGTAAAGGACATTGACTCGACTTGTGGTATCCACATGTGCATGAATGGGCAAGCAAACTCAAGTACACACAGCACACACACACACACACACACACACACACACACACACACACAGAGAGAGAGAGAGAGAGAGAGAGGAGTTCAACAGCATTATTAGCATAAACCAAATAAGTAAATCTGCTTCTTCATAAATGCTTATGTTTATAATGGAATCCAACTTAAATAATGTTTCATGTCAAAACTGTGCTCTATTAAAGCTTTAAGGTTTCCTGTAATAAGTTTTAAAGGATATGAATAATTAAATGAAGCTTTGAAATAGTTGTATTATTCACATTAGATTTGATATAAACTAATAGTAAATCATGCTTAATGAGAGTGTTCCCGAAATAAGAATCATGTACAGATAACTTAGTATTTATAATTTGGGTTTTTATTATGATTCTCATATTTGTAATCATTATCTTCCCTAGTGAAATTATTCTTAAGAAAGTAACATGCTGATACCATATAACTTTTTTTAAAACACGAGAAGTTCCATGCAACCATTAAAAAAACAAAATTGTGGTTTAGTGGATCAGAAAGGTTTTGGTCAGTAACCATGTAGGGAAGAAAAACAAACTCTCATGGCATAAGCTGTGGAGAAAAGTAGATTCCAAGTAAACACATGAACAATTGGAAGAATTTGTCATTTATTCTTAGAAAATAAACTGCTATTGTTTGTTTTTCATTTCTATGCGTAGAAAGAAACTCAATATTCAGACAACAAAAAACTAAACAATTATGTAACTTATGTCCTTTCATAAGAGAAATATGGGCTTCCATATTACCCATCTCTCTGCATTAAATTCTTAGATGAAGTATCAGAGCATAAACCAACACTTTTATCCTAGTTGTGTTCAAATGAAATATATTGTCTATACATTTTGCTAAGGACAAACTGAAGTACTTAAAATCATATATGTATTTATTTATAAGCATAGAAAAATATTAAAATAAATATTCAATTCATAAAGCATACAACCTGTCTGCCTGTCCCAACTACATTTCCTATATTGTTAACAGGTGGTGTAATTGCCTTTGTTTTATTGAAGGATGATGCAGGTACTTAAAATTTCCTCTTTATTTTTAGAGAAGAGACTAAGGAAATGCAACATTCACAATTAGACTGCCAATGTTGAATTTCAAGGTTGGTAATTGTGCAGAACTAATGTCGGCGGTTGAGGTGTGTGTGTGTGTGTGTGTGTGTGTGTGTGTGTGTGTGTGTGCTGTGCATATGTGCTTATGTATTTTAATTTGAGGGATTTATGGTGACTGCTCACCTGTGTTGTCAGTGTTTAAATATCTGCACAGATGGATCATGGTGTTGCAGATGGTATATTTGAATTGCATGTTTGGATCATTAATGTGGTATATGAACTTTAGACCCATGTTTCCTCTCTAGAACATATGAATATTTATGGAGTTAAGTCTAATCATTTCCTCTAAATGCAGTGATCTAGTTATCATTTTAATAGCATTGCTATCAGAGATCAATAAATAGTTATGCTTTATATACTCTGCATATGTAACGGAACAGATGGGAATGTTTAACTGGTTTAAATTTTGAAGCATCAAGTTTACATGGGTGTTGAGGAAGCTTTAGAAAAAGAAGTTTAAATCAAGTTAGGAAAAAAGAAGTGACTGTTGGTATTCCATTTCTATGGTGATTTAATTAAGATTTAACAAATAATTAAGTCTTTCCATATCTCAATGATACTTTGACTTTATTGAACGATTTATAGTGTTCAAAGACCACATTTAATTTTCCTTCCAAATGTGATTCTGGAAAAGCAATTTAGGAAAATATCTTTATCTTTGCACATGGTGCTAAGATGGTTTATTGCCAACCTGTTCTAGCAATGTTATAAAAAGCATTAAGATAATATAAATTTCTCAGATTATACATTAACTTCTCTGTGAAGTAGCAGAATGTTCATATTTGCATTGAAAACACATATTAATTATTGACATAAAATGTTATGCAGTGAAAAAGCTTTAAATTAATTGGGAAATATTAAAATTTCCCATTACAAAATATGAAATTATTGATGTACCATATCTTTGGCAGAGACAAAGCATAGACTGGAACAGTTTGAGGAAGGGTTTTGAACCTTTTCCTCTAAGAGACTCCTATAAAAAACAAGTCAGTAACTTGATTCTTAGTTAATGTTCCTAAGTCTACTTAATTTTAGTAGATTTCATCTTTGCACCAGTCAACATTTTTCAAAATACAGTGTGATTCCCAGGAAGGTTTGGGTATAGAATAAAGACACTCTCAATTATCTCTGCAAAACAAGAAAACAATTATGAAGTGATTCCCTTTAATAGTTATACACACATCACTTTAAAATATGCAGACAGGAACTCAATTTCTGCTTTTCTGGTTATTATAATTAACAAGTAAACCCTTTAATGGTTTTCTTTTGAGGTCACAACGAAATGTTCCTCTATTATTCTTTGCAGATTTGTTGATTGATGCTGTTTATTACAGGACCATATACAGGCTTTAGCATGACTTATTCATGTCACCTACATATTACTGATAAGTGAATCAGTATATTGAGAACATGATGGTTCCCTGGCTTGTTACATGTCTCTATATCTGTATATCACTTTTGCAAGATGATTAAAAAATATCTCTTGAGAAGGAACTCAAATCAACTCAGGATGAAGTGAGGGAGAATACCTAAATGAAATAAAGTTTTATTCCCCCATGTCATCAAAAATATGTTGTAAGCACTCTAGCAGTCCCAGAGTGAGCAAGAAAGCACAGTGTTGACGAATATTATCTGTGTGGCACCTCAGGAGCTCAAGTTATGCTGATGTCAGCTCTTAATTAGTGCAGCTCCACACTGTGAAGGAGATTTAAAAACAATGGGGCATCATTAGTGGACATTCATAGTACAATATTTTGCCAACTTACCAAATGTCTGTTTATGAGCCATCCACAGGGCCCCACTAAAAAGAAAGCAATTTCTTAACTCCTTTGGTAGTCTGTGAAGTAAAACTTCAGCCGCAGGGACCTGCTTATAAAACTAAATGAAAGGAAAATACAAAGATGCATGCCTATTCTTGGACAGATCTGTGATTACTAGTAAGGTGACTAGTAAGGTGTAGAGCAGACTAAGTCACCAGCAGTTCATGTGCAGACTGTGCTCGGTGACCGTCAATTTGAAGCCGTCCCACTACCTTGCTTAAGAAGGTAAGTATTCAATATCACCAAGACTTTTATTTATGTGATTTTTCAGATCATTTTCCAGAGGCATTTCAAAGTGAATGACTTTAGGATTACAGTTGTGAACGTTGAAAACAACCCAGGCAGAAGGTTCATAATGTTGGATAGCTGCAGTTGGTGATCCCTGCTGTGATATGATCTTCCACTTTTGGTAGCTGTCAATCTTAAATGTACTTATAAAGTATCTGCCTTGTAACAGGGCATACAGGCATGCTTGCACAGGAGCAAAGGAGACTGTGCTCACATGTAGCTGCTACTTATGGTATGGTAATTAGGATATGGCCTATCACCTCTATGGGTGGTACAGAAATGCTTTGATGTAGTAGAACTGAATGTGGACAGGCAGTGGCTCCTTTATTGAATAACATGGATGCTCAGAATGCTCATGATTGAAACTATGTAACTATTCCCTCTAGAATATGCACAGTGTTCACCTTAGGGTGTTTAGTGGTACTCTTTCCATGTTCTGACTCTTAGTAAGAAGATTAATTGTAAGAAGATTATAACTACTGCTGTACCATGCATAGGACTGATGGCCTTCATTATATGCATGGTTGTATTGAAATAAGGTCCTTCTCTAATAGAAGAACTAATATTTATACTAAAACTAATGTAAAATGTTTAGAAATAAATGTATTTCCATGATGCGTGTTATTCATCTGTTGGATTGTTCTTGAGCTTATTTTAAAAGGAAACATATTTACTTCTATATTTGAAATGGAAATCTAGGTAATTTATCTTAAAATCTGTTTGAATGTATGGGAATATTATCTCAAGGTGTGCTTAAATTATATAAAATTATTGGATAATTGACTTAGATTTAGTATTGTCCAAACTGAACATATAATATATAATATATATATATATATATATATATATATATATAATTTTAATAGACCATTGTATAATATACTAGACACCTCTTATTCTTATGTTGCATATTTTCTTTTACAATCTAAACTTTCTTTCTGAAGATGTGATATTCATATATTATTTTAGCTGTTATCATGAATCATAAGGTATTTACTACCCAGATTTGGGTGTTATTTAGGAATTTTCAGTTTCCTAAGTAAACCCAATCCCCTCACATACACAGTCCATTAATAAATAGCACATAGCTTTGAAGATTTTCCAGGGAAATTGATAGATGAGCGTTGTTCTATACTCCACAGATAGCATATTTAAAAATTTTCACAATGCACAAAGCTTTTGAAATAGCTTTGTCTACTTCTTAGACACTATTACTCATACTAGTTACAGATATTTGTGTCTCTTGGTTTATAGTTCTTGGGAGAATTTAAATGTTGGACTATTTAATATACGTTATATTAAATTATTTCATCCTATCCTAACTTTCACTTATTACTCATGCCCACTTACCTGGAAATTCTCAAACCAAAGCATGATGCAATCTAAATTTATCCCCATCAATTTAGTTGTTGACATCTAAACTATAGATCATATGAAAGTATTTGAAAATAAGTTCCTCAATATTGTTATTTAGAATGGGACTCATTTACATATGCAAAAAGAAAAGACAGGCACAAAGAAAAGACCTTATGAAGATATTGGTGAGGAACACTCATCTACAAGTCTAAGAGAGAGGCATCCGAGAATGCCAGCCACTTTGTCTGGACCCTTTAGCCACTAGAACTATTAGAAATAATTCAAGGGTTTGCTCCACACAGACTGCAGTACTTTATTACAGCGGCACCAGTAAACAAATGCAGTTCCTTAAACCATGAGCGCAAAGGAAGTTCAACTACCCGTGTTTGAAGAAGTTGGGTGCTCAGTGAGGATGGGAAACAAGCCAGAACCCTAGCTAGACAAACGTGCCATGTTAACTTGCTTCCAATGGACATCTAGGATTCCAAGGCTCCCGAGTTTCATTAAAGCTTCTAAAAATAATTATTCCCAAATTAAATGACTTGCGTCTCTGTTGAGCAGTATACGTCACTCAGAAACTAGTTGTTTCTTGGAGGCCTGTTCTTTTCCGAAGGGAAATAGAGAAGTGTATCTGAAAGAGAGGCAAGCTGGGAGTGGTGGAGACAGAGTGGTTCGAATGTATTATAAGAGTGAAGAATTAGCTAGGCGGTGGTGGCTCACGCCTTTAATCCCAGTACTCAGGAGGCAAAGCCAGGTGGATTTCTCTGAGTTCGAGACCAGTCTGGGCTAAAGTGCAAAGCTACACAGAGAAACCTTGTCTTAAAAAAAAATAGTCAAGAATCTCTTTTCAAAAGAGATAAATTTAAAAAAGAAAAACGTCATTCATCTATTTTGCTACTTGCCAGTTTGTTTTTGGGGTGTTTTGAGGTAAGTAACTTTAATAAAGAATGCAATGATAAGAACTAACAAATATATAAAAGCTCCCCTTTGAACAGAATCCACCACTGCTTATTCAAATTCAATTAGTTCAGCTGACAGTGTATTGCCTGTGACATTGTTAATATCTTGAAACCAGAACAAGCAATAGTTTAGTTGAATTTCTACAAACATGCATAGATTTTTATATATCTAGGATGAGGTACATTGAAGCAAGATAGAATATGTATAATCAATTGTCCCAAGGAACCTACTACTGTAATCCCTAAGCTGGAGATACTAAGAGACTAAATGTATGATAGAAATCAAACCTTGAGATGTTATTTCTTCAGGTCTCAGGATGCTTGCTGTCTCCATATTAAAATACAATTATCAAAATTTCCAAAATACATGATAGACTTTCACGTGCAGTATGCCTTGCTCATTTTAATCATTTGGTTTGGAACGGCTTCACACATATTCAAAATTGCACCACAGAGAAATTTCTTTCTCAAATAGATTCTAATCCTACCCTCAGGCCTCTTCAATAGCATAAAAGATATCAATATCGTTTTCATGACATAGTTTACTGTTATTGTTTGAATCTGAAATATCTCCTATAGTCTTGAATTTTGAGTACTTTGACAGTGGTTTATAGAACGTTTTTGAAGATTATGAAGCCTTTAGGTGATTGCCCTTGCTGGAGGTAGCAATTCATGAAAGGAGTGGACCTTTAAAGATTATATCTTCTTCTGGTCCAGGCCTATTTTGTGCTTCCTGGCTAGATATAATATGACTATATCTACCTTGTGACCCTATCCCTGAGAACAAAGTCCCTTTTAGTGTGCCCTTCTTATGAGACCACAATTCATGGGAACCCTCTGGAATCATTAGCCAAAATAAATATTCTCCCATTTAAGCTGTTTCTGTTGGATGCTTTGTCATGGATGGAAAAATAAATATTTATTAGACTTATATTAATCCAGATACATTGGTAGGTAGCTGTAATTCCAAGATCTAAGAGGCAAAGGCAGGGACTCAGAAGTGGGAGGTTAACTTTGGGTGCATAGTGAGCTTCAGTCCAACATTAGCTGTTAGGGAGAATGTCTCTCAAACAACAATAACAAGAAGTAGATTTATATCAATCTACTGCCTAATGCAGAAAATAATGTCATTTATCTAGATGACATCAGGCAGATCTAGGCTTCAGCAATGTTTCCTAGAAAGAATCAAAATCAATTTTTCATAAGAATGTTGACTCCCAGCTTAGAGTTCTTAGGACAGAGGTTCTGTATCCTGACCTCCATCTTCATGTCCCTTATGCTTGTGTTTATGTGGCTAAACTAAATTACACACTGTTGTCTGACTATTCTGAAAATGATGTTCCTCTGTTGTTTATATATCAGGTGATGACTAATCAAATAATTAATGAACCAGTATAATCATTTCCAAATCATCAGAAATGGGAAGAGTATTGTTCACAGTCTTTATTTGTGATTGTTTAAACATTTATTAAATTTGGTGTTATAATAAGTGATGAAAAAATTGAGTGGAACTATTTTGCAGTTAAATTAATAGTAAGCTACACTTTCTTCTTAATCATCTAGTATATATTTCAGAGATGTTTGTGCTTTGTAGGAAAGATATTTAGAGAATGTGTTGATGTAGATAACTTCTTTGAATTTTGAAAGTTGAATACAATTAGAGAATATGTTAACAAGTTGCCAGTTTTTAGTTGTCTGGTCTTGCTATAACCCTTGATAACACAACAAAATACAAAGGTATACAAAATTTCCAAAGCAAATGCTTGCATGTTGTTATTGCATCTCTTTTAACCTCATTTAAATCTAATTGAATGCCTTAGTCACTGTTCTATTGCTGTGAAGAGACACTGTGAACAAAGCAACTCTTATAAAAGAAAGCATTTAGTTGGGGAGTCCTTTATAGTTTCAGAGGTTCAGTCCATTATCATCTTTGGCACATAGAGGCACTAATGGTCCTAGAGCAATAGATGAGAGCTACATCCTGATCCACAGCAAGCAGGATTAGTGAGTGGTTGTGGGGTGAAGGAAATTGGGCTGGGTTTGGCCTGGGCTTTTGAAAGCCCTAAGCCCACCCCCACTGACATACCTCCTCCAAAAATACCACACCTCTTAATCCTTTCAAACTGTTTCATTTTCTGGTGAGTAAGAATTTAAATATATTAGCCTATGGGGCTATTATTATTCAAATCACACTGTACTTCAAATTTCCAATACCCTGAAGTCTTATGTCTGGACTTTCCTTACTTAAGATGATTGATACACTTTTTATTTCATTTGTACAGATGCTTTGTCTTCTGCTCACAATTTTTTCTGCCTTAACTCCCAATTGTAGAAATGCAATGCTTGTAACAGAGCATAACCCTGTCATACCCTGTTTGGGGCTGATGACCACAATCACAATGCATTTCAACATTTGCTGTTTTATTCCATAAATTTATGTCAGGGCCCTACAATGCTCTCCTCTGACTTCTTGATCTGTAACAGTTTCCATGATTGCTGCTTCTGTTATTATGTCAAAGGCTTTTCAAGGAACATAAACGGTACACACAATGGCTGAGAAAACTGGTCCAGCTTCAACATTTACTGATTTATGGACTGAAGAGTTCAGAGAATAAAACTTCTTTTCAATGCCACTCTATCCTTTGATTCACTATCCAGATGAGTGTCTAGTTAAAATCAGAGAAATAAAATAGCCACAGGTCTAAAATTACAACATGTGTTCCCTAGGCTTTGAGATTGCTTTTAACTTACTCTGTTTTGTACCAAGATTTTACAACTGACTTAAACTTTACCTTGAGTTCTGTGGCTCCTTATTAGAATATTTTAATGGTATGATCATTCTTTAGTTTCTCCATCTTCCCTTATGATAGTTATTTATAGCGATTAATACATAGACAGCATCTATAGAGAGAAATTTAAGAAATTTCTTTAAGCAAACAGTAACTAACATTTCATTAAAAATAAATCCTCACAAAATAAGGAAGGATTTTATATATAATATCAAATCAATAGAACTATTCATTGAAAATTAATCATATCAGAGCTTTATTTTCAGCTTAAGGGTATCTAGAGTTTGCATTAATAGAGTAGAGTAGGACATGAAGAAACAAGAAAGAGATTTTAGGCTCATAGATTTCCAGCGGCAGGAGTCATAGCAAGCCTTACTGATTCACATGGGAAAGCACCCATTAGGGCAGGAGGTAGTAGGAACAGGGGTGGGGAGGGCATGAGGAAGGAATGTGTACTTTGCATTCTGATGGATAAAATTCAGAAGGCAAAGTGTTTTCCCTTAAGTAGGACTATCGTTAGATAGTATGCAAGTTTCAGTGGGCTCTTCACTGTAAGTCTTGTCCTTTAATTTCTACCATCTGTTCATCAGTTGATTAGGACAGTTGGATATTAGCCCAAATGTGAGACCCATGGTAGCAGATGAAAGGACTACCTTGAGATCTGTGGACTTGGGTTGGGCTAGTTTGTATGTTAATGGTTTGCTTAAAGGAGATTTGTTGTTTGGTATAAGAACATGACAGGCATAAGAAGGTTGAATTCCATGGTCTGCACAGTGCCAGTGACAAAGTATCCAATACACACAAGTAATATATTTCTAAAATGTAAAATTTAAGCTGTAACTTAAAATATCATGCCTAAGCTATCATAACTGTACCACTGATTACACTACCAGTAAGAAAAGCAACATGGTGCTTAGTTCCTTGTCTTTAAACTATAAATTAAGAAAGACAATTAAATCTAAGAAATTCATTACCCAACTAAAAATATCTAAGACAGAAATGAAATTAGAAAACCAATTACTTTTATATCCTCTTTCATAACTTATTTCTGTTAATTGCATTCACTCAATCATACTCCAAGTAAGTTATAATGTGAAGCTCTATCATGTAAGTATAAAACTTTTGTTTTTGTTGTTGCTGTTGTTATGTACACAAGCTTCTGTATGTTAAACTCTGTTTGGAAAAGAATTTATTCAAGGGGATGAGTAACTTGCCTGAATCATTCTCTTGGAAAATATCAATAGAAACCACATTTACTATTCCTAACTCTTTTCTTTGCCCTGTACTCTGTTAACTATGCTTGTGATACATTGGCAGGGGCTTAGCATTCATTTCTTTTTTTGTTTACAGTTGGAAAAGTTACCATATGATTAGGCTTTACCAGGATCCACAGGCTTAGAGAAGTGAAATACTTTAGAAGGACTTTTTTCCCCACCACTATTTTATCTTTTCTAGAGAGGATCATTGTCTACTTTGATTGTTTATTTATTTATATTCCTTATCTATTGTACTGAGATACAAGCGCCTGGAATACTGAGTAAAGAGTGGCAGAAGACTCATGGGTGGGAGGGAAAGAGACATTCTCAGACAGCGTTACTCCTCAGCCAAGCTGCCACGGCTTCCTCTTCTTTGATTAAAATGAGAGCTGTGAACAAGGAGGGGCAGCGAGACTCAGCAGTGAGTTATAGTGGGTGTAAGTGCCATGCACAGAAGAACTGGATTCTGTCATCCTTTAAAAAACCTGAGGATCCTGAAACTCTACAAACACTGAACTTGAGCTCAGAAGCACTGCTATGTCTAATGAAGAGGCTCCACGAGTTCTACTTGAATCACAGTTATCTGGGAGGTTCATTATAATTCTTGGTTTCTTAAGCACACTTGTCCCTCTTCAGAGTCATCTCTCACGTTAGGAATACAGAGAATGGAATAGTCGTGGGGTTTGTCATGTGCGATATGTAAAAGTACTTAGCTCGGTAATGAGCAGGAATGAGTTTAGAATTACTGAAAAGAGAGATCAATGAGTCTTTTGTAGAAAGGTGCAGTGGAGAAATGTCACATTCAGACTGGCTAAACAACTTATAAAAAGAAATTGTATTAAAATTTTTGTGCAACTTAATAACAGATTGATCTAGATGTAAGAAAACAGAAGTGGATTGATACTCCATATTGTTATTTAAATCAGTCATTTGAATATGATTGCTCATTTTGTATTTTTAACGTTTCTTGATTTTAATTCAACGAATGTCTTTACCATCTTTTAATTTTTTTTTTAATTTTTGAGATTATAATACATCATTTTTCTCTCTCCAACCCCATGTACCCCTCACTTCTCTTTTTCAAATTGATGGTCTCTTTTTACAATTAATTTTTGGTATTTCTGTTGAAACTGGCAGAAGTCCTGAGCAACAAAGAATCAGAGGATATCAGGCTGCCAGGTTTCCAAGTGTCATAATGATATTCCTAGAAAGGTTTTGGTAACCATTCCAAGTTTCCAGTTGCCTGGAACTCTGCTCTCTAGATGGCGAGCCAGTCATCCAAATGGTTTGTATATTTCAAGGGTTGGTGCTCTTCCTACCTTGTATCCCCAGTCCATGACTGTAAGACAACCACTTATGATTTGGAGTCTCATCAAAACAAAAACTTCAGCATAAGAAAAAACAATAAACATCTAGAGGTAATATTTTATTAGTTTTAATAATTTTTTAATTCTTCCTTCTACATTGCCATTTGGAGTTAGATATTCTAAGCTGGCTCCTTTATTTTTCTATTTGTTTATGCCTATATCAGTATTTGTTTTCACTAATGAATTAATCCAATTTGAGTAAATGCGTGTGGATCATAAAACTTCTTGTGATATGTCAGAAGCTCCCTCTTCTAATTATAGTGATGAAGAACATTTCATACGTGGACAGTCAAAAGATTGAAAATGATATGAAAATATATAAAACAAAATTTGAAATATCTCAACTAAATATGTATAGAAGCATTTCTCCCAAAGAAATGTGTTAGTCTTCTAGAATTGCCAAGCAAAGTAACAGACCAGATGATGACATCTGCTGGAATGCATTCTGTCATAATTATTCAGGCTACTGCTCCAAACTGGCCCTCACCTTTGATTTTTTTTCCTCCTCCTTCAAAGACTCATTTCTCTTAGATTCTGCCTTTCTTCTCATGATTTCATTTAGTCTTAGCTTCCTCTTCAAGAGGTATTACCTCCCAAATTGTGACACTGAATGTTGAGTTCTTACCTTGTAAAATATAAGGATATACACTATTATGATAAAATTAAAGGCTAGTATAAAGTTCGTCTGTGCCAAATATCTGTCGCTGAATGCTTTGCTACCAGTCATAAAGCAGTGCTATTACTCGGTATAGCTATATCATTCCTGGGAACATTAGGTTAGAAATAAAATTTGAGAACACCAAAATGGACAAGAAGAAAAAGGTGCATACTACAGAATTCTGATGACCTGAGTTCAAGTCACTGAATTCACATAAAGGTGGAAGGAGAGAACTGAACCAGCTCTACAAAGATGTTCTTCAAAATCCACATACAGCCCCTGCACATATCATTAACATAACAATAGTAATAAAACCTTAAAAATTGGAAGAAACCTATAGATTTGGCATTGGTAGTAGCAAAACAGCTAGTATTCATGTGTCTGTTCATATCATAAATATGATAGAATCACTATCCTTTGGGAAATGAATAAGATTAATAATAAAATTAATGTTGACTATGAGGCTCCTATCTTGAATCCTTGATTTGATTTAGTGACCACATTACATAGTGTTTTAAAGCTTCGTCATTATTAAATTAGTTGCTGAGAACTGGCTTTTCAAGACATGACCACATTATTAAGAAGAGTTATATGATAGTGTTTCACATTGAAGCACTTCCTCGGAAATGAATTAAAAATTATCAGGATGCAAGTTTGAAATATACCTGTTGCTTTAATTTTAGTATAGTTTGTGCTTACCATAATAACTCAATTTTGTGGGTATTGTTACCTTGTAAGGATTTATGTAACTTCCTAGGATTTGTTCCATTTGAGATACTTATTCATGTGAGAAATATTAATAAATATTAACTAGTGACATTGTGTGCAGATTGGACTAGTTGTATTCTTTCTTAACTCTTTATACCAATTTTTGTTCACTTATTCAAGAAATGGATCTTAAAACTTTAAAATCCCCCAAGATCCAGCTATGCACTCTTGGGCATATACCCAAGAAATGCTCATTCATACCACAAGAGCACTTGCTCAGTTATGTTCATATCAGCATTGTTTGTAATAGCCAAAACCTGGAAACAACCTAGATGCCCTTCAACTGAAGAATGGATAAATAAATTGTGGCACATATACACAATGGAATACTACTCAGCAGAGAAAAACAATGACATCATGAGGTTTGCAGGCAAATGGATGGATCTAGAAAAAAATCATCCTGACTGAAGTAACCCAGACTCAGAAAGACAAATATGGTATGTACTCACTCATAGGAGGATACTAGAAGTGGAACAATGATGACTGGACTGCTACTCACATCACCAGTGAGGCTACCTGGAAATGAGGACCCCAAGAAAGACACGAGGATCCCCCAATGACAGAGAAATGGCTGAGATCTACATGAACAACCTGGACATGAGTGGGAGTAATGAAGGGCAAGGGTCGAGGGAAAGAGAGCCTGTGGGAGCAGGAGATCCCACCTGGATCAAGAACAGAGAGGGAGAACAAGGAATAGGAGACTATGGTAAATGAAGACCACATGAGAAAAGGAAGAAACAAAGTGCTAAAGAGGCCCACAGAAATCCACAGATACCACCACAATAGAGCGCTGGCAATGGTCGAGAGACAGCCGGAACTGACCTACTCTGGTAATGGGATGGCCAAACACCCTAATAGTTGTGCCAGAAACCCCATCCAAGGACTGAGGAATCTGCATGCAGAGATTCATGGCCAGGCCCCGGGTGGAGCTCCGGGAGTCTAATTAGTGAGAAAGAGGAGGGTTTATATGAGCGAGAATTGTTGAAACCAAGGTTGGATAAAGCACAGGGACAAGTAGCCAAAGGAATGGAAACACATGAACTATGAACCAAAGGCTGAGGGGCCCCCAACTGGATCAGGCCCTCTGGATAGGTGAGACAGTTGATTGGCTTTATCTGTTTGGGAGGCATCCAGGCAGTGTGACAGGGTCCTGTGCTCAGTGCATGAGTTGGCTGTTTGAAACCTGGGGCTTATGCAGGGACCCTTGGCTCAGTCTGGGAGGAGGGGACTGGACCTGCCTGGACTGAGTCTACCAGGTTGATCTCAGTCCCTGCAGGAGGCATTGCCCTGGAGGAAATGGGAATAGGGGGTGGCCTGGGGAGAAGGGGAGGGGGAGAGGGGGAGAACAAGGGAATCTGTGGCTGATATGTAGAACTGAATGATATTGTAAATTAAAATAAAAGGAATAAAATAAAATAAAATAAACTTTAAAATCATAGTGTTAAAATTGTTTTATTTGCATCTCAGATATCTAACACTTTCTTCTTTAAATTTTTATTTTTGCTTCGTTTCCTATGGCTTCCGTAAGGCCAGTAACCTTGAAAAATCCATCATTAATCTAGTGACTCATTTTGTTTCTCTCTCTTTCCTGCTCTTTTACTTTTATTCCTTCATTATGTTTTATTCCATTTTGTAAGGATGCTTAATTTTACAATTTTCTTCTTTTTCCAAATATATTGATGCTATAAAAATCTTAATTTTAGATAATATTTTAGTAATATGTGCATATGAAAACAAAATTTGGTGAATTCAAGTGTTTAGTTCTATGAGTGTTAAAAATTGTATATACCTGCAAGGAGAAATTATCAAAAAGATCAATGTCTCACCTTAGGAAATTCTAGCACATCACTTTCTAGACTATATCAATCCCAACTAAATAAAATTTTCTGATTTTTATGACAATGGATTGATCTTACCTGTTCTTGAATTTCACATAAATGTAACCACAAAGTGATTGACTTTTGAGCGGGAATTTTGTGTGTGTGTGTGTGTGTGTGTGTGTGTGTGTGTGTGTAAAATTGGACTTCCTGAGTATGATTTTATTCTATGGAAATATATCTAGCTATGGATTTACTGTTTTATAGAAATTTTCAGTTGTGAACTTTTCTCAAATATTCTTTATCATAAGTCAATTTGAGAGTAAATCCTTTCCCCTGTGTTGTTGAAATTCCCAGAGGTCACACTGAGGATCATGGGAAAGAATTATCTTTAATTATACAAGACTATTGGTTCTCAAAAAAACTTTGTGTATTTACCACCTGAGCAAGAATGAATTAAAGCTCCATCGTTCATACATTTATTTTAAAAATATTTGATGTTGTAAAACTTAATATAAATTCTTTTATTGAGTGTCCAAATGGAAATAATTCTGGCTTCACTTTTTATAATCATGATGAGATGCACGTGTGTGTTGATATTTTTTTCATTTATTATTAATAGTGTGTCTTCTTTAGAGATACATGTTGACTGAGAATGGGATAGACAGGATGAGGAACGTGGGTATTAGCATGAGTGAGTGGACAAGAGAGTGTAGTAGGGGAATGATTATCAAACCACATTGTACATATTATCAAAATGTAATAGTGAAGCATATTATTGCATGTAACAAGTATATGCTAGTAAAACCATTAAATATGTTCTGCATTGTGATACATTCATATTGTAAATTTTACTTTTTCATTTAGTTGTTTTTCTGTATGTTTCTTAATTGTACAAGTGATTAAAATAATTTACCATATGAACATATTTTAAATATATTGTCCCAAGGAATGATATGAATATTTAAGACATCAATGGTAGCTTTGAAAGAAAAGTTTTAATTTTGATAAATTCCTAATCATCAGACATTTCTCTTTCATGATGGTGAATGTTTTAAGTTTTGAATTTCAGTCTCTATTATGTGTTAATTTTGCTTCCACAGCTATCAGTCATTAGAGTATATTTTTAATATGATGTAATATATCTGCTTTGGAAAGCAACTTTTGATTATTTCTAAATTAGATTATCTTATGCAAAATGATACTTAAGTATGTTTATATACTAAGTGAAGTTTCAAATGTCTAAATACTTCTAAATCTTTTGATTAGCTTTTCAAGAACTTTCAGATGATTAAGCATTATTATTTTGTTATTTATCCATTTCCCCTTTGCTGATTTTGAAATTATGTACAATGTTACAGTTTTCTACCAGTTGCCTTTTGTTCAATTTTGGACTCTTTCATAGTATAAAAGATTATGAGCACATATCACTGGCCATCAGCTTTCCTTACCCACCTTTACTGTGCTAACCTGTTTCTTCCCACAAAGGCCCCCACCTCTCTTTTGAGGATATGGCTACAATGTTGATCTAATCTTGTGTATATAGTCAGAAAAGTGTTACATTTTCTGAGGACTGTGGATTGAGTGCTGAAAAAAAAAGCATATAGAGAACAGTGTTCAAGGAGAACATTAGCATAGTCACAATAGGATACTTTGCTTTTTTAGAAAGCATACTCAGTTCCTGACAACCACAACCAGGTCCTTTCCCAGGAGAGGAAATAGCAAGCGATTTTAAGTAAAAATAGAAGTCAGGCAGTTATCACACACCCTTAATCCTATCATTTAGCAGGCAGGATCTCTGTATGTTCAAATCCACACTAGGGAACAGCCAAGCATGGTGACACACGCCTTTAATTCCAGTACTACCCATAGAGACCTGGAGGTTTGTACAGACAGACAAAGTAACCAAGCTGTGTAGGAAGAGGAAGTGAGGTAGCTGGGCTAAGATAGCCAATGAGAGGGCAGAACAGCAAGGCAATAAAAGGCTGGTTAGACAGAAAGTCATGGCATTTGGAAGCTGCAGAGCTCGTGAAGTAAGGTTGGATAGTGGCTACTCCTATATTTGGCTTTCACCCTATATTTGGCTCTGTGTTTTTTATTTAATAAGGCCATTTAGAAATTTGTCTACATTCCCTCTCTTCAACTGGCCTCCCCCCAGAGCTCAGCCTGATGCTTGGCTGTGGATCTCTGTATCTGCTTCCATCAGTTACTGGATGAAGGCTCTATGATGACAGTTAGGGTACCCTCTCATCTGATTACCAGGGTAAGCCAGGTTAGGCGTCATCTCTGCTACTGCTAGTAGTCTAAGCTGGAGGCATCCTTGTGGATTCCTGGGAACTTCCCTAAAACCAGGTTTCTCCCTATCCCCATGATGTCTCCCCGTATCAAGGTATCTTTTTCATTGCTTTCCCACTCAGTCCCTATTTCAGTTCAACCATCCTGTTCCCTTATTTCTCACCCCATTCCTCTACCTTCTATTGCTCCCCCCATCCCCAGTTTACTCATTGGAATCTCCTCTGTTTCCCCATCCCAAGGTGATCTCTACATCCCTCTTAGGGTCCTACTTGTTAGCTAGCTTCTCTGGAGCTGTGAGTTGTAATCTGGTTATCATTTGCTTTATATCTAGTACCCACTTATGAGTGAGAACATACCATGTTTGTCTTTCTGATTCTGGGGTCCCTCACTCAGGATAATATTTTCTAGCTCCATCCATTTGCCTACAAATTACATGATGTCACTCCATTGTGTGTAAGTACCACATTTTCTTTATCCATTCTTCGTTTGAGGGCCATTTATGTTGTTTCTAGGTTCTAGGAACATAGTTCAGCAAGTGTCCCTGTAGTGTGGTTGAGCATTTTTTGGGTATATGCCCAAGAGTGTTATCATTGGGTCTTGAGGTAGATTGGTTCTCAACTTTCTGTGAAACTGCCGTACTGATTTCCAAAGTGGCTGTGCAAGTTTGCACTCCCACCAACAATAGAGGAATGTTCCCCTTGCTCAACATCCTCTCCAATACTAGCTGTCATCAGTGTTTTTGATCTTACCCAATTTGAGAGGTGTAAGATGATATCCCAGAGTCATTTTGCTTTGCAATTTTTCTTGATGGCAATGGATGTTGAAAATTCCTTACAGGTCTTTTGGTCATTTGAGGTTCTTCTATTGAGAATTTCCTGTTTAGCTCTGTAGCTCATTTTTTTTTTTTAATTTGATTTTTTTTTGGGGGGGAGGTATTTTAATGCCTAGTTTCTTGAGTTCTTTATATATTTTGGAGATCAGTCCTCTGTCAGATGTGGGGTTGGTGAATATCTTTGCCTATTCTGTAGGCTGTCATTTTGTCTTATTTAATGTGTTCTTTACCTTACAGAATCTTCTCAGTTTCAGGAGGTCCCATTTATTAATTGTTGCTCTCAGTGTCTGTGCTACTGGTATTATATTTAGGAAGTGGTCTCCTGTGCTTTCAATGTTATTTCCTACACTCTATTTTATCAAGTACAGTGTAACTGGATTAATGTTGAGCTCTTTGATGCACTTGGACTTGAATTTTGTGCATGGCTATAGATATGGATCAATATATTTGCAATCTTCTACATGTTAACATTCAATTATGTCAGCACCATTTGTTGAAAATGCTTTCTTTTTTCCATTGTATAATTTTGGTTTCTTTGTAAAAAATCATGTGTTCATTGGTGTGATGATTTATGTCAGGGTCTTCAGTTCAATTCCATTGATCCCCATATTGGTTTTTATGCCAATACCAAGCTATTTTTATTACTATAGCTCTATAGTAGCGCTTAATGTCAGAGATCGTGATGCCTCCAGAAGTGGCTTTGTTGTACAGGATTCTTTTAACTATCCTGGGTTTTTTGTTTTTCAAAATGAAGTTGAGTATTATTCTTTCCAGGTCTGTTAAAAATTGTGTTGGGATTTTGATGGAGATTGCATTGAATCTGTAGATTGCTTTTGGTAAGATTGCCATTTTTACTATGTTAATCTTACCTATCACATGGGAGTTCTTACTATTTTCTGATATCTTCAATTTCTTTCTTCAGAGACTTAAAGTTCTTGTTGTACAGATCATTCACTGCTTACTTAGAGTTATCCCAAGGTATTTTATATTATTTGTGGCTATTGTAAAGGGTGATGTTTCTCTGATTTCTTTCTCAGCCCATTTATCATTTGTCCATAGGAGGGCTACTGATTTTTTTTTTACTTAATCTTGTATCCTGCCACATTATTAAAGGTGTTTATCAGCTATAGAAATTCCCTGGTAGAATTTTGGGGGGTCACTTATGTATACTATCATTTTATCTGTAAATAGTGAAAGTTTGACTTCTTCATTTCCAATTTGTATCCCTGTAATCTCCTTTTGTTGTCTTATTGCTTTAACTAGAACTTCAAGTACTATATTGAATAAATGTGGGGAGAATTGATAGCCTTGTCTTGTTCCTGATTTTAGTGAAATCACTTTGAGTTTCTCTTCATTTAATTTGATGTTGGCTTTTAGCTTTGCTGTAAATTGCCTTTATTATGTTTAGGTGTGTTCCTTGTCTTTCTGATCTCTCCAAGACTTTTATCATCAAGGGGTGTTGGATTTTGTCAAAGGCCTTTTCAGCATCTAATGAAATGGTTGTGTTGTTTTCTTTTTTCTTTCAGTTTGTTTATATGGTGTATTACATTGACAGATTTTTGTATATTGAACCATCCTTGCATCTCTGAAATGAAGCCTATTTGATCATGGTGGATAGTTTTTTGATGTGTTCTTGGAGTCGGTTTGCCAATATTTTATTGAGTATTTTTGCATCAATGTTCATGAGGAGATTGGTCTATAATTCTCTTTCTTTGTTGCATCTTTGTGTGGCTTCAGAATCAGAGTAACTATAGCCTCATAAAAGAAGTTTGGTAAAGTTCCTTCTGTTTCTAGTGTGTGGAACAATTTAAGGAGCATTGATTTTTAACTATTCTTTGAAAATCTGGTAGAGTTCTGTGTTGAAATCATCTTGTTCCTGGGATTGCCTTTTTGTTGTTGTTGTTGGGAGACTTTTAATGACCTTTTCTATTTCATTAGGGTTATTGGTCTATTTAAATTGTTTTTCTGGTCTTGATTTAACTTTGGTATGTGGTACCTATCCAGAAAATTCCCAATTTTTTTATTTTTTCCAATTTTTTGGAGTACAGGTTTTTGAAGTATAATCTGATGTTTCTCTGGATTTCCTCATTGTCTGGTGTTATGTCTCCCTTTTCATTTCTGATTTTGTTAATTTGGATATTCCTTCTCTGCCCTTTGGTTAGTTTGGATAAGGATTTGTCTATCTCATTGATTTTCTCAAAGAACCAACTCTTTGTTTCATTGATTCTTTGTATTGTTCTCTTTGTGTCTATTTTATTGATTTCAGCTCTCAATTTGATTATTTCCTGACTTCTCTTCTTCCTGAGTGATATTGCTTCTTTTTTCTCTAGAGCTTTCAGTTGTGCTGTTAAGTCACTCATGTGAAATTTCTCTAATTTCTTTATATTGGCACTTAGTGCTATGAATTTTCCTCTTATCAATGCTCTTATAGTGTCCCATAAGTTCGGGTATGTTGTACTTTCATTTTCATTGAATTCTAGGAAACGTTTAATT
This sequence comes from Peromyscus leucopus, assembly GCF_004664715.2. NCBI lineage: Eukaryota > Metazoa > Chordata > Mammalia > Rodentia > Cricetidae > Peromyscus > Peromyscus leucopus. Next base: position 23,174,446 of record NC_051077.1, on the reverse strand, counting down.
TCTTTCTTTATTTCTTCCTTGAACCGTTGCTGATTCAGCTGAGCATTATTCAGTTTCCATGAGATTGTAGGCTTTCTGTAATTTTTGTTGTTGTTCAAATCTAACTTTAAGCCATGGTGGTTTGATAGAATACAGGATGTTATTCCAATTGTTTTGTATCTGTTGAGATTTGCTTTGTGACCAAATATGTGGCCGATTTTAGAGAAGGTTCCATGGGGTGCTGAGAAGAAGGTATATTCTTTTTTTGTTAAGGTGGAATGTTCTGTGGATATTGATTAAATTCATTTTAGTCATAACATCTATTAGGTCCCTTATTTCTCTATTAAGTTTCAAGCTGGCAGATCTGTCCAGTGGTAAGAGTTGGGCGTTGAAGTCTCCCACTATTAATGTATGGGGTTTGATATGTGATTTAAGCTTTAGCAATGTTTCTTTTACACACTACATAGCCTTCTTACCCTATGCTTTTTATGTGCCTGCAGGTGGTCTCACCTACTGGGTTCAAAATTATATTTGCCTTAATAATTTCTAAATTGTAAATTATTCCTATAATATTTGAGATTCTATCATATGGATATCTGCATTTTTTAAAAGGGATGTTCTATCATTAGTGTAAGGTCACATTAACTGAACTTTTTTTCTGCTAGATTTATTTGAATACTGCAAATCTTTTTAAATCAACATATACATATATTCATGCTCAATTGCATGCACCATGTGATTCTTGTTTTTTAATTTCCCTTCAACTTATTTTACTTTCTTTAATTATATTATTCAGTTGTATCTTTTAGATGTGATCTACAGATAAAGTTTCCTCAGTTTGATTTTAGTCATAATGAAGCAACAAAGATTTAAAAGAGACTAACTAGTTTCATGATACTAGTATTTTCTCAAACACAAGATAGTAGATGTTTTTCTTTGGGAACAAAAGAGAAATATTAGCTCTTTATCATGCATCAGACTCCAAATTGAATGTCCCAAGGTTATAATAGTAATATGACCTTCATTAATATTTTTAATATTCAAAATCCAAAATTGATTTTAATATTTGGAATATTTGGAAATGAAGAAAGTCTTAGATTATTTATACATATATATTTATCCTCATCTCTGTTTTTTTTATTATTTCTATGTAACAGTACAGGGAAAGTGTGCAGGGGCAAACACTGAAGTTCCTTTGTATACCACACTTTCAAGCTAGAATTAATATGTAGGATGACACTTTTTTTTTCAAATTCCCATTATTCAATAAAATTTTGCTGAAATATTGTTCTTTCAAGATTTCATTAACTTTCAGCAATTGTTCTTTAATATCAAGAGTGTGAATAAAATATTCATTGCAATAGGCCATTTATTTTTTAATAGAGGTAGGACTTGTTACCTCCTTTCACACTTTCAGTGACCTCTGTGCTACCATAAAAGCAGTGAACCAGAGGTGACAGAGGAAAGGCCTGTGTGAGCATGCTTGACTGTATGTTTTAGAGAGAACATTCTTGAGTGTTCTGTATTTGAGTTTGATCTTAATGTTATATAATATGTTTAACATGCATGTTAATAGAGAAACAGAAAAATGTGCACAATTTACAACACATATATTTAAATACATAGATAACTTGATGAATGTAAAATAAAACACATATATGAAAAAAATTCATGTGTTATAAATATATTTCAACTCCTAAGTCACATTTCACATATTTGAATGCAGTGAATGGCTAAATACAAGTTTCTGGCTTTATGTCCTGTTCTATCAGGACTTTGAAAGTATCATTGTTCATTCATTCAGAAGCTAATTAATGTTTTCAATGCCATGTTGTCATCATTTCATCATTTCAATAAACACTTGAAAATACAAGGAGTAAGTTTAGGCAGGTAATTTTGTTTTTTGCTTTTTTGTTTGTTTTGTGTATGTGTGTGTGTGTGTTGGTTTGTTTTGTTGTTGTTGTTTTATCCTGCTTTAGTTGATTCAAGTGCTCTCATCAACTGGTCACAGTGCCCACATCATATCACAGTCATACATCTTTACGTTACTAACAATCTGGCAGACATCATTACATCATAAAAGACGTTGGTTGTTGAAAATCTGACATACTGTGGTCAACATACAGAGAAGAGAAAGAAATAAAAGTAACAAGTCTTTGCTTCTGTTTCCTCTGCTATTTTGTCTTTCCATTTTACAAACCCCACAGATAGAATAAAAACTTAATTTAAACATCTTGATAGCATTTTGCATACTATATTAACTCTGGATGAAATAGCTTAAAGAAAATCATTAAATGAACACATATTTGCAAAGAAACTGTGCCTCCTTTTGGTGACTGGTTCTTATTTTGGAATCAACTGTCACACATTTCTTCTGCACCCAGGAGGTAAAGTTGAAACAAAGGAAAATATTAATGAATTTGACATTTACAATGTGAATGATTCAAGTTTGAATTATGTACTTGTTTTCAACTGCATTCACACTTGGTGTACTCAAAGATTAAATCATATCTGGTTCTGATACTAGTATTTTGAAAACATAATTAGTTTTGGTTCCTCATCCATGCAGATAAACATCTATCATGGCCTTACTTATATAAAGAATCAATAAGAAGTCCATGAGTCATATGTGTGTCTGTCTGTCTATCCGTTTGTTATATACCTTCTTATTTCAATATATTCCTATAATTTGTGCTCCCAAGATTCTGAGTAAAGAACATCATGAGTAGTGAGCCAGTCTAGGGCACATGGTAGCAAATGTCATATTTAGAATGTTCTCACTTTTATTTAATCAAAATCTAGTTATGATCATGGTATCCCTTGATATTTTAAAATTTCACAACTAGCTTTATATCCATTTCTTAGAAAAAAAAATATTGTTACAATATACTTTTGAAAACAATGTATATATTTTCCAAACTAACATAAATAGTTTCATAAAATTAATCAATGTTTATTATATTTTAATATATTGTCAAATTAGATTATAGTTGTTCATCTTAATATGACCAGCAGAATTAACATATAATCTCAGAGAGTTTGGTTGTGTGTGTGTGTGTGTGTGTGTGTGTGTGTGTGTGTGTATGGATGGATGAGGAATAAGAAAAACAGCAACTAAAAAGGGAGAGAAGGAAGGAAGAGAGATGGGATGGTTTAGGGAGTATGAAAGAAGAAGCAGGAGGGACAGAGAAGGAATAAAGGGGATAAAAAGAGAGATAGACAATAGATAGATAGATAGATAGATAGATAGATAGATAGATAGATAGATAGATAGATAGTTAGAGTAGGGGATTTTCATAGTCTTCCATGGTGTGTCTACTAATACGCATTCCTATAAGAGTGTGCAAATTTCCCCTTTTTTGAATTTTCACAAACTTATCTTTCAAATCTTGGCAAATCAGTTTTGGCAGGTGTGAAGTAGTACTTTAGTCTGGATTTAATTCACATGTTTCCAAATGCTTAGTGGTGCCCAGCCTTTTTATATATTTACGGGCCATATTTTATGTTGTCATTTGAAAATGCTGAGAGTATTTTTTGAGTACTTTCCTCAGTTTTACATCAGTTCATTTGTTTTTGTATATGTTGTACTAACACATAATTACCATGTGATCCAGCTACTATCTAAAGAATTGAAAATCATTATGTTGAAGAGATGGATATTTGCATTCCCAGACACCTTGCATCATGTTTACAATAACCAAGTTAAAGAATCAATCTAAATTCTATGAATGGATATAAACAGTGCATGAATGGATAAAAAATGCAGTGTGTGTGTGTGTGTGTGTGTGTGTGTGTGTGTGTGTGTGTGTTTGTGGTTGTGTTGTGTGTGTGTGTGTGTTACACTATTTTAGAACTAAAATCCTGATACAACATTGTAGTTGGATGTTTCTCTGGTCTGCCTGGGCACTGAGGTCAGGATGAAACTCTCCTGCCCAGTCCTGCAGCTGTTCAGACCCAAATAAATGTACAGATGCTTAATATTAATTATGAACTGTATGGCCATTAGCTCAGGTTTATTATTGACTAGCTCTTACACTTAAATTAACCCATAATACTTATCTATGTTTAACCATGTGGCTTGGTACCTTTTCTCAGTTCTGCCTTGTCATCTTGCTTCCTCTGTATCTGGCTGGTGATTTCTGACTCAGCCTTCCTCTTCTCAGATATCCCCTCCCACATCCCCTCCTAGATAAAATATATTGTAGGAAAAAAATCAATTAGAAAAAGGGAGGGGTAATTCTGTTTCCCAACATTGCCAAAGATCTGAAGAGAAGAAATCCCACTCCCCAAATGCTTCCCTCCTTCTTTCACCATGCCTTTCTCTCCACACCTCCCTGTTTGGCTTCTTCCCCTCTCTAATTCCTTTTAGATTATTAGAGACAAGGGTGTCATAGCCCAGGGTGGCCTTGATCTTTCTGTGTAACATAGGATGACCTTGAACTTCAAATCCTTCTACTTTGTGAGGGCTGACCTTGCAGGCAGGTGACACAGTGGCTGGCAAGCTCCTTTTTTAAAGTTGCATCCATCCACTCATCAGGGTGTTGCTCTCAGTGCTGAAATGCTTTCTCTACTTGCCAACACTGCTCTACTGGGGTCTAAGTTTCCAATTTGTGAGATTCTGAAGAATCTAAAACATGCAAGCTATAACATGTTTTCAAGATATTTTGCTATAACACAAATAACTTGCCCTTTGTTGTAAAGTTAATACAGTGACTTTTCCAGCACTTATGGATTACATGGTCTTTGTTCTTTGTCAACTACCTGAAATCTTTGCTGCAGAAGGAGACAGAACAAGAAAAAATACTAGTATTGCTGCATTAACATGCATTTCTTTTTATAAAGCAGAGTATCAGGCTTCATTTATGAACCAAAGTTTGGTTGCATCTATCTATAGAAGATAATTAAAGGACGCTAACACACAATATACTTCATAATCCAATAGAAACTTGTTTAAACACTACTAAGTTCCTGAAAGTGTTTCTTTGAAAATTGAATATTGGTAACATTTACCTTTCTTCAATTTTACTATTTTATTAGAAGTAAAGGATATTTTCTTATACTCCAGTTCCACCATTACCATGGTTATTACTTTTTAATCCAGTTATAGTCAGTGATAGGTACTTGAGAATTTAACCATGAGCTTTATCGGGCAGGTAAAACAGAATGAAATTATTTTTCTATGAGCAGTATTTCTTATATTTCTCATAGTAATAGACTTTTAAGTATTTGACTATTTCTAAGTTGTTTATTGTCCAAAGAGAGCTTTTTTGAGCACACACATTTTTTATAATATCAACATGCTGCAATTAAAGAAGCAAGTCAAATGAAAAGAAAAGATATTCTAAAAAATGTCCGTTAATGTAAGACCAGCAGTTGCTTTTCCAATCAATTCTTAAGCTATCATTAATCATGGTGGACCAAAATCTTCAAGACTATAATTCGAAAGCAAATTTTTCATCATGGGAAATTCTGATGAAGTCACATGATTTCCTAAAAAGGTCAAGACATCACTGAGTCACTTTGCTATGTATACCACTTAATCAAATATTCTGAATTTTTGTGTACAGCAATTGTTTTAAGTTTAGACTATTAATTTTAGGGCTATTTTGACTTTTTACCCATCTTAGTGGATTTTTTCTACCAATATTCCAGATTTATGAGACAGGATGATGTATCCAGAATAATGATTTATTTGTGTCATCATGCTGGGCAGTTCAAGAGAAAGAGCTTGTATCTGGTAGAGGCCTTCATATTGTTTCATGTTGTGGGAGCAAGAGGAAGAATAAGTGACCATGTGAGACACAGAATGGGGCTGATGTCCATCCATGCTAAAGTACTCCACTAACCTAGTAGTGGCTTTGCCTTTGTGAAGGGGTCAAACCAGCTCAGTGACTACCAACATGGCCTACCTCACAATGAACACTAGAGTTCAACATGAGAGTGCCCTCCCTTTTTTATTTGTAGCATTTCTTATTATTTCAATTTGTTCATTGTCCGTTTTATATATGTGGTGAATACATCCTGATTACTCTCCTCCTATACCTTCTTCTTCCTCCCCTTCAGCCCAACTGAAACACCCTCCTTCCTAAACTCCTATATCCCAACATTCATGTTTCATTGTTTATGAACCACTGAGTTTAGCCAGCACTCTCTGTATGATCTTGAAAGTTAACGGAACATTCAGACACAGCAGCTGTTAGTACTTATTTAGGATACATGCCTATTTTGATAGCCTTTGTTTCTGTTATAATAATTTAAAATACACTAATGATTAATCAAACACAATTGTGTGGAATACACATTAGTCACTCTTGCTCTTAGTGACTTTTTTGTTTTCTGTTTTATTCTACTAACAAGCCATGGTTTATCCAGTTTTTAAGGGGTTATGATAATCATCAGCTGTTATAAAAATTCAGAAATTAAAGGGGACAAACTATAGATCCAAATCAGCAGGATGTTTATGACACAGGACAGCAACAGGATATCCAAGAGGAGCCCAAGTATTGGTGGTATAATGTAGTGGCATTTGCTCTGCCCATGACCTTGGGCTAAACTGCCTGAAGGAGGTGGTGCTTCTTGCTGTTTTATGTGACCTCTTGGAAGAGTGGAGGATCACAAGGTCTCTTCTCCCTTCTTCCTGCTTTCTGGTGTGATAGATAGAACTCCCAGGTGGATTCACTCCCTGTCAGATCAGAGCATGATTTCAGCTGTCTACTCAATTTTGTATTTGTGAGTGTATTTCCTCAATTTATACCCTAATAAATTTCCCTAGTACTCCTTAAGCAGACTCCCATGGACTTCTTGCTTTATGCTTTGATAACTTAGAATTCTGTTGACGTGAGACATGATTGCTCCTGGCAAATTACAAAGATTACTCCAATAGCTGCCCTATCCTGAAGATTCTAACTTTAGCATCGAAAAATTTTCTTAGCACAGATATGAGAGGATTATAACTGTAACTATCTAATCTTCAGCCCCATCAAAGACCCAAGAAGAAAAATAATATTAACTGAGAAAACAGGAAGGGCAAGCAAGCAATTTCTGAAAAATTGTGAAAATAGACAAGAGACAGCTGACAGTTTGGACAGCCATCTAAAGTTTCTCAGCAATGTTGGGCATCCATTTTTATCTACAGGCCTGGAAAATATGACAGACCATTACCAAAAGCAAGAATTTTGAAAGACCATCTCATCTTTTCTTGGCAAGGACCAATAGTCACTTTTCCTCATGTCCTGCTCATCCTTGCCATTTTTATGACTATAAAATGTTTGAAGCATTTCCTCATCACTGTTATCCCTACTTTCTATGTCCTGTAATCTGTGAAGCTAACCATGTTCTCCAAGATAACACATGGAAAAATGTTTTACTCTGCATTCCATTGCATTATCATTTTTGTAGATATCTCTGCATATGCATCCCACCATATACACAGTGATACCATTAACTTCCTTCATATCAGTAGTTTTATATTTATACTTACAGTATATTTAATCTATTCAGTAGCTTTTCTCATCTCTCCTGATTGTTAAAACTTGTTTGTGTATAAATATCCTGAAAAAGTGATTAATTTTTTTTTAATATATGAGATGATAGTTTCCTGTTACAATCCCCAAAGTTTGGTTTTCAGAGTCATTATTGTGTGACATTTAGAATTGCTATTGTTTCTAGTCATAACATCAGACACTAGCATCTTTATTTGAACAAACTCTGGCTAACTGTTTTCCTGATATATCCCAAGATATTTATATTGCAAGCAGCTCAGTTTAATTTAATTTGACCAAAAGCTTCCTATGATTTTTCTTTGAAGCCATCTATGAGGTGTAGTAATAAGTTGCATTTGAATTTACTTTTGTCTGTGTCCACAATCCTTACCCATACAGAATGGCATTCATCTATACTTTCTAGGTATAAATTTGGAAATTTCTGAGGTAGTAGACTCATTCTCGGGACATATTAGGAAAAATTTTCATTTTGTCTTACCTGCCCACTATAGGTTATTGGTTAGTTTTTTCTACCACATTCTGTTGTGGTCATGGACTTTCTCTACCAATAATCTCTTATGCTTGATATCCAGGTTTTTTATTTATTTAATATTTTTATTTTATAATTAACTTAATTTTACATATCTGCCACGAATTCCACCGTCCTCCCTCCTCCCACCCCCTAAGGAGCCCCCATGGAACTGGAGCAGGCCCCTCTGGATAATTGAGACTGTTGATTAGCTTGAACTGTTTGGGAGGCCCACAGGCAGTGGAGCCAGGACCTTTCCTTGGTGCATGGGCTGCCTCTTTGGAGCCTGAGGCCTATGCAGGGATACTTTGCTCAAACTTGGTGTAGGGAGGAGGGGACTGGACCTGGCTTGGCTGAGTCTGCCAGGTTGGGCTGACTCCCCAGGGGAGATCCAGTTTTTGGTTTTTATATTTTGTGTGTGAGTGTGTGTGTGTGTGTGCATGTGTGTGTTTGCATGTGTGTGTATGAGAGAGAGAGAGAGAGAGAGAGAGAGAGAGAGAGAGAGAGAGAGAGAGAGAGAGAGAGAGAGAGAGAGAGGAGGTTTCTTAAACTTATTTCACTAGTGATTTCATTTCACTGCTGGAATTCTTACACAGGTCTAGATACATGGTTATATTTTAAAGTTATACCAATCAAACATTTACTGACTACAAATCATAAATAAATGATAAATAATTTTGTGGTACAAAGTGATGACAATATATCTGGAGCAATTCAAAAACTATGAGGATTTTTATTCCAATCCTTAGTCAAAATTCATTAACTATTTTATGAGGATCATACCAGCAACTCACATAGTTGTAAAATCAAATATTTATTCTTGATAAAATCCAAAGATATATTTATTTGATATCTGCATGATGAGGAACTAATGGTAATAAACTATTAAAAAGTCTTTGTTTTCTGAATTTAAATCAGGTAGCAGGGAATACTGTAGATGCTTCATCCAACATGAGCACTTACAGTTGCTTATACTTGTCACCCTGAATAGTTATAAGTCTCTGCATTGACAGCTACTCATTATAAAAGAGCCAAAGTTGACAACACAAATATATGAGTGTAAACATAAATACTTAGAAGGTGGTTTGATAGCATGGCCATTCAACAGGACAAACTATGTTATGCTATGATTAGGGAGATACCTGGTTTACAGTACCAAGAATGAAGTTTTTCATGTGAAAGAAAATTGCTCATATACAATCAGCAAGTATTTATTTACCCTAATATCTGTCTCGTCATTATTTTACCAGTGGGTACAACTTGCCAGGTGATTCTGTATTGTAGCATACATGGTCCAATGCTGAGTAAAACTACTAGTGTCTTTTTCCCCATAATAGTCTGCATAGTACCTTCAGGTACTATATAAATTAGATTGTAAGGGGTCCTCTAGACATTCCAGGTTGATTTCTCTATGTCCTGCATCCAGAGTAATGTCTTCATCTATAGAAACTTTCTATTTACTTATGGCGAACAACCAAGAGCAATGTCCACAGACTATATTGTTTTGGGTGCCTTAGGGAGAGTTATCCCATACTTGGATCTGGTGTTTTCACTTAATAAGCCGTGTTTTCAGGGAGTAGCATTGCCTAACCATGGAAGATGTTATTGTTGGAACTCTTTGAGAAATATTATATCTTAATTGCCTTATAAACTAGTGGATTTCTACAAGGCTTCTTTATTTATCATCCATTTTGGCTAACCCAACCCCTATCCTCTCCTGGCATACACTACTGAGAGGAGTCTGCCTTAAATATTCTTAGAAAGATAAAAAATCTGATGATCAAATTTATATTATTACATATTCATATTCTCTCCAAAACTCAAACTACTTTATTTGAGAGATTTTAGGATCTCAAAGTATTTCCTTTCCAGATTTTTTTGAATATATAACATGGAGAAGTATTTCTTTTAAAATTTTGCCTGAGCACGTACATTAACAAAACAAAACAAAAAATAGAACAACAAAAATCAATAACCTTATTTATATCCTTGATTTAATAAGGGGAAGCTCCAAAGCTCAGCAGCATTAAGCCAGTGCATTCCTTGTAGTAAGGATACTTAGGATGAGCATAACTTTTGTGTCTTTTTAAGCTCACAATGAGGTACTTTTAAATATCAGCATGAAGAAAATTTCTATATATCCTGGTGACTAGTGACATTGTGTATGAAAGAGTTCTGGTGAGCGTGAAAGGAGAATACGGGTCTTATGAAATGCCGAGTGGGAAAATGAAAGGACTTTAGCTGGGGAGGATTAAGGGAGGGGAAGAGAGTGAATATTGTGAATGTTCTGCCTGAAGAGATCAAACATATCTGAAAGCCAATTATTTTATTCCTCTCCTAACCATCCTGATGACATGATTATTTTCATCTGTATTCTTGTTTTATTTCTTTTTTTATACACTCACTTTCATGGTTGCAGGGCTTTATTTTTTAAGCGTTATTTCATTTTGGGTATTTTCATTTAATAACTGCTAGACATCTATACAGTGAAGCATACCATGAAACAAAAATTAAAAACTGTATAAGTATTTTACATTATTATAAATGGAGCTATTAATTTGAAATGCGAGGCATTCATCTAAAAATACATACTTTTGCTTTGTGGTTTATTATGGGCTTGTATTGTAATAAATTATGTTATTAATTCTGCTGCTCAATAGAATCATGAGTTTTAAGTAAATTTTGTACTTTAGCTGCACTCTGATTTGTTATTTTTTCTTATATTTTTTATGAGCATTATCATTAATTCTTAAATTGTAGTTGAAAATAGTGGGGGTTTTGTTTTGCATCTTGTTTTTTTTTCTCTTTGTTTGTTTGGTTTTCACCTCTATTAGGTATCCATAAAAACCTGGTTGTACCAAGTAAAAGAATATTTTCGAGAAGGCTTTCCACAGCTAGTCACTGTGCCAATGTAGTACAAATATTGTTGCTTATGTTGATGGAGGACTGGACATCTATAGATGTAATCTATTATTTAGGATATAATTTATTCTTTAGGCTGGGACAGTGGAAATAACTGCAACTATAAGATCATTTTTTTTCTTTTTAATTTCCATGTCAACTTTTCTCTTTATGCTCATGAGTATACAAAATACACGGGCACTCAAACTCTTGGTATGTTATACTGGCAGTTTATTCCAACTCTTATTTTCATTTAGAATCACATGAACATTGGACTCTGGGTGTGTAGAATTTATCCGTGTGTATTCTAATTTTACCTTGTCATTATTCTCAGATTCCTTTTCTTCATTTAAACATGTTTTCTTTCTATTTATTTCTTGTCCGCTGACTCTTCAAATGATAGTGGTATTGACTACTGTATAAAACTGTAACATTTTATTTTAAACGGTTGATTAAAAATATCCAAAAATATAAATCAATATACAAATCAATATACACTTCTGTGGTTCAATTTAAGTCTGACTTTGATACACTTGGACATCTATTTAATCTTTCAGGTGTCCTATGAAAATAATGAGTGTCTTGACTGAGCAACTAATGCAGTAAAACTTAGTATTAGTAGAGATTTCATTACTTTTAATCATAGCTAATTTATTTAAATTCCCAAGAAACTCTCCTAATAGACCTGTGAGCCTTATACTGTACCTAGTTAATTACTTCTTAGTAAAAATGAGCACTCAGAGGCCCACATAGTAGTTTAGCAAATGAATAAATTTGTCACCCAGATGTTCTGTTCTTGAGAAACTGTTGTGTCTTGTCAGTTCTGGGCAGTCTTCTAATTGGCTTGTGTTTAAAGAACAGTGTCAAAAATTGAAATTGCTATTCTTGAAAATATTTTATTAGCGGCTTTATAGACAGCCCAAAAGTATCTTCACAGAGTAAAAGCAAAAGTAAGGTAAAATTGGGAATCAATCTCCCCCAAGATCCAGCTATACCACTCTTGGGCATAGACCCAAGGAATGCTCAATCATACCACAAGAGTACTTGCTCAGCTATGTTCATATCAGCATTGTTTGTAATAGCCAAAACCTGGAAACAACCTCGATGCCCTTCAACTGAAGAATGGATAAATAAATTGTGGCACATATACACAATGGAATACTACTCAGCAGAGAAAAACAATGACATCATGAGGTTTGCAGGCAAATGGATGGATCTAGAAAAAAATCATCCTGAGTGAGGTAACCCAGACTCAGAAAGACAAATATGGTATGTACTCACTCAGAGGAGGATACTAGATGTGGAACATCAATGACTGGACTGCTACTCATATCACCAGTGAGCATACCTGGAAAACAGGTCCCCAAGAAAGACACGGGGATCACCCAATGACGGAGAAATGGATGGGATCTACACGAACAGCCTGGACATGAGTGGGAGCAATGAAGGGCGAGGGTTGAGGGAAAGAGAGCGGGAGATCCCAGCTGGATCAAGAACAGAGAGGGAGAACAAGGAATAGGAGACTATGGTAAATGAAGACCACATGAGAAAAGGAAGAAACAAAGTGCTAAAGAGGCCCACAGAAATCCACAAAGATACCTCCACAAAAGACTGCTGGCAATGGCCGAGAGACAGCCGGGACTGACCTACTCTGGTGATGGGATGGCCAAACACCCTAATAGTCGTGCCAGAAACCCCATCCAAGGACTGAAGAATCTGGATGCATACATCCATGGCTAGGCCCCAGGTGGAGCACTGGGAGTCTAATTAGCGAGAAAGAGGAGGGTTTATATGAGTGAGAATTGTTGAAACCAAGGTTGGATAAAGCACAGGGACAAATATCCAAAGGAATGGAAACACATGAACTATGAACCAAAGGCTGAGGGGCCTCCAACTGGATCAGGCCCTCTGGATAGGTGAGACAGTTGATTGGCTTTATCTGTTTGGGAGGCATCTAGGCAGTGGTACCAGATCCTGGGTTCCTTGCATCAGTTAGCTGTTTGAAACCTGGGACTTATGCAGGGACGCTTGTCTCAATCTGGGAGGAGGGGACTGGACCTGCCTGTACTGAGTCTACCAGGTCGATCTCAGTCCTCGGTGGAGGCCTTGATCTGGAAGAGGTAGGAATAGGGGGTGGACTGGGGGGAAGGGGAGGGGGCAGGAAGGGGGAGAACAAGGGAATCTGTGGCTGTTATGTAGAACTGAATAGTATTGTAAAATAAAATAAAAAAAAAGGCAGGAAAAAATTTTTAAAAAAAGTAAGGTAATGTTTATATAAAGGTTTTAGAATATTCAGGTGTTAAATCAGAGTTTGATAATGAAACCAATAATCAGAAAACAAAAGTCCCAGGCTTCATCTTTCACTGTGTTTTACATGTTGAGTCTCAAAGTCACCTACGTGAGAGAATGAACTGGGGTCAGGTTCCAATAAGTGCTATTTCCTCATTGGACCAGGTGCCCATAGAATTAGTTCCATCTGCTTCAGTGAAAGATCACACTTCCAAAAGTATATGGATATCACAAATAGTACTTGATGGGCACAAAAGAAAACAACAAACAAACCCACAAAACAAAGACACCAAATGGGTGGATAGGTAAAGTATGGATAGGAGCAAGGAGTTAGAGGAGAGAATTAATATGATTAAAAACACATTGTGTGAAATTATCAAAGAACTAATAAAAATACAAAGTATCATGACAATCCCAGAGACAGCATTTTTTTCCCAATCAATGTTGATTTTTCTTAATATTTTGCCCAAATTCATTTTGTATGTAATATCCCCACTCAATTTATTAGCCTTAAATATTAGTCTCATTCCCTGCAGCTTTATACCTTTATGAACAGCTTAGAAATTAACGAAATATTTTTATTGATGACTTTGTTAAAAACAAAATGAAGAAAAATAGATTGCTATAAAATTAAAGTGAAAGAATGTAAATATATTGAAAGATGAACTTTGGCACATTAGACCTCTTCAGAATTCATTTGACCAACCAGCAGTTTCTTCAGGAATTAGGCATCAAAGGAAATCAGACCAGGTTGTCACTGAGAAATGAGAAAGAAATGCATTTATAGCATGCTCGTAGAAACCAGACAATGAAACTGCATATTTATAATGAAAAAATTAATATAAAAGAAATCTTAATGTCTCTAATTAGTGTCTGTTGGCAGTTTCTACTTGATTGAGATAAATTTTCATTTTCCTAGAACTACACTGAAGTATGCAGTGTAGTGTGTGTTTCCGTAGTGACCCAGGGTTCTAGAACATTAGAAATACACACACACACACACACACACACACACACACACACACACACACCATAACATAATTGTATACAAATCAGTAGGGCATTATAATATTTCAGTGGATATATTTACTGAATAACTTTCAACATTTATTATTTCTTTGTGATGAGAACATTCAAAATCTCTTCTACCTGTTTTGAAATAAAGATTACTATTATTGCCTGAAGTCACCCTCTACTGTGCCAGAGAACACCAGCCTTTATTTCCTTCACCTACTTGTAATTCTTATCTGATGACTAGCATCTCCTTGTTACCTTCTTGTTGTGCCCTCCTAAATACCTAGTAGCCACTGTTCTATTCTCTATATTTATAATGTCAACATTTTTATATTATATATATGAGTAAGCTCAGGAGACATTTGTCTTTCTGCACCTGTCCTATTCTCTTTACAAATATCCTTTTGACTTATTAATGTTGCTGCATGTGATAATGATTCCATAATTTTCTTATAACCATATACTATCTGTATATAGTAGAATTGTAACATGTTATTTTGTTATTGTTGTTGTTTCGTTTTTCCCATTAATGGATGGACACTAAAGCTGTCTTTTTTATCTTGTCTATTGTCAATAGGGCTTCAATGAATATGGGGGGGGCAGATGTCCCTTTAATACACTTTCTCAGTATCCTCAGAAGTAGTATTGCTGGATCCATGGTAGATCTATTGTATTTAGATTCTTACTTGTTTTGTTAATTGTTGTTTAGGAATCACCCTATCTTCTCTGTAACAGCTATACTAGTTTCTATTCAAAAATACACATATGTATGAGTTCTCTTTTTTTCCCACATCTATTTTAGTGCCGCTAATAACATTCTATGTGATCATAGTCATTTCAGTTGTCACGAGATGAGATTTTCTGGAGGTTTCCATGTGCAGTTTCCTGATTATTAGTGAATACTTTGGGAAGTCTGACTCGTTTTCAGGAACTTACAGATGAGGTCAATGTTCTTAAAGCTTGAGATATTATAACTCTTATAAATTTGTTTAAGATGTTATTGTTGAAACACTTATGAGAATTGAGATTGGAATATTTGACAATCTTCAATAAAATTATCCTTTAAGCTGAAAAAAATATAAATGTTAAAAATGTGTAAACCCATGCTAATTGAATAAAATTTAATTATATACCCTTTTATTCTGATGGAAAACAAACCTCTTTTAAAGGAAATTTAACGGTTACAAATACTTGGATTTAAGTCATTTCATGATATTTTCTTTTCCTGCATACTTATTAACAAAATAACATTTTACCCTGCTCTATTCCTGTGTGCTTTTTCTCCACAAACAAGCACAGTCTTGAGGTGCAAAAAATTAGCAATCCATACACAGTACAAGAAACTATAATTAGCAAATATTTGATATTTTACTATCAGTCACTTATGGCTAAAACCTAGAGCACACATGCTGAAATATATAAAGCAGAAAAAGCACATGGGTATGGATGCTTAACTTTTTTAAAAAAATGTTCTACCAGTGTTGGTTTTTAAGGTTAAAATTTTTAACATATATGAAGTATGTATATAGATAATATCAATAAATATTTAAAGCCATTGGATGGTTTATTACAAAAGAAGTATTTTATGAGAAAGCTGAAATATTAAAACTAATTTTAGTTAATTGTGTAACTTGAATTACATTGATGTTTTGCTTATACAGTTTGATTTCTGATCCATAATTTTTTTAATATCATTATGAGTTCCCCTTCTTGGTGCTGGGATTTTGTCTGTTTGTGTGCTGCTGTCACAGTCTCCAAGAGTTCATATGTGTACCAGTCCTATTGTGTCTAGAAGATTCTATTTTCTTGGAGTCTTCCACCACTACTTTATATACCTCTTTCTACCTCCTTTTCCTCAGATATTCTGGAGCCTTGAATAGAGAGATTTTTATGAAGAGATCCCATTTATTACTGAGTGCTCCAAAGTCTCTAACTATCTATACACTACACCATTATGGATCTCTGTGTAATTTTGCATCTACTTCAAGAATAAAAAAACTCCTTTGATGAGGATTGAGTGATATACTGATTTATGGCTAGAGCAATATATTATTAGAAGTCATTTTATTGCTACATTCCTTTAGTAGAATGATAATAGTAGATATTTCTCTAGGGTCCATGACCGATCTATTGTCATGTTCTTGGCCATTTTAGCAGTTTGGGGTATGAGCTCCATGCCATGTAGTTTGCCTTAAAGCCAGTTACATAGTGTTTGGTTACTCCTATAACATTTGTCCCACTGTTGCACCAGTGTGTCTTGAAGGTAGGTCACTGTTACAAAGGACAGAGTTTGTAGCTCGGTGATATAAATATTTTTTTTCTCTTCTGGTAGCATGCAAAGTACCTTCCAGCATAAGGAACACTAGTCAGTAGGGATGAGATTTTAGCTGAGTACCGGCTCTATTTATCTATATTTGATGTCATAAGTAAGTGGTGTCTTTAGCAAAAGGATCTTACCATTGGGTTTTGGAAAGTCACCAATAGAATTGGCAATAACCTCTTATATTTATAGGAGTATATGAGACACCTTTGACCAATAACCAACAGGATGTAGCCTGTTCCTGGCAGTGGAGGTTTTACTTGGTGGCATAAGATATCCACATGTGACTCTGTCTCCCTCGTTGTATGTTGAATCCATTTAAATTCCTCTCATATATGCATGTATTTTAGAAAGTTTCTACAGTAGTAGGTTTCTGTATCTATTTTCAAAAGATCTTTAGTGTTATTTTTTCCTCCACATATTCCCTTCTTTAGCCCCAACCCCCTCTATCCTTTAATTCTACCATTCTAGTTTCTTCTTTATTGCTTTATAACCATATATTTCATTTTCCATTTTCTTTCCTGGTCCCTTACTAGCTACTTAACTTCCATGTTTATTTGGATTGAAGTGCTCCTAGCAAAAGTTTAAAAGCTCACATCCACATATACAATAAAGTATATGATATTTGTCTTTTTGTTCTGGGTTACTTCTCTCAGGGTGATTGTTTCTAGCTCCATAAATTTACCTGAACGTTTTATACTTTCAATTTTTAAGAGCTGAAAAATATTCTATCATATAAATGTATTACATTTTCATTATCCATTCATCAGTGGCTGGACATCTACTCTTTTTTCCAATTTCTGGTTACTGTGAATAGAGAAGCAATGAACATGGATGAGCCAATATCTCTGTTGTAAGATGTACAGTTCTTTGGACCTTATGCCCATGAGTTGTATAGATGGATCTTGAAGTAGATTGATTTGCAGCTTGAGTAACATCTTCTCTGATTTCTCAAATGGCTGTACAAGTTTTTATTCCCACCAGTGGTGAATTAGTGTTCCCCTTTGCCTACCTCATTGCCCACTTGTGCTGTCAGATGTCATATTGATCCTGACAATTATGACTAGGGTGAAATGAAATGTCCAAGTAGTTTTAATTTGCATTTCCCTTATGGCTAAGAATGGTGAGTTATCTGCAATTGATATACTGTTGGAAATGCTAAAATCAGTTGTCTTCAGTGGAGTGTCACCAGGTATATCAACTACACTCTAAGGTAGTTAGCTTGCCCAAGGGAGTTGGCAAGCACAAATCAGACTCCATGTTTTGTTGTGTATTCTTGCTTTGTTTTTGTTTATGTGGATGCTTTTTGTTTCCTTGGTATTATTTTGCTTGTTGATTTTTGTTTGTTTTGATAGCCATTTTAGAGAGAAGAGAGAGAGAGATAACAAAAATTGGCTAGGTGGGGATATGAGATGGGAGGAGTTGAGGAAGAGGGAAAAACTTAATCAAAAGTATATTATGTAAAAATTAAATTAAATGACTGTAGATAAAAATTAAACACATTTATTTAATTCAAAATAACTCAGCTGGGTGGTAGTGTCACACGCCTTTAATCCCAGCACTTGGAAGTCAGAGACAGTTAGATCTCTGAGTTTGAGGTCAGCCTGGTCTACAAAGTGAGTTACAGGACACCCAAGGCTACACAGAGAAACCCTGTCATGAAAAAAATATGTTGTAATTACTATAGAAAGTAGCTAAGCTATTACACTGCATTGAACAAGATAGGACTTTGAGCTGTTATTGTAGCAGATGTTGTTTTGATGTATTTCCTCTTCTAACATTTCTATTGTACTTTATAGTTATAATTATGTATATGTTTATAATAATTATAAATGTATATACACAATATATGTAATGCTATGAAAAAGTCACAAGCATTTTCTAATCATATTTCTTTAATGGCTGCCAATATTCTTAATAACTATTAAATTGGAGTTAATAAAATTAAGATAAATCCTATTTTAACAGAGAGCAATTGTAATTTTTATTGCTTAAGGAAGAAAAGGCTGTAGGTGGAAGACAGTATACTTCATGATTCATGTCTGGCCAGACAATCTGGTTCTCTTCTTTAGCATCTTGTCTCATAATCATGGATTTTAGCTTGCCAACCAGGACTGAAGTCGTAATTAGGGTTTGAGAAATACTGATTTTATTTGAAATGATAGAAGACATGGCAGATTAGGAAGAATTCTGTCTTTATGATACTTTTTTAGATTAAAGGTCATGCAAGTAAATGAGTTCATGAAATAGTCTTTCACAGGAGCAGGAGCAAGTCTTTTAGCTACCATGCTCCTAGACTCTTGAGATATAATTGGAATCAAAACTAAAATTGGAAACTATTTTCTTACTATGTTTTATATTATGGGAAAGCAGTGTTGCTTATAAGTCTATATTGTTTATAAATAAAGCATTTCCCATCCCAAACTTTGTCCACCACTCACTGAATACATATATAGATAGGTCAAAAACATTTTCTTTTCTTTTTCTTTTTATTCTTCTCTTATACAATACATCTGGACCACATTTTTCCCTCACTCAACTACTTACCGTTCTTCACCATCTTGCCTCTCCCCAAGATTCACTGCTCCTCCATTTCACCTTCAGAAAAGAGCAGTCCTCCCAGGGATATTAACTGAAGATGCAATAACAACATACAGTACGACTAGGCATAAACCTTCATACCAGCGCTGGGGGCGAGGAAAAGTATCTGAAGAGCAAAAGAGTCAGAGACACCTCCCCACGCCTACCACTGCGGCCACAGTTAGGAGTCCAACAAGACCACCAAGCTCTACAACCACAACATATATGCAGAGGATCTAGATCAGACCTATACAGGCTCTGTGGTTTTTGCTTCAGTCTCTGTGAGGCCCTCCTAGCTCTGCTTAGTGGATTCTGTGGGCCGCGGACTATTGATAGCCTTGGCCCCTCTGGCTCCTCCTCCCGCTTCTGCGTTGTTCTCCAAGTAAGGTAAGGTGCGTGATGGAGATCTTCAGTTTGGACTCTGTCTTCAAGAACAAGTGAGAATAAAGATAATTTTCCAATTCATAATCGAATCATAGGATGTTAAGTGGGGCAATACACACCTATCCTTACCCTCTCCCTCACGTTCGAGGGTACAAGAGAGGCTGAGCCTAAAACGCTAACTAAGTGTTTAGACATAAGATGCTAAAATAAGTTCTGTGGACTCAAGTGGGAGTGAAATGATTGGCTTGATTCCAAAATGATTAGAAATATTGTTTCAAAGCTGTTCTTGTTAACATATATATTTTTAATAGATTATGTACTTCTTTAAATATCACAAAATATGAGGTGTAACCTAAGGCATTGTTGACTCACTGATACAATTTAAACAATTAGGGTTCTTAACTCCAGTGTTCACTCAGAAACCAAGTATTGTTTATATATATTATACATGTGTATATGTATACATATACATTTTATCTATGATGATATTTCAAAGCCATTCGAATTTGTTGTCTGTAGCTGTGATAAACCCTACGACCAAAAGCAACTTGGAAAGAAAGGTCTTTGTTTCAGTTTACACCTCCATCATAGTTCATCACTGAATGAAGCCAAGGCATGAACTTTGAGGCATTGAAGCAGAGACCATGATGAAGCCACTTACTGATTCACTTCCTCTTGCTTGTTCAGCTCCTTTCCTGACACAGTTCAGACCCAGCACCCTAGATATTGGGGTGCTGCAGTGGCCAGGGCCCTTCTACACCAATTAGAAATTTTAAAAATGTCCCATAGGCATTCCCACGTGCTAATCTGATGGAGGAATCCACAATGGAGCTTCTTTTCCTCATCCTCATGACTCTAGTTTATGGCAAATTGACAAAAGCTATCAAATCTACAGTTAGAATTCAATTTAAATACTAATTTAAGTCAAGGTTTAGTAGACATTAGTTTCCTATTATGAGTATTTGACAGACTTAAGTAAAATTTATAAAGGAAGAAACTGAGCTTGAGAGAGATTAATTTTATTATAGTCATATAGTCATAACCAAGGTCAGAAACCTCAACCTTCAAAGTCCTAAAATTTTGCTCCTCATGATCCCATCTGCAAGCATAGAAAATGTTTTATGAATATAATTGATCTTAAAGCTATGTATCGTAAGTTTCTTATCAAATTCATATATCATCTAGCAACTGACTCCCAGAATACATGTTTGCTACAGTTTTGGGGAACAAAAATTTATTTTAAAAGGGCTACTAACTTCAGTAACCATAGATTAATCCATTCCATCATCAGTCATATAACATTGATCTTAATATTCATAGTTTTAAGTATTTGCAGTAGAAGAAGGATCTGTTTTTCAATGAAATATCCAGACTTCCCAACTTATTATGAAATTAAGTATAGTAAATCAATGGTAAGATGGCAACAAGTCTAAAGTGCATTTCACACATGTGATATTATTTCAAGTATGACAATCTAGCCGTACCTTACTTAATTGAGTTCAAACAATTTAATCTAAAAGCATCATCCAAAACAAAGTCTATTATATTAAATAGTGTTAAATATCTAATATAAGTATGTAGATTAATGCTTATAGGCATACAGGATGCAAACATGTTCACACTATCTAAATAACACTGGCAATTTAACATACTATAAATCATTGATTGCTTTCCTTATGATCCATGACAGACTGGAAACATTAACTATATCTAATTGGTTTATGAGTAAAAGTAAAAAATAAAATATCTGATATATGATGTCTCCTTATTTCATACTACTCTCATACAACATTAATATTCAAAAATCACCATGCAGGCATCTTTTAACTAGGAACTGCCTGGAACCCTAAAACTCTGTGATCTGAGATTACTTAGCTATAGCAATGCTTGATGCTGTGTATGAATCTCAAGTTTATAATTCAGAGAAGAAACATTGTCAAAGGCCCAGGTTAAAAGCTTGATTTCCAGCTTGACACTGATGGCAGGCGGTGGAATGATGAGCTGTGTGGCTTACAGAAAGATCTGCAGGTCACCGGGGATGTGCTTTTGGAGATATATTTGTATTTTTTCTTCTTCTTTTCATCTTTTACTTCCTGGCTATGAATTGAGACTTTTTCTTCTCAAATAGGTAGTACTTTTTCCTCAAGCACTACCTGATGTGAGGTGCTGCCTGGCTAATGATCCAGAACAGCATCGTTACCAATCATAGACAAGACTTGTAATACTGTGAGAAAAACAAGTCATAAGTTGTCTATCTCAGGTATTCATTACAGTGACAGATAACTAAACTATTGAGATACTGAGTGTTTGGGGAGATTTTTCACTTTAGTTTAATTTATGATAATATTGATAATGAAATATGACAAATTGTTTCAATTCTCATATGACTTTTGAATAAAGAGATTTGGTTGTATTTATCATTATATTGGAAATTGTATTTATTTTATGGCTAATAAATAATTTTTCTGAGGATTGGAAGAATATATTATTATTATTTCAAGTATTATATAGACTAGAAAGGAGACATTATGTTTTGTATATTTTATGCAAGTATGTATAGTTGTACCATGTCACAATTCTCCTTAACAGACACGCTCATTTTGAATACTGAGAAACTGAGCCTTGCAAAGAAGCATCAAACTACCAAGGATTGCAGTTATATAGTGACTGACCTGGTATTGGTTCAATTCTATCTGTATTTTTACTATATGATTGAGAAAATACTTTTCTCATCCACACTCACCTTCAAGGAATTCCAAAAACATCTTTAAAACTTGACAATATTTAGATGGAAGGAATAAGAAATTTACAAGTAGAATCACAAGACAGACACCTTGATTATAATGATAGATCTGAAAGCTGTGTACTCCATATTTCATATTTCCTTTGAGATGTGATGGTATAATGGTTTCCAAGGAATGCTGTTCAATGAACACATAAAAGTAATTGGTTATAATTGTAAAAATTGTTTAAATGGATTTGGTGTTATGGTAAATAAAGAGAGGTCTTAGCTTTCTGTCTTAAACAAACACATTTTAAAGATCTATGAAAGTGGGTATGGGGAGAGAGCTCAGCAGTGAAGAGCCCTAGCTCTTCCAGAGGACTTTGATTTGATGCCCTGAATGTACATGGCAACACACAACCATCGGTAACTTCAGTTCCAGGAGCTCCATGCCACCTTCTGGCCTATGTGGACACTGTATGCATGCAATCCACAAACATATATGTAAGTAAAACACCTACACACACAAAAGGAAAAAAAATATGCCTCATAAAAATTTTAAAAAGGTACAAATATCATTAAGTCGATTGCCATTAGATAGTTACTACAGAGACAAAACCTTGAATTTGTAATATATAGTGTATGCTATGTTTTAGCAATGTAAAAAAACACTGGTACAATGGATGTGACTATTGTAAGACAATATGTGGGCCAATAACTCATGAAGAAAAAGTACGGAAAAAAATTACTATTACTAAAGTGTCATATTAATTTACTGGTATCTCACTTCTTCAGAAAAATTAGAGGAGAAATTTCTGCTCATTAAACTTCTGAGCCACCATAGCAAATTATAATGAGTTGCTTATTAAATTAGCAATTTTCTATAACTGGTATGATTCATCAACTTTCTTTTATTCTTGGTTTTCAGATTAATAACTAAAGTGCAAATTGCTTGATATGACTCTTCAATCAAACTTGGTGTTATTACACATCCACAGCCACTAAAGCATTTCATATAACTGATTCAGTGGATACTTTTTTCCAGCTACTGTCCACAAAGCTTTCAGAAATTCACACGACTTTATATTTGCAAAAAGCACCATGCCATTTACTTACTTACTCAATATACATTAATTATCTTCTGTGTATCAGTCTAGAACAGAGATAACTCCCTCATGGGGAGTCTGTGGAGTATGTCTTTTATCATTAGCTATTGTGAAGAATAATCCAACAGCATTTGGAGATGGAAAGTGCTGCAGACAATTTTTAGAGTGCATAGAAGCAGTATTTCTCTTATGGCACATTGCTTGAGAAGAGTCCCTTGTAAAAGGTCAAGTCAGTCAAGCATCTGTAATAAACCACCCAGGGGAAGAGGTGGCAATGATAATGGCTAAATAAGCTTGGGCTTTGCCAAAGGGAAAACATTGTTAGGTAGTTGGATATCAAGGCAAGAATGTTCTTAGATTCAAGTCATGTAGAGAGCTATAGCTCACAATAAGGATGTTGCATTGAGTTTTGATTGTAACGTGAACATATGGAATGTTCATATTGATATAGCTATATGATCTAATATAACTTTAAAGTTTATATTAATTGTTTGTAAAGTATACCTCTGGAGACCTGTTTTAAAGCTATTGCATCAGCCTAGAGGTAAATGATGAATGACTCCTCCAAGATGGTTGTGACAATGAATTTAAGAATATTAGAACTAATTGAATTATAGATGTAAAGACACACACATACAGACAAATATAGTGATGGCAGCAGAATTTACAGATACATATGGAATGGCACTGTTTGCTTCATAATGGTTCCGTAGAGCAACTGGGAAAACAATGATGCCCTTTGTTGTAGATGAATTTCTAAATGGTCTTATAAAATAAGAAACATGGAGCCAAATATGGGGTGAAAGCCTTAGATCAGAGAAATAGGGAAAGCCACCAGCCAACTTACCTCACCAACTCTGCAGCTTCCAAATGCGCATTACTTACTGTCTAAACAGCCACGCCTTTTTTGTCTTGCTGTTCTGCCCTCTCATTGGCTGCCTTAGCTCGGCTACCACATTTCCTCTTCCTACACAACCCTGACACTTTCTGTCTGTACAGAAGACCTCCAGGTCTCTATGGTTGGTACTGGGATTAAAGGAGGGTGTCACCCACTCTTAGCTCTGTTCCCTAGTGTGGCTTTGAACACTGTGGGGGTATTGTGTTCCCCAAAATATTGAGTATTCTAATAAATTTATCTGGGGGTCAGAGAACAGACAGCCACTAGATACAAAGGCTAGAAAATGGTGGCACTCACACCTTTAATCCTAGCATTCCAGAGATAGAAATCCCTCTGGATCTCTGTGAGTTCAAGGCCACATTGGAAATAGCCAAGCATGGTGACACGCCTTTAATCCCAGAAAGCCAGCCTTTAATCCCAGGGAGTGGTGGTAGAAAACAGGAAGATATATAAGGCGTGAGGACCAGAAACTAGGGCATTTGGCTGGTTAAGATTTTGGCTGGTTAAGCATTCAAGCTTTGGAGCAGCAATTCAGCTGAAAGCCATTGGGATGAGGACTCAGAAGCCTCCAGTCTGAGGAGACAAGACCAGCTGAGGATCCGGTGAGGTGAGATAGCTGTGCTTGTCCTGTCTCTCTGATCTACCAGCATGGACCCCAATAACTCGGCTCGGGTTTGATTTTATTAATAAGAACTTTTAAGATTCCTGCTACATCTGGCGCCCAACGTTCGTGTTACGAATTCATGAAAAAGCTGTTTGCCTGTGGCCTTGTGAGCCCCAGCTCAGGCCCAAGCTATACTCAGGCGGTTGTGGTGGCGCACACCGGTAGGATTTGCTGAAGGAGACAGAGGCAGGAGGATCCTGAGTTTGAGGCCGGCCTAGGAGGCTTGGGAGAAGCTTTGGCCCAGACTGAGCCACAAACAGTGGTGGGACCATGGAAGCAGTGGCTACTGCTCCACGTTGCCAGCTCCTTCTCATCATGTTGGTGACTGCGGTGATGCTACTTGGGACGAAGGGTTTACTGCTGCTGGTTCAGAGAAGAATTGCCAGGACCATCGTGTTACAAGAAAGCATCGGCAAAGGTCAGTTTGGAAAAGTTTGGCAAGACAAATGGTGGGGAGAAATTGTTGTGAAGATTTTCTGTTCTAGGGAAGAATGTTCATGGTTCCGAGAGACAGACATTTATCAGACTGTGATTGCTCCAAACCCCAGAGGAGGCAAAAAAAAAAAAAAAAAAACGCTGCATGGAACCATGACCACACCTAACAGCAACTTTGAAATCTTCAAAAGGACTATGGTAAAGCCATTAAGCTGATTAACACCACGGAAAGATCTGCTGTGGACTACAAACTGCTTAGGACAATTTTGAGATGGCTAGCTGAGATGATCCAGCCTGACAGACTACTTGAACAAGGACTTGAAACAAGCCCTGAACTTTCCTATTATGCAGAGACTGGACAAATGATACAGGACTTGATAATTAACCCAAAACTTTTCTTTAAGATTCCCTAAAGATATCTTCACCCTAGAAAGCAAAAGGAAAAAGAGAATATAGATATGAGATAGATCATTGAATCTACTCTGAGAAAGAAGATAAATAATAGGATAAATAGGTAGATCATTGAATCTACACTGAAGAAAAAGGGGAAGATATAAAAATGACAAAAGGTAAACTACTGAATGTATTATGAAAAGAAAAAAAGAGAGAATATGGATATGATAAGATAAAAAGGGAGATTATGGAATCTACTTTTAAAAAGGAACTACTTGTTTTAAATAAGATAAGTAATGAAAATTTTTTTGGTCTGAGTTTATCAGATGTTACTGGACCGGACATTGTTAATATATATAATGGAGTTTTTTTTGTCTGGATCTGTCAGATGTTAATGGACTAGACATTGTTAATGTAATCTTGAATGTATATTGCATATACTTATTGAAGATAGTTTTTCTTGTATTAGTTATAAGCTTTTTTAATTTTAGACAAAAAGAGAGGAGATGTGGGGGTATTGTGTTCCCCAAAATATTGAGTATTCTAATAAATTTATCTGGGGGTCAGAGAACAGACAGCCACTAGATACAAAGGCTAGAAAATGGTGGCACTCACACCTTTAATCCTAGCATTCCAGAGATAGAAATCCCTCTGGATCTCTGTGAGTTCAAGGCCACATTGGAAATAGCCAAGCATGGTGACACGCCTTTAATCCCAGAAAGCCAGCCTTTAATCCCAGGGAGTGGTGGTAGAAAACAGGAAGATATATAAGGCGTGAGGACCAGAAACTAGGGCATTTGGCTGGTTAAGATTTTGGCTGGTTAAGCATTCAAGCTTTGGAGCAGCAATTCAGCTGAAAGCCATTGGGATGAGGACTCAGAAGCCTCCAGTCTGAGGAGACAAGACCAGCTGAGGATCCGGTGAGGTGAGATAGCTGTGGCTTGTCCTGTCTCTCTGATCTACCAGCATGGACCCCAATAACTCGGCTCGGGTTTGATTTTATTAATAAGAACTTTTAAGATTCCTGCTACAGAACACACAGAGAACCTGCCTGTTAAGTGATAGGATTAAGGGCGTGGGCTGCCTGACTTCTTGTTTACTTAAAATAGCTGGCATTTCCCCCTTGGTCTCCTGGCAAGCTTTATTTATTGAAGCACAAATAAAATATCACCACATTTTGTTAAGACTCAGAACACTAAATGGGTTTGGTATTTGGCCGTTGAAAAAATACTATGCATATCAGTTTGAGTTACCCCTTAGTTATTCATTTAGAAATGTAATGTTTGGGGGTCAGGAAGTACAGGAATGGACTGGAGAAAATCACAGTGTTAGAGACAGTATTCTGCATAATCACCAAAACATGGAATCAACCTGAGTCTGTCAATGGATTGACTGATTAAATTGTGATATATACATAATGACACATTATTCTGCCAAAAAACACAATGTAATCCTCTCATTTGTGATATGCTAAACTGGATAATGTTGTTTTAACATAGACATGGGAAAACAGTATTACATTATCTCTCTGGAATCTAAAATATTGATTCACTGAATGTAAACAAGAATAGAGAAGAGGAAAGAAGAGAATTGAACAGAATAATAGTAGTTATCATAGAGGAAAGGATAGTTTTTTGTTTTGTTGTTTGCTTCTTTGTTTCTTTTTTTGAGATTCAATATTATAACTGGATTGGAGGAATAAATGTCTGATATCCTAGTGCACAATAGCTAGATTATGGTTAACACTATTGCAATATATATGTAATATATATTATATTGTGTATATATATGTATATATAATATATTTTATTATATAATATATATTAAATAATTAAATTATTGCTTTTGAGAATACTTATCACAAAAATGAGTTTTAGAGGTTATGGTCATGCCAAATATTCTCTATAGATTCATTTACAGTGTATAGGATTGAAACATTACCTTCTACCCTATAAAATGTGTTATTTGTTATTAAAAATAAATTGAAGAAGGCAGAAATAAGAAACTGAAGGTGGTAAATGGGGATAATGTAGACGGAGATAATGGGGATAATGATCTATTATGATTTTTTGGAAAGAAAATAATAATGGTTTGTTGTAAATATTTTGAGTGTAATAAGGAAGAAAAGTGTTCATGTAAGTGAGTACAGGTTTATTAAGGCCTGAGTGATCAGATAAGAGCTGGTAGGCCTGGCCCACACTGAGGTTCATGTTGAGGGACTGGCTGTGAATAATAAGATCTACAGTCTACTGCATGCAGTATGTGATGGGTGTCATAGTAGTCACTGAAGTACACTGTTCTGTGATTGTGGTTTGTTTATTTGTATGTTTTGGGGAAAATACAAAAGGAAAAGGCTTACTCAGCAGAGAGTAGAATTTGGAAGATCAGGATGTATGGCTTAGTTCAGCTAGAGTGTGGACTTAATCTAAAAAGAAGTGTAGTAGGGTTAGTGGCAGCAGTGTTGGCTTATGGGATTTGTGGTGCTGAGTTTAAGGCAATGACATGTCAGTGGCTGTTTCTCCCTATCCTCATTCATGCGAGCAGGGCAAGACACTGAGCAGAGGGACTGAGGGAAGCAAGGATGACACTTCGTTTTAGACAGGAACTTAAAAATGGTTGCTGAAGAAATTATATTGATTTTCATAGTCAGAATGCTCTCACCATTTCTGCCAATGAAAACATCATCTGTTCATTCTTACAGTGTGGAGGTAATTTCTTCCCAAATGGTTCATAATGATACAAAAGAGATTTAAAAGCTTGAACTCCTCTGGAAGGTTTCAACATTTGCACCACCTCACAAAGCAATTACCTTTGGCGATGTGTCTTTGCTATAACATTTACTCTCCATTCAATTTTCAATTGCCTTTTTCTTTGATGAAACACCCCCATATGAAATTTTGTCCTGAATGACTTGTGCGTGTGTCTTGTCCTTTATGACTTTTGTGTCCCTCCTGTCCTTTTTTTATATAATTTTATTAGCCAATTAAATTTGAAGGTTTAAAATTCAAAGAATTAAATTTGAGGCTAAGTATATAAAATATAGATAAAGTAAAGAAATTAGCTGCACATTCCTGGAATTCTCTTTATACTTACTGTCTTTAGGCTACCTGTTAGTCCTCAAGCATCCCTTCCACTTGCTAATTTTTTTTTTTTCCAATTTCCTTCTATTCTGCAGTCCTTGGTAAGATTCCAACTTTGGCCTCGGTAGTTGCAATCATCAATTGATTAAAATGAGCTCTATTTTTTAATCAAGTTGTTTTTGTGCATATTATTATATTCAGTAAAATGTAAAGTGTGCTTATTCCCCTGCAGGCTTTACAGCACGCAGGGTGAAAATTAACAAGGAAGAGACAAGAATGAAATAACAAGCACTGAAACAAGACTTCTAGAGTCTGGCCCAGATTGATTTATTTTAGCGATATTTAAGCACAGCACAATTTTTGAAGGAAAGTATTCAGATAACAATTAACTCAATCCCAAGTGCACAATAATTTAAGACATGTTTACATTGAGATGCCTTACAAAGTACATTTAGCGTTCTTCACAAGAATGGCTGAGGGGGGGGGCGCAGTTAATAGCATCGGAGGAGAGGAGGGATCTGTGAGCGAGGAGTGGGCTAAAGTGATTAGAAAGCAAAAACAAAAATGAAAAAAAAAAAAAAAAAAAAAAAAAAAAAAAAAAGAATGGGCATTATTAACTCGGGAGAGAGTGCGCAAGATTTAGGGTCTGGGGAGATTGACTGAGGTAAACATAACAGCTGTGGGTGTCAGGATTGGACTGGCCCTAAGATAACATAGAAGTCACATAGGCTGTTGTAAAATGCAAGTGACATCTCTCATAAGAGTGGGGTTTATGGTCTAAAAAAAAAATGCTCAAGATTTAGGGGAAAAGGTCTTGGATAAGTAAAGCTGTACATTCTGGGAGATGTGGACAGTCTGTCTCCTCAGACAACAAAGGATCACCAGGGTAAAGACTGCACTCCTAACATTCTAGGAAGAGCAGCCATGCACCTCATTCCATTGGAGAGGTAAACTGTGTGTTTAATTTTCCTAGCTTATCTGTGTGCACAAGGCCTATTTGCCTTCTATAGCAAATGACCACATATTACCATGTGTTTTAGAGCTGTTTGAAAGAGACTGCCTGAAGAATGTACTTTTCCTTCAACAAATAAATACATTTTTGAATTGAGAGGTTAATAGCAACTACTTGGTTTCTAAGTAAGAATGAATTTTGGAATGACATGAGACACAATCATAATGAATATTTATCAAATAAAACTTATTGTGAGTTTGAATATGTGTGTATGTAAATTTAACATGGATGATGAAACTGCTATGAATTACTAAGACTGCCATTAGGCCTGTTCACAGATAAGTAATCTGAGACTAGTGGAGGAGAAGTGGCAAGCTCATGGAAGACAATGGAATGTACTGCCTGACTTGGATTCTGAAGTACTAGTGTAATATACTCCTCTCTCTCTCTCTCTCTCTCTCTCTCTCTCTCTCTCTCTCTCTCTCTCTCTCTCTCTCTCTCTGTGTGTGTGTGTGTGTGTGTGTGTGTGTGTGTGTGTCTTACACTATACTAGTTGGCACCAGGATTCTGTGACTATTGATCATACAAGGAGAATATTACACTTGCATTTATTTAATCTAAGATAATTGTCTGAGTTTGTTTTCTACTGCAGTGATAAAGATCTTGCCTCCTGCCCAACAGCAATTTAGGGAGGAAAGGTTTATTTACAGTTCATGCATTGTGGAAACATAGTACAGAAAAACAAGGTAGG
This sequence comes from Peromyscus leucopus, assembly GCF_004664715.2. Lineage (NCBI taxonomy): Eukaryota > Metazoa > Chordata > Mammalia > Rodentia > Cricetidae > Peromyscus > Peromyscus leucopus. The sequence continues at coordinate 23,143,968 of NC_051077.1, read as the reverse complement.
AGCCTTGAGACAAAATCTGAAGGAGGAGTCCTGGAGGAATGCTGATTACTAGGCTGTTCATCCTGCTTTTTTATAACACCCAGAGTTACTTGCCCAGGCGTGACACATTCTCCAAAGAGTTGGGTCCTTCTACATCTATCACTAATCAAGAAAGTGACCTAAAGTCTATCCAGGAAAAAATGTAAACATAAGACATTTAGGAGAATCCAATAATATTTCATATATATATGAAAATATATATTAGCAAAAGAAAGGTAAAACGTAAAACTGAGGGAAATTGTGCACAGGTTTACATATAATTGCAGACAGATTTTTCTTCAGGTAGCCATCTCACAAATAATGACATGGAGACTTATTAATTATCAAAGTTTGGCCTTAGCTTAGGCTTGTTCCTAACTAGTTCTTATAAGTTAAATTAATCCCTATCTTTTAATCTACATTCTTTTACGTGGCTTGGCTACCTTTACTCTGTACTGACCATCCTACTTCTTCTGCGTCTGGCTGGCAACTCTGCCTTTCTTCTTCCCAGTGTTGTCTGTTCCCAGGAGTCCTGCCTCACCTCTTCCTGCCTACTGTTGGTCTTTCAGCTGTTCAGGAAACCAATCAGAAGGTGCCTTGACAAAGACACATTTTCATAATGTAAATAAATATTCCACAATATATAATGTGTAAAGCTAAATTTGTTGTTATTCAGTGGTTTATTGCCACTTAGTTCAAAGGGAGATTAGTTCAAATGGAGAAGGAATTTTCTCACCTCTGTATTCATGTACACTAAAATTCGAAAACTTTAATTACTAGAGGGTTAGCATATTTTCCTTGTATTACTTCCCAACATTTGTCATATCATGCTATTTTATTGTGTCTCTAATATATGTATAGCCCTTGAATATTTTTTGAGTTGCTCATCCATTCTTTTAAGACTTTCTGAATTCCTTGATAGACCTATCTTTATTTTCCCATCTCTCAATGAGGGTGGATACATGTGATTATATTGAAGTTATCATGCTCTTCATTTGTCTAATTTTCTTCAGATATAAGGCCAGTTGTATGGGTGATTTAGTGGGGAAAGCATATTGCTGATTTAGAATAGGGATTTTTGAAACAAGGGCTATCTTGAACCTTCCTAAAGGTGTGTGTGTGTGTGTGTGTGTGTGTGTGTGTGTGTGTGTGTGTGTGTGTTTGGGTGTGTGTGCCCACATAACTGTGGTCATATATGAATGATTACATAAACACTCATGATTTCACACTCATATTGAATGCAGAATGTATGCAAATTAAAATAATAAGTTAGTTTACTAATTAGCAACATTTCTGTAGAAACATTTTTTCCCTTGTGCCAAGTTTTTCTAATTATTGAGTGTGTTGCAACTATAAATTATGTTTGTAAATTATGGCTTAATGAAGTAAACTTCATTTAAATGCTGTTGGTTTTTTAATATGCATTGACTCTTATTAGGATATTTTAAGTCATCATATTCCAAAACTTGGTCTGAAGTTTAACAAGTTAAAAAAAAAAAATCAAAATCTTTGTCCAGCCAGAGGCTTGTCTCATTTACTGAGACCAGTTGTTGGACTCACTGCCTTCAGAATTATGCTCCATCTTCTGGGGGTCATCAGCAATAATTTCACCTGGGAGCAAATTGGACCATGTTCCTAGGCTTAAACTTCAAGTAGCATGATTTCAGTTTCAGTAAGAAAGGACCACATCTACATTTACCTTGACCTTTCAGAAGATGATTCCTTGAATGTGGAATGGTCGTGAAATAGAAAGTGTTTCTCAGGTTTCCTAGCTGTTTATTCTAAAAGGTTACATGGCAAAATTTGAAATGTTGTCCTTTTAAAATGAAAACAATTCTCAGAAACAGATTGAACATGCAAGGAATATCCGGCGGTAGAAATGTGAATGAAATGTGTGTGTGTGTGTGTGTGTGTGTGTGTGTGTGTGTGTGTGTGTGTGTGTGTAATGGTAGTAAACAAAGTGTTTGACAAAAGAATAAGGTAGAGAATAATTATGGATTCTAAAAGGAACAGATACTGAGGAGTATTGGAGTAAGATGAAAGAGACACTGGTTGCGTTGAATGTAAAATAAGATGTTTAAAGTCAAGCTTTTGGGGGAATAGCTATGTAAAATAATGTAATATTTGGAGTGTGAGAAACCCCAGCAGTAGTTTTATAAAAGGTGGAGCTAATTGGCCCTAGATAAGTAGATAAATTCTTAGTCATGTTTTAGATGTAGTCATAAATAACCATTGCACAAAGGACTGGGTGAAAAGAAAGATAGAAACTAAACACTGGATTCACTTAACATTAATATATTCACTAGAATTAATAATAGTTAATTAATTATATATATAATTAGCAATATATTCACTAGAATCAGGACAAACATACTTAACTGCAGAGATTGTACAAATGTGTGTATTGGCATTTAGCCTAGAGACTGTGATTCTAATATTTTCTGAATAAGTTAATCTAGTAAAAAAGTAATAGAATAAATTTGGAGCTTTTTTTGGTTGCTTTTAATGAATTGTCTCCTATCATAAACTGAGCAATGATGACACTAATATCTATGCCAGAGTGGATGGAGAAAAGCTAATGAGGCCTCACCTTACACAAAGAACTGTAAGCAGCTGAAGAAGGCTAACAGTGGGAGAAACAGACTTTCCCAAGGAAGAGCATACCAATACCACATGGTCAGCCCTGAAAATATGCATATGAGTAACATTACAGACACTGAGCAGGTTATATTTAGTATATATATATATATATATATATATATATATATATATATATATCAACAATTAATGAAAAAGGAGGCCATGAATTTTAAAATGACAAAGGAGGGGTATATAGAAGGGTTTGGAGTGAAGAAAGAGAAGGGGGAAATGTAATTATATTATAATTTTAAAAATAAAAGAAAGTAAATGAAATCAATTGTCTTGTTAATATTTTAAGCAGTCAATACTATGATCTACATACAATAAGCTCTTATCTTCATGTCAAACTGGAGAAAAAGGCTGAGAGAAATTTTCCAGAGCCATGTCTAGTGAGACCCGTAGTCAAAATTTGAATCAAAGAATTGTGATTCCAGATTGCTCTCTCCCAATCAAACAGTATCCTGGCAAATGGTAGAACTGAGTAACATAAATTCATGACAATCCAATTCTCTTTTATATTTTATATTAACAAAGAGACAAGTAGAATTTTAATGTTATTTATTATAATTATTATATATAATATTGGCAAATTTCTGAATACCCTGGAACTTTATTTCTTCCCATCTACTGGAAGTTTATAGAAGGGTCATACAGTTAATGGGTAGGAGTTTATTTTTTAATACATTAAAATATTAATAACAAATTGATTCACAATAATTTATTAGGAAAAGCTGAAGAATATTTCTTGTCTTGTTATTGTCTTCTAAACTTTACCACTATATTCCAAGAAACGTTTCCCCTTTGGAGAGCATATACTTACAAATAATCCATGCTGTTCATTGGGATGAAAGTCCATGTGTCTCCAAAAGGATATTCACAAAGGAGGAGAAAACTGTGAAAGAATCTAAGATAAGTTGAATAAAGATCAATTAATAATGATAAATCCTGAAAATAAAATGCTGTGGAATAGAAATGTTTGGAAACATACATTTTCTACAAATCATTTAGACTCTTATTTATAGTAACATTTGGCCTCTTATTACAAATGCAAGCAACATTCTTTTTGCTCTGTAATTATTTTTCTAAGGCTGTGTGAGCTGAGAGGTTTTGACATTTTTTTTTAAGCTCATGGAAGCTAATGCTTTAATGAACAGCTTGTTATCAGCTGACTCTTCCTTTGCTTTGCTTGCAATTCCCAGTTTCCCTCAGTCAGAGAAGAATCTTTGTGGAACATGTAAACATCTTTCATCCTGATAAAGCTTCAATGTGTTAGTCCCCAAAGTTCTCATATTTGGTATTTAATTATCTGTTAATTAAATCACCCAGTTTAAAGAGGCTTTAGTTTAAAGGGATATTAAACGTCTGATTCACTTTTACAAATGTGATACAGTGTCAACTTCACTGCCACAAAGGAAAGCAAGCCTTTAGAAAGATACAGGTTTAATATCAAAAAAAGGAAAAAACCTGAATACTAGAACTAATCCATTTCTGTATCACACATTAACAGTAATATGAACTCTCTAGAGAATTCAGATATAATAGGTCAAGATCAATTTTAACCTTTATATCATATGGTACATTTATAGAAAATTTGTGAGGTTTTAACTTTTTTTTTTCTTTTTTTGTTTTTTTGAGCAAGTGTTTCTCTGTGTAGCTTTGAGCCTTTCCTGGAACTCATTCTGTAGCCTCAAACTCACAAAGATCCACCTGCCTCTGCCTCCCAGTGCTGGGACTAAAGGCATGCGCCACCACTGCCCAGCTGGTTTTAACTTTTAAGATTTTATTTTTTTAAGGTAGTGTCACAGATTTGAGGAAAACATGCTCATTTAACACTTTCTATATTAATTTGGCATTTTTTGTTATGTATTTGCCATCATTTCTAAATCGCTTTTCATTCCTACACCCTGTAGAGATGAATATACCAAAGGGTCTAATAGTGTCCTCAGATTCACATGCATCACTAAAAACATGTAGCTCTGGAAATATATGTATATAGTTTGTATCTCTTTCTATAGTTAAGATATGTGCCTATGTTGCTATCAATTAAAGTCAATACATCTCTGTCTTCATAGTTGCCATTCAATGACACATTATATTTTATTCCTTACTTTACTGATGGTGAGACATAACATTTCAAGAGGTATATTTTCTAAGTTGTGTTTTTATTTTATATATGTAATTGTTTAATCTGCATGGATGTGTGTGTACAGGGTGCCTGCCTTGTGTCCACAAAGGCCAGATTAGGGTGCCAGATTTCCTGAAACTGGCATCAACAACATTTGTAAGCCACTACTATGTGGGTGCTGAGACCTGAAGCCAGGTCTTCTGCTGGAAGAAATGCTCTTAACTACCACACTATCCCTTCACCCCCTCAAAAAGTACTTTTGTGGGCACAGGATGAAAAGAGAATTGTTTTATAATGTCTCTACTTAAAATAAATCTACTGAGCCACTCCTTCTAGTGGAGACTAATGCTCCAATTTTTTTTTCTTTTTGTCCTGTCTGTGCTTAATGTTCATCAAGGATAATACCCACTCTTACCCTTTATTCTTCATCAGTTTTAAGACACAATTTCTCCAACTATGGATGTCTGTGAATTCCTGTGTCAATCTTCATCAATGGCATTTATGTTTGTCAGAGATCAGTGGCCGTCATCTTACAACTGTCAGTGCCTGATAGAGTCACAGCAGTGCAGTTTGGTGGCGCGCGGTTGTGGCTTGCTGCAATCACTTTTAATGAATGAATTGTTTAAAATTCCCTTAAAATTCTTGCTCTCCCAAAAGACTAATAAACTGGCACGTACAATGGATGGCAGGGTTAAATGTTTATGATAGGATACAATTTGTTTTAATGTGCTCTTTAAGTAAGTATGTGAGATCCAGGGCTGCAAAGAAGTGGACCACCCTTGAGGGTCTTTAATACTGATGGGAGACCTAAAGTAGAGGTTCAAAATAGGAATCTAGGGGAAGTCTTCAAAAACCCACTGAAACTTTGTATCCATGTGCACATGTACAGCTTTTGCTTCTTCCAGGTTCTAATGTAGGAGCCAGGGTGTAGGATGATGTTTTTACTATCAGCTAATCAGTTGCTAATCACCATCACCTCCTCTTCCAAGTGCTAATCATAAGTTATGTCTTTTTATAACTGCTTCCAAAGAGGTATCTTTATTTTGGAAACATGTGTTTACACTACACTTCACTACACTCTTACACACTGACAATCTCCTTTAATAAGGAAAGGAAAGTCATTAAGGAATAGAATTCAGTGTAGTCATTTCTGCAGATTACATATTCTACAGAACACCAGTGACATTCAATGCTCACTTAACCATTGGGAAGATATCTATTTGCGCATGTAACATGGAGGCAATAGTTTACTCAATTTAAATAATTTTGATTGTAAACTTTATTTTTAACTTACTTGAAAACCGCAAACATGGATGCCATGTATCTTCATAGTACCTCCATCCCATTCCCCTCCAACTACCAGTAGAAACCCCCATCACATGCCTATTCTCCAACTCCCTGTCTGTCTGTCTGTCCTACCTTCTTTTCTTCATTCCTTCCTTTGCTCCTTCCTTCTGATATATAACCTGCTGAGTCCAATGAGTCTAGTCTGTGTCCACACAGGTGGGAGCCTGGCACTGGGGCATAGACAACCTATCTAAAGCCACACTTGGATGATTCTTTCTGCCCCAGCATCCATCAACATTTGGGATCCACAAATAGAGGTGGGGGCTGCAGGAAACCCTCCTTCATCCATGCTGGATGTTGTACAGGGCTGATCTTGCACTGTTCTTTTGTGATTACCTTTGCCGCTATGTACGTGCAATAGTCATGTCATGACCGGCTTACACAATACCCCTGCCTACTTCATTATAATACGTTTTATTCTTTCCAGAAATGTTCAAGCAGAGAAACTGTTGTCCAGGACTGCCACTTTCTTCATCCTATAAGTTTTACGGTCAGTCCAGGAATATTCTGAGTGAATAGTCAACCAACACTAATGTCCTATGGACCAGGACTTGGAATGATGATTTATTTCTAATTCTGTGATATTGCAGCAAATGAATTCAGAAAAGCAAAGTTCAGTGGCTTAGGATTCCTTTCTAGGACTGTTTTCTCCAAAGAAATAAAATATGTTCCATGATTTACCAACATCAGCCTTCAAAAGCAAGATTTGAGTGTGTTTTTTCCTAAGACAGATATAAAAGCATTTCCAGAACTGACACATAAATTTTACTTGTTTCTCAGCATTTAAAAATTGAAATTAATTTTAAATGCCACATAAAACATAAAATCAGAAGATTGATTTGATGCTTCATTACATTCATATTAATATATAACATTTAAATGAGGTTTCATAGCTATCTCCTCAAACATCATTTCTTTATAGTGAAAATACATAAAATTCATTATAGCAGCTTTTTTACTTTGTTATCTGTAGGCATCCTATTGTGCCATACCAGAACAGAGCCTCTCACAACTGCCATGGAGCTATGAGGTAGTACTGTTGAACCCATGGATCAGCTTTTTGTCATCCTTCCATATAGTCTTTCTGTTACAAGACCCATCTTTCCAGATACCATAGAAGAGTGAGATTGTGTGGTACAAATCATTGTGTGCTAGATTACTGCACTTATTTTTTCCACTTATACTTCTGTTGTTGAAAGTGATACAATCTCACTATTTTTTTGTGGCTGAATAGTTTGCTAAAATGTTTGTGTTATTTTCTTCACTCACCAGCTGGTAGGCAATATGCTTGTTCCCATTCCTCAGCCTTGTAAATAGCACTGCAGTGGGCAAGAAGCACAGTTGTCTCTTCAGCCTACTGAATTCGCTGTGCAACTTGTACCAAGTGACAATAGAAACATTGCAGGTTCTCTGCATTTGAAAGAAAGTATAACCCACAGAAGCTACTTTTATGTAGCATGAATCTCAAAAGTTTACAGACAGATACTTGGTAAGAACGGCCAGAGGAAACATGGCTTGTGAGTAAGTACTCTGAATGTGTAGAATGTGTGACGAGGGTGGCTTAATGTTCAAAAGCCATGACGCAAAAATCAGTTTTCTGCACAGCTGCAATAGACACACAGGTGCAAGGGTTGGGTGCATTTTGCATATATCTTCACAGAAAATCACTCTTTTGGATTACTTCATAGATCGATAACATAGATTTTACAGATTTGGTAAAACATATTTATGGATCTTTTTAGCATTTTTGTCTTTGATAACCACTCACATATTCTATTTAAAATTGAAAGCATTTTGTGAATAATTTCCTAATCCATATTGTTCAGATCAAGACTATTCATTCTTTTTTTTAATATATTTTATTTTTTTATTTTACAATATTATTAAGTTCTACATAATAGCCACAGATTCCCTTGTTCTCTCCCTTCCTGCCCCCCTCCCCTTACCCCCAGTCCACCCCCCATTCCTACCTCCTCCAGATCAAGGTCTCCCCTGAGGACTGGGATCAACCTGATAGACTCAGTCCAGGCATGTCCAGTCCCCTCCTCCCAGATTGAGCCAAGCATCCCTGCATAAGTCCTTGGTTTCAAACAGCTAACTCATGCAATGAGCCCAGGACCTGGTACCACTGCCTAGATGCCTCCCAAACAGATCAAGCCAATCGACTGTCTCACCTATTCAGAGGGCCTGATCCAGTTGGAGGTCCCTCAGCCTTTGGTTCATAGTTCATGTGTTTCCATGCAGGCAAATGGATGGATCTAGAAAAAATCATCCTAAGTGAGGTAACCCAGACTCAGAAAGACAAATACGGTATGTACTCACTCATAGGAGGATGCTAGATGTGGAACAAGGATGACTGGGCTGCTATTCACATCACCAGTGAGGCTACCTGGAAAACAGGACCCAAAGAAAGACACAGAGAAATGGATGAGATCTACATGAACAGCCTGGACATGAGTGGGAGCAATGAAGGGCAAGGGTCAAGAGAAAGAGAGCGCGAGATCATAGCTGGATCAAGAAAAGAGAGGGAGAACAAGGAATAGGAGACCACGGTAAATGAAGACCACATGAGAAAAGGAAGAAACAAAGAGCTAAAGAGCCCACAGAAATCCACAGATACCCCCACAAAAGACTGCTGGCAATGGTCAAGAGACAGCCGGGACTGACCTACTCTGGTGATGGGATGGCCAAACACCCTAATAGTTGTGCCAGAAACCCCATCCAAGGACTGAGGAATCTGGATGCACACATCCACGGCTAGGCCCTGGGTGGAGCACTGGGAGTCTAATTAGTGAGAAAGAGAAGGGTTTATATGAGCGAGAATTGTTGAAACCAAGGTTGGATAAAGCACAGGGACAAATAACCAAATGAATGGAAAGACTATTCATTCTTTTATCCATTCATTCTGGAATCACTGAGTGGTGTTGGAAGCATCCCTTTAAATTTTGTATTAAATACATTAATGAAATTTTTGTACATATGTGATGAGCTGATGATGTCCACATACCCCTCTACTTTTGGTACATCTGTATGCACCAAGACCCTAATAATGCATTGTCTGCTTTTTGCTTGACTTAATTTCTTTTCTTTCTTTCTTTTTTTTTTGCATTATGAGGAACTATTCTTTCTAATTTTAGCTTGTTTCACTTAGCATAATGTCTTCTAGTTCCAACCATTTTGTTAGAAATTATTTGCTTTATTTCATTTTGTAGTAAATAATGCTCTTTGGGGTGTTTTAAACATTGTATTTATCCATTTCACTCATACACTTAAGGGTGAGTGGCCTGAGGGTATGTCTTGACTATTGAATATTGTGACTCATTCTGATATAAAAAAAGGCATAGACTGGGTGATAGTGGCACCTGTGTAGTTTTGGTGCTTGTCCTGGATCTTACTCTGTAGACCAGGCTGGCCTCAAACTCACAGAGATCTGCCTGGCCTTGCCTCCTGAATGCTGGGATTGAAGGCTCACACCACTGCCACCCAGCCTGTGGCATGCACCTTTAATCCCAGTACTAGGGAGGGAGAGGCAGGTGGATCTCTATATGTTTTGAGGCCAGCCTGGTCTACAAAGCAAGTTCCAGAACAGGCTCCAAAGGCTCATAGAGAAACACTGTCTGGAAAAGCAATATATATATATATATATATATATATATATATATATATATATATATATATATATATATATGAAAAATAGGTATGGAAGTATCTTTTGTATGATGACTTTCCTTTTTGGATAATTATCTGCAAAAAGAGAGCTACATATTTAGGTTGTTCTGATTTTAGGATTATTTTGAGGCAGTGTCTTTTTATGTAGATAAACTATCCTTAAATGTGTCATTCTCCTAAGTTATTCTCTTAAATAATGGAGTTGAAGTGTCCCACCATTGTGTTGGGCCAGATTTCCATTCTTTTTCTATTTTTAATATACTTTCCACAATCATTTCTGTTTTCATAGCCACTATACTATTACATATAATGAAAATTTTGTAACAATTTCTTTGTCTCCATTTCTTGATCAAAATGTTATCACTATATTTGTTTTATAATTCCGCATTCTTAATATGGTAAAATTACATTTCCTTGATTTATATTTTCCTATTGGCAACAGATTTTTGTCATTTTTTTCATGTATTTGCTGGCCATTTATACTTCTTTTCAGAAGTATATTTTCAGATAATTTGTCATGTTTTAACTGGATTAATTGTTTATGCTATGTTGTTTGAATTTTACATAAATTCTGTTGTTAATCTTAAATTAGATGAACAGCTATTAAAGAGTTTCTCTATCCTCATAGAATTTTTACATTATTGAAGGTAAAAGCACCATGTTACATAAGGGCATATATTTGGTAAAGTGGTGCAAGTTAGCATAATATGTGAGTCCATTCGTTATATGTTAAAAGCTATGCATGTAGGAATACTAGATACCTGAAAGAATACTGATGGTGATGCCTTGCTTTTTTTAAACATATTTCTTTCATACACTACAGGATGTTTACTAAGTTTATTGTGTAATATTTTCATATTATGAAATACTGTGAATGGCATATGCCATTTTGTATGTACCATCACTACCACATAAATACTTTCTCATGAATGGATAAATCTGTATTTTGTAAACATAATCATTCATCAAAAGTCAATCCACTCACTCAAACAAGGCAAAGAAATTACTTCAACAGTTTTCATAGCACAATGGAATCCTTTCTCTGAAAGGATTTGTAAATGTATCCTACAGATGAACCCATTCTCAGCTTTTGAGAAACCCAGAGACATTTTTAAGATAATAAAATTCACCAGTTTCTCAGAAATATTTGGTGGCTTAAATTTCATTCTCTACTACACTTTTTGCATCTTTCTACATATATGTGAGTGTTGCTCTCAGAATCCATCAGATAAGTTTCTTTGGTCAATGGATCGTGACGAGTGGAGAAACTCACAGCTAGCCAAAGTGAAGTGACTAAATCGTCAGTGGAGTGTTCAGACACAAATGGGCCATATGTCTCACACACCTCTTTAGGGCTCAGGGACCATGGTAAAAGAGAGCGGAGGAGAATTATAAGAGCCAAAAGAGGGCAAGACTGGAGTGAAAGTGCCTGTTAAACATGATAGGGAGATGACACTCACAAACTCACAGCAGCCTATGATTATCTGAACATGACAAGTACAAGATCATGCCAGACAATATGGGAAAGGTTTATGAACCCATACATGTGGTGGTAATCTAATTGTACTGAAATGTGATTTTGATTGTATGTTAATAAATAAAGTTGCCCGGGGGTCAGAGCTATTAGAGCCATAGCAAGAGTGTGGCGGTGGTGGTACATGCCTTTAATCCCATAGATATCTGTGTGTTCAGGGATATAGCCAGCATTGGAGACATATGCCTTTAAGACCTAGGGGGCTGTACATTCAGACAGTGACGAGGCAGTCACGTGTTTGGGTTTGCAACCAATGAGAAGGCAGAACAAAATACTTTAAATAGACGAACCGACAGGAAATAGAGTCTCCTTCGAAAAGCTGGGACACCGCAGGCGGAAGGGTGAGATTTTAGCTCTGAGCTCTGACCTCTCGGCTTTCTCTTTTGCATTATTTCTGTGTTTCTTATTTAATAAGACGGTTGGTGACATCTATACATACACCTAGGTAGTTTTGGACAGTTGATGGCTTCTGGGGAAGGAGAGACAATTTTCTCTAATGTCTTGGATCTTGGTTGGTCAATAAAACTCCAGTGGATGGTTTACATGGAATACATGGGAGGCTCAAAAGGGAGTAAACTGGTGATAAAAATAGACAAAAAGGACATGATGTGGGGAGATAAGGGATGGAGGTGGATTTGGGAAGGGTTAGGGAGGGCATCTAGGGGTAAATATGTCTAAAGTACACTGTATGAAATGCCAAGCACATTCATAAAAATATATTTTAAAGAATAACATCACAAGGTTAAGAAATTAAGTAAGAAAAAGACAGCTGCATTACCAGAAAAACAATATTGCTTTGAATATAGATAGAAGTAGCCATTAGTGAAATATAATCTAAGGCCATTATCTAAGTAAATTTCCCTGGCATCAAATAATAGAAAACTAAAATTACTTTAGTTCTTAAAGGCATTTTAGTTATAATAACTTCAGATTTAATAATTTAATAAAAACACAATATATTTTAACTTCACTCCCCCCAAAAAATGAAGCTTCACAGTAACGAAGTCAAATTGTTTCATGACTTCATTGTTATCAGGTTCGCAATGAACTTTCTTGACCAATTTCCTTGTTTTCTTATATATATATATATATATATATATATATATATATATATATATATATATATATATAAAGATATTGTTATAAATAACCAGTTTCTGCCCATTTTTCATGGTATCTTCTATAACCATACTGCTTACTTTTTAAAAATTCCCCCTCCTACCACAGACAAGTATGCTTTCTGTTCCTTAGGTCTAGAGAACTGATAATAACAGCTAAAATGTCCCTACAGATACAAGCAGCACAACAATGTGTACTCCCTTGTTACAATCTAATTTAAAGACTTCTTTAGGACAAGTTACTTCTATTGCTAAAGAGGAGCACTTCTGTATGTAATAGAATTCACTGAGTCTGAAATATAATTATGATAGAATTCACAAAAACCCTTAGAGTGCTTAAAAAATTCCAACTATATCTTCCCTTTCTATCAAAATAATTGCTGAAAAACCAAGTTAATAGTCATTAGAAATGTTTCTTATGGGGCAACAATGTAAATTAGCACCAACCCACTGTCAGGTCATATGTATTAACTAGTGTTAATCAAATAAGTAATTGAAATACTTAAATATTAACATAAAATTGTATTTTTATTGTTTTCTTAAGTGTAAAAACAATTGTAAGGTTAAAGCGGAATGTAATATTTAAAGTATATATTTATGATGTGTGTTATATTTAAGACCTACCTACCAAAATATGTTAAAGATCCAGAAAGACACATTTAAGATGTCTAATTTGGTTACTCATTGAAAATAGTTTTGTAGCCCATCCGGCAGGATTTCGTAAACTAATTTATAAAATCAGCTGTGAGCTCCACAAATTCACTCTTTCCTTTGAGACTCTAAACTATAGAAAATACACTTTCGTTTTGCTATTGCCTCTGTCATTGCTAACTTTTGGAGCTTTCCATTCCCTTTCGAGTTTGACACGTGTGATAAGATGGTTGCTGATGCTATCTTTGGTAGGTTCCCATCTCAACCCCACCCAGTCTGTTAAAAAAAATGGTGTCATATTCAGTATGGCATCCGATTCTCCTATTAGCACACAGAAATCCACAAAATTTTTCTTTTCAGTGCAAGCTCAAAGTTATTTTTCTTGTCTTCTTTCCCTTGGCATGCAAACTAATGGTTTTAACTCTAATATTTTCAGGTGTAGTCGTGTCAGTATAGTTGGATTTATTACTTCCATTCTCTACTAGCCTTCATATGTTCCCTGTCCCCCTTCTTTGTCATCCACCTGCTCTTGGATAGCTTTTGTATTTTCCAACCACATATAACCCACTTTTGGGAGTGTATCTATTGTTTTTATAGAAATTTATAAAGGTACGTTGGGATTTCTTGAAATAGTTGTGCTTGCCTCTACTTAATGTTATTTGTAGATTTTTAAAATAATGGCCTCATTGATTCTGCTAATTGAAATATTATTCTAAAATCATTGAAAGACTGGTCTTTATCATAATAAAAGTGCTAATCACTATCAATCCATCGTTATGTTTTCAAACATTAAAAATGTGCATTTTAAATTCAAATATTAATATTTGCATACTACATGTTAATAAATTCATTCAATTTGTTATGAATATTTAAACCTACAATTTTTCAAATGCCCTTAAACTTGATTCCAGAAAAGTTGTATAAAATTACCCATTAAGTAACAGTTAATAAGTAGAACAAGAAAGTTGAGTCTGCTTCATTTTAGAAAATAAAACATGTGACATGTATTTTTCATGTAGGTAAAACAATGCCTTGGAAAACGGTGGTGTTTTAAGTTCTAGTGTTACAATGAAATTGGAAAGTTTTGAAATTTTATTTATTGCATTCAAAATAAGATTATATTTGCATATGTTGAAATCGATCTATTTTTCAATGTAGAATGTGTTGTCTGTGGTGTTTTAAGTTGAAAACGGATAACATTACATTAAAATAAATACTGAATGTAATGTTATCAGTTTGTTAGTGAACTATAGTGTTCTGCAAGACTATAATTTGATTGTTATTCCTTTTTAATTTTTCTTTTCTTTCTTTCTTTCTTTCTTTCTTTCTTTCTTTTTTTTTTTTTTTTTTTTTTTTGGTTTTGCCAGGCATAGCATCACATGTTTCTAATTATAACACATGGGAGACAGAGGCAGGCAGGGTTTTGCATCCTTGAGGCCAGCCTAATCTAAATAGTCATTGTGAGTTCCAGAATAGCCAGAGCTAACTAGCAAAATTATGTACAAATAAAGTACAAACAACAACAACAAACTAATATTTTGTTTAGATTTTATTATTTCTTTTATTAATTTTATATTATTGCATCATTTCTTTCTATCCATCTCTCCTTCCCAATCTTCCCTTATAGCCCTTCTTGCTCTTTTTCATATTTGTGTACTCTTTTCCATTAATTATTGTTTTACACACACACACACACACACACACACACACACACACACACACACTCACACACTCCAAAACACTAAGTACTGCCTGCTCAGTCTGTATAATGTTACTTGTATGTATGTTTTCAGGACTGGTAGTTTTGCTATTCGATAACCAATAGTGTGCTCATTCCTGGGGAAGACTATTTCTTCTGCTCTCAGGATTACTTAATTGGCCACAGTTACTTGTATAGTTCTGGGGACACCTGCACTCTCCCTGTCAAAGTTAGGATGTCTATTGTTATCTTGTTTAAATGGTGAAGCATTTTGTTGCTTCAATAGCCATTATATAATTTGTAAAATTTAAATAGAATTTTGTATACCCTAAATTATTAATTTAATTTGCGTAATCTAACTTTTACGTAATAACAACAGATATTGACATAATTACAGAAAACACCACTCAAAATATTTAATAGCTCGTATGAATTCATTAATAGGAGTATGATGATAGCCATGCAAACAATGTCAGTCTTTGAAATGGGAATACTTGTATATCCTGGCTATACTATATCTCAGAAGATGACTTTTAGTTAGAAGCTACCATATAAGAATATTAAAGACCCCATTTAATAACTTAAAAGCATATACACATCTGTGTATAAATATGTTAATTAAGTAATTAACTGACTAAATGGACATGATCTTCAGTAGCATCTTTATTAAAAACTTGGAATGGAATGCATTATTTAATAAATTCTGATATTTAACTAATAGAATTTATTTGATATTAAAAATTACAATAAGCAGATTGAAAGTTGTTCACCCTGAAATGTGGATATTTATTTAATATTTTAAATACATTTTAAGTAAGGCTTAATATATGAAACTAAACCCTTAACTGGATCTTTCTAGTGAACCTTAAATGTTCTTTATAATTCTTACTACTTATTTGGTAATGTCCATCCAAATTTCCACACAACCAACAAAATATTTTTTCTGATAAGCATTATTTATTACTTGTTCTATTCTGTTCACAGACAACTCCTTTATTGTAGAATATAAACATAGCCTAGCATGAATATTGTTTGAAGGTTTAGGCTCCTCTAACAGTATCAATGTTAGAACATTTACATTTATGTTCAATTAAGTTAGTATAAATAAATTATAAAAGAATATATCTTATGATACAGTCAAGGTACTAATGAACTCTCCCATAGATTTTAAATTAATGACTTTGAACAATTACAAATTATAACTCATTGCACATGCCAATACATAAGCAAAATTTGGATGCACAATTATAAATTTAATTACAATGGAAATGTCCTTGCATATTTAACAGATGACCGAGGATTGTGGCCTCAGCAGATAATAGTGCTAAATCTCTACACGTAGATCTCAGTAAAGGCTGTGATGTGTATTGAAAGAACACAGCAATTGACAACAAAGTAAAAATCATTACATAGATTTTTTTTTCAATAACAAGAGATTTTGTAATGACTTCACATGAGATAACTTCTGTTAAACTGTTTTACATAAAACTAGGGCAAAAGATGTCCTAAAGTTTTGGCCTGATTAGAAGATAATTTATTTATCTTAATTTTTGACTATATTTCATTTTGTACTCTTTTTTTTGATTAAATGACATGTATATTTACATACACATGCACGCCCACGCGCACACACACACACACATACACACATACACACAAATGTATCTACTAATACCTTCAAGTGAGAAATATACTCACACTAAGCTACCTCTTGGGAGTAGAAATAGTAGCTAAAATAAAGTCAAGTAACTTTAAATCTATTTATTTAATAAAGTGCTCACAGATGGGACAATTACCTTTCTAAGATCTCCAGATCCCTTCTCATCCACTGAACTTCATGCCCTAAAATAACCAAGACCAATTTGTTCTGACTAAATAGTTCTAGAATCTGTTAGTTTCTTCTGGAGCATGGTTGTCTCAGTAGAACTACATTCTTAGAGAAAACTGATTCCTCCTCTTCCAGCAGCTAACAAATGTCAATGGACTCATGAATAGGGGTGAGATTATGTGCCAAAATCTCCTCTCCATGCTTGGATTTGGTCTGTATTGTCCTTTCACATTCTAGTGCATGCAGAAATATTATGAATTCATATGTAAATAGGCTCTACTCCATGTAGAAAACATTATTGTAGTCATTCATTAACTCTGGCTCTGAATGTTTAAGTCACTATGAATGGATTTAACACTATGTCCATTTAGCAAAATAATAATAGTATGTTCTCCACTAAGGCCTGTGACCTGCCCAGCCAAGAGTTCTCGTCCTGATGTTGGTAGCAGGTATGGGTTTCCTCTAGTAGAGTGTGACTTCAGTCCAATCAGAAAGTGGTTAGTTACCCCAGTGATGATTGCACCACTATTCTACCAAATGGGCACATCTTCTTAGGCCTGTCATTATTGTAGCTCACAGGGTTCACCACTGTGTCAGATTACTGATGACTTCTGTTCTCTAACAGTGAGCACAGCACTTCCAGCACGAGGAAATCTAGCCAGTGGGGATGAAACTTCCAGTTCAATACCAGCTTGATTTCTCAAGTTCTAAAACTTAAGTAATATGGTGTCTTCTGAAACAGGGTCTTTCTGTCAAGTTCTGCATGGTTATCAAGATCAATGGTTAATAGCGTGTATTGTTTGGGAGATCTGTGAGAATTCACTTGCTAACTACTCTGGAAATAATACCTCATTCCTTTCTTAGCACTGGGTTTTTTATGTTATTCTCTGGTGTCTAGTAGGGACATGGTTGCCCTGTTATAGGATAAATCAATTTTATGAATATATGTGTATATGATTCCATAGTGATAATATTCCATATGATTTTCAGATTGTCTTTTAGTGCTATTTATCTCTTTCTGTATTCTCTTTGCTACCTTGTTCCCCACTCTTGCGTAACTTTTCCTGTTCCATTATTTTTTTTTTTCAAGACAGGGTGTCTCTGTGTAGTTTTGGTACCTGTCCTGACTCTCTCTCTGTAGACCAGTCTGGCCTTGAACTCACAGAGATCCACCTAGCTCTGCCTCCCCACTGCTGGGATTAAAGGCATTCACCACCACCGCCTAGCTCCATTATTCAATTTTATTTCTGATACCAATATATTGTAGCTCCCTTCTCCAGAAAGCCTTCCCCAATGCCAAATAGCAATTCCTGACCTCTACAGATATTCCAAATGAAACACACATGTTTGTAGATTCAAACCTAACAGTCATAGTTGAAAGAAAACATTCAATGTGTGTCTTTCTGAATCTGGGTTACTTCACTCAGAATGACTATCATCAGTCACTCGAATATTATTATAAAACCAGCCTTAATAATATTCTTCCCAGGGGCCCAGAAGAGAAACTATGAACAGTGAAAATTATTTTTGGAAAAAGAATCTAAGTACATCAAGCTCTTTGTCCATCTACTCTATTCCTCTGGGATAAAATCCTATCTACACAGCTTCAATTCTGTTCTCATGCATAGCTCCTTTCTTGCCTGATTTCTCTCTATATTTATCTACTCTCCTCTCTAAGTTCTATCTTAATTCTCTTGTCTTAATTCTGCCTCATCTAGGTTCTTCTTATCTCTTTCTTACTCATCTAGTACTTCCCCATCTGGCTTTCCTCATCTTCCATCTAGTCCTAAAGTTCTCCATCTAGTTCTCCTGTACTCTTCGCTCTTCTCCATCTCATCGTTCTCTGAAAATAAAACTGCCTTTTTATCACTTTGATCCAAGGTATCTCTGTGCTCACTGTTTCTGGAGAATGTGCTTGGTTGCTAGGCAACTTGACTAGGCAACTTCCATCAAACCTAGATGTACCTGTAAGTTGGAACCCTTTAATTCTGAGTTAATTGTTAATGGTGGATCTAAAACTAGAGATAAGAATTTGAAAAGGAGAAAGTTAAGCTTAATTAGCACATCCACCAGTCCTTCTGAAGCAGGTAGTCTAGGCACTTAAGTCTGTTCTTAGAGAGTACAGAGGTATCTTGAGCTGGGGTTCTGGCTGTGCATAGTTGTCAGTGCAGATGGTTATCTAAATATTTCTTTACTAGAGGGGAAATGCTGCTCGATAAATGATGGAAAAGCTACAATAGTGCATGAGAAATTCATAGTAGGAAACAGCTAATATTCAAAAACCAAATATCACCAAGACTCCTTGAGCCTCAGCTTGACCTTGGAAGGCCCTTGGCTTCTTCCAGGAATTAGTTTGGCATAATCAGCATAATCCCATTTCATATATTTTGTTTGTTTGTTTGTTTGTTTGTTTGAGACAGGGTTCTCTGTGTAGCTTTGCTCCTTTTCTTGGAACTTACTTGCTAGCCCAGGCTGGCCTCAAACTCACAGAGATCTGCCCGGCTCTGCCTCCACTGCCCAGCTAATTCATATATTTTTTGTGTCTAGCAGCATCAGCCCTAATCCTTTTCCTGATAATTTCATAATTTATATTTTCCTTAATAGCTGAATGGTGTTACAATGTGTAAATATGTCACACTGCCTATCTTTAAGGACTGCCCCTTTCTAGGCAAAAGTAATAGAACCACAGTTGCACTCAACAATTCCCCTGACCTGCCAGAGAACAACATGCCTTGAACCTACTTGATGAATTCAATCCCTGCCCCCTCTTCTTTGGGTAGGGATACTAGACTTGAGTCACCAACTCTACCCACCACCAATTTTCCTGAGCAAAAGGACATGAGCACCTCCCCCAGACTCATACATTTGTGTTCTAAATCTGATAATATTCTAACTCTGTTGCTGCTGTGCCTAGAAACCTCACTTAGCTTGAACTAACCCATTCAAATATCGACATTGAATTGACCAAAAATGGAACCTTCACTAACAATCCGAAAGATTAAAATAACAGGAAACATAGGTGTTTTTTTTTTTTTTGTTTTTTCGAGACAGGGTTTCTCTGTGTAGCTTTGCGCCTTTCTGAACTCACTGGTAGCCAGCTGGCTCGAACTCACAAGATCGCCTGCTCTGCTCCGAGTGCTGGATTAAAGCGTGCCACACGCCCCAGGAAACATAGTTTTAAACAACTTATCAACCAAAATAAACAAGATAAGAAATCACCTAAATCCGATTCCTTTGTCCTATCTTAAATATACAAATATAATAACCAAAACAATGAGTCTTCACAAAAAGTTAGTACTTTCATGATAATATCCCTGAGCAAAGCAACTGAATTGATATACATAAAATTATTTCAAAAGAGCATTAATAATCATGACCAAATAGCTAAAAGAAGGTATGAATAAATGCTATAACTAAGAAACAAAAAAACAGAGAGTTGATAGAAATATTTAACCAGAGATATGTAAATAAAATTTAATTTAGAGATATAATCTCTGAAAAAAAAAACAAACAGAAATAAAAATAGAAATGAAAAACTTAGGAAATCAAACAAAAAATGTCAGAGAAAAGCCTCACCAATAGGTTGGATAAAATGGAAGAGAGAACATGTGGTATTGAATACAAGTTGAAGGAATTGGACTCCCCACTCAAAGGAAAAATGAAATCCAAATCATCCATAAACTAAAAATGCAGGAACTCTGGGACACTATAAAAATGACTAAAGATAGTAGTCTAAGTTGGTGTCATCCTTGTGGATTCCTAGGAACTTCCCTAGCACAAAGTTTCTCCCTGTCCCCACCATGTCTCCCTCTATCAAGAAATGGAAGAGGGAGATATATATCTTATCTCCCTCTTTCATAGCTCTCCCGCTCCATTTCTGTTCCAGCTTGACCATCCTGTTCCCTTATGTTCTCATCCTCCACCCCCTACCCTTTATTGCCTTCCCTCACCCCCAGTTTACTTATGTAGATCTCATCTATTTCCATTTCCCATGATGATCCATGTGTCCTTTTTAGGGTCATCTCTGTTAGCTAGCTTCTCTGGAGCTGTGGGTTGTAATCTGGTTATCCTTTGCTTTACATCTAGTATAGAGTGGAGAAGGTGCCTGAACTGGCTTACCCTGGTAATCAGATTGGTGAATACCCTAACTGTCATCATAGAGCCTTCATCCAATAACTGATGGAAGCAGATGCAGAGATCCATAACCAAGCAGCAGGCTGAGCTCCAGGACTCCAGTTGGAGAGAAGGAAGAGGGATTCTATGAGAAGGGACATCAAGATCATGATGAGGAAACCTACAGAGACAACTGAACCAAACTAGTGGGAACTCATGAACTTTAGACTAATAGCTGTGGAGCCTCCATGGGACTGGACTAGGCCCTCTGCATAAGCAAGACAGTTGTGTGGCTAAATCTGCTTATGGGGCCCCTGGCAGGAGGATCAGGATCCATCCCTGGTGCATGAGCTGACTTTTGAGCCCATTTCCTATGGTGGGACACCTTACACAGCCTTGATGAAGTGGGAGGTGCTTTGACCTGTTTCAACTGAATGTATCAGGCTTTGGTGACCCTCCATAGGAGGCATTACTTTTCCAGAGAAGGGAAATGAGTGTGGGTTGCAGGGGGTAAGGCTGAAGAGGCAGGAGGAAGGAAGAGAAGGTGATCTGTGGTTGGTATGTAAGATGAATAAAAAATTTAATAAAGAAAAAAATGACTAAAGCTATGAGTCGGTTCAACAAAATCATAAAAGAAAACATCCCTAATCTAAGGAAAGAGATGCCCATCAAGGTCTAAAGGCATAGAGAACACCAAGTAACATTCCATCATTATAGATTGCCTTGATATTTGTATCTGACTATTTTAAGTTGAACAAAACCAGATGGATTGTAGACGACACTTCTTGTCTTCTTTTCAACTGAACTATCACCAAGATTACTCAATACTCAACCTAAAGTGATAACTGAGCCCCTTCCCCAGGCTGAGCAGTCATGGCCAATGAAGACAGAGAATAGATCATCTTAACACATACCCTCAAAGAGCTATACCCTTGAAAGGGAAATTTAATGCAATGAACCAGGCTATGTTAAGATGCAAAATTAGAGCTGGGGAAGAAAGATTAAGGAAAATGCTGCATTAAATGGAGTCAATGAAAAGAGCTGTCCTAACATGCTATTTGAAATAAAAATTAAGGATGTAACAGGGAGTTCTGAGATTGTCTGAGGGCAAAGACATACATAAAAATTGTCCTAGAAGTAAATGATAGTGAGTTTATTTTAAAAAAAAAAGAATACAGACAAATATAGAAGAGAATCTTAGAGGGAAAGAACGCAGTAAGAATGTAAAGATATAATGAATTCTGTCCTATAAAGCTGAATGGCATCTGCAAGGCCATGGGATTTTATCAATATATAATTATTTTAAATGATATAATTAATTCATTGAAGTATTTTAAAGAGTACTTGTCATGATTTTTCCTTTTAAGAAGGACACTCTGGATGGACATAGTGTGCCTCTATAATCAATAGGTTATTTTCAAATTACAAAAAAAAAAAAAAATTGTTGATCAGTAAGTATATCTGTAAATGCAGTATTGACAACACCAAGAACTTTTTAGGTTAAAACTTCATTATACTTAAAATGAAATTTTACAAAGGAAGAAAATTTTTAACTTGTGAATGACCTCTAAAACATACAATACAGGCCATCTGGATTTGGCAGGCTGCCCTTTTTCAAACAACTGTAAGAATAGTAGCAACAAATATGTTATCTTGTTCTTCTCCTTGGGGACCCATCCTGTAGCAACAGAAACATCCCCATGTTCACACCACATTCAGCAGCAGAAAGTGTAGTAGCCACTAAGAGCAAAATTTCAGTGCTCTTTCACTCACAAGGAAAGATGCCAGCAGTGCTTATGAAATTCTTGGTAGGTATAAGGAATGTGATAGCACAAACCAAATTGTCTCCTTTGAACAGACTTTAGTGATTTGTGCTGTATGAAAAAGGCAATCTGTTGTTTAAAGACATTTATTGTTGTAAATGGTGTAAATAATCAATGAAGAAGCCAACAAAAGTGTATTATAAATGGAATGAATACATTTAGACTTTTATTTAGTTAGAAGTGACTATTGTTTCACAAAGAAACCCAATGAATGATCTCATCAGAAAACATCTGATTTACCTGTGCAGAAGTGACATGCTGTAATTTATCACCTTCTAAGACTTTGTCACAAACAGTTTCAATATATATCACCAAATAGTCACAACAGTTAACACTACAACATACCTTAACTTCAACATGAAGCATGTGTAAGTTAAGATACATCAAAGATGTCATAAACTGAAAATGTGCATTTTTTAGAATAAATTAATTTTTATAGTTGCTGACATGTTGAATTATCAAAGGAGTCAAATTCTAGTTACATAGCAATTCACTGTTCACAAGAGAAAATCTCTCTAATATACAAGCTGTAAGTTTTCATATGTTAATATACAATAAATGTCTCTAAATGTAGAATGAAAACTAATGTTCTAATCTTATATTGTGTTATTTTCTTATAGTGTATTTGTATAAGGTAGAAGAACTAGAAGCTTCCATTGTTTTATGTAAAATACATTTATTTTAAGTACTGGTAATTGAACCCAGGGCCATGTGCATGGTAGGCAAGTTTTCAAACACTGAGCTACACCCAGACAATATAAATCAAGATGGAGCTCTTTGTTAGTAGTCCAGATGACTTTGTGAATTGGGGAAGAAGATATATTTTTATATTTTCAACATTATGGCAAAAAGAAGTCTATTTTATTTTTATTTTTATCTTCTAAGACAAACACGTGTTATTTCAATACAAAGAACTTAATTTATTTTTATTTTTGTGTGCTTATATCTGATTGCACACCCTGGGGTGTATGTGCATGCTTCGTCCAGGGACCAACCATGGATGTCTACCTCAGTCATTTCTTCACCCTCTCTTTTTGAAGTAAGGTCTTACTGAGAACCTGAATTTCCCCAGTTCAGCAGACTGGCTTCTGCTCAAGCTCAGTAATCCTGCTGTCTCCATTTTCTCAGTACTGGGATTATAGTTTGTATCTCATTGCACTTAGATTTAGCGGCTCCAGTGATCTGAAAACAGGTCCTCAACTTGGTGTGGCAGGGACATTTTGAGAGATACTCCTTCCAGCCCTAAGAATTTGTTTTTTGAAATTTATTCATTTACTTATTTTTACAATTATTAAATTTCTTTATAATTTCTTTTTGTAATATTCTTCTAAAATTTTTCTAAGGGCTATTTAAATGATTGTGGCCATCTGAAACAAGTTGTCATTAGTTTGTTGACAAAAATTTCTGGTATGTGATAAATATTAAACAGGTTGTTATCATAAATTTGATTATAATTATTATTTGAGCTATTCCCTGACAATTTCTCCATGGTCTTTGAGCATATTTAATGCTCTGGTGTCTTGCTGAATCATTGAGCTTTCTCATTTCTCAACACTGTTTATCTGGCTTTATTAGAATTCTCCAAATACTGTAATTTCCCAGCATATGTTTCCAAAATTTATTGTCCACCATACAAAATAATTTGGCACTTGATCTTATTGAATTAAATATCCTTATTTTCTCTCTTCCTCCTGTGTTTATTATTAATTCCAGACATAGACTTAGAAGCTTGACCATCAACATCTGCCAGCAGATGTTATCCATGCCATTTTGTTTGCATTGCTAAGTAATACTGAACCTGGCTGCTTTCACTTTGAAATCAAACAAGTTTGATTTAAGAAAATAGTTTATCTAGATCTAAAAACTGTATATAGAGTAAAATATTAGGCATATGGAATGTTAAATATTTACCTTTTAAGGATTATGCTGATTTTTTCTCAGTTCTGAATTGAGGCATTTTATTTAATGTGTGTTTCTCATACTTTTCTGAATAGGACATATGTAATCTACAATCATCACCTGACAGGGAAGAAGTGGATTTTCATGGATCTGGATACAGAAACAAATTAACTTTATAGTAATAATAATAATAATAATACATACATACATACATACATACATACATACATACACTGGAAAAGTGAAATCCTCACATAATATAGGCCAGCCTTTTCTATATTCCTGTTATAGTTTAACTGTCTTTTCTTATAAAATTTAATCCAAATAAATCGACTGAGTACTCTCTTGTCTTTCTTATCATTTACAGCACACTAGAGGCACTGCTCCACAATGGTTTATTCACTCAAGTGCTGAATGAGACAACCTGGGGTCGGAGGTTGGACCTTATTCAGTGATGTCTCTGCAGGATTCATATTTTATCTTTGCCTCAGATGCCATCCCTGTTCTTAGTAGTATTGAAATCATTGTTATCAATGGCCTCTAATGTCACTGATTGCTCAAATTAATTTCTTCTGAAATATCTCTTGAAATTCTTTGTACTGTGCAGAGACCAAATTCAGTGCTACATGGAGCACAGCACTGATTAGGCAAAATCCTTGGTATTTACTGTGACATAAGAAGACAGCCCTGAGGAAGCAATCCTAACTTTCTATAAAGTCCTCACTCACTGGAATGTAGAGTTGGTGAAAACGCTGTGGGACTTGGCAGCTGTGTGATGTGTTTTATGTTGCTCATCGTTAGATGACTGAAGTGATTCCTATTTTTATTCCTGTGGGCAAATATTTTTTCCTTAACTAGGGCTGAATTTTGAAACTCTGAATCACTCCTTTTCAGAAATTATGATATATTTTGATATGCTTTTTTTTTTATTTCTTTGGCTTAGAGTTTCATGTGTTCATTGAATCCTTGTGTCTCAGGTTGTTGTTGGTTTATTCTTGTTTGTTTTTTTTTTGTTTGTTTATTTGTCTTACTCTTACTTCCATACAGGTTCAGCATTCTTATTGTTATGATCCTCCATTGATGGACATATATTGACATATCACTATTTTTCAGCCTTTACTTTTTTTATTTGTGTGTGTGTGTGTGTGTGTGTGTGTGTGTGTGTGTGTGTGTAGTTTGGGGGGGTTAGTGCTCTTCTTCTGCTTTATGAGGCTTCTTGTCAAAGAATTCAGGTTGACAGATTATCAAAGATAGTGCCCTTATCTGCTGATCCCTCTCCTTGCTGGTCTTAGTCACTCTTCCATTGCTATGAAGAGATACCATGGACAACTCTAGTTTAGTTGAGAGCTTGCCTACAGTTTCAGAGATTTAGTTCATTATCATCATGGCAGGGAGCATGGCAGTATGCAGGCAGATGCTGGAGCAGTAGATCAGACCTACATGCTTGGCCATTTAAATAAGTTCCTAATGGTAGAGTGGTTCATTTTCATTTCCCTGATATTATATGACATGGAAATTCTTTCACATACGTATTTCCCATCTGCATATTTCCTGTGAGAAGATGCTATTAAGGGCATTGACCTGATTTTAGTAGGCTAGTTTGTTTCATTTTTTACTTTTCTTTTCTTAATTGAAAATATTCTCTCATACAATACATCCAGATCACAGTTTCCCCTCCCTCCACTCTTCCCAGCTCTTCTCACCTCTCCTCTTCTCCAGATTCACTCATCCTATATTTCCTCTTCAGAAAATGGAAGACCTCTGAGAGATGACAGCTAAACTGCACAACATGAGATACAATAAGGCAAGGAGAAAGCCCTTATAGTGAGTCTAGATAAACCAACCCCATAAGAGGAAAAAATTCTCAAGAACAGTCAAAGGAGTGGAACCTGAGATTGTATAGCCCAGAGTCCTGGAGTTGAACCAAACATAACTGGCAAAAAAACAAACAAAAAAATCAATGAAATGATTCCCAGTGATATCTGCTATACTCATAGATTAGTACCTTGTCAGTTTGTCATCAGATTCTCCCTCAGCAGCAGATGGAAGATGGGGCAGAGACCCACAGACAGACATTACCCTGCAGAAGAGGTGGAGGAAAGATTGTAGGAATCAGAAGAGACAGAGAAAACCAGGAAAATATGGTCCACCTCATCAGCTAAGCAGAGCTCACATGGGCTCCCAGAAACTGAACCAGCAAGCACAGGGCCTGCTGTGGTCTGCATGAGGGTCTCTGTTTGTGTATTATGGATGTTAGCTTAGTGTTTGTTTCCTTATCATTTATTTGTAGTGGTTAGTTATATATTTTGTAATATAATTCCTTTTCCACATGTGTTCTTTAGAGGGATCTTGCCTCAGATAGTGGCTTCTACTTTCTGTTTCACTTTTTCCCCTTGTATTTCAATGAAGGTCAATACAATATTTATTTATTTCATGTTTTATCAAACAAAAATCACTACATGGGTCTATTTTAAGTATCTGCCTGTGCCCTCTTTCACCATTTTCTCATTTGATTACTTGATTATTGTGGCTTTATGTTTAGTCAGGCAGTGTTATGAAGCCAACTTTCTTATTCTTTTATATAGTGTTACCTATCCTTTATACTTTGCCTTGCCTTGTAAATGTGAAAATCAGTTTGTTGAAATCCACAAAATAACTTACTGAGATTCAGAATGAAGTTCACAGAAGCTATAAATCAAATTGACAGAAACAGATATCTTGACAATATTGAATCATGATGTTGTCTGGCTTTTTTTTTTTTTTTTCTTTTTCAGAGACAGGAATGCTTACCCATTTACTCCAGATACTGCACCCAACACAGAATAGGATCAATCCTCCCAAGGGTAGCATGGCAAACCAAAGAGTTTATCAGGTACATTAGCAGTAGCATGTGTGAGGGATTACTTACAAGAACATGTTTTGAAATGCCTATATCATGGCAAGGCCTACCCCAGCATGACTAGCACCCTGGGAAAGCTATGATAATAACCCTAGAATTCTCTGGCCAACTGCTGGAGGCTGTAAGGAAGAGTCTCCCAGTTCTTGGTCTTGTCAACTGCTTTTAGAACCTTGGAGAGTGGCTTTAGTAATCTTGTCAACTTTTGAACATACCAATCCTCTTCTCATTCATAGTACTGCAAGAGTCCTTTCTTCCATTAAGGAATATTTTAATGCACAACAATGACTATGGATGGACTCTACATACATATTTAGTTCACTGCTTGGTTTCATCAGAATTCTATATCATCTTTCTATAAATTTGAGCCTATTTTTTTATATTTATGCCTGTGAATTTTATTTCATAGAGTTCTAATATATAATTTAGCTTCATATTTCACTTGTTCACTGCTGATACAGAGTAAAAGTGGTCACCATAGTATATCAATTTTATTATGTCTGCTTACCCTGGTTGGTTATTGACTTAAATAGATTTTTGTCAGTCCTTTTAGATTTCCTATACTGATAAGCAGGGGAACCAAGTCTGTCTTATTCCTTGCATTCCAATTTGAACATGTCTGGTGGCTCTTATAGATCTTAGTGCATTTAGGCTGGATTTACAGCATGCCATTTAAACTTTTTTTTTGACATTTTATATATTTTTATTTTCATACAGTGGGTCTTTTGCTTGGATCTATGTCTGTCCACCATACACCATGTTTGTGAAATGACACAAAAAGGGCTAGCGGAGGGGGAGAGATCCTCTGGAAATGAAGTTACAGACAGGTGTTTCTCACTAGATGGATGCAGGACATGAAATGGAGGTCCTCTGCAAAAGCAGCTAGTGTTCTTAACCACTGATTAATCTCTTCCCTCTGCCACCTTTTAATTTTTTTTTTTAAATTACAGTATGGAGTTTAAAAGAGGGAATAAGAGGATGTACTTGACCGGTTTCATAACTTAACGTCTTAGAGAGGAGGACTGAACTTTCCATTTCACCATAAAAGAATAAGGATAGTTGGAGACAGCTGTGGCTCTTCTGTTTCTATTTTTCAGAGATTATTACTATTTGTTGTTGTTACCATGAATAGTTGCTATATTTTATCAAATTCTTTTTGGCTAAACTTGGTATATCCAGTTAATTTTATTGTTTGGTTTTTTTTTAACCTTTCTATGATTTTCCTACTTATTTGCATATCTGATCATTTTTTACAAAGTTAATTCTAGATATTTTGCTTAATGTTGTTATCTACTACATTCTTAGGATTTCTTAAGTAATGATAGATTGTTTTCTGAAGAAAACACAAAAGACAAAATGTCAATATAGTAGTTTTGACTAATATGTTAGGGACTTTAGATTCAGTGTGGTGGAAAGACTGTTTCTGATGTGGGTTGTCCCCTGAGCATAATTCCACCTACTTTCATTATGCTGTTTATCACCTCTGTCTCTGTGCTCATATACACAGAACAGCAGAGACTAATTTGTAGGGGTCACTCTGCAGACATCTCTCTGCTTAATCTTCACCTCTTTGCTGCTTTGATTCAGAATCTAGCCACTGTGGCCTACAGTATTTCAAACACGTCTTGTAAGTCAGCAAGAGCAATCGGCTCTGTGAAGATCCCATAATTCCTTCCAGGTGATGAACACAAAATCAAGAGTTCCTTTTACCGGGTATCTTTCTTTGATATCAGTCTATCATTCGCCCGGGTCACGTGTGCATGCGTGCGTGCGTGCGTGCGTGCGTGCGTGTGTGTATTCTGTTTAAGGCAAAGTAGCAAACCAGGTATCTGTCTCTGACATGTTCCCTTCGTTCCTTCTGCCCTTCCTTCTTTCTCTCCTTCATTCCTTCCTTCCTCCCTGTTTTCCATTTTCTTCCTCCCTCCTTTTTCTTCCCCTTCTTTCTCTGGCTGCTCTGATTCTGGTTTCTCCTTCATTCTTACTTCTCTTCCCCTTCTATTCCCGTGTCCCTTCTGTTTCTGAGCCTCCATCCATTTTCTTCTCTAATCCCCCCTTTGTCCCTACTAAATTTAGTATATTTTGGTTATATCTCATGACAGTCCTTCTGGTGCCTTGCTAAATGAGGCCATGAACTAGGGGGCCAACATACCTATTAAATGGTGTAAAATATAAATGTAAGAATGTATCTATATAGCGATAAAATTTATGTAAATTAATATAAAGATTAAACAGTCTTAAATATTTGAATTTATTGATATATTGTATAACATTTTCTCCATATTTAATATATGAAGCACTTACTTCTTAGGCAAATTTTTGAAATAATACATGTACATTCTAAAGAGCAGTATTTTTACTAATATCATGCACTGTTGAGAAATACTGAAGTTGTGGAATTAGAGATTTGTCAATATGAGTTTACTATAAACACTTCTAAAGAATAATACATATTTGTAATACTTGGTATCAAATGGTACCCAGATCCAGAAAGCTATTACTGAATACCTACCTATAAGAAACTATTTCTGAATATCTTCAATTTATCTGTAAATTTAAACTAAATTATTAATTGCATTAATTAATTTGAACATTATTAACTTTCCATAATCTTTTATTTTATAGTTTTTAATAAAAGGAAAAAATACCTTGAAGCAACATGAATGAAATTTCATATTTGTATTCAGAGACAAAAGGCAATTTTCAGGATATTTTTAAAAATTTAGAAAAATATGTTTCATGGTTTCCTTTTTTGCTTCTTTTGGTGAAAGTGAAATTTGGTCTTAATACCCCATCTATGAGTTCAACATCTCTATTCATATCTGTGCACATCTTTAACACATCTATACCTAAGGGACAATCATTACAAAGCAAATAACAACACATAGTGACAGCACAACATACACTTCATAAACTCTGCCAAATACCTGGTTCTCAATGTTGTGAACTTCACTGTGTGCCTTTTAGGCCTTTGGGTCTGATTTGTGGAGGGACTGTACAAAAGGTTGGGAAGTTAGACTAGAAAAGCCATTAAATGTTGGAAGCAGAGCTTAATGGCTTTTCTAGTGGGGACTTAGAAGTCAAGAATGCTGAGAAATGCCAACTAGAGAAGCCCAACTGTGAGATTTCAGAGAAGAGCAAAGCTTCTATCAGGAACTGGGCTGGGGACAATTTATACAATTTTGGCTAAGAATGTGGTGTGATTTTGCTTGTTTCCTGAGAACCTGAGTGACTTTGAGTTGAGAGATCATTAACTGCTTCATTCAGGACAGGACAACATTCAAACTGGTTCTTGCTACAAAAAGCTCCTGTGTTTGTTAAAGAGACAAGCACCATACACTAGAAACTTCATGTACTGCACGGGACAATAGAGAGGGTGTCCTGAGGGCAAATCCCTACCTTCGAAGGTTCAATCTTATGATGATTCAGGTTCATTTAAAAGAAGAAAGTCTATGCTTTTGAAAAGGTCTGGACTTCAAGCAGCCAAATGCCTACGAGAGTATCCTCAAGGTCAGAACACAGAAAGTGATACAGCATTGTTCAAAGGCAGCCAAGCTACAGCTCAAGCTGGCAGAGGAATGTGGCAATATCATCCATGTGGCACTGGTTTTATAGGCACAAAAGATGCAAGATGAAAGGGTTTGAATAACAGCTAAGGTAGGCAAAGTTGTTAGTACTCCAACCAAAGTCTCGAAAAGACTATTATATGAAGCTCTGAAGGGAAACCCCAGTGACAGGAGGGACATGGGTCTTTGGAAATGGAAGAATCTAGGACCATAGACTGAGAAGAGCTGGGTATACGGAATGGGGACAGCAGCACAGGACAGAATTTATGTGTGATGAGGGTGTCTGGGGCTTCAAGCATTTTTGAGCTGAGAACATTACAAGTCCTGAGGCATAAATGCCTTACATAAAGCTACAGGGTTTGATGCTGTCTCTGGTGCATTTTTATTTGTTTTAGTGTGATACTTTCATATGCACTGATTCTTCTATTTTTAGTAGGTATGTTTAACTCCATGATATTATTATATGTCAAAAGATTATAACTGGGTTTGAATTTTTATAGGAGCTCAAATTTAAGAGACTTGGGACTTTTAAAGTTGTGGAATTGTCACATATTATGGGATTTGAATCCTTTTGAACTATACAATGTGAGACAAGCCTGAGTCTTTGGGACAAGGAGTGAAAGGTTACCACTTAAAAATAAAATGTTCAAGCTCATTGACATAGAGTAGTGTCAGGATGGTTATTTCCAATTGCCAACTTGATAAAACATAGACTCTCTTGGGAGACAAAACTTTGAACAATCTGTGAGGGGTTATCTTGATTACATTCATTGAGTTAATAAGGCCTGACCAATATGAACACTGTGATTATCTAAGTAATGGATTGGGGGGGTTGGGTAAAGGTGGAGGAAATAAACTGAGCACTCTGAGGACATTCGTTCTTTTTCTTCTGACTGGGGACATAATGTGACCTGCTTCTTCTAGTTCCTTCTGCTGTGACTTTCATTCGATGACTGGCTAAAACCTGAGAGCATGGGCTAAGCAAATTCTTTCTCACTAGATTAAAATTTTCCCTTTAGATAGCCTTGGTTCTGTTTTGTTCAGTGTTTGATTTGTCCATGTTGTAGTCTTACTTGTTCATTTATTACATATACACATTTCTTGACATTTACACCATTCTCATCATAAGGTAAATAAGTCAAAACTTAATATATTATACACTTACAAGGTAGTACATGGTCTGACGAATAACAAGAATGCAGAGGGATAGTAAGATGGAATGTAAAGCCTGGGGAGCTGGGCAGTGGTGGTGCACACCTTTAACCCCAGCCCTCAGGAGGCAGAGCCAGGCAGATCTCTGTGAGTTCGAGGCCAGCCTGGTCTACAGAGCGAGATCTAGGACAGGCACCAAAACTACACAGACAAACCCTGTCTCAAAAAACAAAAAAACAAAACAAAACAAAAAACCAGTGGATAAAGATGTACCACCTGGGGACATTCAAATTAGGTAACCTAGTTCAAGTCTTTTTATATATTTTTTCACTCATGACCTTATTTAAGAGAAATAAGGCCTTGTCTTCCTTCCTTCTTTCCTCCCTCCCTCCCTCCCTTCCTTCCTTCCTTCTTTCTTTTTCCTTTTTTCTACAGCATCTCAAGCATTCCCTGATGCATTATAGAGAACTGCACTTTAAATAACTCTTTGATATAACTGTAGTATTCATGACTGAGTACGATGAGGCTTGTGTCCTTGAAAGCTGACTAGAGGTGATGAGGGAATGAATAAAGTACAGACAAACGGACACATGTATAGAAAAACTGTGGTCGGGTGGGCGGGGCAGACGACTCTGATGGAGTGGCGCCAATCCCTCCAAACCTGGAACCTCAGCATGTTTGTTGTGTGGGGCATATATGGAGGACTCACATAGTCCCAGTAGGTGGTCTTTGTACTGAACCGTCTCAGGCTAAAAACATCCAGGAGGAGGAGAATGCGGTTGCTAGTTTGGGGACACAGTGGTCAATTGTTAGTAAATACTCATTTTACTTAACAATAGCTGTCAGCATTCTCACTGGGACCAGAGGGGGGCTTTGCCACTACCCTGAGCTTCTTCTAGGAAGAAGTTCTGCCCCTGTCTCATGGGTCCGAGGTCCTGATTCTAGACATGGCAGGTCATGTCACCCAATCATATTCACTCAAAACTTCACTTCCTCAGTACTTCACTAGGTCCTTATAATTTATTAAAGACTAAAGTATATTTGCATATGAATGATATGCATATCCTTGTTTATTTTTACATAATACATTAAATCTTGGCTGAGTATTTCATATGACAGGATCAAGCATCTTCAATGTGTCTCAGAGTCGATCAATATTTTGGTGTTGTAATCAGCAATGCTAAGAACACTACTTCACACAAATATGAAATAAAAATGGCAGAAATATTCTTAGGGCTAATTTTGAAATTGTTGAAAATTATTTCCTAATCTCAAGCCAATGGTTATTAAATATTTTTATAAAATTTAAATGAGGAACTTAGACACAAATTTTTTATACCAAATATTCTCTCATGCTAACAATAATTGTAGGACAACATCATCTTTATTTTACACCTTTAGAACATTCTGCCTCTATCAGAGGAGAAATTTTGTACATTGAGTGAAAGAACTGCAATTCACAAAAATAATAATCTAAATCTTAGACACCGCATTTCAGGAAGTGGTTAGTAGTGTTATATGGAGATAGGGCACACACATTGCAAATGTGCACATGTGCACGTATGTTAGAAGCAAGCTTACAGTAAGCATGCATGATGTAGAATGGGCCAGCCCTTCCAGAAACACCCCAGATTCACGCAAACTTGATTTTGAATTATTGTTAA
Organism: Peromyscus leucopus; assembly: GCF_004664715.2. NCBI lineage: Eukaryota > Metazoa > Chordata > Mammalia > Rodentia > Cricetidae > Peromyscus > Peromyscus leucopus. Next base: position 23,110,229 of record NC_051077.1, on the reverse strand, counting down.
TCCTTGAGAATTCATGATGTTCTTCTCATGGTTTCCACATTTTTTTTTATGATACTCATACTCAGTTACTGAACTTCATATGAGATTGCAACCCACAATTTTGAAAGTGTATATGTAGAGGAGTCTGGTGGCGGGGGAGTGGGGGGAGAAAGCCTTCAGGGTCATTTCTTCCCATTGTCTGTGTTTGGTAAGTTAAGGTTGGCTAGAACACAGCCAGACTTATTTCTGTTTGTCTCTTTTCTCTAGACAAAAACCAAAGTGGAACACTTGAAACCCTGGCGGACCCAGAGAGACTAAAGTGTTTATTACTTGCCCTTTAATGATGTGATTCCTGATATAGGCCATTTACTCATTCAGTTAATCAGTGAAAATGGAGAGCTATTGGTAGTACTGACAGAGAGAGAGAGAGAGAGAGAGAGAGAGAGAGAGAGAGAGAGAGAGAGAGAGAGAATGGATCATCATGTAAAGACAATGCTAAAGGAGATTTTGAAGCTAAACTAGAAGGAACAGGTAAATATAAAGGAAGAAGGTAGAAATCTGTGGCAGATGACTGACACCCCCCTTCACACTGGCATTATTCATTCCTAAAAGCTTATCTTGCACCTATCTTCCCATTCATTCGGTTCTTCCCCACTAAAGCCATTTTTATTGATCCTTTTTTTTTTATTGATCCTTTTAATGGAACTCCTACAGGTGAATTGTATGCTATTAGCGCAAGCAACATCCTCGTTCACCTTTGAATCATTATTGAATAGTGTAGCCAAATAATAGCACTTCGGTGAGGAACGTCCAGTAAACACTGAGAAGGACAGAATTCTAGATCAAGTTGACTCCTATAAGTTATATGCCTAAATTTTTTTAAAGCAATTTCTTAAAATATTAAAGCTGATCAACCAACAAATGTTTACAGCTGGCTTATCAAGAGTGGAATATTGGGGGCTTGAGAGATGGTTTAGCTGTTAAGACCACTATTGCTCTTCCTGGGGACCCAGGTTCAGTTCCCAGCACTCCCATGGCAGTTTACAACCTTGTGTAACTCCAGACCTAAGGGATCCAACACCCTTTCTGGTCTCTAATGGTTCTCTCTAATGATTGCCTCTGGCTTGGTTTGGTTGTTTCTGTAGCTAGTGGGAACTCATGACCTTTAGACCAACAGATGTGGAGTCTCCATGGGACTGGACTAGGCCCTGTGCATAAGTGAGACAGTTGTGTTGCTTGATCTGCTTAAGGAGCCCCCGTCAGTAGGATCAGGATCCATCCCTGGAGCATGAGCTCGCTTTTTGGAGCCCATTACTTATGGTAGGACTCCTCTCACAGCCTTGAGGAAGGGGCAGGAGCTTGGACCTGCCTCAACTGAATGTACCAGGGTCTGCTGACTACTCATGGGAAGCTTTATCTTTTTGGAAGAGGGAATAGGGTGTGGGATGGGGGGGATTGAGGGAAGGGTGGGAGGAAGAAAGAGAGAGGGTTTTGTGGTTGGTATGTAAAATGAATAAAAAATTCTTAATAAAAAAAGAAAAAAGGTGAAGTTAGTATTAATTATTTAATACATATCACTGTTAGGGCAACAGATGTTCCAGGGATGTAGAAGATGAATAAAACTCCCAGAACTTTTAGTGATGATCACACATATCTTAAATCCAGTACTCTTCTCTCATTTCCAATAGGAACAGATTCAAAACTGTATTTACAGGTAAGAGTTGCAATATCTATTCTCAAAGTAGTTTTCAATGTAGCTGTGTCCTCAGGTTTTAGGATTCCTGTCTTCGGAAACTGTGGTGGTTAGCACTGCCAACTAGATAGAATCAAAAATCACTTGGAAAATGGGATTCTTAACAAGTTTGTGGGAGGTTATCTTGATTCCATGATTTGAAGTAGGAAGAGCCTCCCACTGTGTGTGATGTCAATGCCTGACTGAAATTCTGGACCATTATAAATGTCGAAGGGAAACTGAGCGGCAGTTTGCATTCACTGCTCTTTTCTAACATAATGACAACAGATGTTGAAAGCTCCTGTTACTTTATTTTCCCACCATCATGTACCAGTCCTTGAACGAAGAGCTCAAACAGAACTTTCTCCTTTGTTTTTTTTTGGCAAAGTCTTTTATCATATCAAATAGGAAAGAAACCAGACAGAGCCCAGGAACTTACACAGCAATGGAAGTTAGGACATTTAAAAGTTAGTTATATTAACATGCTCATACTGAAAAAACTTACTCCTGAAATAGAATATATGAGAGGAGACAGCATCCAATGCATACTTATAAGTAATGGAATATTAAACTATTTATTTGGCCTGGGCTTTTATTTTTCTTTTGCTTGTGATTTGGTTTTGAAATAATTCAGGGTATATTTCCTCCCATTATATCAATATATTTATCACAATGAATATGACTACGAAATGAATATGTAGGGATCATATGCCAAGAATATAAATGACTCATGCTTAATATATAGGTTTTCATGTTTACCTTCTTAATTATAGTCTTTCTAATCCCTGCTCTATCACAGCAGGGATCCCTAATGTGGAGTTTGTAATAAAAAGTCATAAAAATAAGTCCTCCTTGAGGAAATTTAATTGTGTTTGCACTGCCCTCTAATCCTTTTCAAAAACTTGCATAGTAATATGTTAAAATAGGCATCGTGGAATATATAATGCCTTTCAAAGTGAGAGTTTTTTTTTTCTTTCCTGGGTAAGAATTAAAACCAGATTATGTCATGCCATCTGTTAATAAAATAGTTTTACCTTCACACCTGATAAGGGATGCCCGTTAAATAAATTAGAGCTGCCAAATTGAAGCTGTTATGAAATGCCACTTCAGAGAAGGGTACAAAAGGGCGTAAGAATGTCTGCTGTCACCTTGCACAACTCAGGGCACCATCAGATGCTCATCTATACAGTTTCAAACATTTAGAGAAGTCACAAAAGAAATGAGTTCTAATAAATGAGTAAGTCAGTCCTTCATGAATATGAATAGAGGGTCAGAGAAATTGTGACTTGCTTAAACCCAGGAGAACTGAAGAACAGGAAAAATAATGTGTTGCCTCCTGCTGAAGGATGAACGCATAGCTGTGTATCTTTAAGTCACTGCCTGTCCTCCCTCACGTACAATGACTTTTATGCCTCCACTCTGTGTACTCACTAAGAAATGCATGTTTAGTTATTTCATCATTAACCAAGGAAAGCATCTGTAACAAGGCCTGAGTAAACTCCAGGTTCATCATCGACTTGTTCTCTCTCTCTTTTTTTTCCCTTTTAACTGAATATATCATTTATTTTGTTGTTGAAATAAAACATATAATAAAATACATCAAAAAGATACTCCTTTCTTTAATAGATGACAGCAAGCATATACCTGATTTAATACTACAAACTGTTTAACTAAGATATTTTATCAAGTTTTGACACCAAACTAAATAAGTATTTTTTTTCTCATTATAACCTTGAGTTTCCAGATTAACGTCATCACTCACAATGCCTCAATGGAATATTCTGCAAATGAGAAAGAAGGTAACTAGGTTTTCCTCTGGTACTTTTTCCTGGAGACACGAGGCATGTGTTCTTGCCAGTAAAGCATGAATCGTATGCTCTCTGGTAACACTATGTCTTCATTCAGACTCGGTTTGCTCCCCACTCTCCTCCTTCTTCCAGCATGGCAGCATTTCTTTTCCACTAACTAAAGTTTAAGTAAGTCCCGATTGTGTAGAAAGATCTGTTTGTGCCTAAACCCCCCTAGTCCAAGAATTGTGGACAATTTCATGTGTACTTTAAATTCTAGAGGCTTATGATCTAGAACCGAAGAGATGATTTGGGGGCTACACAATAATCATGAATGCTACTTCACCTGCTACAGTGGTCAAACAGGGGCCCATGTTTTATTTCAAATGCACAAGACATTGATGCTCTCCCTGCTCTTTATTTTTTGTTTGCTCAGTCTTTTTCTTTTTTCCTTTTATTGAAAATAGATTCTTTTCCAATACAATATACCAATCGCAGTTTCCCATCCCTCTACACCTCCCAGTTTTTCCCCACCTCCCCTCGAGTCCAGATCCACTCACTTCCTGTCTCTCACTAGGGAAGAATAGGCTTCTAAAGATAATGTTAAAATATAACTAAATACAATATAAGAGAAAACAAAAGATATCATATTAAAGTTAAACAAGACAAACCAATAGAAGGAAAAGACCCCTAAAAAGTTAAAAGAACCAGAGACCCAAACCACTCATTTGCATACTCAGGAATCCCATAAAGATACTACACTGGAAGTGATGCTATGTTGTTGGTTGCTCTTTACTCTTTTTGCTCTTTTGGGGGCCCTGCCATCCAGCACCCAAATAGATCACACACACAGGCTTATTCTTAATGGTAAATGCCCAGTCTTAGCTTGGCTTGTTTCTAGCCAGCTTTTCTTAACTTAAACTATCCTGTTTATCTTTTGCCTCTGGGCTTTTATCTTTCTCTTTTTCTGTATACATTTCTTTGTTTCTTACTCCATTGTGGTTGTGTAAGTGGGTGGCTGGCTCCTTGTGTCCTCCTCTTCTCTCACTCTTTCTTCTTCCTCTCTCTGTTCTCTTGTTCTTTCATCTTTTCCTCCCAGATTTCTCCTTCTATTTATGTTCTTTGCCTGCCAGCCCTGCGTATCTCTCTCTCCTGCCTTGTTATTGGCTATCCAGCTCTTTATTAGACCAATCAGGTATTCTAAACAGGGACAGTAACATAGCTTCACAGAGTTAAACAAATGCAACATAAACAAATGCAACACATTTTTGTATTATTAAACAAGTGTTCCACACCATAAACCAATATAACACATCTTAAAATAATATTCTACAAAAAACAAACAGTACTATATATGCAGAGGACCTGATAGAGACCTGTATATATCCCATGCATATTGCTTTAGTCTCTGTGAGTTCATGGGAGCTTTGCTCATGGTGATTGAGAGGGCTTGTTTTGTTTTATTGGCGTTCTCCATGCCCTCTAGCTCTCCCACTCTTTCTGATTCTGCCTCTGTGTGGTTCCCTGAGTTCTGAGGGGAAGAATTTGATGGAGACATCCCATTTAGTGCTGAGTGTTCCAACATCGTTCACTATCTGCATAATGCATTGACTTGTATTTGATATGGACCCAGCAGCCCTACTTCAGAGTTTATATCTGCTTAAAAAAAAAAAAAAAAGTTATCTGTACCCCTTGTTCTTTGTGGCTTTACTGACTATACTCCAGGTATATGAATAATCTTATAATATGGGTTGAATGAATATAACTTGCTGTGAGGCTAGGGTCAAAAGGCTAAGTATTACAATTCGCCTGATAAGAACCGCTGTTGATGGCACTGTCGTAATGTGATTGTTAAGTCTGACATTGCAGGTTGTAGACATTGAATGAGTTAACAATACAGAAAGATCACTTGTTTCTACAGAGGTATAAAGCAAATGGGACGCTGGTGAGGAGAAGGAACGAGAGTGAGAGGGCAGTCAGGTACGAAGGAAGTTCGCTGGTGTGAATAAGCGTTTGTTCGCTCGGGATGGATTACGCAGGTACGTGGGTATATAAAGGACCGCTCTAAAGACGGGTGTTTAGTTAGGTCGGAATTATGCTACTATCGTAGTGGAAGTAGAGTGGTTAGTGAGAGATCGAGTTGGTGTACAGGGTATGTATTTTATGAGACTGTCAGTAGACTAGTAAGACTGCTACTACATATTGATGGGAGTGGATGGTTGAATCGTATCCATAAGTTGTTTGATTCGCTGCGATCAGAGGTGTAAGGATGTGTCGCAGTGCGACAGTTGACATTCAGAAGCGCAGGACTAGGTAGTGAAATGTCAGATGTGAATGTCATGGGGATATAAGAGTGTCATTCGAATCATTATAGCGGATGGAAAGCGATCGGGACCAACGATTCATTCAGATGAGTACACCGTAGGTGTATTGCTGCTAGTAGGAGCCGTACGAGTACTGAGAGGCGACGATAGGAGTGATCATGCGATGAATGGATTACAGATCGGCTCGGACGAGAGGCTGTAGTTCAGCACGATGTGATCATGTCGTACGATTATATGCGTAACAATGATAGCGTGAGTCTTACGAGTCGCAGTACGATGTATATAATAGCTCAAGCAAGAGAGTGACGGTGAGCAGCAATCTACATGTTAATCTACGTACGCGCACAATGAAAAACTCGTTACAGTAGCTAGGCTGATCTGCATGTTGGAGCTCAGTGCTGAGATCTATCATGATTGTCACGGCATGATCGATCACTGCGTCATAGGATAGTCGGATGGAGGACTATGCAACTGCGACCTACCGGCTCGCGCAGCGAGGCATGTCTTGAGACCAATGAGTGTACGGTATGAGATGGAGCATTTCAGAGGAAACTAAGCGCTTACTTGCAGGTATGAATGAGTTAACGTGGCGTGACGCGACGAAGATCCACGCACTATGAGTATTCGGATGCCAATCAATCTCTGGATTTATGTGTTGTGAGATGCTACTGGACTGCAGTGTGTGCGCTTTATTGGAGCGAGATATTATATGAGGTGTTCGTGATCATAGTGATACTTAGGTGGCTAGAACGTTGGCAGTTAGAGTTCGAGTTATCGCATCGAGTTAGGTATAGTGATCATCAGCGTCGGCTGATCAGAGGTGAATGAGTGCGGAGGTGGGTAAGGTTCAGCGTCGTAGAGTCACGCACTCCTCTGGCGATTCAGGTAATGCATTGAAGAGTTAATTGAGTATAACTATCGCGAGTCTGATAGGCGAGATGAATATTCGCTACGCTGCAGGTGGCATTCCTCGGGTCGAACTGCGGTTGCTATAATCATGCGCCACGTGATCGGCACGGGTAGGAGTGTGCACGATGATCAACGAACGCACCTGTCGTCGTTATTCGCAAGGTATGAGAGCCGAGGCTCTCATAGCGCATGGTATCTCGGCGAAGAAATGGGAACAACTGTTCGGTACATGTCTGTTGCGAGTGATGGTCAGAGCAGTCTGTTTCGGAACTATCGCTGATGTGATGAGTGGGGGACTAATGCTGTGTCGCGCTACTTGTGTAATGATGCATCTGCATATTGGGTAGTAGTAGAACTGGCATTAGTAGGGTATCACAGACGAGAAATGCCGTCAAGTCGTACTATCTCCTGTACATGTACGTTGTGAGACTGACGCCGGCGCTCGTGTTGGACAGGACTATTGTAGATAGTACGTATAATGACACACCGTGTTGAAGTAGAGTGTCGAGATACGTTCTTAGAGTGTGCAGTCGATTGTTACATAGTCTTGTCTGTTGAAGCCATACTGAGCTGTAACTGTGCTGCACACGACTGCATCAAGTCCGAGAGATACTCAGTGAAAATATAGTTTTGTATGATGAGTAGTCGCGTATAACTCATACTTATCGAGGAGAACGAGATAGCGTTTGTACACTATATATCAGAGAGATGGGTTGCTGCTATGTTCATCGAGCCTCACGCATACTGGTTGGAAATAGACCTTGATGATAGGGATTGGATGCTACGGAAGAGAGCGCAGAGTATGATAGGCCAGATGCGTATCACAGTGTTAGTGCTAGCAGTTAGGATTCAGTATGTGGGATCTGTGACATGGAGGGAGAGTGCTGTTAGTGATGTGTGGTTTCGTTCGTTTACGTACTAATAGTAGAGTATGTGCAGCTCACGATAGTGCGAGATGAAGTGGCAGTCCATCAAATGATCATAAGAGTGAATGACTGCTGATGTACAGATTTATGCCACACTTAGAGATCGCGCAATATAGTGTCTATGTAGAGTTGTTGTGTCAATCTGGCGCGTGTAAGTCGCTGTGTATTGAATGCGCAGTGGTTATATGACGATGTTATCTATGTCTGAGTCGACGATGTGTGGAGCGCTTTGAGTGAATTGTGATTATTGTGACATGGCAATTCGTAGTTGAGAGGAGATCAGAGAGTGCGTATGTTATGGGTGTACGCTCGTGTGCACTGAAGATACATATGCGGAGTACATGCACTTTGTAAAAATAACATTGACATTTGATCTATATACGGAGTACTAGCAAGACCTGTGAGGACATTAGTGTACAGGTGTAACGGACAGATGCTTCACTAGTTGTTTTTGTAATCGCTGATTGAGATATTTTAAGAAGGCATTCTGATTGTTTAGCTGCTACTGGTAGGAGCAAGAGCATATATTTGTTATATACATACTTGAGGACTACTTATTGCACGCGGAAGAGGTTCATCGGAGGTGTGTTTATAATTGATCCTGGGATGAATAGCTAGCTCACTCTCGATGCGAGGTGAGTGTTTGTTCAGTGACTATGCGTGACTCTTGGTATGCGCAGTAGGCCCTAAATTGAGATGACATGGATTCTAGTGTCTGTAATCTTTTATGTGTTAGGTTATGAATATATGGAGCGATAGATAGCTTGAATCGTAACCGAGGATGGAACGTATATCTATGAGATGATCGTTAGATCAGGGTGATGACTTTTAGCAGCTTGTGCATACAAAAAATGTATTTAGCATAGCTCATCTGTGCTCTGAATTAAGACGTTGTAGAGTAGGATTCGTATGAGGTATTAATTTAGTGTATTATTTATGGTATATCTAGCATCTCGGTCCAACGATCTTATGTTAGCCGTGCTCAGTCTCTTGAAAATTTGTGTGTATGATCATCAGTGATGTTGTAGACCGTGCACATAATAAGCTAGAAGCTGTGAGACAGATCCTACTGTGAAGCGTTAGTGCTGATAATTAGGCAAATGAGGACTTTTGAGTAGTGAGGTAGTGCTCACAGGTATTCGTGAACATAGACTATGATGCTGAGTCTAAGCAACTAAGATAAGATACATCTGCTGATCGTCATAGACTTATAGTACCTAATCGATACGCTAACAGAGTCAATGCATGATATGATGGCGAAATCGGGACAAAGCAGTAATATATTCATATTAGTGATTGATAATCAAGCATGTCTACTACGTGTAGTTGTATGATTGATAGATTCAGTGATACAAATAACTTCAGAATTTGGTAATATCTTTGTGTTATAAGCCCACTCAATAACTAATTCGTTAAAATTAAACATAGTACTATGAAGAAACTATGTTAACATTATATATGTGCGTTACTAACATAAAAAGTCTTTTTTAGTATAGGACTAAAAAAGTTTTTAATATGACTTTTTAGCCTCACTAGCGGGCGCTCTTTCTTGATGTAAGAAATCTGGTTATAAATGAATAAGGAGCATTTACCCACTTATCTGTTTTTTTAATTATATTTCAAATACATGTTCTGGAAGTGTACCATGGTGTAATTAGTGATAAGTGTTATAGATGAGATGGCAGATAAATCTAGTGGAATGGGCTGACCCGTAAGGAGTGGCGTCTCGGGTCATATAAGTGTGGGATATCATTATCTCACCGATTCCGTTCATTCTGGTGGTCGTGAGTACAAGGGTTCCTAAGTAGGAGTTTGCTAGTCAGGAATTGTATATCAATGTCCGCAAGGAGCGTTGACTGTAAAGATCATTGTAGTTGGAGATGACACTGAATCGATAGGTCGCGTCATTTTTGTTCGCGCATCCGCGATAGCATTAGTTCTTGGTGCTCCCAAGTATATGAAATCATTCAGATAAAGTGTTCTATGTGGATCAGCCTTAGCGCGGTGTAGAATGAAGTTACGTGCAGAAGTACCACGGTGTGAAGTATTTTGGATAATAAAAGTGCACGTCTGTCTTTTAATCATCTATGTAAGAAATGAGATTGAAATAATGGGGTTCAGTGCATTGGTGATACGCTCACACACGTGATAAAACCACAGTACGCACAACAAGCTCATGTGATTGTGGTAATAGTACCAACGAGGGGTACTCGTGCTACTTGCTTAGTGTTTGTTCGTGCGCGTAAGTTTCTCGGGTACGCGACACGATACGCACGTGTGATGTAGATGGAGGACAGTGCGCCGATGTGTGACAATAGATGCACAGCACAACAGCACAGGCTAGGATTGACCGAGGGAGACGTCGAATGTCGGATTAAATAGTCCACCAAGAGCAGTCTTAGTTAGGTGTAGTTCGCGATCACATACGACACCAGGACGACACGGACGCACAAACAGCAGAGTAGGAGCGAGAGAGGAAGGAAGAGGCAGGAGAAGGATTGAGAGTAAGGAGGAGTAATAGTATAGCAGGCGAGAGAAGAAAGCGTAGTTATTTAGAGAGTATGTATGACGTAATAGATTCTGGTATTATCACGCATGGTATCTGTAGAGAAATACGATCGTGTATGAGTTCTTTGTCTAAAGGAATTAATGATTGACAAGGAGAGATATGCTACCAATACCCCTAAATCTGTAGATCCCAGCAGTGATAGAGACTCAGTTCTCTGAGGCAGGATATGGGATTGATTAAATGTACCTAGTTTTGTTATCTTCTTCTCTCAGAAACTTATACTTTAATTCAATTCTCTTCCTTTCTCTCTCCCTCTTTTTTTTTTTTTTAAATCTTAGAAGCAAAGATATGTCCTTGTCTCTCCATCAGGTTATTGAGAAAATAACTTCTGCTCTCCTGCTGAAATCCAAAATACTGATAAACATGTTTTGGTTTATCTGCCCTCAAAGCCAGACAAAATCCCTGTGCACTTATCTGTGTGCTGATAAGATATAATTGACATATTATTTCTGATTTACTTTTTAACAGCCTTCAACACTTGGTGATTGTTTAAAAGCAGAAAAAGGATTGGTAGATTGAAAAGACATTAACTCTTTTTTTCCCCCAATTCTCTTTAGTTGGTTACTAGTTACCATCAAAAAAAAAAAAAAAAAAAAAAAAAAAAAAAAAAAAAAAAAAAAAAAACACCAACTAATTTGCAACAGATGTAACAGATGTTAAGATTTATTAGTTCACTAGCCTGTAGTTGGGAGTGACCCACAAAAGGAGCAATATGGAAATTAGCTACAGGAGAAGAGTCATTTATGATGTAGACACTGCCTGCTTTTCTTTTATGCCCAGCAGATATTTCCGTAATGAGATACTTTGTGGGATTTGGATGCAGGCAAAGTATTTGTTAGAACCTTTGAAATTCACATGGATATCTGGCAGAAGCATCAGATACTGAGAAGCCGCTAAGGAAAATATAGAAAGCAGAAAGGAACTGATTTTGTCCAGTTGTTAGGGTCATCTTCTCACTGTTGCTACTTCTAGTTCTTAACGATGAAGATGACCTGCTCACCATATCCTTCTCAAAACCCTTTTGTTAGGGTTACTACACTGATACAACTTAAATTTGGTATAAATACACTGAGAACTTTTTTTTTTCTTTCTGATCTCAATTGGGTATATGAGCCTTCTTGGTAACAGAAGGCCAGGGTCCCCTGAGGTTGAGACCTCTCACTTTGTTTATGACAAACAGGCTATCAGGAGGAGCCAGTAGGAGGCAGAACAATCTTTTCAACCCTGGTCAACCACATATGTTCATTGAAGATCATTTAATTGGATAAAGGTTCTTTGTCTCTTAGGTAGCTACAGGTAGAGATTCACAGATAGATATTCAAATGATAGAAGGAAAAAGTTCATGTGCACCTTCCTTTTTCTTCTGCTCCATTTATTAAATTCTACAGATCCTGAACAGCCTACAGGAAAAAAAATAAAGCCCTAATTAAAGTTGATTTAAGCAAAGGTATTAGAAATTTACTGTTATATAAAATAATATGGTAAATAACTGGTGTTTATTAAACAATTACTACATGTTACCTACAGTGCTAATGGAATAATAATCCATTTATTGCTGTCCTTAAAAACTAAATAATTTTAAAGATACCTTGCCAAGGTACCCCATGCCAGGCAGAGGGCCAAAATGACTCGAATCCAGAGGCAGATTGCCTGTTCATGATCCATATGGCAGAGAACTTTGGGCCAGTGGTGGGCTAGTCATTTAACAGGATGACAACAGCCTTTCTTTGAACACATTCCTCTGAGTAGGTCATTCACTGTGCCATGTTTATACAATCCTGGTTATTAATGCAAGCAAAACATTTAACTGATTTAAAATGTTCACTCTTAGATTTTAATGATGCAAGCATAAACCAGCAGAAAGGTCTGCTACAATGGGCTGTTTTGAAGGAATTCATTTAACAAACCATATGCTAATGGGTAACAGGCTGGTTTCTTGTAGAATCATCTCTGCTGATGTTTGGAGAGCTTATTCTCATTAGAGTCGTGATGATTAGAAGATAAAATTTCTTTGCCCACACAAATTCCCATTTTCCATTTTAATTCATATATGTTTAGGTCTAATCTTTTGAACTTCACTAAATGCCTTCTATTTCTATGCAATTCAATGAAATAAACATAATTTACTTTATTTGTGGCAGTCATCTAAGCACAAGATGAATAAGGAATGGCCCACTGCTTCAGGGACTCTAGTGTCATTTACCTGAACCTACAAGCCGTGGGAGTAAATGGCTCAGAGGAAGGGTGGCGTTGGTCTCCCAACTCTATTAAGTAGTAGAAAATGCCTGCTTCTGAGTTTATACCATACTTAGACATTGCTGGCTTTATAATACAAAAGAAAAGAAGGCTCGTCGAACTTGAACACGTATTCTTACCCCCCTTTCCTGCCTTTCATATTTAAGTGTGAAAGTATAGTATTTACCTCTCTGAACTGCCTTTAAAATTGCCTTAGTGGACTCTGATCCCATTAAGACTTCCTTGTTTTATATGACAGAAAAAAAAATCACAATCTCTAATCTCCTATCAAGAAAAATTGCTTTGTTTGTCTTTTATTTAGGAGTCAGAGGTAGAACTAGACAGGCTGTACATGATAATAAATGTCACTAGATTATGGGAGGAAACAAAATGATCAAGGGGTATTTATGTCTACCTCCATTATGATAAAATATATTGTACAAAATTTGTTTTACATAAAAATTTTATGTAAATTTTACAAATAAAATTCAATAAAAAATAGTGTTTTTTTCCCTTGGAACCAGAGAAATAGCTCAAAAAGCTTAAAAAGTGTTTGCTGTTCTTGAAGAAGACAATGTTCAAGTTCCCAAGACCTATATTTGGTGGTTAACAGCCTCTGTGGAACCTGCACATACCCTTGCTTACTAGCATGCACATCCATAAATGTTTTAAAAAGCTATTTTTAAGGTTTCATATGAAATAAAACTACTGCCATATAATACTAAGACATAAAGGGATATATTTTTGATTTTGAAATAAAATATAACCTTGTGAAAAAATAAACACAACTCACTTTAATGAGCCCATACTATATGCTGTGTGCTGTTCTAAAGTCCCTGTTCCACCGAACCATCACAATTAAATGGAAGAGTTACTGCTGTAATTATTTCCATTTGAAGTTAATTGCATGTACAGAGAAACTAGGCAAGTCACTCAAGGATTACAATCAGTGAACTGGGAAGCTTAACATATAATGACAATTGATAATACAAGAGATGTTACTTTGCCTTATTAATCTAGAACATAATTCATTATCAAGTATTATCCACAGATAGCCTGTGAATTTATAGGACTTGAAGGAAAAGTCAGAAATCATGTGATAATAAAATAAAGATTGTTTATTATTGAACTACTTATTTCTGTTCAGGTTCTCTAAACCTTTCCTCAATTTACAATAATTGTCAGTATTTAAAATTTTTAATATTGGATTGCACTAATTTTCTATTAGTACTGCAAGAATTTGCCACAAACAATGGATTTAAGTACCACAGACATCATCATACTGCTCTGTAGCTCTTAAATTTGTTACAAAAAGTGAAGTTCTTAGCAAGTGTGTATTTTTCTTGGTGAATTCCAGGGGGGAGTTCTGTTGTCTTGTTATTTTGGGTCCTTGACGAAACTGAGATCTTTGGGATTACAGGTCAGAGGTTCTGGTGTCCTGGCAGGTTTCACTTTAGGGCCTTCACTTTCTTAGAGACCCTTCATCCCCCAATGCATGGTTCCAACCTCCACAGTCAAAGCCAGCAATTGTGTAAAGCTATTACTTAATGTCTACCTGACCTAGGCGGTGTCCCTTGTGGAATTTACCTTAAGTCAGGAGACTCGCCTGTGGGTTGTTATCACTGTTAGTCCTTTTCATCTTGCTTCCTCTGCATCTGGCTGATGACTCAAGACACTGCCCTTCCTCTTCCCAGAATTCTCCTTGTCTGGCTCTCCTGCTCAATTTCTTCCTGCCCAGCTATCAGTAAATCAGCTTTTTATTAAACCAATTCAAATGATAAATCTTTATGGTGTACCACAGGATTATTCCACAGCACTAACACATCTTAAAATAATATTCTACAACATTATATAGGAGACAGTAGTACATGGCCCACATTATCTGAAGTTAATCAGTTATTTCTTATGTGTTTCATAAGCACACTCATTCCCATGAATACATTTTCATATGTGATTTTGAATAAAATTTTTGGAAACTGTCCTGGCTTGTTTTATGTCAACTTTGCTAGCATTCAGATCCACTTCTTGGAATCCTGGCCAATATGCCCAGCATCCTGATGTCATCCTACTTTCCCATTCCCTCTAAGAAATGACTCCTTCCATTTTACTCTCTCTCCCCCCCTTCTTGTCAGGAGGTAGCATGCACCTCCCCCTCCCTTCTCTCTGTCTCTCACTCTCTGTCTTTCTCTCCCTCTCTCTCTTTTTTCCTATGCCCTCTCTCTTCCCCTCACCAAATAAAACTCTCCACTGAGAGCTATCTGCATGGAGTCTCATCTCTCTTACCTGCCCATGGGGCACCTTGGCTTTACACACCAAGGCCTCTCTTATCCTTATCATAACAAACAGGAAAAGGCGCAAAGCTACACAGAGAAACCCTGTCTCCAAAAAACAAAAAACAAAAAAACAAACAAACAAAACATATAATCATTTGGAAGATGAGAATGTCACTTGAGAAAACACTTCCATAAGATAAGGATGCAGGCAAGCCTGTGTGGCATTTTCTTGATTACTGATTGATGTGGGATTGTCCAGTATAGCGTGAGTGGTCCAATTCCTGTTTTGGTAGTCCTGGGTTCTATGAGAAATCAGGATGAGCAAGCCATGGGAAGCAAGCCAGTAAGCAATATAACTCCATGGCCTCCATCAGCTCCTGCCTCCAGGTTCTTGCCCTGTTTGAGTTCCTGTCCTGAATTCCTCCAAAGGAGGACTCTGATGTAGAAAAGTAAGCCAAATGAACCCTCCTCCCCCACCCCACCCCCACTTGCTTTTGGTCACTGTGTTTCATCATAGCAATAATAACCTTAACAAGGACGGAAAGTAAGTCAACATTACCCTTTCTGTAAAATTTCCATTTCTTACTGCTTGTGGAAAAACAGAGCAAACAAACAACAAACAAAAATAACTATTCTGTTATGAACATAGTGTTCTCATTATTTCAGATTGAATAATGATTTCCCCTTTTTCTGTTCTTTTATTTGAGGATTCCAAGACTGAGTACTTGGTAATATCTTCTACTCTACTTAATATTGCACCTTCCATGAATTCCATTTCATAGACTTCTCCTAGTTCAGAGGTAAACTCAAATGATCCTTCTGAGAGACTTCACTGAATCCACTTTGTAATAGTAATTTTATCATTTTACCATTCATTAGCACCTTATTAATACAGTGTCTAAAATTGTTTTGTAACTTTTTGTCAGGTGTGGTTACTAATGGAGGCTGTGAGGAAGAATGGATCCATGCCTCCTACCACCTTCTGGAATCTTAGATATCCCTGGAATTGTAACTCACAGTCTTTCTCATCTAAGCCAGTGAGCATACAAGTCCCCTGTGATTATATTTCATCATTCCAAAGATAATGGGTTTGCTGGATCAGGGCCAAGATCCCACTCCATAAGAGCCAATACAAACTTGTTGAATTTCTGAATAAATTTACATTGTGAAATACATGGAGCTTGGAAGTAGGAAATGAAGATGTAAGGTTAGGGGAGAGAATGAAATTGCTAACACTAAAAAAGTATTTTGTATATAACCATTGTCATATACACGGAGCACATTGTTGATTTAATTTGAAAGCTGTAGATGAGAAGCCTAAGACCAGTATCTTGGATTTTTATTTTTTGTTTTTAAAAGACCACAACTATTTTGGGACCCATTCTCATGTTCTCTCTCTCTCTCTCTCTCTCTCTCTCTCTCTCTCTCTCTCTCTCTCTCTCTCTCTCTCTCTCTCTCTCTGTGTGTGTGTGTTAAGTTGTATAAGCAGTCAGAGGAAATCTTCAGTTTTGGGGTCTGTTTTCCAACCCTGTTCATGACAGTGCCTTCATTGACCATTTTGGAATGTGAAGATGGGGAATGCATTTCTCCCTGTAAGTTTTTTTCATAGTTACTACTCTAGTCACTGAGATGTAAAACTTGACAATTCAGCTCGAAAGAAGCTATATGTGCATTGGAGCATAAGCCAGGCTGCTTGGCAGTCAAGCTTTGGTGTTTTTCTTTCCATTTCTGTCTCCCATCTTGCCACAGAAACACTGAGATTAAAGATGCACATTACTGTGCATGGCTTTAAAGATTCTATAGATTAAAATTCAAGTTCCGGCTTACATGGAAAGTACTTTGTTCATTGAGTCTTTCTCCTTGCCCTAATTTTAAATCTTTTTTTTCCCCTTCTTGGCCTTTAGTCTGGGATATGAGTTCTCAGAAAATCTCCTAGGTTGTGTTTTAGTTCTCTACCAGGGGCTTTTCAATCTAACCCAGCTGATAAAAAGATAGACCATCATAATTGTCAATGTTTTACTTTTGGTGGCATTTAAACACTCAGCTTTATCTTCTGTGTTGACAGGAAGCTTCTGTATTTCTTGATCTATAGACGTAAGTGAATCAAAGTTTGAGAGTATATTAGGTTAGGTGAAAAAGACTTATCTGAAGTTCAAATTTCAAATAGCAGAACTGAATTAAAGTACAAATGTTTGTACTTTTTATTGTATAAAGAAGCTTTAAAATTCTTTCATGGCTTCATTTCTTATTGTTTAATAAATAGAATAATGTAGATAAAAGAAATTATAATTTGAGTATTTGTTTTCATATTTTACACTGGTATATTCTAATATTAATAAATGAAATTTTGTTTCCAATGAAAAATAAATTCTTTGCATATAGTTTATAGCCATTTGCTGAGACCTAAACCCAGGTCCTCTGGAGGAGCAGTCAATGCTCTTAGCTACTGAATCATCTCTCTATCTCCTTTATGTCTTCTCTAAATCTTACTGTACACACCCAGCATCAAGCTGATCATAAGTAGATTATTATAGCATTCTGAATTCTACATTAACCTTTATATATAATTTTTAAATTATTTTCTTATTCTTCTATGCCTAATTTCAACAACTCAGTCAATATTTTTAAACCTTTATCTGGTTCTCACTTTCACTAGGACTTGAATGATTTCATTCTATATCACAACAGATGCCCATTTTACCCTTTTCTCACCTATAATGGTATAAACCATTGTTCCCCAAAACATTTATAAAAATTTGAGTATTTATTTACCATTTTAAAATGTCCCTAATTCATATACATGAAAATCCTCAACACAAAACTGAAATCTGCCTATAATTGTGTCTCTTCTGATCTGAGGTAATTATTAAAATCCCCTGTGTCTCCTTTTCTCCATCACTGTAAAGATCATACAGCAAATGATATCCTTCTGACCTCTTTGATGAGAGTGATAAGGACAGTAATGTCTGATGAGTCATCTTCTTGATGAATAGATAAAGTAAGGAAACCTATTTTCAAATAATGTATGTGCATTCACAATGGTGACACCTTCAGCAATCTATGACATAAATACTAACAACCTACTTACTACTCATTCAAATATATATACACATCAGAATTATGGTTAAGTTATATGTATTTGTAGACATTTCTTGTTGTATAAATTGGTAGAGCAAGAATTTAATTTTATAGACAACTTAAGTCTCTGCTAAAATATGCTTTCCATAGAGAAAATTATGTTTTTGAGCTATTACATTTCAAACTTTTGTGAAACTGCCTTTGTCAGAGTCTATTAACCATAATAATTATTTATCATTGAAGTTTATGGTAAAAGATAATTGGTTGAGATTTATGATATATTTGTTAATTTTAGAAAAAGCAACCCATTCATAGAACATTTTTAGTTTCCTGTTTATCTATAAACAAGTGCCCAGGATAGAAGTGAATGAACTTAGTAACCTCTCAATGGTCAATGGAAGACACCACCAGTAAATGCAGTACCCGACTTCCCATCATTGACAATAGTACATACTTTCATTAGCTATGTTTAGCACTTTTGTGTCTGTGGATTAGTTCCATGCAAGCATTTTCAAATGCCTTTAAATATGATCCATTGTTATTTAGTATTCAAAATTATGACAGAACATTAGCTTATTGGCAATCATAATGATATAGACAATTTGATAACACAAAAGCATTGTAAGTTGTGAATCGATACTTTAATAAATTCAACTGATGCAGTAGAGGTAGTCAGCAGTTACTGAGTATCTGGTCTCCAAGGAATTCTCAAGCTCCTTTGTAGTTAATTTGAAGCAGTGCAGATAGTGGTGGCCAAAGAACTGTGAAAGGATTTGTGTCAGTCCATGTCTGAGGCCATTACAAGTCAGTGTGTTTTATAAATGATCTTCTGTTTTACCCCTGACATCCATGTAGGCAGTGCATTCCAGATGCGATGGTCACTACAAGAACAGGAGAAAGCATCTGTTTGCCTGAAGACTATGTGAATACCAACCAGATGTTCATTGAGTTTAGTCCTGATACTGTCTAGATGTTGGTCTCCCTGTTATTGCAAGACAGCTTGGTCTATCTTTATCAATATCAGATGCAACAATTTATTCACCTTCTTGTTTTATTATTGTTTCAAGCTCCAAAACTATTAATCTCTAAGAATCAAATATATAAATTAACTTTTCCCTTTCCTGTATTCTTTATTAAAAGAGTAGGCTCATTCAATCATTCTTGTCCCTGATATGTCTTTCAGTCTCTGTGTGCTCAAACTACCTCAAACAGCAAAAGGGGACCAGACTACTGACACCCTCTCCTGACCTCCATGGTCATGAGGAACACATGTGTTACACAGGAATACATTCAGGCCAAAAGTACATACATATAAATTATAAATAAATAACAATTATTATAAGTTCAGTTTACAAAGAAAAGAAAATAGAAATAGAGATGATCAAGCAGTATATCAAGGGTTAAATACTTACTAGTTTGAGAACATATTGACAAAAATATCTTTTAAAAACTATGTAAGTTCAAACTCCTTTTATTCATCTACTATTTAAGAGTAGTTCTATAAATTATGAAATAGTATTTGACTGTGCTTTTAAATATATAATTCACTGAAATATTTTCCAAAAACATTATCACAATATTTGGCAAATTCAATTTGTTCTTGCATAGATAGGATCAAACTCTTAAAATCAATTCACAGCCAATTAATATTTTGCTCACTTCACACACAGTTTAGATTTAAATATAAGCTTTAGCAGGGTAAAATTAATTATGGTAATATTCTTAGCCATATGTGTGATTACTATTGCTTAGGAAGAACTGATAAATAGCTGCTAATTATCCAGATTCATGAAATTGTCCAGGGTTAAAGATAATTGCAAACACTAAATAAATCTGCATTTATTAAAGAGATTTGGTTATATTGTATATAGTTTGAGAAAGTGTAAGATATATTTTGTTTTAAGTCATTCGTTCTAAATTCTGACATAAATATATACCATCTTAAGCACACTTATAGATCATAAGATTTTATCATTACCAAGACATAGCATGGTCCCTTTTATTATATTCTGCAGCATTAACATTTATTTCAATGTTAATAGAACTGTGATGACTAATGAGCTAGATTAAATAAAGTACAAGCCACAAACATGCTAATTTTGCTTCCATGCTTTTTCTTATTTGTCATATCTTTCAGCTTATGTTTGTGTACTTTTTTTTTTAATGGAACAATCTTAGTTTTATTTGGAGATAATAGAAAAAGTTCAATTTTCAGGTAAGATAATTCCTGTGTAAGAAATATCAAAGATAATATCCTCTTACTGCAAGCCAGTCTTTTGACCTAGGTTAAGATCTAGAGACGGGATGTGGCAAAGCCACTTCCTTCTTGTTTTATCATTCCACCATGCCTCACCTATAATCTGGACTGTCAGACATTGATTAAAACCCAATGCTTTAGTGAGAAATGAGAGCTAATGAAAATACTACACAAGAATGAAAACATATGAGTGGCTGACATAATTTTTCATGAATTCCTCACTGCAGGTACCTAGTTTGAAGTGCACATAATAGTGGATCACCTTAGGGGAATTTTTTACCTCCTCTGGGTATTTCTAAGTAGTTTCCTGGCAAGGAAGTCTTGCCCCCAGGCTCTGACAAATCACTTTCATTTTGCTACTTGAATGACTCAACATCATGCAAATTCTCTCCACTGGAGGGAACCACTGATGCCCTGTCAATCCATTCAGAGACATTTGTCTTCCCTAGGAAACCAAATCAGCCCCTCCCTCCCTTTGAAGAGAACAGCCACATTAAGCCCTATGTTGGGAAATAGGTTTGTTGTTGTTGTTTGGTTGTTTGTTTTTGTTGTTCATCATCTTTCCTTACTTTGCCATCAAAACACCAAGCAAACTTCCATGGGGGCGACTTCCAGTAACAATCAGATTCCAAGGTACACTAGATACCTCCAAATATAGGTGAGTTTGATGAATAGTGTCAATGATGTAGCAGTTCTTGCCAACAACCTCCACACATAAACCATAGTGAAGAGGAAGCATTTCACCAAGATGATATAAAGGAGAACCCTGACCATTCTGTTTAGAACACATTACCATTGAAAATTCAGCTCAGCCCTTATATAGTTCCCTCTTCTAAAACATTCCATAATTGATAATCAGGAGAATAAATTGAAATCAAAGCACTAAGACTTACCAAATATTCAATGCAATAATAGATGGAAAATTTTTTTTAGAAAACATGGCAGTTGTTTCCTTTTCTTTTGTCCTCATCTGAGGGGCCGGTGATAAAACTCAGATGATTAGAAGGCCCAGGTTTAAAATCACAGTGGACCAATATGATGTCCCTCAAGGAAAACTATGCTAAGTGTTTCTAGTGGTATACAAAGTTAGTAACACATTCTGAGATCTATTTTGGATCTCAGAATCTATGGATAACTTAAATTGCAATAATTTTTGTTTCAAGGTCCTTGTTCTATATAATATAGCAATGATAGATTTTTGTGAAACACCATGTGAAATTATTTTACTCAATTTTTATTTACATTTTCACATTTTTAATGTTTCAAATTAATATATATTCATATGTTATCATTTCCCCATTCCCTATTGCCAATCTAAAACTTTCTATGTAGCCCCCTACCTATCCCCTCTCTCAAATCCATGGCCTCCTTTTTCTTAATTATTATTGTTAGCTATATAAATAAATTCACACAATTATACATGTTTGTATATTAGTAAATACAATCTACTGAATGCATTTAATGTTGCTTCTGTGTATAAGAATTCAGGGCTGACCATTTGAAATATATCAGTATAATAAGATTTGGCTTTGGGTTATACATAAACAATTTCATATCTTATAACACATCTCCTACTATCATTAAAAAGCTCTTTAGTCAAAGAAAACAGCTTGTCTTGTCCCTGTGTATCATTGCTGTGGCCTTCTTGGATGTTTTACTGTAGAGATATAGTCTCTTAAAAAGGAGTTATATTCCCCCTAAATACCCTTGCTAATACTTTAAAGATGGCTATTACTTTATCTTTTCAGTAGTAGAGTATTAAAGAGATCATTTAAAATGTCCTTGTCTAAATATAAAATGTGTATAAAATAATATTAATGATATATACACTGCTATTGCTTGGTGCCTATCCTTCTCTTCTATTTCATGATAGTATTTCTTCTAAGTCTTTTCTTTGAATGATTATTTAAGCAAATTGTATTACTATCAAAAAGAGAAATTAAGTTAAGGAGATTTTAGAACATATTTGATCAAAATTAATTTTGATATGATATATATTTATATCAGAAAATATTCCATCAAATAACACTTTAAAATAAATTTACTCTCTGTTCCCCATTAGCATAAAAGAAGAAAAACCATGCTTGAAATTATTTTAATCATATTATGTAATGAAGTAAGATAAAATAATACCTTTTTTTATTTCTAATAATTAAATTAACAATAACTTTCTTTTTCAAGAAAACTTACCAACAGTTACTTCATATCTAGCACTCTATTGGATTTGTGATTGTGTAACATTATTATAAGTGAGCAGGCTAAGTTTCTTGTTTACTTATTATTTTTGGAGTTTTCACTACTTAAAGTTCTTTTTGATTTTTTATTAATGAATCTTATTTCTTGACAATTTTATATGTGTATATAATGCAGCCTGGTCACTCCTTGCATGCCTCCCCTCATTCCCCTTCCATGCCTACCATCCTCTTCCTTCTCCATAACTTTTTCATGACTTTTTGTTTTATTTAATTATGGTCATTTGTATGGTACTGGGTTTGGAATTATCCAGTAGAGCCTGGTGGGCTCACAGTGGGAACACAGCAGGATGCCATTCCCTCATTTTTTTCATGGAGTAGGAGTGTAGAGAGGGTTAATCAAAAGGAAGAGTGTATTTAAAAAGCCATGCAGAAACTTAATGTTTGGAAATCCAATTAAAAACAAAAAGAGTTCAACGATAGGTACCCTACAAGGCTAGACAATGCTGGTCCTAGCAGTAATGAATCACTAGCAAAAATCCCAAGGCCAAGTATAGGATACCATATAGGAGTTGTTGGTTAGGACAGCATCAGAGGTCTCCCAAAACAATATAGGTTCTTGCCATTCCTCTTGGTTGCCCATTCACCAGAATGAGTTAATAAAACTCAGTTTCTGGAGCTGGAACCATACTTCAATGGGTAAGAGCACTTGATGATCTTACAGAAGACCTGAGTTTGCTTTTTAGCACCCAAATCATAGCTTACAATCACTTTTGACTATAGTTACAGGGTATTCTACACACTATTCTGGTATCTGTGGACACCAGATGCTCACATGGTATACATGCATACATGCAGGCAAAACGCTCATACATACAAAATAAAAATGAATCTTCTAAAGATAGAAGAATCTGGTTGCTGAAGATGCCACAAATCTTAGGCTCAATAAATAGAGTTAGGAAGTTGGAAATGATTTAGAAATTTCATTCCTGATATCTAGCTTTCTTAGTATAAGACAGTGCTATATAAGCTGTTGGAAGAATAAAGATATCATTGTTTTAACCTCTATAAACTATAATACTAATCTGTTGTGTAAAATGTTCACATTGGTGCAATCATGATATGGCTGTTATCTAACCAACCACTCTCTGATAGAATGTGAGCCCAACTACACAAGAAAGAATCCATGCCTAATACTAGAAACTGGGACAAAAGGCAAAACAACCAATCAATCCTAAGGCTCTACTTGGAACCTACTATTGCTGCTTAGCTAAATTAACAAAGCACCAACTCCCTTCTGAATTTCTTTTATACCCATAGGGAAAGGCCTTAGTCAGTGGAGCCTTTGTTTGCTGTGAACACAGATGAATGAGGAGACTCATAGCTGTACCAGATGCTGAGAATAAAAGATAATTGAGAGGTTAGCCACAGAAAATACATTAATGCCAAACATCACCCCCCCTTAAGGCTGAGAAAAAGAGGGTCAGAAAAAAATGTCATAGACAAAGATGGAGAGAAGGGCTGCCAAATGCTACCTTCTAAGAATAATTTAGCCATGGCAATAGTGTGCTCATAGTAATTATACCTACTGGTACAGGATCTCCAACTATCAGGTCCATCCAGTATCAGGGTAAATGTTTCACTGGGGTCCTACCTTTAATTTTGAACCACTAACTAAATCTATTTTTAAAGCCCCATTTTTACATAGTGAAAGGCTTCATTTTTCTCATTCCCAATATGTCAACAGGTAGACAATCAAATTATATTCTAATGTATTTCCTTGTTCTGCATATTGGTTATATATACCAATTAGTTTCTATTTGCATTTTTGTTGTTGTTATTTTTACTACATGTTCAAAAGAATGACTCATGGTAGACAATGCTTGGGGAACTTAAGAGAGACTCCAGAAAAAAAGGCAGAGGGTCTTTTACCTTAAGTGCATTTTGTTCCCTGGGTTGTTCTTGGATGTGATTTAATCCCTCTTGTATTAAACATTTGCATTCAATCTATAAGACATGTTCATTCTTGTTGAATGTCAGATCATGCCTATAGAATCCAATCTGGTGAAAGGATACGCTGAGCGCTGTTCTCAGTCTACCTTGAATCTGAATATGGTCCTTGCTTTCATGCTTTCCCAGATCTAATCTACTGTCCATGCCAGCCAATTGTGTTTACATTGGCCTGTTTTTGGAAAGGACTCTTCTGTTAATATTAAGTATATGCTTAATGGCATTTATTGATGTGTTTTTCTGATTGTGTTTTTGTGAATTCAAAACAGCTTTCCTTGGATCATTGCTTTCTTTGTTTCATTCATGTATAATAGTATGCTGAAACTTTAATAAGGTGGTCTACAGCATTAGACTGTAGTCCTCCCATTCTTTCATGTCCTCAGATCCCAAATCTTGAAGATAAAGATCTGCAGAGGTCAACAAAAGTCAACAACCACTGAGTTTCTTTATAGCATAAGACCACCAAAATGACATATTTGTGGAACAAGAATGATTTGGAAAAGCAGAAAATTAGTGGAAAATCATTACTATAAGGAGTAAAACTGTATAGTTTCATAAACCTGCCTAGTGAGCAGTCTACCAATGAACAAGCACTATGTGTAATCTCAGACTGATATATGTGGTTCTTACTAGTTGTGAAAACTTACCTGGGTTTTCAACTTGATTAGATTCAGTGACATGTAATAGATTTGTGAATCTCTCTTCTGTGAGAGTTTCAAGATATAATTAGATTGTGATGACTCTGACCTATGATTGTTTAAGTAATTGGAATTTTAAAAATTGAATAATCTTGTCATTCCTCTGCTCTGTTTTCTGTCCACCAAGTTGTGAGATGTTCCACCATCTTGCCCTGTGAAGATGACTTGAAAGCATGAGAAATTAAGTCTTTGCTCTCCTGAATTATTTCAGTAATGCATTTAGTCATGAGAGTTTGCAAGAGAATAAATCATTTAAATTTGTAGGTAGAAAAAATATTTACAAATACTAAAATACTGGCTATGTTTTGTTTAAGGGTTAATTCACTGCTGACAGTTCTCCAGAATAACATTTTTTGATAAACTCTATAAAAGAGTGGCATAAAGTGATAGAGCTGCCATGTAAGTTCTGCACATAGCTCAGTTATCATCTGATAAATTTTCATTTTCTTTTCTACCACTAGCCATTACATAAACAGGTATCTCCCACTAATTCCCTTTTAAGTGCCATTAGTATTACTGCAGAACATTATTATGCAATGGTAATTACTATTACATTTTCATGCCAGCTGATATCATCATACTTAGAATTCTTAGTTACTTTTCTATTGCTGTAATAAAACACCATGATCAAAGAAGCTTATAAAAGAAAGCATTTAATTTGGAGCTCACTGATGGGTGATATCGCTCTGTATGCTGTGAATGTGTTGCTCTAATTGGTTGATAAATAAAACGCTGATTGGCCTACTGGCAAGCAGGAAGTGTAGGCGGGATAAGTAGACAAGGAGAATTCTGAGAAGAGTTAGGCTGAGTCAGGAGTCACCAGCCAGACACAGAGGCAGCAAGATGTGAAGGCAGAACTGAGAAAAGGTACCAAGCCATGTGACTAAACATAAATAAGGAATATGGGTTAATTTAAGTATAAGAGCTAGTCAGTAATATGCTTGAGCTAATGGCCATACAGTTTGTAAATAATATAAGCCTCTGTGTATTTACTTGGGTCTGAGCAGCTGTGGGACTGGTGTGTGAGAGAGATTTGCCCAGCAAGGCATGGTCATTGTACATATGAATCCATAGGGCCTGTGAATGAATATATGTTCAAGGCCAATGCAAGATCAATTCATCCAAATCCCCAGCCTGGGGGAATTTAGTAAGAGAGGGAGGTATTAGACCCACAGCAAGTGAGGAGTGTTAAGATATTTACAACACAGTTCAGGTTTCATTGGCATCTTAATGTAAGTATTAAAAATGACAACTTTTATGCCATATAGTGGCAATTTTATTGCATGCAAGTTGTATATTTATTACCAGCATAAATCCTTGGAAAAGTCATTTGAAAGAATAAATTATGTCTCAACTGGATATATTAGAGCCTGTAGAATATTATCTGTCTTCTTTCTTATCTGAAGGAGTGACTGCATCCACCTTCCCTTCCCCTTTCCCCATCAAGTAACCACTGTCACCTATGGCACACTAGTATGGGCAGCCCAGCTGTAGCCAGAGCCCTGGGGTGGCAAATTTAATACCAGATCATGTATTTTCATAGTAAACATCAACATTCAGGAGTATCAGGTGGAGTGTACTCACAATTATTTCTGAAGGAAACGATGAAAAAAATTAAATTTTTTTTTAAAAAATAGTTACAACAATGTTTTGACTTATTGTAGAAATCTCTGGGGTCTCAGGGAGAGTCCCTTCAACTCTCTGGTATCCATAGATAATGTAAAACTGTGTTCTTGAAAATTTTATGTATCAGTGATGCCTTCCATAATTTCTCCCTCATACTATTGCACTTATATCAATAATGCTCCTAAACTAAGTAGCCTTGTCCAGTGTGGTGGTTTGAATGAGAATGGTCTCTATTAATGTGTACATTTGAATATTTCTTACCAACTGGTAGAACGTTTGAGAAGGAAGTATCGCCTTGCTGTTGGAGGAGGTGTGTTATGGGGAAATAGGCTTTGCAGTTGCAAAAAATACTTTATTCATCCCCAGTGTCTTGTTCTCTACCCTCTACCCTATGTTTGTCTCACAAAGTAAGCTCTCAGCTACTGCTTCAGTGTCATGCCTCCTTGCTTGTTGCCATGTTTTTTGTTTGTTTGTTTGTTTTTTGTTGTGATGATCCTTTGACTTTCTGAAACTGTGAGCTGTAGCTGAAGTTTTCCTGTGCCTTTGCTGCAGATGTCCACTGCTGCTGATTCTTACAATCCTCCCACCTTCTCTTCTGCAACTATCTCTGTCTTGTGGAACAAGGAGTGTAATGTTGATGTCCCATTTAAATTTGAGAACTCTAACATTTCTTATTTTCAGCATGTTTGACCAACCTAAGTCTCTGTATTAATCATCACCTACATCCAAGAAGCTTCTCTGATACACACTGAAAGTTGACTTATAAGGAAAAGAATTTGGGGGCTGGTGTACTGTTATGCCCATTTAGCAAAATAACAGTAGCAGCTTTTTCTCTAATGGCTTAGGCAATGACAGCTTTTTGCCCAGTTAATGGTACCAGATGTGAGTTCCAGCTTGCAGAGAAGGCCTTATATTCATCTCTGTGTAGTTAGTTACTCCTATAACATTTGTGGCATGATTTTACCAGTGGGTTTAATAAGTCAGACCACACATTATTGTGGCTCACAGGGTTCACAACTGGATGAAACTCTTCCTTGGCTCTCTCTCCCCTGTAGGTGTGAACCTCCCAGCACTGTGAAAGCTGGCCAGCAAAGTCATCATACACTGATATTTGATTTGACAATCTGGGAACTTAGACCAAGCAAGCTAAGGCATAGATAGTATTGAGCATCATAAAAACAGAAAGTTGAAAGGCATTAACTTCTAAGATGGATTACTGCTATTATTATCATTAGCAATACTGGGGCTTAGTACCCAGGGCTTCTCACATGCAAGACAAATAATCCACTACTAAGCTAAATCCTCCATTTCTAGGTTTTATTAATTTATTTTAAGACCTTACATATAGAAATCCACCTGGGTTTGTAAGGATTAGAAAGTTATTGCTTTGTTTTTTACCCATGAAAGCATTTCTTCTTTTCCAAAATAGTTATAACCTAGAGTTTACATCTTAACTGTTGATTATACTTTTCTTTCAAATTATTCATGACATTGTTCTGTGAAGAACAGGTTTCTGGGAGTCATGATAGATGCAATCATCAGTCCAGAATGACACATCCTTGAAAGATGAGCAATGCTGGCATATGATATCCACGGCTGGGTAGATTTGTGTTTCAGTGACTTCTAAGTTTTGAGGGTTTGTTTGTTTTTTGTTTGTTTGTTTGTTTGTTTTTCAGTGTCTTGGAAAGACTGGCAGAAACTATTATGAAGGATTTGCCTGTGATATCTAAGTTCTCTGTCAGAATTCTTTATAAGACAAATGGTTAGAGGCAGAGGCACTATCATGGAATTTGTACATTTATTAAGTTTCTCTCTCATTTTTTAATCAATTCTATTTTCACATATCTCCCTTTTCTTTTTTATCCCATTCCATAATTCCATAGGATTTATGTGTTATCTACCTCTACCAATTCCAAATATTTGTCACTAAACCTTGCTTGTTTAACGTTTAAATTGAATATATTTGCTGTTTTAATCACTATATATGTTTGAATTACCAATTTTTAACATTTTTATACAATGCAATTAAACACAGGGATCTGCAGTACTAAATTCTTTAAAAGTGTGTATTCTCTCTCTCTCTCTCTCTCTCTCTCTCTCTCTCTCTCTCTCTCTGTGTGTGTGTGTGTGTGTGTGTGTGTGTGTGTGTGTGTGTGGTGTATTGTGGTACATGTGTGAGTATGTGTGGGGGTACCAGTGCCCATAGCAGCTAAAAGAAATCCCCAGACCCCTAAAGCTGAAGTTACTGGTGGTTCTGGGCTGCCTCATGTGAGTGCAGGAACTTTAGTTCTCTGAAAGAACAGTAAATACTTTTGAGTAAAACTACTGAGATATCTCTGTAGCTTCCACACTAATTGTTATTCCAAAAGAAGTGATCTGCCTAAGGGGGCCCCTGGGAGGAGGATCAGGATCCATCCCTGGTGCACAAGCTGGCTTTTTGGAGCCCACTGTCTATGGTAGGACACCTCACCTTGAGGCAGTGGGAGAAGGTTAGCCCTGCCTCTACTCAATGGACTGCTGACTCCCCATGGGAGGCCTTACCTTCTTGTAGGAGGGAATGGGGGATGGGTTTTGAGAGGCTGGAGGGGCAGGAGGAGGGAAGAGGGGAATCTGTGATTGATATGTTAAAATGAATAAAAAATTTCTTAAGAAAATAAAGAAGCTCTGAATCATTGAACAGTTCAATCGATACACATTTTTTTGTATTCCATTTCTTCAAGGACTACAAATTTTAATGTATTCTCTGAAAATAAATAGCCAATTGCACTCAGGGAAAATGGTCCTTTTAAAAGTTCTTCTATACACAAAAATCTTACTGAAATGAGAAAATATCATCATTTGAATTTGCATCCCAAATTTAATGTGCTACAAATTAAATATTCAAATTCATTTCATAGGGAATTTGAGGTGGAGGATGGGGGATAATTGGGTCATGACAACTCTGTTTTCATGAATGAATTAACATATTCATGGATGAATATATGAATGAATGGAAGAATGGAATGTGGATGCAAACACTAATGGATGAATGGATTAATAAGTTATGAAGTAGTGGCTTCTAGATAAAAATGAGTCTTTGGCGTGTTTGATCTGTTTCACCATTTCACACTTTTAACATGTCATAATGCAACACTGAGGCTCTCCTAAGGTTGGGCCCATGATCTTAGACTCCATATTCTTTTGAATAATGCTTTTATAAATTACTCTGTCCTGTGTTTTTACTATAGAAACATAAAAACAAACAATAAACCTAATATTAGCCTAAAGAGTAGGTTCAAAATAATTGAAAATTAAAATACCATTCCCTATTCCCTACCTTTACAAGTCCTTTTCATTTTCTGGAGAACTTTCTGTAATTGAAATATTGAGCTGTGCCAGCTTGCCTTGTTCTCTGGCTGGATTCTGAAGCAGGATATTCTCAGTCCACCCATGTTTGTCTTGAAAGAAAGTATTTCTCTAATCACTGCAGGTGATTGCAAATCAATATAGAAACATGGTAATCTAAGCAAATCATTAATTATATCTTAACCTTCAAAGCTACTCACATTTATAACAGTGGCATTCATGAATCCATATAGTTGTCTAATGGGTGATATTTCACCTAAAGTAAAAAATCTGGTGAAAAAATATATTGAACACTAAAAATGAGCAAAAATATTCCCCACTGAAGCCACATGCACTAAACAGCACCTTTGTTCTCAATGTTCCTTTCTGTGCATTGAAATGGCCCTTTCTTGTATTGCAGTGTTTTTATATAACCCTATAGTCTCTTTTTACTTGTTTTCTATTCATTTTATTTTAAGGAATAATTTATTTATATTTTTAATTATGTGTACAAGTGTCTGTCTCTGTCCCCGTGTTCACATGAATGTAGGTGTCTGCAAATCTGACAGGACATGTATACCCTGGAGCTGGCATAATGTCTGGCCAAGGAAGGTGCTGGGAACAAAATTGAGGTCTCTTCAAGAACAGCAAGTGTCTTAGATACTTATATTTCTCTCCATGCCTTCATTTACTCTTGAGAAGTTACTTGTCTAGCTTCTTTTCTTTGTTTACTACTGTTGCACACACACACACACACACACAACACACACACACACATTTTTGCAAACATACATACAACCTGCTGAGTCTAATATTGTTGTGTTTGTGTGTGTGTATGAAATTCTATATGTATTTATATATTTATTTTTCATATCTGATATATGTGAAATAACTACCTTGTATCAATAACCACTTAGGGGCTCATCACTGGGACGGGATAATTCTCCCTCTCTCTATAGTCATTAGATGCCTACAGTTCTCTATCTATTGTTGTGACTTTGTAAGATGTCCCTCTTCCTTAACATATATATATATATAATTACACACACACACACACACACACACACACACACACACACATTGCAGTGAACAATACACTAGTGGGCTCATCCCACGAGAGTCTAACATTTTGAGAGGGAGGCATTGGGAGACATGCATGAGGATGGAGGGATGAGATCTAGAAGGAGCTTGAGGGGGAAAGGGAAGGGAGAAAAAATATATTTTAATTAAAATATATATTTAAAATTATTTTGGAGCCAGTATATGAGAGGAAAGAATGAAATGTTACCACTGAAATTAATAGCATAGAACTGTTGATCTGCATAAAAAGGAACTATGGTAAAATATATTCATTAAACACAGATTATTAAATATGACCTGTGCACATTTTGCTGTTCCAAAGGTTTTGATTTTATCAGTTAATGAAACAGAAATGTCAACCTGTGTTTTGATTCAGTGGTCATGCTACATATATAAAATCCAGACCATGTGTGACTGTGCTTTCCAAGGTAGAACGTTATCTTTTTACAAACACCAGGAATCAATTATTTGAAAGCATCAAGACAGATAAAAATCATGGATAAAGAAAAAAATGAGAATTCATAGAGGGAAAAGTAGTTAATACTCTCCCACTGTGACTTTACAGTGGGAGCCAAATGCAGCAAGTCCAAGGTAAAACAGGCTGTCTGGTGACAAAAGATTGTCAGGAGGTACATATTGCTCTCATGGACCTCAAATGCAGCATGAAGATATTACCATACAATGCCTCCTTCTGCATAACTGAGTAGTACTGGGCATAAAGTCATGGAATCAATCACTTTCATGAGCATTCCATGAGAAAAACATTTATATGGATACATTTATTTCTTTCCATATGTCAGAATTTATTGAACAACAATTCATTTATAAGTACAAAGGGAAAAAAGAAAATCATGTTATTTTTTTCAGCATTATCATGAAGTATCTTTGTATATATACCATTTTTCTTCAATATAATAACTTACAAAATTCCTTATAATTGATATGTTTCTATTTATAGCCAAGAAGTTAACTACTAACATGGCAAAGTGAGACAAACTCTTTGATGTCTATATTGATTTTTAAATGGAAGAAGCTTTGTGAATAAAGGAAAGCTAATCATATAAGTCAATATTTGGAAAATATTGGCATATTCCTGCTAATACAAATAATTTGGTAGTTTTACTGTGACCTCATGTACATAAATAGGGTTCCATGTAACTTTAGAAAAGGCCTTTAGTTATTTATCCATTCCCATATTCTCTCCTTTATCCTGCCCTTCCATCCCCTCCCCATTTGATCTTTCTATTCTAGTTGCTCCTGTGTCTCTCTATGGCAGTATATTTTAGTTTTCCTTCCTTGAAAGAATACCCTCACCTCCATGGTTCTTTGGAACCTCCATAACATCTGTGGTTATTTATATAGAAGCATACATATCTAAATTTTCAAAACTAAATTCCAAACATAAGAGAAAGTATGCAGCATTTGTCTTCCTGTTCTGGGTTACCTTACTCAGACTGGTCGTGTCTAGCTCCATTCATTTATCTGCAACCTTCATAATTTCATTTATCCTTAACTCTGAATAATATTCCATTTTGTAAATGTACCATATTTTTATTATTTCATTCATCAACTGATGAGCATCTAGGCTGTCTAGTGAGCATGGATAAGCAAGTATCTCTGTAGTAAGATGTAGAATCTTTTTAGCATCTATTCAAAAGTGGTGTAACTGAATTTTATTGTACATCTATTTTCAGTTTTTAGAGGAAACTAAACCATATTGATTTTCATAATGACTGAGTTTTCACTCTCACCAGCAGTGAAAAGAATATTCTCCTTTCTCTGCATCCTTGCCAGCATGAGCTCTTATTTGTCACACTGATCTTGGCCTTTTTGTCTATGGCAAGACTTAATCTCAAAGTAATTTTAATTTGTTTTTTTACAGTGTCTTTCAGCCATTTTTACCTAATCTTTTGTGAATTCTCTTCTTAGTTCTTGTTATGGAATATTATTTTAACTGGGCAAAGATGCATTGCATTTGTTTATGCTGCATTTATTTAATGATGTTAGGATGTTTGTTTAATTATGTAAAGATGCATTACATCTGTTTTTCCTTGCCTGCCTAAGGGACCTGATTGGTTTAATAACAATCTGAACTGCCAATAGTTAGGCAAGAGAGAGATAGATGGGGCTCTTGGCTGAGAGAATAAATAGGAGGAAAATCTAGGTTCAAGAGAGGGAGGAACAAGAGAAGAAGGAGGAGAGGACCAAGGACACACCTGGACAATAAGCCAGGCAGCTACAGCCAGCCAGCCAGCTGGACATTAGAAGCAGTGAAAGCAAGATATGCAGAAGGAAAGAAAGGTAAAAAGCCCTGATGCAAACTGTAGATAAAGAGAAGAGAAACAGGATAATTTAAGTTAAAAGAGCTAGCCAGAAGCATGCCTAATCGAGCCCAAGCATTCATAACTAATAATAAGTCTCTGTGTCATGATTTGGGAGCTGGTTGGTGGCCAAAAAGAAAAGCCTGGTACAAGTTCTATACCCTACTTTTTAGTTGGGTTATTTGTTTTCTTGATGCTCATGTTTTGAGTTATTAATTATATATTCTAGATTGAGAGATGCCTCAATCTAGATAAAGATTCTTTTCTCATTCTGTTGGCCATGACTTTGCTCAAATGATGGTACTCTGCTTTATAGAAGCTTTCAAACTTCATGAAATCCTATTTATTAATTGTTGGTCTTAATGCCTGCAGTATGTGCCCTGTTCAGAAAGTATTGGCCTGTCCCAGTGAGTTCAGCCTATCCCTAGCTTTCTTTTCTATCATGGTTATAGTATTTGATCTTACGTGGAAGCCCTTGATTCAACTGGACTTGAGTCCTGCTCAGAGTGATAGATAGATGGACCTATTTTCATTCTTATACATGCAGCTGTACTGTGTGATCAGCACTATTTGTTGAAGATGCAGTCTTTTTTTTTCACTTTGTACTTTTGGCTTCTTCATTAAAAAAAAAAAGCAGATGCCTGTGGGTATATAAAATTATGTCCTGATCTTTAATCTATGATCAATGTGTCTGTTTTTGTGACAATACCATGCTGTTTTTAGAACTATAGCTAAGAAATACAACTTGAAACATGAGATGGTCATACATCCTCCATCAGATATTTTGTTATTGAAGGGTTTCAAGAGTGTATTAGCTATCCGGTTTGCACACATGTGTGCACACTTTGTGTGTGTGTGTGTGTGTGTGTGTGTGTGTGTGTGTGTGTGTGTGCATCTATAAGAAGTTGAAGAACTTTTTGTTCAATTTCTGTGAAGAATTGTGGTGGAATTTTAATGGAAATCTATAGGTTGCTTTGGGTAGGATGTCCATTTTCACAATATTAATCCTATAGATCCATGATCATGAGAGGTCTTTTATCTCCTGGTGTCTTTACAATGTCTTAATTTTTTTCAGTATGCAACTCTTTCATTGGCTTGTGTAAAGTCATCCCTAAAATTTTAAAAGCAAATATTTTTGCTCATTCATTTCTCAGTAGATTTGTCATATGTATATAGGAAGTCTACTAATGTTTGAATGTTAATTTTATATCCTGCTACTCTACTGAAAGTTATACCAGCTATAAAAATTTCCTGGTGGAGACTTTAGGGTCTTTCTTGTATAAAATATGATCTGCAAATAATGATATTTGATTTTTATCAGAAAGTGATGATGGATTTGCTCAAATAACTTTTCTGCATCTAATGAGATGATAATGTGGTTTTTGTCTTATAATGTGTTTAGGTGGTGGATTATTAAGATTTTTAATAAGAAACAATTAAAAATATAGTTGGTGAAGACATGAATGATACTACTCTGATACTTATTGATCCACCAGTATTTAAAACATGTCTTTTTTAGTGAATATGTGTATGTGTTCACATACACACACACACACACACACACACACAGAGAGAGAGAGAGAGAGAGAGAGAGAGAGAGAGAGAGAGAGAGAGAGAGAGAGACGTGCCCCAGCAGTCACACGTAGGTTCATAACAACATTTTGAGTTGGTTCTTGCCTTATACCGTATTGCAATAGATTCTCTGCTGTTTTATTCTTGTTATGTTTTTCTGCTCCTGAGCTTTACTTTCAGGGCTAGCTGACACATGAGCTCCCAGCAATCATCCAGTCATACTATCTCTGCCTCCCATCTCAGCCTAGGAGTGCTGGAATTATCAATACTTTCACCACATCTGGTGATTTACAAGAGGTACAGTGTCAAACTCAGGTTGTCAGGCTTGTAGCACTTTTAACTGCTGAGCCAACTCCAACAGCCCTGATCCATCTTTCAAGTGATTTTATTCCATTATTTTTCCAATCTGTTCCAAAACTGACAAAGCATAATGAAGCACTCACATTTGAGTTTTATGATTAGCTAATGCTCTTGGTGCTTTTCTATTATTAAAACACTCTTCAGTGAATTGTGCCGACATACTATGGCAATTCTCTTTCATTTCATTTCAAGAGTAATGAAATCCATTAATAAGCCTATTTAGTGTATAGCAGTAAAATGGAGACTCTGGAGGTCATTTTCCCAGGTCCTTCATCTGCAGATTTTCACCTTCAGGAAGTAGGTAGCTTTTGTTCTGGAGCTAGTCTGAATGTTATTATCATCTTTGGTATTTTGTCCTGTGTTCATTTTTACTACCAAGTTTGCAATGGATAGAATTGTGCTAGAATACGTTCAGTTATACATTTTATTCCTGTAGTTGTAAGAATTACAGGAATGGCGTGATAACTCCAGAATTTTACTAGCCTGAAGGCATCAAGGTGAGTTCATTATTTATTTATACAGGAGATTCCAGAGAACAGATTGTCAGAGCAATAACTCTCAGGTCCTTCAAAAAATAGCATTAAATTTGGCACTTTTAAATAAAAAAAAAAAAGGTTTTTAACATTGTAGATAATGACTCCTAAAAGATTTTGAGAATTATGTTGAATACAATGTATCCTTTATTTCACTGTCTAGAGGCAATGGATAAAGACAATTGAGAGAGCAGTGACTTGGAACCTCTGAGACTACTAGAATCTTAGAATAGTGTTTTAAGAAATGATTCTCATCCATTTAAAATTACATATTATATTTATCTATCTCACACATTAGTCTTTTAAATAATATCTAAGTACTTAGAGAAAAGGAATGAGGAAATGGTGTAATTATATTATAGTCTCAAAAAATAAAAGCAATATTAAAAACAAAAACAAAAATGATGCAGTCTGTATGGGAAGCAACTTTGAATTGTGGAGTTGTTTTAAAATCTTGCCAAGATTTTATTTTGATGTAGGGCATATGTGCATTCACGTTGTGTAACTACCCACTCCTTAATACTTAGCAGCCATTATTGGTATAAGAATCACAGACTTGATATATCACAATGCTTGAATTCAAGTGACCCTCTGTTACTCAATAATAGCCTCAAAATCACTAGAGTAATAGTCCTGGAAATTCATGAATGCCAGATGAGAACTTAAAAAAAAAGTTAGTTTCTTTTTATTAATTCGTTTATTTAATAAGTAAAGAAGGGGATCTTCTCTCCACAAAATTTTAAAGTGAAAAGAAATTCATGTAAGATCTTCTGTTGTATGTCAAGTTGCAAAGTTACAGCTGAGTACATGCTAAGTGCCAACCTAAGAGAAAAAAAATGACATTCATTTATTGTGATTGATATGATTCAGTGTTTCAGGCATCCACCAAGTGTCACAAAGCTTACCACTCTGGTTAATGGGGCACTGGGTGCAATTGTTTTCTCGTTTACTATGTTTTCATGTATTGTGCTCGCTTTGGCAGCACATAGAGTAAAATTAAAAACTTACGTTCCAATAATATTGGTTAGTAAATAGCAATGATTGCTTTAAAAGGTGTTATATATTATTTTAAGATATGTCCTTTATATTGCATTTATTTAACTCTGCAAAGCTGTGTTACTATGCCTGTGTAAAACTCCTGATGGTCTAATAAAGAGCTGAATGGCCAGTAATGAGGCAGGAGAAAGGATAGGTGGGGCTGGCAGGCAGAGGGTCTATATAGAAGGAGAAAACTGTGAGGAAGAGAAGAGTAAGAGAACAAGGAGAGGAGGATGCTAGAGGACAGCCACACAGCCACACAGCCAGACACAGAATAAGAAGGAAGGAAACGGTATACAGAAATAGAGAAAGGAAAAAGCCCAGGGGCAAAAGATAGATGAGATAAAGTTATGAAAAGCTGTTAAGAAGCCAAGCTAAGGCTGAGCGTTCATAGGTAAGAATACATCTCCATGCATGATTTATTTGGAAGCTGGGTGGCAGGCCCCTCCAGAGAGCTGAGAGTAAAAAACCAACCAACAACAAATGGCAACTTACATTTTAGCCTTAGCATTAGTGCACAAGTAAATATTCCCCATGTGAGTGAAGACTTGAACATGTTTGAGCATTTATTTTTCTCCTCTAAGTTGAATCATAGACGTCTATCTGTTAGCAATTTCTGAGTTTCTAGTAAAATCTCTCCAAGTACAAAGGTGTTGACCATGGCCTGTTACAGTTATGGAATGTCATTATATCTTTGGGATGTTCCTCCACTGAAAATAGCATTTTTCATGAAAAAACATTTCCTGCCTCACCATAGGATTGGTGTGTGTGTGTTGTTTTGATAGTTTTCTGCACACTTATGTGCAAAGAGTAATATTCAGGATGGTTTTCTTGTGTTTGAATTCAATTTTAGATAATAACCTTAAAACAAAAGTATACTGTACATACGATGAATATATGTAAGACCAGTAAACATTTAAAATTACCCAAGGTTATCCTAACTGTTAATTCCACTAGGCTACTGGATTATATTGTGAAATACATTTTTTTCTTTTCTAAGAACAACAGCCACAAGAGAGCAGCAAGATTGACTAGATTTATCCTCATGATAATTCCTAATATTCCCATTCAGGAATGTGTTCCTTTTGCTCAAGAATATGGCCCTTAAAGGCTTTTATTACTCTTTGATTCCTGTGCTTATCACTAATAGTGGGAGCTTGAGAAAAAGTCGTTCTTAATGGGCCTTCTCAGATAGCACTTAGGAAGCATATATTAGTGGTAAGACAAGTGGATTGCTACCTCCTGTGACTTTAACAGAATGATCACTGATTAGCTCTTTTCCAAGCTTTTATTAAAAGGTATCCCGCTCATTTTGGTGTCTTATTCCTAACAATATGGATTCTGTAGTCAGATACCATTGTCTTTACTTAGGGTATATTATTATTAATGCAAATACTGCTAGTTACATGCAGCTGTCAACCTGCCAGATCAGAAGGTAATCAGAGAGGCTCTCAACTGAGAGATTGCCCCCATTAGACAGATCCGTGAGCATGTCTATTTGGCATTCTTGGGTGATAAGTGGTGTAGGAGGGCTCAGTCCTCTGTCCTAGCTCAACAGGTTGTCTAACAAAGGTAACTGAGGGCTGGACAGACGGCTTAGAGTTTAAAAGCACTTGCCACTCTTTCTAGCAACCATGTTGGGAATAGTATTCCCCCCACATAACTATAGTTCCAGAGGATCCAGTACCTTTTCTGAACTCTGTGGGATATGGACACACCCATACACAAGTAAAAATAAAATTCATAATAATAAAAAAGCTAACTAGGGTAAATCAGTGTGCAGCATCTGTTCAGGGTTCCTGCTTCACTTGCTCTTTGAGCCTCTGCCTTGAGGTATTTTTTTCTTCTTCATTTATTTATTTATTTGTTTGTTTGTTTTGGTGTTTTGAGACAGGGTTTCTTTGTGTAACTTTGTGCCTTTCTTGGAACTCACTATGTAGTCCAGGCTGGCCTCGAACTCACAGAGATCCGCCTGCCTTCTGCCTTCTGAGTGCTGGGATTAAAGGTGTGTGCCACCACCGCCCAGCTTCTTTTAATTTTTTTAAGAAAAAATTTTCATTCATTTTACACACCAATCAAAGATCCCCCTCTTCCTTCCTCCTCCCCCCCCATATCCTTCCCCTTCCAGCTATCACCCCCCCACGCCCCCCAAAAGAGGGCAAGGCCTCCCATGGGGAGGCATATTCAGTAGAGACAAATCCAAGCCTTTCTCCCTGCCTCAAGGCTTCAGGAGCTGTCCCATCTTAGGTAGTGGGGCTCCAAAAAGCCCGCTCATGCACCAGAGATGGATTCTGATCCTACCACCAGGGGAACCCCCAAGCAGATCAAGCTACACAATTGTCTCAGCATGTAGAGGGCCTAGTCCAGTCCCATGCAGGCTCCACAACCATTGGTCCAACTTTCATGAGTTCCCACTAGTTTGGTTTGTTCATCTCTGCAGGTTTCCCCATCATGATCCTGATGTACTTGCTCATAGAATCCTTCTTCTCTCTTTGACCAGACTCCTGGAGCTCTGCCTGGTGTTTGGCTGTGGATCTTTCAATGATAAACTGATACCTAGAAGTGTAAAATGAAATGAACCTCCTACTCCCTCCAGTTGCTTTTGCTTAGAGTATTTTACCACAACAGATAGCAAACTAGAAAACAAATGAATTGTGAGGTTTCCTATAAATACACCATTATTTTTAAAATATCAATACTTCTTGAATATTTATTATGATTTCGGTCTTATTTCTAAGTAGTGCAAATAAGATGGTCATTGAAAATCATTTATGTTCATTAAAGTCGGAAGAGTGATGATAAAGTATTCACTGGTCTGATCTCTGTGGCAAGCCAGTTCAGTTCAAGTACCCTCTCCACTATTGCTAGTAGCCCAAGCTGGGGTCATCCTTAGGAATTCCTGGCAACTTCCTTAGCACTGGATTTTTTCTCTATCCTCATGATGTCTTCTCTCTATATCATGGTATCTCTTTCATTGCATTCCCCCTCTCTCCCTGTTCTAGTTCAACCATCCCATTCCCTTATGTTCTCATCCCCCATCTTCTACCCTCCATTGCCCATCCCTCACCCCCAGTTTACTCATGAGATTTCATCTATTTCCCCTGCCCAGGGCAGTCCATGCATCCCTCTTTGGGTCTTCCCTGTTAGTTTCTCTAGAGTTGTGGGTTGTTGCCTGATTACCCTTTGTTTTATATCTATTATCCACTTATAAGTGGGTACATAACATGTTTATCCTTCTGAGTCTGAGTTACCTCACTCAGGATGACATTTTCTAGTTCCATGCATTTGCCTGCAAACCTCATGATGTCATTGTTTTTCTCTACTGAGTAGTACTCCATTGTGTATATGTACTGTATTTTCTTTATCCATTCTTCAGTTGAAGGGTATCTAGGTTGTTTCTATGTTCTGGCTATTACAAATAATGCTGATATGAACATAGTTGAGCATGTGTCCTTATGGTATGATTGAGCATTCCTTGGGTTTATGCCCGAGTGGTATAGCTAGATCTTGAGGGAGATTGATTCCCAATTTTCTAAGAAAGCACCATACTGATTTCTAAAGTGGCTCTACAAGTTTGCATTCCCAAAAACAGTGTAGGGGTGTTCCCCTTGCTCTACATCCTCTCCAACATAAGCTATATTCAGTGTTTTTGGTCTTAGCCATTCTGACAATTGTAAGATGGTATCTCAGAGTCATTTTGATTTGCATTTCTCTGATGACTAAGGATGTTGAGCAATTCCTTGAATGTCTTTCAGCCATTTGAGCTGCTTCTGTTCAGAATTCTCTGTTTAGCTGTGTAGCCCATTTTTTAATTGGACTGTTAGATATTTTGATGTCTCCAGAGGTGGTTTTGTTGTACAGGATTCTTTTAGCTACCCTGGGTTTTTTGTTCAGAGTGGTGAATACGCTGAATGTCATTACAGAACTTTTCTCCAATGACTGATGGAAGCAGATGCAAAGATCCACAGCCAATCACTAGACAGAGCTCCAGGAGTCCAGTCAAATAGGGAGAAGAGGGAATCTATGAGCAAGTGCATCAGGATCATGATGGGGAAACATTCAGGGATAACGAAACTAATCTACAGGGAACTCATGAAAGTTGGATCAATGGTTGTGGAGCGTACATGGGACTGGACCCTTTGCGTGGTGAGACAGTTGTATAGCTTGATCTACTTGGGAGGTCCCCTGGCAATAGGATCAGAATCTATCTCTGGTGCATGAGCAGGCTTTGTGGAGCCCACTACCTATGATGGGACACCCTGTACAGCCTTGAGGCAGTGCTTGGACTTGCCTCTACTGAATGTGCCTCCACATGGATAGCCTTGCCTTCTTGTGGGAGGAAGTGGGGGATGGATTGGGAGGGGAGGCTGGGGGGAGCCAAGAGGAGGGAATAGGGGGATCTTTGATTGGTGTGTAAAATGAACAAAAAAAAATTCTTTAAAAAATTTGGAAAAGTGAGAGTTGCTGTTTAATCCCCTCAGTAAGAACTGTAGTCACACAATAAAGAAAGTGCTCAGCTTTCTGCTGCTTTGAGGGGTTTGAATGCCTATTGAGGAGATGAGAGCTCTGAATAAATCTGAGTGGATACTCAGTGGCCTAAGGAAAGGGTTTTCCCTTTCTAGAAAGAGTTTAAGGCAACATTTCATCATATTGTTGAAACACAATAAGTTAAAATTATGTTTCAGTGTATAAAACCTCTTTTGCAAAGAAATACCTGTTAACTCAAAGAAAGTGATTTAACAGATTAAACTCAGACTTAACCAAAACTACTTCAAGAAACTTCACTTACTAAAATCAAAATCATGCCAAAGAGGTGGAGAGATGTGGGGATGAAAGGGTAAAACTGGGAGTGACCTTCAGCATCCTTCCAAGCATTCTGACTTAATTAACTTGACTAGGAAAATAGAAGATAATAATAGAAATATTGATTTAAAGTGCTGTGTCCAGAAGGATTAATGACCTGAGTGCTGGGTGTTAGTTGTATGTTCATGAGGTCCTGACTAGACAGGTCAAGTTATTCAGAGACCTATGAATAGTAAAACAAATTTGGAACTCCTCAACATATGGGTTTACTTAAAATAAGAGCAATGTGAAATGCAGCATGGATAATGAAATTGTAAATGGAGAGGGCCAACACAAACCTGGAGTGTATTGCAGAAGAAATGGGAATTTGACGTAAAGCCAAAAAAACAAAAGGAAAAAAGAAAGTAAAATTATTTTGGAAACCATATAAATGCGAGATCCTAAAATGCTAAAATCATGTTTAAAGATATATTCATGTGTATTTTGTTTTTAATCTTTCTCATTATAATACTATTGTTTATTGACGTTTTAGGTTATAAAGCCTTTTGTCCTTTGGTAAGTCAATTTATTTAGGCCATCTGAACTGTAACTACTCTTACCATCTGAAGTCTCCTACTCATTCAAGTTCAAGATTTAAGAGACTTTCTATATCCTAGTGATATTCAAGTTAGTATTCCATGAAGCACATTTCTTCTGTGTTTCTGATAATTGTACCATTTATCAAGTAGAAACACCCATTGGGGCTCTCAATGCAATTGAGTCAAAATAACCGAAACCTCAGATTCCACCCGCCGACCTGCTGACAGACACTCCTTCAAGCGTGAACTCTGGCAGCAAGAGAGATTCTTCTTCTATGTTTTCTTTATCCACATCTGTTCTGTAACACTATCCTGGACTTATTCAATTTATTTCTTCTCCTCTTTTGGGGGAAATCAGTTTTCTAAACTCTTTTGGCCCTAAATCAACCAATCCTCTTACTGATTCTATCTTGGTATTTAAAACTTTCAATGCTCTGCTTCTAAATTGTTGTTAAAGTGATCTTTCCAAAGTGAAGATTCAACAGGCCAGATTTGTCCTTAAAATTCTGTAGTCTCTTAATTGCTTATGAAATAATTTATGTTCTGATAATGAGTACCTGAAATATTAGGGAGTCACTCTACTTCACATGAACTAGTATTACAAGCCTTTGCTACTAACCTGGTTTATTATGCTGTTCTTATTTAAGTATTTTTGCTATGATATTTAAAACTGAATGAATTTTTATGTTTAAGGATCAATTTGAATGTTTTCTTAAGATGGTTAATTCTACATGTCACATAATGGTATAAGACAACAGTTTTGAAAGACTAACCAAATCATCCGTACCAAATAATTAAACTACACTTTGTATCTCAGTTTCCACAATGTGTTTGGTATTTCCTTCTTTCTTGCAGAAACAATCACTTTTCCAGCTATGTGGCATATCATCAACTAAATTTATAATCACAGACTCCCTTTTTTTTACCCCAAAATCACTCTGACTCATTGTTCATCATTTTGAATAATCCCCTTTGCTGTGGGATGTTCTGTATGGCAAATGTGTTGATCTGATTGGTCAATAAATAAAACACTGATTGGCCAGTTGCTAGGCAGGAAGTATAGGCAGGACTAACAGAGAGGAGAAAAGAAAGAACAGAAAGGCAGAAGGAGTCACTGCCAGCCACCGCCAGGACAAGCAGCATATGAAGATGCCAGTAAGCCACGAGCCATGTGGCAAGGTATAGATTTATGGAAATGGATTAATTTAAGCTATAAGAACAGTTAGCAAGAAGACTGCCATGGCCATACAGTTTGTAAGCAATATAAGTCTCTGTGTTTACTTGGTTGGGTCTGAGCGGCTGTGGGACTGGCGGGTGACAAAGATTTGTCC
The DNA here is from genome assembly GCF_004664715.2 of Peromyscus leucopus. Classification (NCBI taxonomy): domain Eukaryota; kingdom Metazoa; phylum Chordata; class Mammalia; order Rodentia; family Cricetidae; genus Peromyscus; species Peromyscus leucopus. The sequence continues at coordinate 23,066,694 of NC_051077.1, read as the reverse complement.
TGACTGTGGGCAACGCAGGAAAACTCTAGCTACACCCCTTCATTAAACATATTCATAAAACATGTATAGAATAAACATTATTTTTCAACTATATTAACTGATATTTGTAATCAAATATAGAAAATTGATACATTCATGTCATATAAAATTCACTGGAGAAATTGAGGTACAACAGAGTTTCATCATTTCATATGTACAAAATTGACAAGTGAAACAAAGTCTGCCTGACTCTCATAACAGAAACCTATGTCTTTGTGAAGGGAAAAAAATAATAGCATATATATGATCTCAATAGGAGTTTGTACCTGATACATACAATGCCACTGGTAGATCCAATTCCTTGTGAATTCTGATCATTTTTCCTTAGAAAGGAATTAAATATAATTAAACATAGGTAGCTCTTCTGCAAACAAAATACACTGAATTATGAAGACATATAAAACTGATTTTGATTCCCTTATGAACTGAATCACCAAACCAAAATGAAAGGTTTTATCTTCTTCCATCACCTATATTTTTACTTGAATATAGTGAGCAATACTAAGATCACCTATAGATATCATGGTTGTATATTTATGAGATGATTTAAACACAGACATTCTTTTGAAGTTAGAAGTGTGCATGTTTACATATGTTCTTGTATTAACAGATAAATCTAGTGGTTTGCTTATAAGGAAATATCAAATGGGAAACAATTTTAGAGATGTGATGCTAATTTTATACTCCTTTACTCTAAGACCTTTAACTTTGCAAATATAAATAATACCTAAACAACTATTTAACAAAAGTATGTGTTTGGATGTGTGTGTGTGTGTGTGTGTGTGTGTGTGTGTGTATTCTTATATTATTTTAAATGTTTCTTTTTATATTTATTTCACTTTGGGTGAATTTTATATATGAATATTGTCTTTTTATCATTTTGACCCCATTCTCTCCCACTTACAAATCCTCCTGTGTCTCCTTCCACTCCCTCTCAAATTCATAACCTTTTCTTTATTATTGGTGTGTGTATGAGATAGAGAGAGACAGAGATAGAAACAGAGAGAAACAGTGATAAATACAACCTACTGAGTCTTTTTAGTTTTGCTTAACTGTATATGCGTTTGTGTATGATCACTTGGGCTTGGATAACTATCAGGTGGCTCATCCCTGGAAAAGATGGATTCTTCCCCTTCTTAACAGACATTAATTGCCTGTAAGTCTTCATCTATTGGTGGGACTGGTGATATTTCTGCCATCCATGTTGGGAGATCAACTGTTGATGTCCTCATTCAGGTCTCATTTATATGAACATAGTGTAAAGAGTTCATGGGTTCTGCTCCCTGCCAAACACAGAAGATATTATTTCCCATAAGACTCTCTGATCATCTGTCATTATAATATTTTTGTTTCTTCTTCTGCTATGTTTCATGGGCCTTAGGTATGAGTATTGTGTTATATATGCATCAATTGAGAATGGACAATCTCTAGTCATTTTTTTCTCTGCGTTTTGAGCACTTGTGGATTTCTGTGATGGTCTCTGTGTGCTGCACAAAGAAGGTTTCTAGATGAGGATTGAAAGCTACACTTATTTGTAGATTTGTCCATACTTATTCATAAGCAAGTATAGAATCTATATGCAATTGCTCACCAAGTTAAGAGATGATAATTTTCTGAAATGTCAATAAACTGTACGGATATTTTGCTGGTGAGTGTTTTTGTCAACTTGACACAAGGTAAAGCTATTTGAGGAGAGAAGCTCCAACTGAGAAAACATCAAGCCTAGATTCTCTGTGGGCAATCTGTAGAGCATGTTAGTGATTATTGATTGATATGATGGCACTAGCCCCCTGGAAACAGTAGTGGGGACAAACTACAGTGGACCAACTTGATGACCAAGTGCGATTCCTGTGGACAGGTATATTCTAAGGAAAACACCCTACCAATATTACCCTAGGAGACATTACATGAAGTAAATGAAGGTCAGGGCCATTTCTTTATAGAAGAAATTATCATTTCTGCTTTAGGCACTTATCATTTCTGTGGTGAAATGTCATGACCAAAAGAAACTTGGGGGTGAAATGGTTTATTTGGCTTGCACTTCCACAGCACTGTTTATCATTGAAGGAAGTCAGGGCAGGAACCAGGGGCAGGAGGTGATGCAGACACTATGTAGGGGAGCTTCTTACTGGTTTTCTCTCTTTGACTTGCTTAGCCTGCTTTCTATTCTCCTCTTCCTCTTCCCCCTCTTCCTCCTTTTCCTTCTGATGATGAATTTATTTTTTATCTTGACTACAGTTTCCCCTCCCTTCTCTACTCTCAGTCCCTTCCCCAAATCCACCCTTTCTGTTCTCATTTCCAATCCACTCCTTCTCGAATTCTGAACAAAAAAGGGGCGGTCTCCCATGGATATCAAAAAATCATGGCATAGCAAGTTGCAGTAAGAATAAACATTTTCCCATATATTAAGGCATGGGAAGGTGACCCAGTATGAGGAGCAGGGTCCAAAAGCCAGTAAAAGAGTTGGAGACAGCCCCTGTCCCCACTGTTCAGAATCCCAAAATAGGATCAAGCTACATAACTGTAACATATATGCAGAGTACTTAGGTCAGTCCCATGAAAGGTCCCTGGTTGTAGGTTCAGTTTCTGTGAGGCCCTATGTGTAAGTGGAGTTTTTTGTCAGGACTGCTGATCAGTACTGTCCCACCAGCTGCTCCCAAATAACCACTCAGTGTGTTATTTTTAATTATAAATGCTCAATGAATAGGTTAGGCTTGTTACTAACTAGCTCTTATATCTTAAACTAACCCATATTTCTTATCTGTGTTCTGCCACTTGGTGATACCTTTTTACAACAAGGCAAGTTCATCTTTCTTCTTTCTTTGTCTCCTAGTGACTCCTGAGACTTCAACTTTCTTCCCAGAGTCCACTCAGTTTTGTTTTTCTGCCTGACCTGTTTTTGACTGGCTATCTACCAGTCAACTCTATTAATCCAAACAGAAGCTCCCTTGGCAAAGATACATCTTCACAGTGTACAAAAAAGATTATTCCATAATACTTAGGATTCCAGGTTAGTTGATTTTGTGGTTTTTCTTGTGTTGTCCTTGACCCCTCTAGTTCCTACAATGCTTTCACTCCCTCTTATACAGAATTCCCAAGCTCTGCCTAACTTTTGTCTCTGGCTTTGCATCTATTTCTATCATTTTCTGGATGAAGTCTCTCTGATGACAATTGGACTAGATAGCAATCTAAGTGCACAGTAGAATATTGTTAGGCATCATTACATTAACATTTTTTCCCATCAAGTTGTGTTTGTTCTATACTGTGCCTCTAGGTCATCCAGTCTGTGGGTTCTGGTATTTCAGGCACTGTCAGGGGTGAGTTTACTCTCCTGTCATGGGTCTTAGGCTAGACCAGTCATGGGTTGGTCACTCTCTCAATGTCTAGGCCACCCTCACCACAGCACATCCCATGGGTAGAACAAACTATAGGTCAAAGGTTACATGGCTGGGTTGGGTTTCAACTACCTCTACTTGAAGTCTTGCCTGGTCACAGGAGATGGCCAGTTCAGATTATGTATCTACTGTTGCTAGGAATCTTATCTAGGGTCATCCTTGTAAATTCCTGGGAGATTCCCTTTTATCATATTTTCACCTGACTCCAAAATGCACCTGCTTTACAGTAGTCTCTTCTAGCACTCTCCCCCTCCACTACCCAAAACCTGATCACTCCTTTTCCAACCCCCACCCACCCACAGTCCACTCATGAAATCTCTTCAGTTTTTCCTTCCTGGGTAAATCCAAGGATTTCCCCTTGAGCCCTCCTTGTTACCTAGTCTCTCTGGGTCTGTGGGTTGTGGCAAAGTTCTCCTTTATTTTATAGCTAATATTCAGTAATGAGTGCATAATACCATGTTTGTATTTCTGGGTATAGGTTACCCCACTCAGGATCATTTTTCCTAGTTCTATCCATTTGTCTTCAAATTTCATGATGTCATTTTATTTTATTTTCCTTTATTTTAATATTTTAAAATTAATTTATTTACTGAACATTCTGGCCACACATTCCCCTCCCTCCTCTCCTTCCAGTTCTTGCCCCCATCCCCCAACTGTTGCCATCCCCCAAACCACTCCTTCTCCATTTTTTTTTGGGGGGGAAGGCAGGTCTCCCATGAGCATCAATAAAACATGGCATATCAAGTTTGCAATAAAGCTAAGCATTACCATATAGATTAAGGCTGGACAAAGCAAGCCAGTATGAGGAGTATGGTCCCAAAAGCCAGTAAAATAGTTGTAGACAGCCCCTGTTCCCACTCTTAGGCGTCCCATAAGAGGACCAAGATACACAACTGTAGCATTTATGCAGAGTTCCTAGTTCAGTCCCATGCAGGTTCCCTGGTTGTGGTTCAGTCTCTGTGAGACCCTAGGACACCAGTTAGTTGATCCTGTGAGTTTTCTATAAGCCCACCCTTGACACTGCTTGGAGCATCAGGACACACAAGCTAGATGATTCAGACATCTAAGATAGAATGAAACAGGATAGGAAGGAAAAAAATGTCAGTCTAATGATACTTAATGCTATGGCTTCATCCAGCAACTGATGGAAAAAGGTGGAGACCCAGAGCTAAATGTTAGGTGGAGCCCAAACAATCCTGCAGAAGAGGGAGAGAAAGGATTGTAGATATCATTTTTTAACAGTTGAGTAAGACTCTGTTTAGTAAATGTATCTGTTCTTCAGTTGAGGGACATCTAGGTTGTTACCATGTTCTGTTTATTATAATTAGAGCTTCTGTGAACATAGTTGAGCAAGTTTCTTTGTGGTACAATTGAGCATCCTTTGGGTATATGTCCAAGAGTGGTACAGCTGGGTCTTGAAGTAGATTGATTCCAAGTTTTCTGAGAAACCATCATATTGATTTCCAAAGTGGCTGTACAAGTTTGCACTCCCACAAGAAATAGAGGAGTGTTCTCTCTGTTCCACATCATTTCCAGCATGAGCTATCACTTGTACTAATGATCTCAATCATTTTGAAAGGTAGAAGATACAATCTAGGAGCCATTTTGATTTGCCTTTCTCTGATGGCTAAGGAAGTTAAACATTTCTTTAAGTGTTTCTTAATCATAGTAGATTCTTGTGTTGAGAATTCTCTCTTTGGATGTGTATCCCAGTGTTTAATTGGATTATTTGGTTTATTTATGTCTAGTGCCTTGAGTTCTTTATATATTTTGGAAATCATCTTTCTGTCACATGTGGGGTTGGTGAAGATCTTTTTCCATTCTGTAGTCTGCTGTTTTGTCCTATTGATCATGTCCTTTGCTTTATAGAATCTTTTCATTTTCATGAGATCCTATTTATTAAGTGTTGATCTTACTGTCTTGCTATTGGTGTCCTGTTCAGGAAGTGGTCTCCTGTTCCATTGTGTTTAAGGCCATTTCCCACTTTCTCTTCTATCAGGTTCAGTGTATTTGGTTTTTTATTGAGGTCAGTGATCCACTTGTATTTGAGTTTTGTGAATGGTGATAGGAATAGATCTATCTGTATTCTTCTACATTCCCACATCCAGTTATACCAGCACCATTGTTAAAATGATTTCTTTTTAACATTTTATAATTTTGGCTTCTTTATTGAAAATCAGGTGTCCATAGATGTGTGGATTTACATCTGGGTCTTTGATTCAATCCCTTTGATCTACCTGTCTATTTTTATGTCAATACCATGCAGTTTTTATTACTATAGCTCTGTAATAGGGCTTTTGGTGTAACTTTAACAAAGTAAGTGAAAGATCTGTATGACAAGAACTTCAAGTCTTTGAGAAAGTAATTGGAGAAGTTATCAGAAAGTGGAAAGATCTCCCATGCTTATGGATCAGTAGAATTAACATAGTAAATATGACTATCATACCAAAAGCAATCTTCAGACTCAATGCATTCTGTATTAAAATTCCAACACAATTTTTACAGACCTTGAAAGAATAATACTCAACTTCATATGGAAAAACAAAAAAACGTAGGAAGACTAAAACAATCTTGTAGAGTAAAAGAAAGTCCAGAGGTATCAACATGCCTCAGCCTGCTTTCTTACAAAACCCAGGGCCACCAGCTCAAAGGTGACCACACATACAATGGGCTGGGTCCTCCCCCATCAGTCACTAATTTAAAAAGATTTCCCTACAGGCTTGTCTGAAACCCAAACTTATAAAACTATCCATCATAATTATATTATACTTCAACATTGATATTAAACTTCAATATTTTCAAATAATTCAGATATAATTCTCAACAAAATGTTGCTAGTAATGAATAGTAATAATTTGTATTTAACTTATTCTTTCTAAATATTACTAGAATATTTTCCAGTTGATCCAATGAAATAAGAGTCATTACCTAAGACATTGAGATGTATGGTTTGAAAGTAACCTTTTTTCTTCTACATGACACCATGTAAGCCTTTTATCACTTCTTCTTCATAAAATAAAGAATCAATTGTTTTTACTGTCTTATAGATACAGATTCTGATCCAGTGTTTAATTTTCTTCAGTAACAAATTACTAAAGACAGTACATTGGATTACAAAAATGTATTAGTTCTCAGATCTAGAAAACTGAAATCCAAACTCAAGTTCTCAGCTACCACTTAGTCCAGAATCAACTGGACTGTGAGGAATAAACACTTCCAAGTCTCTCTTCTGAAATTTTCATCAGTTATGGTATTTTGGGTCATTGTGCTATAAACTCCAGTCTCCACAAACCCTTCTCACCATGCCTTTCTCTGTAAGTCCATAAAACCCCCATTTTTAAGGTCAACTGTCATATTGGATTAGGAATGTATTTTACTCCAATTTGATCTCCTCCTCATTTTATTAGTTTGCATCTCCAGGACGCCTATTTTCAAATCAATTTCTATTCTGTAATCTTGGAAGTCAGGGCTTTAACAAAAATGAGGTGATGGTGAGGAGGCAGCAGACAACTTATCCCAGAGCAAAGTGAGCAAATATCAGTCTAATGTCAGTGTACTCAACATAGAGTAAACTTACATCCAAAGCCCTTAGTGGATGGAGCAAGGAAGTTCAAAGTGGATCAGGAGTTCAAAGCCATTCTCTTTTCCACAGAGAGGATGAGCTACATAAGTTTCTTCTACACACAATAAATAGAACAAAATAAAATGAGTGCTGTCCCAAAGTCAGAGGTAAATACAATATGTGACACAAGAGCACTGCCCTAGGGAGCGGGATGGCTCAGTAGTTAGCAGCACTTGTTGCTCTTCCAGAGGATCGAAGTTCAGTTCCTACCGCACATACCAGGGATCCCATAACCTTCTTTAGCACTCCAGCTCCAGGGCCTTGAATACCTCTGCCTCACTCCCCTTGTAGACCCCATTCAGTGCACATACCTGCATGCAGACACATGTGCCACACACATCATTAAATTAATATAAACAAATCATCTATTTTTCAAAAAAATACAGCCCTGCTATCATTCAAAGGCTGTTGCAAAGACTAAATGTGAAGTTTAATCCTGACAGTGAATCTTTTGGCTTTTTGTTACAATTGTAGGCCATGATACACTATTCATGGAACATCTGATAGAACAATAGTAAGTACCTCTTCTCCGTGGAAGGAATTTCACTTTTGGTTCTATCTAAACTCCTTTCATTTCACTTGACATTCATTTATGTATTTCAATTCATTTTTAAGTATTCCAGACTACTGTGAATTCTGGTTTGACCTTTTAAGGTTATGGTAATTCTGCTGCCTTGAATGTCATCTTCAAACTTAATGAAACAGTGTGTAATTCGTCTATGCCATTATTGTGGAAGATACTGTTATGGTATGTAGAATTTAAACATTGTGAAGTATTCTTTTTTTTTTTTGGTTTTTCAAGACAGGGTTTCTCTGTGTAGCTTTGCGCCTTTCCTGGAACTCACTTGGTAGCCCAGGCTGGCCTCGAACTCACAGAGATCCGCCTGCCTCTGCCTCCCGAGTGCTGGGATTAAAGGCGTGCGCCACCACTGCCCGGCTTGTGAAGTATTCTAAGACTGTGCACTTCTAAGGAATGGTCAGCTATTGGCAGTTTAAACTTCCTTTTACTATGAATCCTCAGTACTATTGGCTCCTGCATTCACTTTGTCTAGTTTATGCTCACAAAATGATAAGGAAGCAAAGCACAGGATTAAAAAAAATAATGTTCTAAAATATATATTCTGCCACTTTAATATTAAGATGCATTGCTGTGGACACTTGAAATTTTCCTTCTAAAAGTGCCTGAGCCAGAAGTGTAGCAAAATGGCCAAGTACTTGCCCCAGATACACAAGACACTGAGCTTGATCCAGAACTCAAAGTAATTATAAACATGGGACAGCAAAATAAACATAAGAAGCTAGGCTGCTGCACCAAGTGACCATGTTTTAGGCAAAGCTGCTCCTGTAAATGTCACAGGATGATCCATAGAAAGAAAACAGTAATCGATTATAAAGTTTCTAAGGCGATGATCTAATCAAGATGTATGGCAGTGTGTTAGCAACCACTTCAGTTCCACTGAAAGAACAGCAAGTTATCCTTCAGTTATGGGACACCAAACACAGCCGGCCACTGCAGAATGTGCAATGTCCCAGCAACTGTGTTATCAGTGTAACCGCCAACTAATGCACGGAAAGGACAAGAATATTCATCAAACGGTGACACACATATTTTCAAACATTTGAAAAACCGACTCATGGGACTAATGGATGAGCATATGTAAGGATGGGGACTCAACATTATGTACCTTCCAGGTTGCTCCTTTTTTACATGATGAGGAGTTTTAATGACAAGATAATCCTTTTGTTTCCTTACAATTTGCTTTTCTTAATCATGAATCTGCTTTGGAAAAACCACCAGTATATCTATGCACTGAGTGCTATTATTTATTTTAATTCAGTTTTTCTGTGCTTAACTTCATTGGAAAATTCACTGAGTTTTTATCTAAACTTCCCAAAGGCACCAATTTTACAGCAACTAGTACAGCACATTGATATTAGGACTCAGGAGATATAATTTTGTAGAAATCGCATTCTTAAAATTAATTCAAATTAGTGAACATTATTGAGGGATTTCTGAAGGATTTCAGTAGAAGTGGCTATTAACCGGAAACCAATCTGCCACTCTTGTGTGTTTCATGGGACTCTTAACTGCGCATGCAGCACACTGTAGAAAGAAACGTGTGCATTCACCATACTGCCTAAAGTAAATGTGTGTATGTAGACTCATAAAGCCTGAGAGAGACACACAATAATTGGACACATAGAAAAAGTTTAAGTCGCAATAATTTTTATATGCCAGAAATTATGCTAAGACCTTATTCCTGAATTAATAAGATTATAAGCTAAGTTACAGAAAAAAATAAACTAAAAAAACTAAAGTTTTTGTATAAGACATTCTCTTATGCAGCAATGTCCAGTAATAATAACTAAAGTGCAGATCAGAGGATCTTGGGAAGACTCAAATGCCTAGCTGTTTAGTATCTTGTGTTACCATCTAAATTATCAACATTTTCTGCATGCAAAAATGAGATCCAGTTACCACAACTATATTCCATTATCCCCCAAAGGTAAAACACTCTGAAAAGCAATCTTCTTTTCAAAGATTAAAATAATTCAAATGTAATTTATCCATACTGTTGATAACCCATCAGATACAAGAAGCTACAGAGACTTGAAACATATAGCTCTAATTGAGATTCTGTTGAAAAGAAAGCAGAATTGAATTTAGGAAAAACCTTTGGTCTCTGTCTAATGACTCAGGGTCTGATTTTTTCCTCCTATATGCATGGAAGAACATATAAACCATGCCTGTTTTCTTCATTACTTCAGGGAGGTCTGCATCTTTGGTGTGGGATGGACAGGGTGCTTGATGCTTATTGGATGTTTTACCTTATAAATTGTTCCTTTAATTACAATTGTTCCTCTAATTACAGAAATACTCAATTACCATTTATGTGCTTTACCTTCATTAATAATGTCTTGGTGAAAACTAATATGCTATGAATGTTATTTGAAGCTGCTTAATTGGCATCACAATTTTGGCGTAGTGTTTTTTGGATTAATAACTATTACTATGTTGCATTCATGTCTTCATTTAGTTTTGTAGACAATTGGGTCAAGGGAATTGGACAAGGTTCTGATAAGACTCATAGGCGGGATACTTGTTTCAGTTTGTTTCTAGAGGGAATTCTGACCTCAAAGATGCCAGGGAAGTCATCACCCATTTAGTTCTCATTCATTCTTTCATCTATGATGTTAAAGATATTAAACAGATTTGTAAAGTCTTAAGTAGAAAATGAAGATGAAGAAAATTTGGGACATTCCCTGCTTATATCTCAGTTCTTAACTCTGGAAACTGATATAAAAATTATGTCTTTTAAAATATTTCTCAAATGTTATTTAGAATTTTAAAACAGGTTAAAGCCATTAACAATGCTATTGAGTTATATTTAAATTACTAATAGCCCCTTGAGCCCTAATGTACATTTGAAAAAATATTATGGTATGACAGCACTATTTCCTTTTTAATGTGTTACCTATCCATGTCACCTAAACTATTTTCTTATGATTTTACCTGTTTATGAACTATTTTGAGTAATCAAATATTTTATCTTAAAAATGTGAAGAAATAAAAAAAAAGCCATAGGCCATAAATTTATGCAATACCTGTTTTTTATATCATACTTTTAATTGTTCCTGTTTTAAATAATGGACCTCTCTGGATTCCCTTAGCTCTCCAACTGGAGATTTAATTCTCATGATGGAAGAACACTGCATGTGAATTCAGAGCTCTCACTAACTCTGTACTAGAGAGAGTACAAAGAAGAAAAAAATGAGATCATGGACCTTCCCATGCTGCACAGTGGTCGTTGATGGTTCTAGATGCAGTGGCCTGCTTTCAACAGACAACCTCACTTGACTATCAACTGTGCTTGATGGCTACTTATTGCTGTTTCCTGATGCATTTTATTTTTGGCTGTTAGGACAACCTGCACCTCCAAGTCCACCAATTAATTCATCTCAGGCCTTTGCTAGTTCTTCTCCTGCTGAGCGTCTTCCCTGTGGGGATTTCTGAGCTGAATCTTGGTGTCTCATTTCTTCAGTGTTTGTACAAAGTTCTGAAATCTTATCCAGTGATATGTCTCCTAACAACCACTACACCACAGTTCTATCTCAAAAAAATTATCTACAGATAAAAATTTGCTGGTAAAATCCAGATTATTATATCTACCTGGGCATAAAAAACATAACTCTGGATTTTATTGTACACAAGACATTCCATTCAATATTTCTCCAGCTTAATATACTCTTAATGAGTTTCTCTATTTGCCTTGGCCAAATCTTAGCTTCATCGTTGACTATTTTGTTTTGCTACACTCTCACAGCAAATAGTCTTATTTTGTGCTCTATCTTAAAATTATGACAGGATAAGCTGTCTATGTCTTATGCCCCTTTGTGGCTCTTACCTTGAATGTATACTCATTCTCTCTTGCCTGAAATATTTTATTTTCCTCTTAATGAACCTTCCCAAAGCATATTCTGTTACCTGCCTGTCTACCATTTCACAAGAATACTTCTTTTTCAAGAATCATAGTCTTACTGATGGGTGTCCATCTACACAAGGCTGCTCTCTGATCTCCTCCAGGATTTATTTGTGGTTTTGTCCTAATATTCTATTCTTACCACCCTGGTCCTTTGTGCTTCTTGGAATACAGAAGTGTTCTTGCTTTACAGCCTTACCGTTGAGCCTGTGTTCTTCCTTCAAAATTCTTTAAGATGTCCTTTGATCCTAAGTTCAAATCCTGCCCTCTAATGCTAAGGCTTATATTCAGCCTTCTTCTAACTAGTCACGTCATCTCCCCAACTGATCCTGCTATATTTAATTCCATAAAGTCCTAATATAACACAATAGGACATACTGTAAGACTCATTTAATATTCTTAACATTCCTATATAGCACAGTATGACATACTGTAACACTTGTTTAATCACCTTAAAGTACCTATATAACACAATAGGATATACTGTAACACTTACTTTGAAATTTTGTTCATTATTTGTCATTTATTTTATAAAATATGACCATTACAATGGTACATTTTGGTATCTTTAGTAATGTTTCACTCACAATAGTGATTTCATAAATGTTTGTTGGACATAGGGAAAATCATGAGATTAGTATATAATTTTCATTTTTTATTAAGAAATTTTCTATTCATTTTACATACCAACCACAGATTTCCTTATGTTCCCTCCTCCCACCTCCCAGCATTCCCCTGCAACCCACCCTCTTTCCCGCCTCCTCCAAGGCATGGTCTCCCATGGGGAGTCAGCAGAGCCTGGTACATTCAGTTGAGGCAGATTCAAGCCCCTCATCCCTGCACCAAAGCTGTGCAAAGTGTCTCACCATAGGCACTAGGTTCCAAAAAGCTGGCTCTTGCACTAGGGAAAGGTCCCAATCCCACTGCCTGGGGGCCCCTACACAGTTCAAGCTAAACAACTGTGTCACTTCTCCAGAGGGTCTAGTCCAGTACCATGGGGGCTCCTCAGCTATTGGTCTACAGTTCATGTGTTTCCACTAATTGGCTAGTTCTCTCTGTACTTTTTTCAATCATGGCCTGATATCCCTTGCTCATAGAATCCCTCCTCTCTCTCATCGATTGGACTCCTGGAGCTTTGCCTGGGACCCGGCTGTGGATTTCTGCATCTGCTTTCTTTAGTCACTGGATGAGGGCTCTATGACGACAGTTAGGGTATTCAGTCATTGGATCACCAGAGTAGGCCAGCTCAGACACCCTCTTGATTATTGCCAGAAGTCTATGGTGGAGTCATCCTTGTGGATTCCTGGGAACCTCCCTAGCACTCAACTTCTCCCTGTCATTTTAATAGGATATTGTGGTTTTACAATGAAATATAAAGGGCAAGTTGATTTGTGGACTTAAAGGTATTTATTTTAAAACAGAAATATTTTTCTCATAAAAGTTTATAATTATAAAATAAGCTCTTGACTGTGAATATAACTTTCTTATTTTAAAGTTGTCCACACAAATACACTGACAAACCATTACACATTTTGTGTCCTAAATGCCTGTAGACATATGATATTTCCATGCAGTAGGCAGACATAAGACCTTTTCTGTCATTCACCATTTCTATCTCTATGTCCTCCTTGCCTGACTTCCTCTTATTTCTCAAAGCTAAGCACTACTCATTCTGGAGCCTCAACAACCATCATTACTATCACTTGACATCTCCCTTGAATTATCCACTACGCATTTATTTCTTGTACTCTGTACTTCAAGTCCATTTATGGCTAGGAACGTGAAGCTCAGAATCAAGAAGTCATGGCCTTTTGCCAAAATATATTTCTGCAAGCTACATCATAAAGCTCAGCATTTTCAAGTAGATAGAATCTTATTTTGTACCAACAGCACAGCTCCCATGGGCTCACAGAGACTGAAGCAGCAAGCACCAGGTCCGCTGCATACATGTCTTTGCTGTTAGCTTGCTGGTTTTTGTGAGACTCCTAACAGTGGGAACAGGTGTAACTCTGACTCTTTTGTCTTCTCTTGGGACTATGTTCCTCCTATTAAGTTGCCTTGTCCAGCCTTGATTAAAAAAAAAAAAAAAGGCAAAGCTTTCTCCCTGCCTTTTTGTATCTTGTTTGGTTGTGTTTGGTGGTTGTCTCTTGGAGGCCTGATATTTTCTGAAGCCAAAACAGACAGGGAGTGGAGCTGGGAGGTGGAGGGGAAACTGTGGTTGGAATGTATTGTGTAACAGAAAACTTTATTTTTAATAAAAAGAAAAAAGAGATCCAGAAAACATATGGATAAAAAAAAAAGATCAGAACATGGATCAGTAAAATAATTCTCCAAATTTTAAAATGGATTTACATAGTCACACCAGATTTTTCAAGGATCCTAATGTAGTTTATAGTTATAAATAACAGAAACAAATGTAATATTTCTTAACTTTCTTTTAAAAGGAATGCCAAGCATAAAAGAAGCTACTAATTTCTTTCACTTTCTTGGCATTCTTAAAGAGTTCAGTGAAGAAAATTAAATGCAAAAAGGGAAATTTAACCTAAGAGCTTCTTTTATCACAATTTTCCATTAATCATCCTCACTTCGTGCTTAGGATGTATTTCATGTGGAGTTGCTCTCTGTACATATGTATCTGGATTATCCCTCCCTTGGTTCTACAGATCATGACTATGCAATAGGACATGCTCAAGGACTGTGGAAGAGGGAATCAAATCAAAAGCTATGTGAAGTTGCTTGGAGACAGGAGGAAGTTAGCCTGTATGCAGCCATGCTGCTTCCACCCACCTGGATTATTAAATCCCTTGAAAGCACCCTGCGGCTGTGCTCACAGGCAAAGGGAAACATTATGAAGCTTTCTGCAGGAATTTTACAGTAAAATTTTAGAGTCACTTTATGTGGAATTTATCGATATCACTTAGTGATTACTCCTGTATTTTGAGAAGACTCTTGTTATATTTGGACTAAGTTAAAGGTGCCTGGAAATGCACTTGGTTGCCTTATATAGTAATGAGTTCCTCTTCCCTGAGGCTATTTACAAAGGTTGCCTGACATCTGGGTAGGGATATTTTAGATAATTTTCCTGAGCCATATAAAGTAATTTGAAGTAAATTCCCCATATGCCTGATACTGCACTAAGTCCATGAATTCCATGATTTGTTAAATGATACAACAGAATTCCTTTAACATTCATGCTACTGGTTATAATGTGAAACCAAAAAATGACTCCAAAGGAGAAATGAAGCATTAAGAACCAGGGAAAAGAAGAAAAAAAAGTCATGACATTTTATATAAGGCACTAAATCACAAATACACACAAACACACATGCACACACACAAAATTCACACATGCATATTCTGGACTATTAAAATCTCTCTGACTGAAATAAAATTTCTTTTTCCAGATTATACTCATTGCCTGTCTGATTCTTGACCCCCATGTTGAGTCTTTCTCTCCAACAGAGATAAACAAGTTTATCTGACCAGTTTCTTAACAAAATGCTTGCTTTCATTGAAACTGTTAAGAAAGTTGTTCCATAGGATATAATTGAATCTTGAAGGTTACTGTCTGTTCAAATGAGTTTGGGTAGTTTGTATACACTTAAGCCAGTAACTGAACTGACATTTTATAGTTAATTATTTTAGTTTAATGGGTTGATATTAAAATATTAGTCATGTTCTTGTTATCTTCATGTGTTGAAACATATGTGGTTTATTTAGTGGCAATAAGATAAGCCTGGGATTTCTTAGTTCTGAGTTTTCCTTTCTCAACACTTTGGCTAACAGCACTTGACACCATGTATGTAAGTTAAACTACTCATCATTTCACCTTAGACATTTATTCCCATGAAAAGATAACCAATTTCCTTAGATTATACTCCAACTTCACATTTTACCCATAACCTTTTCTATAATTTATAGCTCTGAATATTTATAAGATGCAGAATGAATCAAGAAAATTTGGTGAAGATTTTAGCATTTCTGTCTGAAAATTTGTCTCCTCTGCAGTCACGGAGACATACACTAAGTTCACTTTCAACTCCCAATCAATCTCAGTGCTTTCTCTTGCAAAGGTTGTTGGATTCTTGGTGTTGTCTAGAGCTGGCATCATATTAATTCTTTTATTTCCTTATGTTAAGGGGTAGTGGCCAGTCTTCTTTTTTAACTGCATCTACTTTCATAATTTAAACAGGGGTTTAGAAGGACAATTTAAAGTATATTGTAGCTTTTGCACTTTCTTAATAATTACACAAACTTTTTCTTTGCCTCAGGGTATAATTACTGAGTGTGTTTTACATATAATTCACATCACCTAATGGACTATATAGTCGCAAATTGTGTGAAGACTGTGATTTAGAAGATTTGTTTTCAATAATTAAGGGCAGCTAGAAATAACATATTAAAATGTTCCTGTTGAACAAATGACAAATGTAGCAGGATTTGCAAGAGTGTATCATTATAAAATTGTTATTCAGTGCTTTCCGTCAACGTTACCTACATTTCATGACCCATGAAGAGCATACTTTACTAATTATCCAAACAGGCAGTATTATACATTTGCAATGAGTCATTTTTATTCATTATTCATATAAGAATGGTTCCAAACATAGATAATCCTCAGTTTAATTCAGTTCAGTAAAACAGAATTAATAGATGATTAAAGGTATACTCTTTGGAAAGAACAAAAATTAAAACCTCTACCTTGTAAAAGCAATTATATATTAAAAACCTAAAGTTAGAGTCCAGTTAAAAGATCACATGTCCATTGGAAGCTGTCAGTGAGGGCCCCTAGCTAAGTGCATAGTACACTGCAGAATTTTAGTAGATGCTCTCCTGGCATGAAGCAGGGGGCTGCCTCTGCTTGAGCTCTGCTAGCTGTAGGAATACACTCTGTCCTACAAAGACTTGTGGTTTTTTTGCTTGTCTCTGTTGCTGTTTAATCTTTTCATTCTTTAGAAATACAACCCAGCCTTTATTTTAAAAGCTCAGAATTGCTCAAATTCTAGGGCCTAGGTGGTGGGTCCATGGCTTCTGTGTCTAACTAATAGTCCAAGCTTTGTACACTTTCTCTCACATTGATAGCTTGGGCTTCTTTTTGGGGGGTTATTAAAGTTTTACACACACACACACACACACACACGCGCGCGCGCGCGCATACGCACACACACATATAAATATCCCATACATTTATACACATAAATATATAAATATAACCTTCAGAGTTCATTTAGTGTTGTTTGTATGCCTATGATTTCAGGGCTGACCACTTGTCATTGGATAAGAGAATCATTCCAGAAGGACTGTTTCTTCCTCTTAGCAATATCCTTTACTATCTGTAATTCTTTGCATAGGTACTGTGCCCCATGTGGTATCTCTCTTCCAAGGTAGAAATTTTATTTGTGGAAACTTTGTTCAGGGCTTATTTGTTGTTTAGATACCATGAGTGAAGCTCCCCTATCAATTCTAGGAGACACAACCCCTCAGGAGACTTCTTGTCTTCAGGCTTTTCTTGCCTTTGCATTTTTTTTCTACAGTGTTCCCTGAGCTTTAGGTTCAGGAGTGTTTGTTTATTTGTTTGTAATTGAAAATCGATTCTTATTTTATACAATACCTCCTGACCACAGTTTTCCTTCTCTCAGGCCTCCAAAAGACAACAACCAAACATGGCCAAACAAAACAAGACAAAAGCCCTCACATCAAAGATGGACAAAACAACCCCATTAGGAGCAAGAGTCCCAAGGGCAGACAAATAGAGACATACCTGCTCCCACTGTTAGGAATATCTCTCTCTCTCTCTCTCTCTCTCTCTCTCTCTCTCTCTCTCTCTCTCTCTCTCTCTCTCACACACACACACACACACACACACACACACACACACACACACACACAAAGAAGCTAATAGCTATAAAATATACACGGAACTCGTGCTGACCTTTGCAGGCCCCATTCTTGCTTTTTTGGTCTCTGGGAGCCCTTATGAGCCCTGCTTAGTTTATTAAGTCTGTCACGTTCTCCTGGTGTCCTGCTTGGGCATCGTACAATCAACTCATCACTGTATTTTGATCAGTTGTGTTTTTCTGTAATGGTCTCTTTCTGATGCAAAAAGAAGTCTTTGGTGAGGAGTAACAGCCACACATGTATGTGGATATAAATGTAAGTGTTTTAATGCAGTTAGTATGACGGTCTAGTGAAGTGGTTGTTGGGGCTTCTCCTCTATCCGTGACCTCACTAGCCCCAGGTAGTTGGCTGGGTGTCTAGTACCAGGAATAATTACTCTCCTGTTGAGAGGACCTTAAGTCCAATTAGACAGCTGTTGTTTACCACGAAGATATGAGTGAAATCATTGCACCCTTAGGGTTATTGTGCCATAATGGTCATTGTTGTGGTTAATAGGCATCACAGCTTGATAGAACTACTGATTGCTTCCCTCCTTTGGCGGCTTGCATAGTGCTTTCTGATACTATGATAGCTAGAGCTCAGGAGGTTGTTTTTTAGGCCCATTGCAACTTGAATCTTCCCAGTCAAGGATCTGAATTGTATGCTGTCTTCAGCAATAGGGAATTACCTTCAAGATCAGGGAGGCAAAAGGGGTAACACTAATAGGCTGTATTGTTTTGAGATTCTCTTAGACTCAATCCTCTGACCAGCAACTTGAAAGGAGGTTTCTCATGCCTGGTTCTTGGGGTTTGGTTAGTCCAGACTCTTTGGGGAGCATTTTCACCCCAAGTAGCACAACTTCATTAAAGATATATATATATAATTTTATAATTATAAAATAACATGATTTCTTAAGACTTTTTCTAACATCCTTGGTGTTGTACATTCCTCTTTCTTTGCTTTCTGTCTTGAAATCTTTTCCCCTTCCCAAATAAAATCCTACTCCCATATTTTACCTTTCCCTTCCTATCATCAGCATCCTGTTATATCCAAAGGTTGTAAATTCCAATAATTTACATGAATTTACATATATTCAGAGTATACATACTGCGTAGATACTAATGTGTGTTACTTTAGCTCATGGGTAAAAAAATCTTTTCTAACAAAACCATTTTTCTTTCTTCTTGCTTATTGGCTACCAAATAATCACCAAATGATATTAAACAGACCATGTGTTTGTTTTGCAGTGGGGGTTGAATTCAGGTTTTTGTGTCTATTAGGCAAGATCTATTCCAACAAGCCCCATCCCTACCTTAAATCACATTTTTCTAAACATGTTTCCTACAACCTATTTGATATGTTTTCAGTCTTTTATACTATAGAGAATCCTGGAAATTTACCTATATCTGGAAACATTACTTTATGAAATATATTAAAGGATAAAATAAGTTTCACTTATTCTTGTTGTTAACAGTATGAAAATATAGCTGGGCATAGTGGAACATATGCTTTATATTGGGAGACTAGAGATTGTAGAGAGAAAATTATTTTCCTGTTAGCAATCAGAAGCCTTTTATAGTGAAACTAGCCTTTCAAGAAAGAGTATAATACATACCTTTTGATAAATGCATACATTTTAACATTTTTATGAATAGTTGTTTTAACAAATTTGTTAAATAATGGTTGAGATGATAATTGCCACTAGAATATCAATCATAGAAATAAGTTGCTTCTGTGAAGAAAGTGTCATTAGCTACAAGTTTTAGTTATAAGAATCAAGTAATAGCCGCTGGTTTAAAAAGAAACATACTGAGATCTCTGAGTTATATAGTTGCTAATTTTGAGATTAGGCTAACAAATTATTATTTGGTTTTCCTAACAACTCTCAGGATCTATGTAAACTGTTTCTGGACTTAGTTCAACACACTAGGCACACACAATGAGAGTCAGTCTTCAATAATTAAATCAAGGCATAATTTGCAAGCTGTGTTCTTGAAACAAAATAAATTCTAACTGTGTAGATGCCTAAAACCACCTACAATTCAAAGCAATCTATTTGTATGCCTGAGATTGAAATATTTTCATTTTTCTCATCTATGGTTCTTAGGATTGATACATATCTGAATTAACATGATATACTTTGTTAGATTTTTTTAAAATATTAGCTGCTATAGAGAAATGGTCATGTTACATTTATATATTTTTTTTCAAAGGCTATTGGCAAATTTATGATGTCAGTGTTATCCAGAAACACAATACTTTAGACATTGTGGAAATTCAGCTGGACATGGGAGCACACACCTTAATTCTAGCACTCTGGACTCAGAGGCAGGTGGATGTCTATGAGTTCAAGTCTAATCTGACTACATAAGTCCCAGGACATTCAGAGATACATAGTGAGATTCTCTTTCCAAAAATATGAAAATAAAAGGCTACTCATTCATACACAGTGAGATTATACAACATGAAATGAGAGACTATATATAAAATATGCACACACATGTATCACCAAGTCATAGTTCAGAAAAAAAATATTTAATAAAACCCCAAACCCTTTTTATCACAGGAGTAGAGACTGAAATATCACATTATCCAACAAAAGTAGTATGCATAAAACTACTCCAAAAGCCTAGCATTAGTCTTTTTTAAGTAAAAACTGCAACATATAAAAAACAATAAACTCAAATGAATCTTAATTGCAGCTATGCAGCTTTTCGCTGTGTGGTTTGAGTGTATTTGCTGAGGTAACAACCTTTTATCTTTTGTTCCTTATTCTACCCTGTACCACAAACCCAAATTAACCCAAGAAAACATCATACAGCTGCCTTCCTCATATCCATTGTTGGCAATGCTCCCAAATCTGGAGAACAGCGGAAATTGTGAAGAGGATGAAGACATAATGTGTGATATAGAAAAATGAATTTAAGAGTAGAAACTGAGGAAGAAAATACTCTAAGAGCCCTAAAGGGGATTCACCTTCAAAAAGGCATACAATAGGATTTTTTTTTCAAGTAAGGAGAGATAGTTACTCCTCTGTTTCTCCTTTCATGTTCTTCCAGTAAGAGTATGGGACCAAACTTTCTACCTCGGGATGGTAATGGCAGAAGGTGGAGATGGAGAAATGACTAAATTATAGAGAAGTACAGCAGTAGCTTTCATTGTCTGTGACTTTTGTTGTCCTTATCTTTTTTTTTCTTTCTTTCTCAGTTCATTTTCTAGAATTGTTTCTAGTGGTAAGCTTTGGTTATTATACTGAATACATTGAATACACAAACATTCCCCCATTTTCTTGTACAGAATGCTTTGGTTATTTGAGTCTCCAAATATGATAAATTTGTTTCTTCTCCAGCAAACATTATTACTGCTTCTTAAATCCTAGCCTTTAGTTTTATTTTATAGGAAGAGGAAGAATGTTGACCCATGTAGAAGGAAAATGCCTTCATGCTTTTACCTTAGGTGAGTTTTAAGCACCCTGTTAAAGTTGCCCACAAAGATGAGGAGGCTCTTGTGTCAGACTATTTTTGTGAACAGGTATATTGCAGACGTAAATCTTTAGATCTCCAGAGCCCCTGCCAGTTTGGGTCAGGTTCTTGCCTATCTTTTCTTCTCTTGCATCACTGGTAACACATTTAATGTGTCTACTACTGGCTGATTCTGGTTTTTGACTGAATGTTGACTGTCTCGATTTGGGACAAGTCTTGTTCAAGCAGCCAGAGTTATGAGTTAATTATTGCAAAAGTCCTCTTCAGTCTAGAATACACTGTCATGCTCTGGTCTTCTACCACCTTTGACTCTTAAAATCTTTCTACCTCTTCCTTGATGATAGTCCCTAAGTCTTGAAGGGAGTGAGTGCATGCGTGCGAGCGTGCGAGCGTGCGTGCGTGCATGCGTGCGTGCATGCATACTTAGGAAGCTCATAAAAAAGTGGGATTCCATATAGCATTTTCAAATAAATTCTTGGTATTACTTATCGCTCCCCGAAACCTCTCTGCCATACCCATCCATTCCTCTCCCCACTTAAACTTATTTGTTATTATTCACATTTTCGCCTTCATATCATTTTGTTCAACCATTTACCCTCCATCAAGATCTTTCTTCCTCCTCCACAATAATAATTCTTTTCTAGTTTCCTGGATTTTATTAAGCACTCTAAATTAAATACACAAATCTAAAATCCCAAATGTTAGAATTCAATTATGAGTAAGAGTATGTGACATTTATGTCTTTAAATTACTGACCAGATTGCCAAAGAGGCACCCAAAATACTATAGGCTAATGCTATTGCCCTTGGTTGCCTTGCTAATAATGTAAGAAATAAGTCTTAACAAGTACAGATAATGTACTTTTAGAACACAGGACAGAAAGGACCTCAGATCGGTTTGAACTGAAAGCCTCCACCCTGGGGCTAGTTTTTACAGTGCCAGAAGACACAAAGTTTCCAAAGTAAGGAAGCAATCAGTAGTCCTAATGAGCTATGATATGTATGAACCACAACTAAGGTCAGCATGTGATAGTCAAATAGGTGCAATAGTTGGCACACCCAACTTGGGTATAACAAACATCTTCCTAATTGAACTTAAGACCATTCCACACAAGATAAACAATACCTGGTACTCAAAATGTAGCCAACAACACAGGGCTAGTTAAATCATGGATCAGGGAGGAGAACTCCAATTTCCACTTTACTGAATAAGCAAAATCCCTAGCTAGATTCTAAATATTGATCCCCATACCCATGGATAAGTATAATTCTCACTCATCAAGGAATCTTCTCTTTGCAGTGTGTAGAGACCATTACAGAAAGAAAAAAACAAATGGAAGGCAAAATTGTAGAGCCCAGTTCCAACTGACATACCTACAATGCAAGTTGTATACCTAAGCCTAGTGGTGGAAGAAGGCCAGAAAGACCTGTAATAATCAAAAGAAGAGGAAGTTTTCTGTGATGCCTAGACATTTCGGAGAAGCTATAGCCATGAAGGTTCACCAATCTGTTCTCCTTAACACAACATGAACAAGAAGACACCAATAGACATGCATGCTAACATAGAAGGGAGGAAGCTCAAGAGGCCTCAGCCCTGGGCAAAGATCTACAGGCAACTAAAGAATATTGAGACTTAGAGAAATGAACCAATCCCCAGAAAGAGCACATCAAGTTGTATTTACATATTTAGGAATATATTATGTAGACACAGATATATAGATATATAGAGAAATATAAACATACTTACACATACATGTAACAGCAATTTTTAAAAAGAGGCCATTGATTTTATAGAGAATAACATAGGGTGCATGAGAGAGGTTAGAGGGATGAAAGGGAAGGGAAGAAATTATGTAAACTATATTATAATCTCAAAAAGTAAAAATATAATAATACATATGATATTCAAGACTACTAAAAATTTTCTAGATTTCAATTTTTAAAGAATTAATATGATAGGATAATGGAAATCTTTGAGCTGCAATACAATGAAAATTAACTGATGCTTAAACAGTATTTACATTTTCTCAAAATTATATATGTTTATATAGAATTTTTTGTGATATACATCTACCACTACTTCCTTCTGACTTCCCTAGTACTCTCCACCATATCTCCTTCCAAATTTATGACCTGTATTTTCATTGTACATTTTGTTATTAACACCGGTTTCCAGTTACTATTGCCTATATGCACGTGGCTATGAGACTATCCAATGGAAAAAGCACTACCTACCATTGCATATATTCCCAAAGGAGAGAGACCTTCCCTTAACAGTCACCAATTGTCAATAGCTTCTCTGCCAAGGGTAGGGCCTTATGGGTCCCTTCCCCTTCCATATTGGAATTTTGAATAGGTTGATCTTTGGAGGGTCTTGTGCAGGTAGCTTCAGCTGTTACAAGTTGGTAGAAGAGCGAGCCATGCTGTGTGTGGTTGATGTATTGTGTACCCCAGTAAATTTATCTGGGGGTCAGAGAACAGAACTAGCTAGATACAGAGGCCAGAAAATGGTGGCACACATACCTTTAATCCTAGCATTCTGTGAGTTCAAGGCCACACTGGAAACAGCCAGGCATGGTGACTCAAGCCTTTAATCCCAGGAAGTGATAGCAGAAAGCAGAAAGGTATATAAGGCTGAGGACCAGGAACTAGGACTGGTTAAGCTTTTAGGCTTTTGAACAACAGTTCAGCTGAGATCCATTTGGATAAGGACACAGAGGCTTCCAGTCCGAGGAAACGGCATCAACTGAAGAATTACAAGGTGAGGAAGCTGTGGCTTGTTCTGCTCCTCTGATCTTCCAGCATTGAGCCCAGTCTTGGCTTCAGGTTTGTTTTATATTAAGATTTTAAGATTTGTGTGCAACAGTTATGTCCTGAAGAAAGCATCACATAGCTTGCTTCCCTATCCATAGGCATTTGAATTCTTTCTATCCCCTCTTCCATGATGATCCCTGAGTCTTGGATAGAAAGAGAGTGATGTGTCATGCACACTGATCACTCCCAGCTACTTGTACTTGGCACGTTGATCATCATTAACTACTGCCTAGCACAAAATAGAAGCTTCTGTGACCAAAATTGAGAGCATTCTTCAACTTCATGTCGCCATTTCCAGTGACAAAGTAGTGTTTTTCTCAACATGTGTCATCAGCACTTCACAATGCTGTTAATTCCTTCACATTTGCATCTTCCCTTCTGTTGAGGTAATATCTGTGTTTGTATATTATAATATCTAAGAGATGAATGCTATCTTTCCCTTTTATGGAACACATTTCTACCTCTTGGTACCATCATTTATATACACCCTATAATAGAGACAAAACTTTGCCTCTACCATTTTAAGGTGAGACCTGGATCTTAGAATTAAACCAACATGAAGTAGATGATGATGAAGATGACATATCAATATGATATCTATTTATCTAATATATGAGCCCATATAAATAAAGGAATGCATGAAGAAATGATTAAAAACAGACATGATTTTGTTGTTAAATTGAAAAACAAAGAATTATATGAGGAGGGAAAATGATTGTTCTGATTGCTCATTAAAAGTTTAACTATTTAAAAGATCTAATTATCCTAACAGTGTTTGATTTTACATAATCCTCTTAGACAAAGTATAACTATATAGTCTTAGCTCATCTGGAACTTAGTATGCAGCCAAGGCTGAAATCATGTCAATCCTCCTGCTTTGGCATGTTAATTTCTGGAATTATATGCATACACTATCATACCTGGCATATTCTTTTTTTTTTTAAGTAAATTTATTTTACAACATCATTTAGTTCAACATAATAGCCACAGATTCCCTGTTCTCCACTCTCGCCCCCCCTCCCCCTCCCCCCACCCCACCCCCATTCCCACCTCCTCCAGATCAAGGTCTCCCCCAAGGACGGGGATCGACCTGGTAGACTCAGTCCAGCCAGGTCCAGTCCCCCCCTCCCAGACCGAGCCAAGTGTCCCTGCATAGGTCCAGGATTCAAACAGCCAACTCATGCAACAAGCCCAGGACCCGGCACCAACACACAGCTGCCTCCCAAACAGATCAAGCCAAATGACTGTCTCACCCGTTCAGGGAGCCTGATCCAGTTGGGGGCCCCTCAGCCTTTGGTTCATAGATCCTGTGCTTCCATTCATTTGGTTATTTGTCCCTGTGTTTTATCCAACCCTGGCTTCAACAATTCTCGCTCATATAAACCTCTTCTTTCTCACTAATTAGACTCCAGTGCTCCACCAGGGGCCAGCCGTGGATGTCTGCATCCAGATTTCTCAGACCTTCCTTGGATGGGGTTTATGGCACAACTAACAGGGTGTCTGGCCATCCCATCACCGGAGTAGGTCATTCCTGCGTCTCTCGACATTGCCAGCAGTCTTTTGTGGGGTATCTTTGTGATCTCCGTGGCCTCCTAGCTCTCTGCTTCCTCCTTCTCATGTGTCTTCATTTACCATGTCTCTATTCGTTGTTTCTCCTCTCTTTTCTTGATCAGCTAGATCTCCACTCTCTTTCTCTCGAGTCGCTCTTCATTTTCCACTCATGACAGGCTGTTCATGTAGATCTCATCATTTCTCAGTGTCTTTTTTGGGTCCGTTTTCAGTAGCTCACTGTGATGTAAGTAGCAGTCCAGTCATCCTTGTTCACATCTAGCATCTTCTATGAGTGAGTAATACATATTTGTCTTTCTGAGTCTGGGTCACCTCACTCAGGATGATTTTTTCATATTCTTAACCAAAGCAACTATTACAAAAATACATACTAGGGATTCAAACATTTTTGTCCTGGCATTGTTTTCAAGACTAAAACAGAAATGGGATAGAAGGATATAGCACTCTCTTGGTTCTCCTGATCTTCAAGTAACTTGAGGTCAATCTAGTCTGTATGTCAAAGTGACTTAATTGCAGAATACGTCAGCAGAACTCTTCCAATCTTCATACTCATTTAAAAGACTCTCCTGCCTAGAAGTCAGTAACTTCTCAAACTGGATGTGAGTCTCCTACATGGCCTGTGCTCCTGACTTATTAGAGGTTGATATATATTTTCCATGCAAGGTTGAGCCCTCAAGTTTGTTTATACTTGGCGCTTGGATCAAATATGATTCCTGGTTTAACCTATTAAAAAGAAAAATCATCGTTTTCTGACAAATTTGAAAGCAGAACAAGTATATGCATATAAATATAAATACAAATGTTTAAATTACATTTGGCAGCATAATCATGTGGCTAAGCACTCACTGTAGGCTCCCAATAAGGCCTGTGAACTTCTCAGTCCTAGGCTTTAGACCGGGTTACAGCACCAAGCATGAATTCTCTTTTGTGAAACAGGCTCATTAAATCACAAAACTGTTGGTTTCCCCATCAATAGCATTCTGCTGGTTTTTACCAAAATGTGCAGCTTTGTTAGCATGCCCTAGTTATTTTCTATTATTAAGTGTGGTGACATTTTATTTGTGCTGAAATGTGGTGATATTCTATTTGTGCTTTAATGAATAAAGCTTGCCTGGAGATCAGAGGAAAAAGCAAGCCATTTTAAGTAAGCAAAGAAGTCAGGCAATGGTGGCACACACCCTTAATCCTATCACTTGGCATTCAAGGATCTGTCTGGATTTCTGTGAGTTCAAGGCCACACTGGAAACAGAGACAGATGTGGTGGCACATGCCTTAAATTTCTAAGTGAGTTAACCATGGAGGTTTGGAGATCTGTACAGAAAGAGGAAGTGATGTAGCTGAGCAGAGAGAGCAAATCCAATGGCAGAACAAGGCATATAGACGTAGGTAGACAGGAAGTAACTCGCTTTGGGAAGCTGCAGAGTTGGTGAGGTAAGGTTGGCTGGTGCTTTCCCTATTTCCCTGATCTCTCTAAGGGTTTCATATGATCTCTCGTAGGGTTTCCCTATGTTTGGCTCTGTGTTTGTTTGTTTTTTAATTTAATAAGACTGTTAAGAAATTTATCTACAATTAAGTCTTTTAGTTTTGAGATTATAATATTATGCCATTTCTCCCCATCCCCTTTCTCCTCCTCAAATCCTCCCATGAAGACTTCCTTGCTTTTTTCAGTGTCATAGCCTCTTTTTGTACTTGGTTCTAAACGGCTAGATTTCATGTTGCCATTCTTCCAACATCTGTCAGCCTCGTGTAGCATTTATGAATGAATGAAATGCAGCTCAAAAGTTTAAATTGAATCTAATATTTTACTGAGTACTTCTGATCTAGCCAAGTCTAATGAAGACTTAGCAAGAAAGATGCTATCATGTACCTAATATCATCCTTTAAATGAACTTGATCTAAATTATAAACATCTGGTGAGAACTATTTTTTTCTGTTCTCAGGTAGTTTTCAATAAAATCCAGTAACTTATTTTATTGCAGTAATAACTCTGACATTATGTAATATAGAAATAAAGTAATATGAAGGCAAATAAATGAACAAACTATTGCCATAGGCAAAATCCTGCTTATTCAAATCATAAAAGGATTGGATTTCCATATTATTTCAATCTCAAATGGAGTCTATATTTAACCGAGGAAACCATTAAGATCTTCTAATTACATTGCCTAAAAATAAAGTTATACATAATTCATCAAACATTTAAAAATATTTCATAAAAGAAACAAATATTTGATCACTTCCTTGTAAAAATAACATCAAGAATCAATCCTTCTATTATAATGAATTTAAAGTCGAGTTATTTGCTTTGAGTTCCTTTCCTATTGCTGATCCGTTTGAACCAATTTCAAATACATTGTTGAAAGAGTTCTAGTGTTACTGTAAGTTCAACAATCTTGAAAAAGGTCAGATCTTTTCGTGTGTGATTATTTTAAACACTGAAACTTATAAATGACAGGTTCACGTCCAGGTCCCTTTTAGTTAGCACATCGGTTAGGGAGACTTTAAGTAAAACTTATAAGTTGAAAAGAACGTCCAATAAAGTTTAGATATGTTTTCTTTCTACCATATGCAATGTTTGATATGATACTTCTGAAAATCATTCCTTTAGGATATGTTTTACTGTGGTTATCTTTTTTTTGTGCTCAAAATAATCGAGTGAAAAGTATAAAGATGTGCTTTTTCCTATGGCTAATAAAAGTGATGCTGCAATCTTAGTTCTCATTATTTGGACCACATAATTTTTCTATTTTTCACTGGAATTATTTAGAAAATTGATTTTTCTCTCTTACAGTAAGAACAGTGATTCTTGTATAAATACCCTGATTCAATGTGTAGCCGCAGTCTTTAAATATTTTAGAATAACTGTCCTAGTTAGATTTCTTCTGCCATGATAAAACCCTGAACCAAAGCTACTTGGAGAGGAAACAGATTATCTCACATTACACTTCCAGGTGAAGAAGTCCATTATAGAGGGAGGCAAGGCAGAAAGACAAGAGCCCTGAGAACCTGGAGGCAAAGCTGAAGCAGGGAATATTAGGGACTGTTCTTCCCAACTATCTGTACTAACTTGCTCTCCATGGCTGGCTAGGTCTTCTCTCTCTCTCTCTCTCTCTCTCTCTCTCTCTCTCTCTCTCTCTCTCTTCTCTCTCTCTCTTCTCTCTCTCCTTTCTTTCTTTGTTTCTCTCTCTTGCTCTTTCTTCCTTAAGTTAATAGTTTCTCTTTAGAATAATCCTGCCTTTCTTTTATTGAAAAATAGATTTTTTTTTCATTTAGTATATTCTGACTTTGGATTCCTCTCCTTTTCTCCTCTCAGTTCCTTTTTAAATTTTTGAGATTACACTATAATTATATCATTTCCGCATTTTCTCCCTCCATACCCTCCTCCTCTTGACTCTCTTTCAAATTCACAGCATTTTGTCTCAAACTGTTGCTCAGATTGCTTTTTTTAAAAAATAACCCAGGACCACATGCCTAGGTGTGGACTGCCTGCTCTGGAATGTCCCCTTCACATCAATCACCTGTGAAGAAAATGGTCCACAAGCATGCCCTCAGGCCAATCTGATGTAGCAATCTCTCAGTTGTGGTCTCCTCTTCCCTGAGTTTCTCTAGTTTGTGTCAAATTGACAAAACTAACAAGTACATTAATACTGTAAATTTTTAATTGATTTATTGAAAAGTTTTCTTTATCCATTTTATATCCCAACCACAGTTTCCCCTCCCTCTCCTCCTCCTGCTCACCCCCAGCCTTCCTCCTACCCCACCTCGTATTCTACTCCTCAGAGAGGGTAAGGCTTCCCATGGGGAGTCAACAAAGTCTAGTGTATCAAGTTGAGGGATGACTAAGCTCCTCCCCCCTGTATCAAAGCTGAGCAAGGTATCCCTCCATAGGGAATTGGATCCGAAAAGCCAGTTCATGAGCTAGGGATAAATCCTGGTCCCACTGCCAGTGACCCCACATACTGCTCAAGCCACACAACTGTCACCCACATTCAGAAGATCTAGTTCAGTCCCAAGCAGGTTCCCCAGCTGTCAGTCCAAAGTCAGTGAGCTCCAATTAGCTCAGGTCAGCTAATCTCTGTGGGTTTCCCCA
This sequence comes from Peromyscus leucopus, assembly GCF_004664715.2. NCBI lineage: Eukaryota > Metazoa > Chordata > Mammalia > Rodentia > Cricetidae > Peromyscus > Peromyscus leucopus. The sequence continues at coordinate 23,037,326 of NC_051077.1, read as the reverse complement.
TCATGATCTTGACCCCTTTGCTCATATAATCCCTCCTCCCTCTCTTCAACTGGACTCTGGGAACTCCAATCAGTGCTTAGCTGTGGATCTCTGCATCTGCTTCCATCAGTTACTGGATGAAGGTTCTATGATGACAACTAGGGTAGACATCAATCTGATTACACTGGAACGAACGCCAGTTCAGGGACCCTCTCCACTATTGCTTGGAGTCTTAGCTGGGTACATTCTTGTGGGATCCTGGAAATTTCCCTAGCACCACATTTCTCCCTAACTCTATAATGGCTCCGTCTATCAAGATATCACTTTCCTTGCTCTCCCAATTATTATCCTTTATTTGAAATTCAAAATTATTTGATTACCCTGCAGTTTTAAAATTCTTCGTTGAAAGTTTACTGCCTGCACTGAGTATGTTTCAATCTAATCTAACTCCCATTTTCTCCCCTCAGTTCCTCCCCTATCTCCTCCTTAATTTGTCTGTCTCAGTGGCCTCTCCTCTGTCCTTCCGTTCATTTGATTTTTAACGAATTGATTCCACACAGTGCTGTCCGTGTGAGCATGAGTGTAGGACCACTGTACACTGGAATCACAGAGATCAGCCTCTTTAAGGATGATGCATACCGCGCCCAACTCCCAGCAGCCATCGATTTCTGACTACTTCTCAGGTAGGGGTAGTAATATAAGCTCATGCCTCATTTATACTGGCTTGATCTTCTGCAACTCCTATGCATGCAGACACAGATGATTTGAGCTCATTTGTGCTTCTGCTCTTTAAAGTCCAGCAAATAATAATTTGCTACAAAATTTACTATTTCTGGGTCTTACAATCTTTCTACCACCACACTGAGGATGATCAGTGAGTTTTACAAGCTAGGTGTCATGTTTAGAGGATAGCACTCCACAGCCTCTTACTTTCTACTAGTAAAGTGTTGAAGTGTTTGTGAATGACACTAAACACCTGGATGTTCATTATATGTATGCTTTCACCTATCAGTGATGACAACAGTCCAATACAGTTGGACTGAAAATCTGCCCAGACACTTCTGCCTCCTGTTTTCTTCTCTTGATTTTAATAGACCTCACAAATTGGGATCATTAATGCTTTCTCTTTTAGAATTTATAGTTCCACCACATACTGTGTTTTTGAAATGACTCCGTTTGGATAGGTAGTTGAACTTCTGAATTGAAAAGCATTCAAGACCTCATGTGGTACACTTTGACCACTGCCAAAGTTTTCTGCATGAAGGTTGTGGTAAATAGGGAGAGTGAAATAATTTGTTTGGAAATTGATATTTTATACAAAAACATTTATTGAATCATTCAACTATTGCTTTGAGAATTAATGTTTTAGAAATTACGTTCTTCATAGACCCTCAAGGAAAAAGACAATTTTCTTTGTGATGATCATGGTTCAGAGGTTAAAAAGAAAAAAAAAAATCAGTACTCAAAATTTGAAATCTGAAGAAAATTTAATGAGAATAAGAGACATCATGTACAACTTAGTATTGTTAGGAAATGCCAGAGATAAAATATTATTTTCTTTTCTTGATAGCATTTAATTTTTTTTCACATGTATGTATGCATTTATAATTTTGTTAAGTTGCCAGGAAAGCTGGGTAAAACAATTTAATATGCACTTGTACAAATGAGAAAATGGGGGAACAGAAACCAATCAAAGAGTAGGGTGATTTGTGTTTAAATCTAGAACCATCTAGACCATAAATTAATAATTTCTCCATTTTGATACTTCTTGATTATATGATTAATATGCAATTATTATCATCTTGTGCTAGAAACAGTATTTCTATGAGACACTGACTTATAATCTGGAGTGTACTTTCTGAACAATGTGCCAATTGTTTCTAATATGGAATAGTTTCTACTATACAAACACACACACAGAAAAAAACCTACCACTCTCACTAATGACCTCAGCAACAAGGAATTAGTAATATCATGGGATTTATGATTTGTACTTCCACAAATATGTATTTCACATTTTTATATGCTACATATTTTGCTCCATAATCTATCTACTCTCATATCTATCAACTCATCATCTATCATAATAAAAAATCTACAGACATTTATATTAAGAGTAACAGGTTAGTAGGAAAATGAGTAAACACATTTATATTTTAAGTACTGTGGGGAAAAAACAATGTTATAAGATAGACAAGAAGATGTTTAATTAGTATAGTCATTTAACTCCTAGAATATCAGTTCCCAGGGTACATAGAAGACAAAAATGAGTCAAAATGGTGAGAAATTGGGAAAAGAATTTAGTCAACTTTGACAATAGCATGAGCCAAGTTCTTGAAGACACATAGCTCATTACAAGACAATAGAACCGTACATTTGTTGTGGTTAGAACTTAGAACACATAAAGAAGGAGATGGCATCAAAGTTAGGACATGATAAAAAGTGTAAACAATGCAAACATTGATGGATGTAAATCAAGAAATAGAAAAAAACTAGCTTGATATCTAAGTAAATAGAGTTAGTCGATAACAACCAGATTATTGAAGAAAATGGGCCATTATGTTAAAGGAGTGATAAATGTAGAGGCTATTTTTTTCAGTTTTGAAAGGAATCATTATACCAGGCATCTAGGTATCAATAGGAAGATTAAAATACAATTGATTAATTACTGGTCTACTATAAAGATATAACTGATAAGATAGTATAAAATTATGTGTGTTATTAATGGAGAAATAGACACCAGGAATGAAACTCAGCTTTCTGAATCTGTTAAAAACATTTGCTAAAAATTATCCAAATCAAGATAGATCAAGACATAGAACAGTGAGGGGAGCTATGCTTGAAGTCCAACTGCTATATGAGGAGCTATCAGCAATATATATAACTTCTGAGAGGAGGAGTCTGTTTTGTTTAAAGGTGATATTTTATTTTATTTAAAGGTATTAAACAGCTCCTGGTAGGTCCGACCTGCTCCAATAGGCCACTCAGTATTGGAAGCACAATTGGGATTCTTAATAAAAAAAAAATAAGAATAGAACACAAAGTTGGGTTGGTAGAGAAGGGGAATGGATCTAGAAGGATCTGCAGGAGAGAAATGAATATAAAAATTCACAAAATACATTATACACATTTCTGAAAGACCCATAGAGTATAACTTGGGGGAGTGTGAATCTTAATCAGAATATATTGTATGAAAAAAACTATTTTCAATGAAAGAGAAAGAAAAATTTAAATATAAACTTTTGCTAAAAGTTTGGCTCTTTAATGGTGTATTGGTAAGTACAATTATGGAATTTACTTGTGGCAGAATTTTTTTATTTTATTGTTCAGCAAAAAAAAAAAATGTGGGTATTATTCATTTTCTTCTTTGTAATACATGAAATGTTCTATTCTGTTTCCTACCTCAACTTTTCAGTATTACTTTATCTTCATGATGATGCTTACAAATGATTCCTAAAGAAACATTGGCTGAACAAGAAATGGAAATTGAAAGCAGTTATTTCCCTTTCATACTAAATAAAATGAGTGAAATGGAAGATGTGTGTGTGTGTGTGTGTGTGTGTGTGTGTGTGTGTGTGTGTGCTTGGGGAATGTTTAGAATTTATATTTCTAGAAGACATTTTCAAGAAAAGTAACCCAAAGATTCTTTTGTTTACCATTTTGGGCCATCATCATGTGCAGACAAGAACCCTAAGCAGAGTTAACTCCAAATAGGCTCCAATATTCAAGTGAGGTTCCAGTTTAGGGAGAAAAATCCTACTAACTGGATTAATAGAGGTAAGTTCTATTCTGATAGTGCAAATGAAGCCTTTGAGATTCATTGTTAGTTAATTTGGTCTTTATAGTCCCTGGTATTGAGCAGCAGGCTCAAGGCATTTTTTGAACTAAGATGAAAGTCAGAAGTTTAAGAGACCAAACAGTAACTGTGCATTTCCTTTTTTTCTTTTGTTAAGCAGATTTTTGTCGTTACATCAAAGGCCACAATAAATGTAGTTAGGTAGAAGTTATAAATCATCATTCTCTCTGGGCTATAGTTTCCTTTCATTAAAGATCATTCTCATAGTCTGCCCATAGAATGGTTAAATCTAGACACTGTATTTTGCATTGTGACATGCCATTGCATGAATGATAGTCTCCTGGGAAAGTCTGGTCCTTCTGGAACTCTGTTGTCTCATGACAGTACATAGTAAATGAGGAATCTCAAAGTCAATACCATTCTCAGAGTTTATGACACCAGATATGCTGCTATTCTCACAAGGACATGATTATCTCTTAATAGAATGACTCTGTATTTCAAGCACTAATGCACAGGTGAGAAAAATCATGTCTTCTGTATTGTGATCCAAGTCTTCTATAAACCCATGGCAGGTATCAATGATTGGCCTTGGCATTATTTACCGACAAGCTCACTCAACGATCCACAATTCCTCTCAACAAAGGAGAACACTACAGATAGCCCCTGATAATCAACTGAATTTGGTGACAGAATAAAAGTGTTTTATCATGTCTCTTCTGTAAGAGTCAGTTTGAACCTTGTGTGATACTTAAAATGATATCCTTATATAATAATAATTTTGATACATATCTCACAAGGTTTTAAAAAGTTAGTTAATGGGATAATGCATTTTAAGTAAACAGCAGGCATAAATGATGCCTAGGAAACAAACAGTATGATGTCTCAGCTTTAGTTCTGCTGAATAGGCAAGGAAATTGAATTAATTTTAGCACTGTCTTGGCTCTTACAATAGGAATAATATGATGTAAGTGCTACCCAGTCTCAGTTTGACAGCAGGATCAGCAGGTCATGTATTCATAAATCACTTCAGCATATAGATTTTGAACACTAACTACAAATTGCATCTACTATGAAGAGCAGAAAACACAGACAGGACTCGATTGCTGACCTCAGGGAACTAAATCAAAGGGTGGAATTTATCACAAATATGCTGAAAATTCATTTAGAGCAAATGGCAAATGAAGACTATACACTGTGCCTCATAACTAACACAGCACACATGTCTGTGAGAAAAAGTAGGGCAATCATGTATAAATTGATTTTGTTCTGTCTCACAATAGGAACCCAAATGAAGGTTTACAATTTTAATTTAAAAATCCTAAAATAACTGTAATGGCTTGTTTAGCATCTCATTTTGTTAAATGCTTGAAGCCACAGACATTTCTTTTAGATACTTGGGTGCTTAACTTCCTTCAAAATATCTTTAATAAAGATAAAGTTGATTTAGAAAAAAATATAAATAAAAACAGGAAGATGATTGTTGCATCCTGATGTTTTAAAATGTCTTTTTTTCAAAAATAGTGTGCTTTGTAACTATACATTGTAAGATATCATGGATTCAGTTCAAAGTTCTTGACTGTAAAATAATGTGTGGCCTTAAGTTATTATTAAATCACTATGACTCTCTTTGCTAGATAGGTGCCTAACATCCAAATACTTTCCTAGATTACAAAAGACAAATGTTTGTATATCTCTAAATGAGTGGCTTTCCAAATGAAAGATTTGGATTGACTTTTTTGTATGTAATATGTAGACTCTGAGATGATCTTCTAAAAATAATCCTGTCTTTAATTTGAGACCTTTACAAATACCCTGCCTTGAATTCATTTTGAATCTTGTTATGGCTGATGTAATGTTTCCTTTCCCTATGGATTCCATTTCTTCAAACTTGGATTATGGGTTGCAGTACCCACTGACCACCATGTCTGGTTTATCTACAAACTCATTCATTCAATAATGACTTTATTCCTTTATACTATATTTTTTAAGTCCATGCAAGAGAGACCAACTAATCCTTTAGCTGAGAAATAATAACCATGACATATGACAGGTACACTGTTTAAAAATGGTGGCTCTCAAGATAATAAATCCTAAGGAAGGCTATTGTACTACAGTTTTTAGGTTTATTATTATACTTAATTATTGTTGTGTGTGTGTGTGTGTGTATGTATGTGCGTGTGTGTGTGTATGTGCATGCACGCACGCGCGTGTGTATCTGTGCATACATGATATGAATGTGGTTAGAAGACAGCATTGTGTAGTTGGTGGTTCTCTCCTATCAATATCACATAAGTTCTGAGTATCAAATCAGGTTGCAGGATTGCAGAGCAAGTTCTTTTACTATCTAAACCACCTTGACAGTGTAGTACCGCTATTGTGATATTGACAATACTATGTAGAGCATGTAAAATTATTTTATAAATGAATCAGGGAAAGAATATCATCTGTGTATACAGATTAGCTATAGCCATTTAATACAGTTCCTCATATTGTGTTGACCCCAACCATAAAATTATTTTATTGGAACTCTGTAATTGTAATGTTGCTAATGTTATGAACTGTACTGTAAATATCTAATGTGTAGGATAGTTCTGATATATGACCTCTGTGGTGGTCACAATCCATGAGGTGAGAACTGCTAGATAGATGGATCTATTTTTTCAATCCAGTTTGCTACTCTGTTTCTTTTGATTGGGGAATTGGTACCCCATCATTATGTGTTTACCAATCCATTCAATTTTGTTGAAATAAAGTGTCTCGTATTTTCTGAAAATGATTCTGAATTTGTTTAACTCCTGTTGCAATGTGTCTTATTTGTTGAAGACTCACAATTGCAAAGAAGTACTGGAACTTGTTTAGTGTCCTGAAGGAAATATGAGATTATAAACTAAACATGTGCACTTGTTTTGACTATGCTTTGCTGCATGCATAACTAATTAAGCAAGTCTGTTTGAGTTTCATACATAACAGTTAAGTCACTCCATTTTGACAGAGAAAGTCTGTCCATGGGATATTTCTTTATTCTACTGGCTATATGACTTTATAATAATTTTTCTGAAGCAGAATTACTGTAGAACAACATGTTAAGGATTAAAAAATTCATTAAGGGATGTTTATAAATCTAATAGCAGAGGACTTGGAACATAAAGGAAAGATTTTCCCTGCATTTTCTTTCTAATGCACCTTACCATACGTCCCTATTGATTTTTCTTATATGAGCTATGTTGAGCAAAAAAAAAAAAAATACAAACAAAAAACCAAGCAAATAAATAAGTAGATAGATAGATAGATACTATCACTCCTTATAATCTCTGTAAATGAATAAAGTTGCAGGCAAACTATCTAATATTCTCAGCATCTTAAGATGTATTCAGAGAAGAAAACCACATCCAAGAAATCAACATTATAGACAAGAAGTCGACATTATAGGCATTCATCTGAAGATTTATTTTTATTTATCAGCATAAAATGGATCAATCTCAAGTTATTACGTGTTAAATCCCACTTATTTCCTTTAATAGTATTTGAGCATACACTTCTACATAAACTTTCCATCTAAACTTAAACATTAGAGGAAATGATACTCATGTAATCAGAAAAGTATAGACAGGAATGCACCATCTGCTGCATTTTACATAAGGCAAGTGGAGTAAGAGAGATGGCTCATCACTTACCAGTGCTTGATGCTTTTTTTAGAGGATCTGAATTCAGTTCCCAACAACCATCTCAGGTGGATCTCAGCCATCTGTAACTCCAGTGCTGTCTTCTGTAGTCTGAGAGTACCTGAACTCATACACAGGCCTAACCCCACACAAAGACACCCCTGTATAACCATAATTCAAAGCCAACAAAAATCCTCAACTAATACTTAAAAAGAAAGGAAATTTAAAAAAATCTAGCAAAGGCATGAGAACTCTTTGAATTTATAGTTTGACATTACGGTAGATAAAACTAACAGTGACTTAATTCACTGTGGCTGCATATAATATTCAAGGGAAGAAGCAAGGCATAGAAGTTTTCATTCACATATGGAAGCCATAAAAGTTGCTCTCACAATGTAGAGCTAGAAGACTATTTTCCTTACCCAGGAACGGTAGGATGGGGAAAGGGTTCGTGGAAGGTAAAAGAGTTTGGTAGGACAGCCACTAGTGCTCTCTAGCGTAGTAGGGATACAATGAGCAGCAGCAGAGTAGGGATGCAATGGGTGGCAGTGTTACTGTAAATATCTCGATAGCTCCACAAATGAAAATAAAGACATATGTTTGAAGGGACGCTTTATTCCACAGCGGAGGACAACCTGAAGAATAATGAGGGTTAAAACAAAAGGTGAGTACTGCAAAACAATTCGTGGAGGAATTCTTCTGATCGATTTTTATTTTATTTTATTTTACAATAACATTCAGTTCTACATATCAGCACGGATTCCCTTGTTCTCCCCTCTCCCGCCCCTCTCCCCTACCCCCCAGTCGACCCCCCATTCACACCTCCTCCAGGGCAAAGCCTCCCCCGAGGACTGAGATCAATCTGGTAGACTCAGTCCAGGCAGGTCCAGTCCCCTCCTCCCAGGCCAAGCCAAGCGACCCTGCATAAGCCCCAGGTTTCAAACAGCCAACTCATGCACTGAGCACAGGACCAGGTACCACTGCCTAGATGCATCCCAAACAGATCAAGCCAATCAACTGTCTCACCTATTCAGAGGGCCTGATCCAGTTGGGGGCCCCTCAGCCTTTGGTTGATAGTTCATGTGTTTCCATTCGTTTGGCTATTTGTCCCTGTGCTTTATCCAACCTTGGTTTCAACAATTCTCACTCATAGAATCCCTTCTCTTTCTTGCTAATTAGACTCCCGGAGCTCCACCAGGGGCCTAGCCGTGGATCTCTGCATCCGGTTCCCTCAGTCATTGGATGGGGTTTCTAGCACGACAATTACGGTGTTTGGCCATCCCATCACCAGAGTAGGTCAGTTCCGGCTGTCTCTCGACCATTGCCAGCAGTCTATTGTGGGGGTATCTTTGTGGATTTCTGTGGGCCTCTCTAGCACTTTGCTTCTTCCTATTCTCATGTGGTCTTCATTTACCATGGTCTCCTATTCCTTCCTCTCTGTTCTTGATCCAGCTGGGATCTCCCACTCCCCCAAGCTTTCTTTCCCACGACCCTCGCCCTTCATTACCCCCACTCATGTCCAAATGAATATTGCAGTTTTATTTCTCCACATGAAGTGAAGCAGAGACAAAAGGTGGCAGAGCGCTGTGTTACCCTCGTGAAGCCAAGAGTTCTCCTTTCGTAATATCGCAGAAATGCAGCGTCTTTGCCAGACTGCAGGAGAGTGTGTACAGAGAGACAACTGCTGATCCTGGACAAGATGGGACTGTTGTCCCAATAGTAAAAAGGAGACTCAAACTTTATCTATTAAAGGAAGTAAAACAGAGGTAATGGGGATAGATGAGAGTTGAACTTGAGATTTGGAGAAAGAAGCCTTGGGAAGCCATTTTCCAGCCAATTCAGTATTCTCCCTTGAGAGTAAAATAATAGGAAGGTAGCTTAGAGAAGAAGCAGACATAAAATGTCATTTGGCTGAATATATCTATAAGAGAATAATGAAAAAGTACTGAAAGATAGTGACATTTATTACTATTATTATTATTATTATTTTTTCAGTTTCTTTTTGAAACAGACTCACTCTTTCATAATGCTCTGGCTGTCCTAGAACTCATTATGTAGACCAAGCTGGCCTTAAACTGGTACAAAGCCACTTGCCTCTGCCTCCTAAATGCAGGGCTCAAAGACCTGGGTCACCACCCCTGGCAACACTGTAATCTATAATCGTGAAATCACCCAAAATGTTCATCCACATTACCTGAGCTTTGTGCATAGATCCCTTTGCTGAATAGGCAGAGTAATTGGATTCCAATGCTGAGGCAGATTTGAGCGAGGTACTACACAAAGGAGTGGAGTGGAGAAAACAAAGGCCGTGAGAATGTGTTTGTGGCACAGAGTCTACTATCAGGCATCACTTCTGTGGTTGATGTGAAAGAGGTGCGGAAGCAGCAAGGGTGTGAGTGGACTGTCTCCCCAAAGAAGAGTATGTCTGTTACACGGTATTTAAGTAAAAAGAAATAAGGTATGAAAATGGAAGTGTGTTACAAATTGAATTGTGTAGGAAGGATGATATTGGTGATTTGAAGGTTTCTACTATGATTATATAAATGGATAAATATTGTGAGAAGGGAGGTCTAGATTCTTATGTGTGTGTCTATGGATAAACCTGAGAGTTAATATAGACTAATAGTGAGAGAGAAAGAGAAGGTGGCCCTATGACTAAAATCTAAATCAAGGCCCAGGTCAGACAGGACTGAAGGGATGAGGGTGAAAGCTCCCTAGATGACTAAAACAAGGAAAGTAGAAATCAAAAGTATTAAAGAGTTCTTTCTAGGAATATAAATTAAAAAGAATAGATAAAATGGTCTAGTAATGTGCCTGAGTGGTTAAGGACCACTTGAAACTTAAGGGTTGAACATGTGGTTGGACAACCTCCTGGGTGGCAACTATGATTTGCTTGGAATTCTGTATAATCCATGACTACTATTTAGTATTTAGCTTTTCACTGGGGGTGATAAAGATTTTCTGGCACTTTCTGATTCCTAAAGGAAACCCAGATATTGTATCTACAGCAATCATTTTGTGTTTCTGAAGCAGCTGTTGTCATTAACTCCAACACTATCCTGTTTTAATGAACAAAGAAGAAAAACAATAAGCTGCATACAATTTATTAGAAATGAATGTATATAATCCTTTAAAACATACAGAAACCTCCACTTATAAAAACATGGTTGGAGTGTAGACACTCATTAATCATGCAATTGAGTTTCCTAATGAATGTTATTTCTCATCAAAATGCTGTATCCAAATGCATTTATATATGCCCTCCTTCCCATATACTCTGGAATATCCCCTATGGTAATACCTTCCAAGGCACTAGACAGAATGGAGTTTATACAGGCTTCCTCTTTACCATCCTGTAATTGGGGAGACTCTGTAAAACTGTTTGCCAGAAGCCAGCCATAAAGAGCTGTATCTGGGGCTATCAATCCATTAACATGAAAGGCTTACAAATACTGCTGGGCATATGCCCACCTATCATTATGACAGATACTAAGTGAGATAAAACCTCAACCTGTCTGGAGGATTCAAAGTCCATCTATCTGAAGGTGGCAGGTTTTATACCGTCTATCATTTAACACTGTGAGGAGCTGCGGGGCCAAGAACTGTCTTGGCTTCCTGAACATGCAAACTCCATTTATTTTGAGTTGCTCTGTTATTTTTCCTATGGATGAGACAGTTTAGCTTTTTGTTCTTCAGTGAAATGTATATACACAGTTTTGTACAATTCTTTTTTTTTTTTTTTTTTTTTTTTTTTTTTTTTTTTTTGGTTTTTCGAGACAGGGTTTCTCTGTGTAGCTTTGCGCCTTTCCTGGAACTCACTTGGTAGCCCAGGCTGGCCTCGAACTCACAGAGATCCGCCTGGCTCTGCCTCCCGAGTACTGGGATTAAAGGCGTGCGCCACCACCGCCCGGCTACAATTCTTATATTAGCAAGGCAGAACTTCATTTGGTTTTTGTTATTGTTGTTGTTGTTGTTTTCTTTTTTTGAGATATGGTTTCTCTATGTATCCCTAGCCATGATAGAACTTGTTCTGTTATACCAAGCTGGCCTCAAACTCAGAGATTTGCCTGCTTCTGCATCCCTAGTGCTGAGATTAAAGGTATGTGCCACCACTGCCCAGAACTTCATTAAAAAATAAAACATGAGAATAATAGTTTAATGAGTTGGTAACTAAGGTTTTGCCATTATTTTTCTCAATGAACTTTTAGGGGGAAAAAACAGTCTTGTCTTTCTTATTTTTTTCCTGTAAGTGTCTTACCAAATTCAAGTAATAGAGTATCAATGGTGGAAGGGTACTAGAATTTAAGGAAGTTGACACCTTTTATATATTTTTATATTTTTATAGTATAGTAGGGAGCTAGACTGGAAAATTGCTCAAAGTCAACAGGCTACTGATTGATGGTGCACTATGATTTGAGAAGCGTCACTAGACTTCAACTCACAGTTCTATCTTCCAGACACATTTTCTAATTATAGTATTGCTTAAGGATCAGTTCATCTTGCTGCCCAGAACCTGACCTGCCTGAGTGTAGGGGAGGAATACAATAGGGTCTGTGTCTGCCTATAGATCCTTATATTTATTTAGGTATATTCACTCTCACAGACATGCTTGTTTTGATACCTTATCAAGTTCCAGCTTTAAGGAAATACTTACTATTTAGACACGTATTTGGATTATCAAACAATTCAAAACTTGTGTGAATCTGTGTGAACCAAAATGCCATTTTAAGACACAGCAACAATGGTTAATAAAAGGTCACAGCTCCTCACCATGCCTTGCTGCATAATTATTGCCTGCCAACAGATGGAGTAAATATTTATTGGCCATGTCCAGGCACCATAATCATATATGACTACTTTTCAAAGTATGAAGAAATGGGAGATGTGAGGCTGGGGATATAACGCCAAGGTAAAGTACTTGCCTGCACATGGAAGGACTAAGTTTTATTCCTAGCATCAAACTAACAAATCAACAAAACTGTATCTGAGTGTTTACTAGTGCCTGTGTGCACAGATGCTATACAGATTGTGTTCGTGATGATCATTCTGCATTTATTAACTTGGTAGCCAAGTACTTAATGTTTTGATTTAAACTGTCCTTACTTAGAGACTGTGCATGACAAATTTCAAATACCCCACATTTATTATGTTAATTATTGGCTCATTACTGATAAAATACAGAGGACAGAAAATAACAAATATTCCTTACTCTCATTAGCAAAACATTTGTTTTGTACTTGAGATTGTTCCCTAAAATAAATAAATAATAGTTTATCTAGTTTCATTTATTTCCATTATACAAATCTGTGTCCGAGGTGCTATCTTGTTTGGAAAGAAAGGGGGTGGATGCCACAGAAAAGAAGGCGTGTCTATAAAGTGACAGAATTACTGTATGAGCTCAACTCATCTGACTAGCATATTCCTGCTGCTATAGCCCTGCTTTTCAAGGTTATTCCCTGGAGGAACCATGTCAACATCATCCAGAATCTTATAAAGATGCAAATTCTTTGAGTCTCACTCTTAACTCTGATGATGGCACTCAGCCATCTGAATTTAAGAAAACAACTTTCTAAGTGATTCTGATAGATATCCAGTCTCTAAAGTGCTACCTTATCAAATAATAACCCTCTTGTCAAATTCAGCTTGTTCCCTTGAAGAAGAAATCTAAGAATGAAATCTAATCCACTATATTATCACTCAGTATATCATTCAATAGACAGTTATTTTTCAACAGAAATGGAATTTTTTTTCAATCTTTATCTTGTGTGGGTTGTTTTTATCTTAACTTTTATCTTCAGGACATCTCAGTTTTCTGAAACAGACACTTTCAGAACTGCAACCATACTCTTCAAATTGAAAGTTGACACAATGTGTGGGCACAGGAAATTACTCGATTTTCTTTGAAAAGAAGCATATTCATTTCTGAATGGTCTTATGATAAAGATCATAATTAAGTGGTTTCAAAGAATACACATCAGTTGTCTTATCATACTGGAAGTAAGGAACTGAAGGTCCAGATGTCAGCACATCTGCCTTCCTATCAAAAAGCAAGGGAAAGCCCCATTCCTTTGATTTTTCTGCACTGAAGTTTATCTGTAAATATTTGGTAATGGTCTTTTTTCTTACATCCTTGTAAGTACCTGCTTCTGCCTTCAGATCCTTAATCTAGTGGTAGAAACAAATAAGTAAAACCTGTTCCACACATTGTAGGCACCCTGACTAATTGGATAAATGAAATACTTAATCATAGACACATCCCATAATTGGACCAAAGAACACTGTGAAGTGCATTGTCCTGTGTTGCAGTTATTTATCTATTTGCCAGCTAAACTGAGCTCTCTGTGTACCTTTCTGGGACAATCTTATTTTCTTCACTAATTTTTTTCAATCCCTAAATTGAACCTATCACATGATCACTAATTACCACTCATTAAATTTAGTGGAACATTTATGTAATACAAAATGGAGAATTTTTCAGGAAGGCTTCTTAGAATTTTGAGTAAGGGGGGTTATAATTATTTGATTTGTTATTAATTTGTTTGGAGAAAATGGTATTTTCTTTGTTATTTTGATTCAGTTTCTTTAATAAAAGGAAAGTGATAAAATATATTATAGGTTTTTGAAGATTCAAGAATGTGTGCAAGATATATTACTCAAAGGCAGATGGTAGAAAACAATTCAGATGAGATAAAACTAATCTGACAAAAAAAGAATAACTTAACATTTGGCTGTAAAGTAAAATTATAAATATGAATCTTAGCATATATACTTCAAGCTGTGTAGTCTAAAAAGAATGCTGTAATGCTACACTACAGAATAATAAGATGTGGATGTAAATGTTAATTCTGAAATTTGTGCTATTGTAAGTATATAAGTGTATAATCAAGAAAACATGTCATTGCTATTGTCATAACTAATTTATGTGAAACATATCCAATATGCATAAATTTTAAATCCATAAAAGTAAACACTAAGAATCTAAAGACCCAATATAAAACAAACTCTGAATTACGTTTAAATGAAAAGCTAGAAATATATCCTATTTGTAGTAACCTCCCCAATTCAGACAGATGGGAAAGGAAAGATGCCCTGTTCTTCATTTTTTTTTAACTTTTAATGACTTTGTATCTTTTGTCGGATGATTTAATGTCATAACAATATTTAAGACAGCAGCTTTTATTGAACTTTTGTAGACAATTGCTCCCATAACAGTTTAGTATTGCTGGCATCATAGGAAGAAAATTGTATACCTCAGCTGCCGTCTTCCCTGTGGCTGTAATGAAGTCCCTGTTGTAATATAATTGTATCGACTTAGCAGGAAAGTAGAATTACAATTGACAGAATAAAGCCAGCAAACCACAGTATCAGAGACATGCTGACTTAAGTCCTGTTGACTGAATGTCAAAGTGATTTTTTATTAGTTGAACTTTATCATCTCTAAATTATTCAACTCTCAAGTATTAAAATGAAATGGGAAATCTTACAGTTATAGTTAACACTTTAAAATCTGTGCCTCATTCCCATCCATCATCTGAGAAAAGAGTTAGAAAGCCCTGGTGGACTTTGTCAATATCCATTTATGCTATCATAAGAGTCACCAAATATGAACTCAAGAATGAAAAATAAATATTGAAATGACTCCATCACAGATTCTGATTCTGTTTTGTGTATTTACAATTTAAAGATAATAAATCTTTTCTGTATTCTAAATGACAATATAAAGGATTCCCTGCAAATTTTCAAAAAAGCATTTATAAATCAAATAACAGTCAACCTAGAAATCATAATGACTCTGCACAAGAGAATAATGTAAAATATCAGATGAATCACATGCAAGTGGTTCACATAGAGAGTGCAAAAGTAGTTAAAGTTAGACACTCAAAGAGAAGAAACTGGCCCATAAATAGGCACCTATTGCAATCCTCGGAGAGAGCAGAGATACATCCAAAATTTAAAAATAAGATTGCAGAGCTATAGATTGGAGAGGTTTGATTAAGTACATTTCTATCACTTTTGGTCGTTAATGAAGAAAGAAAATAAACAGCATTAAAAAGAGCATGAGATGTGGGGAATAGTCTTTATCTTTAGTTCCACTTATCATTTAGTATTTCATAACTTTGAACAAGTCTCTTGGAATCTCTATTTGGTGATGATATTGCTTGAACAATATTTATGAAAAGTAAAACAACATTACACAAAGATCTATGTATATACATAAATAAATAAGAATCTTATAAACAGCATAGAACAAATATTTGAATTATTTGAATATTATAAATTATCTATTCAAAAGAACAAAAGTTCATAAAGTAAAATAACATAAATAACTATATGTATACTTATATAATTAAGAATTTTATATCCAATATATTGTAATTATTTTGATTCTCCCTGAATTCCTCTTTTTCCCCAGAAGTTCCATCAATTTTCTCCTGCCTAGCTATTGACCATTTAGCTCTTTTTCAAGGCAACAACAATGACACATCTTCACACAGTGTAAACAAATTTCCCACAACAGGGATGTCTGAAAGTTTTTCTTTAACAGAATTTTAAATAAAATGTATACTCATTTTTTTAGTCAAAAAAGGACTATTAACTTTATAAATATAAATTCAACTTTTATTGGTAATTGAGAGAGAAAGAGAGAGAGAAGAAGAGAGATTTCTTCTCATTCTGTAATATGTTTCTGAATGACCCTTGCTCTGAGCTGTTCATTGGTCTTTTCAGGGATATGACTTTCCTGTAGAATTTGCCTTTAAGTCATAATCAATCATATAGAAAATTTCCTTATACTGTGAACTAAAGTAGAAGAATGTCATTCTAAGCACACACACACACACACACACACACACACACACACACACACACACATAAAATAAGTAGAAGATGAATTAAAGCTGTTCAAAATTAGCTCAGGTTAGGGGGCTCTCCAGCTCTGAGACAATGGCAACTCTGTCACATGCATGATTGTGTTATTCATTTCTTTGTTGTGATGACTATGACCAAGAGTAACCTACAGAAGTTTATCCACCTATTCCAAGGAGAATCCATAATGTCACTCTCAAAGCCCAACCCAATGACAACTACCCACCTTTTAAATGTTCCATAACCTCCTCAAACAGTGCCAGTGACTTTGGGCCCAATGGGAAATTCATGAGCCTATGAAGAGTATTCAAACCACTGTGAATCCATGCTCAGCCTTCTTACTCTGGTTCTTATTTCTGGTTATCAGCAGCCGGGCCATTCCCCATAACTAAAAAATGTGTCAGATTAAAAAAAAAGATGTGGATTAGTTGTTTTTTACCAAGTTAAATATACAATTAAAACACAGCCCAGCAAGCAGCATTTCTAGATGTTTATTCTAGGGAAATAGAATCATAGATCAATACAAAACAATTTATATGAATATTCATAGGAGCTTTATTTATAGTCACTAAAAGCTGGAGGCAAGCCAAACTTCTGTCATCTAGTAAATGAGTAAGCAAACATTTATTTTCATTTTGCTTAGCAATAACAAGAAACTGCTTTGTCCAATGAGATGGATAAACTTCAGAAGCGTGTATACTAAAACAAAGAAGCTGGGATCAGAATCAAGTTTGGTTTTTGGTTTTCTTTTTTTATATGACATTCAGTGATTTAAAAACTGTAAGGACACTGGGGCTGGGACTAGAGATTGGTATAACAGCATGAGCTTAGTTTGCATGAACCTTGGGTTCAGTGTAAGAGTTAAGTAAAAAATTAAGAAAAAAAAAAACATAAAAAAAGAGAAAAAAGCAGAAAGTTTCAAGTAAGTCAATAAAAACTCCAGAGACAGAAATCAAACATGTGGATCTCATAGATGGGGTTTTATTTAGGGCAAAGACAGTTCTAGCTTAGATATGGCCTCTCTCTTTGGGATAATGGTCATATATTTACATGCATTTGTCAAAATTCATAGAATTATACCTCAAAAGTTTTTAATATAACTGTGTGACTTGTAAACCAAAAAATAAACAGATCGAAATAAGAAACTAATGACACCTGTACCTTATATTAAGATACATTCCCAGAATTAAATTTTTTATGTGAGAGTTACAGAGGCTATGAATACTGTGTGAGTCAATTTTATTTTCTAATAGTTTTAAACCCTTTGGATTTCAGACTACAAAATAAGATAGTTCAGGGTTGATGACATGGTTCAGTATGTAAAAGTACACAATCCCTAGAGTCCAAGATGGCGGAAGGTGAGAGCTGACTCCTGCATGATATCCTCTGATCCTCACACTCCCACTGTGGCATGTGTGCACCTACACCCCACCCATGAACAAGTAAATAAATGTAATAAATATATTAAGAAAAAATGACTCCTAATTGGAAGCTACAGAAAAACAGTATTCATGTTTTTATTTTTCATACATATTTATTTTAATTAAAATATAACCAACTGTTAACTGCCCTTCCTTTTCTTCATCCCACCCTTCTGTGTACCCCACCTCTCCTTAAATTAATGGCCTCTTTTTCTTTAATTCTTATTATATCTGTATAAATGCATAAAAGTATAAGTACAACCTGCAGAGAGCAATTAGTGTTGCTTATATGATTTCATGGATGGCTACATGGCATTGTATAAGCAATAAAAGGTCTTATCTCTGGGAATGACTAAATCTCCCTTTCTCAACAATCTTTAGTTGTCTGTAGTTTTGTCTAGGAATGGAGCCCCATGAGATTTTCCCTGCTTCATGATAGCATGTCCCATGGTGTCATCCTTATCCAGGTCTTCTTTAAGCAGGAATAGAGCATCCCACATATTTCTTTGCAAATCAAGTGTGAAAGTTCAAACTTCAATAGGGAAAAATTAAATGACAAAATTCAAAATTAATACATAGTTCCATATATTTACACTGCTATTTTTCAATTTATTTAACTAATACATAAAAACACAAAAAAGTATGCATATTAATGGGATGTAATGTGGTGCTTCCATACACAGAGTTTAATTTTTAATATGTATTTAATATATTTATTTAATATATTAATATACTTTTGGTAAAGAGAATAACCTTTTAATGGGAAGAATAAAGTAAAGAATACTAAAATACATTACAGAATTATTTTTGACTCAGTTTTCATTTACTCTCTTTAAAAATAGTATTAAAATTTTGGTAAATCATAAGTTGTGTGACAGATATGAGAGAAATCATATTACTACACTATCCCTAGTATCATTATAAAAAGAAAAAAAGGAGAAAATAGCAGAATATACGAGTCACAAGTAATAATTTTAAGAGGGTTTTTTAAAGGATTTAAGAATTATTTAACTAGAAGAAAGAAATATTATGAAGTTTAACCATCAAAAGGTCTGTCAATAACAGAGATGCCACCAAGGGACTGAGTTGAATAGTGCATGCATAATTGATGTGCAGAGTTGATTTATATCTGGCAGGGGAAATAGCTGTATAAATATAACAATTTAAAGAATCATTCATTAAATGCTAAAATTCAAGTTTACTAATTTCCTGATGGCCTGCGTGATTAAAGGTTGATGATTTATTGGTAAAAGTGTCTAAGTCCATGAGTGACTTAAGCCATGACATTTTCAGAGCACATCCAAATGTATTCTGTGACTTTTACACATTCTTTTCCTTGCATGGAGACTTAAGTTAATTAGAATTATCCTATTTCCTGTAGGCCAGTGGTTCTCAATGTATCTAATGCTGGGACCCTTTAATATAGTTCCTCATGTTGTGGTGATCCCCAGCCATAAAATTATTTCTTGCTACTTCATAGTTGTAAATTTTCTACAACAATTTTATGAATCTTAATGTAAATATCTGATATGCAACTCCTGTGGGGTTCAAGACACACATGTTGAGAACCACTATTGTAGGCCATACTGATAAAAATGAATATGTCTCAAGATTTTTGAAAACTTAGTTGCTAAACTCTTACAAATTGTTTATCAAAAAACTTTAAGTGAATCTCACCTCACCCAGTTTCCTTATATATAAATAAATATAATATTAGTCATCATTTATTTTGGTCACACAAACAATACATGCAAAACTGTCTAATCCAATACTTATCCCAGAAGCTATTTAGAAGTTATTTCACTTTCTTTATCTATGAATTATGAAATTCTATTATATCATAGAAATTGTTTCAGATACAGTGAACAAAATATTTCATTTATCTTGCCTGTCTCTAAATAATCCATAAGATGTATTTTCAATTTTACCATTTTCTCAAAATAAAATACTTTGTAATATGATCCTCTTTATCCAAGAACTTAGGCCTGTGTTCATGAAAGTGTGTGGGCACACATGTATCTGTGGGTACATGTGCAAGCGTATGAATGTGTACTTGAGGCTGGCACAAGGCATCCCTGTCAATGACTATCCTATTTATTCATTGAGGCAGGGTTTGGTGTTGAATTTAGGGTTTGCCAATCCTGGATACTTAAGCTAGTCAGCTTTTCTCTGGGATCCCTGTTTCTGCCTTCCAAATACTATGA
This sequence comes from Peromyscus leucopus, assembly GCF_004664715.2. NCBI lineage: Eukaryota > Metazoa > Chordata > Mammalia > Rodentia > Cricetidae > Peromyscus > Peromyscus leucopus. The sequence goes on along the minus strand of NC_051077.1, from coordinate 23,017,399 downwards.
CTCTAATACCCATATTTGCCAAGCGCTTTATCCTCTGGGTCACCTCCTCAGCATCCATTTTTCTTACTTACCTTTTTCTGCTTACACCCATGTCCCCACTGTCTTCATAAATTCTATTCTTATTTTAATATCCCTGCTATATTAGTATAATTTATCTGCCTACTAGCTCCAGTTCTTCATCTCTTCTCCTTTATACATGTGTGAATTATTTTCATATTAAATTTAAGCACATTAACCTAAAACATAAGCCCTCCCAAATCTAATTCAAACCTGTACCATAAAAGAAGCTCATCCTAACTCAACCCATTTACTCCACAGCAGTGATCTACATAATGCAAAGGATGTGAGTATCATAGTTGGCCATGCCTTTTTGCCTGTTGAAATCCTACTTTTCCTCTTTAGGATCTATTCAAATTCAAATATTCATTGTTCATTTTTCTTACTTAGATCTAATGTCTAATAACCATCCATACTTTGTAGAATTAAATCTAGAAACTCTCTTACATACATTTCAAGCTTAAATCCATAACATGTTAGTATTTAATATTTAAGCCACAAAATTTAAGTTTATATTTAAATATTCATAAAGCATTAGCTACTTGAGAACAAGAAAGGATACTGAAGTTTCATATCTCTAACAGAGTCATACTGAGACAAAAGAAAATATTTTGTACAAGTAAAGAAATAATTTAAGGAATATGTAATTTAAGACCTTAAAATGATGTCTTTAGAAGGAAGTGGAACCTAATTAAATAAAACTAAAATATTTACATGTTGTACTTGTTTTTTCATATGTTATTTTGAAAGAAACTGAAATAATTTGGAGATCATAGATGAATACATGTAAAGTATTTGCTCATTGATTAACAATAAATACTTTTTATTACATGGAAAGTCTTGAAGACAAATAGAAACACTTTCATTTTTCTAAATTTATAGAATATGATTGTGTTGAAAGGCATTTCATATGGATTATAGGTTTCTGAAAATGTAGGATTTTACATACTATAATTATATGTTATAATATATAAATAACAAGTATGTCTATATACACACTTTATTCCCTGCAATATTATAAAAAGCAAAAGAGTTAAAGGTTTTGGGAAGGGAGGGAAGCTGAGTTTTATTTTTTGTCCACTAAGTTAATTTGGGGTAATCACAAATTGGTCTCTATCATATGCTCCTCACATCCTCTTTTCTGGAATATGTGGTGTGGTGGACAGCTGGGGTCATGGCAAGTACTTTATTTTTGGTGCAGCTGGATCTGGGAATTAATGTCATGCATATCATTTGTGAGTCATTTGTCCCTGGACCATGTAAAGTATCTTACCCTACACAACTCCAGGAGCCTAATGCCTCCTGTAGAAAGGTTTGAGTGATCCTATGAGCCTTGCCTCTAATGCAACAGTCAGTAATACACAATGAGAACACTAAATACAAATACAGAGAGAGAGAGAGAGAGAGAGAGAGAGAGAGAGAGAGAGAGAGAGAGAGAGAGAGAGAGAGAGAGAACTGTATGAGAAAACATCCTGCCTAGTCTATGCCTTATACTATTTTAGAGGAAGATATATCAGATGGTGTGTGTGTAGGTTGATGTGACACATCAGATCTGGTTCTCAAAAAAGGCATTTTCCACCAAAATGACAGTGCTAATGTTTAATTTACTTCTCCTTTGAAATGAAGAAAGCATGGTAGATAGAGGCAATTGTGCTTGAGTGAGTCAGCCTTCCATCCTGTAATCAATCATGGCATGCCATCCCCTGGAACCGAGGAGAAGCACTCTCCATCTATCTCCCCAGACAGCATCTCCAAATTGATCAGGACAGACATGTGCATTAGAAGACTTTAGCTGTCATTGTGCTACAGACCTGCCTTGGCTGTTTAAAAGCATCTTCTTGGTAAATGAATGACCCATAGAAAAATAATTATTTACCATGGTATTTTCCCTCACAATTAACACTATCATATTTTTAATTTATTTATTGATAGATGAGACTGATTTCTAAAAATTCAAGTCTTGCTACTAATTCTTTCCTTTGTGTGAATTCAGTTTTATTGCTGCTCTCATTTATTTCTGAATTTTTAATGTCTTTTGCTTTATATTTGATATTTTAGTGATTTCTCTTGGTTTTTCTCAGATAATTATCATAAAAATGATTTTAGTATACAGAGAAGTCCTATAATTTCCAATTTCCCTGTTTTTCTTCCTGTGTTGTTAAAGAAGGGTTTCTTCTTTAGGCCTTTCCTCTAAGTGTTACAACATTTTTAAATATACAGGGTGGTTTCTGTAAGTGAAAACCCACAGTACAAAGGCATACTTTGTACTATGTAAGTCATACTTTGTAATATCTATGGAAATATTGAAATATAAAAGATATTTCCATGGATAACATACAATTTCTATTTTCAAAAATCATGCCCTGAATATCCCTTCCTGGTATTTGCCCACTGACTGCCTGACTGTATTTGCCTTTCTCTGCCATATCTTAAATGGGCATTCTGCATGGTGATTTTTTTTTTAAACTGGATCCTTCTCTTTACAGAACATTCTTCATGCTACCTTCATGAGGTAGAGCAGCGGTAAAGCAGTCTGTGTATGATCACACCTTGAACCAAACATGCTTTTTGTGCCTCAATACTACCCATGGTAACTTTTCCTTAAGTCATCTCAGCAGAAACCCAGTGCGCAGAACAGAACAAAATGACTAATCCTAAGCCCTGGGTTTTCTGTCAATATAACATCTGTTTAGACTCTGGGAAACTTACAATGGTCTTACAGTCTGTATTGATGTAACTCCATAGCAAATGAGCATATACAAAGGGAAGACACGTGAAACTACTGTGGTACCCATGCATATGAAATCTGGATTATGTCACAGGATCTTTTCTAAGCCTCATCTACTTTCTTTGGTTGAGAATTTGAAAATAAAAAACATAAAATGAGAAGGAAGTTAATAAAGATCTGCCAGAAATATTAGTTCATCAAACCAAATCAAATGCTGATGTCATCAAAGTAATATCCTGTGAGTTTCATTAGCTTCAGTAATGTAAGGGGCCAGTAAAGTAAAGCCGGGCATGGTAGCTCATGCCTCTAAGCCCAGCAATATAGAGGCCTAGGCAGGTTTGCCATGGTTGGCCAGTCTGGTCTACATACTAATTTCTTGGCAAGCTGAGCTGTAGTGTTGGTCCTGTCCTGGAAAAAACTAAGTAAAAAAAAAAAATTAAAAACTGTGAAGCATCTCAGTTTTTGCTGAATTCAAGATATTATTAAATCCTATTCCTAAGGAATGTGTATGATATAGTACTTACGAGAGAGAAAAGGTCTACAGTGTACATCACTGGCTCAGTGTGCCATGAATAGGAGACTGCACACAAGTGCTTTATAACTTCTATGACTTTAAATAAAGGTGACATTTTAGCTTGTGTTTACTAAGCATCTAAACATACTCTCCCTCATTTATTCCTTTGCACCATAATGGGGCAAGTCATTAAGGAAAGTGTTAAGTATTTGTGATGACTGGTAACATTGCTTGTTGATATTTTAGATAACAGAATGGAACTGAAAAATGATAAGTTGAACTATGTTCTCAATACTATTCTTTTCGCTGCTAGGAAGTAAACTGAAATTAATTATTTAAGCCTTTGTGGTAAGCTTGTTCTGTGTAAATAATGACATTGCTAGAAGCAAAACAAGGAAAACCCATTTAAATATGTATATTAAATCGAGATAACTTTGTCAAAATGTGAACACATCCCTAGATCACAAAAGATAATGAGAAAAGAGTTATCTGTGCAAGTTATATAAAAATAATAAAATTATGCATTGTAATAATGGAAGTTAAATAAATAGCAATAAATGCAGAAATCAGTTCTTATTTGGTAAAGATTGCTTCATAATCCAGTTGCATTCAAAGATATCGAGTCCTAAGAACTGTGCGGGGCCCTTGTGAGCCGGGTTCTTCTTTCATGGGCTAATAAACACAAATGTTGTTCATCTTTATGCAACATTTTTTGGGGGATGATTCACTGATATTATCAGTTCCTCCCTCTTTATTCATTAGTGAAATTTCCAACATTGGCTTCTATATATTCTAAAACTCATCATCAGTCATTCACATAATAGTAGTATTAACTCTAGATCATATTCACTTTTTCTGTCTCTCCAGTTATCAGAGAGTGAGCCAGTAGTATATTGATATGCTTGGCATTGTAATTCTAGGAGAAAATTCTAATGTTGTTCTATGACATAGCCAGAGAAAATGTGTTGCTATGGTACAGACTGAGCATCCTCAGGGAACCATTCAGGTAGCTGGAAATGAAAGAAGCGGGGCAGAAACTTCTCTAGTGTTGGTCTTTTTGTATATGCATGATAGATATGAGGCAACCATCCTCCCTCTTCAAGGGCCAGGCAGAAAGATCTAGATATGAGGAAGGGATAAGATTCATGCAGAGTTAAAATGGCTTGAGGAGACTTGACACCTGGTTACATCTACTAATGACAATAGGGTTGTTAGTTTTGTTGGTTATCAGTTCTTTTTCCATGTCTCTATTACAAAAGTCTGCATGCCTCTCTACAAAATGTATATCATCCTTACCCTTGACTATCTGACCTAATTTTGATTAAATGAATATCAATGTTCTTTCAGGTGAATTGTAAATAATGTGTTGAGGAAGGTGAATGTGTCTCAAAAATTATTGTTCCCCTATGAACCATATAGTTCACTTAATTGCAGTGCACATCAAGGTCATTGTCTTGAAAATAGATGGTATTAGTACCAGCAGTAACTGTATGTTGGCTAAATTAATGTGGAAAAATCATTTTTAATTTATCCATACATGAGAATAGACTGGCATAAGTGAATTTGAATCTAAGCATTCTAACATCTGATTTTGTATCCTTGATGCATGGATCCCTGAGTGCAGTCTCCTGGAAGCAGCAACCTGGAGACACTTGCTTAATGCTTCAAGCATGCCTTCGCGCACCTGTTCTTTACAGAGTCTTTAATTTAGCAGATTAGAATGAAATAAGACACAGCTCAGTGCCACTTCCTTGGATAGATTCTAATATAACTAGGCAAGCATTGTATTGTAAGCATGAAGAGATGCACACACTGAGGATGTGCTGGCTGAACAACACATGATCCACACAGCCTTGCTTTTAAATGTAGTCGTACAAACAGGGGATTAGGCAAAACTTCTCAGCTCAAAATGATGTGAAAGGGAGAAAATGATCAATCGTGCTTACTTGATCACCCATGAGGAATGTCGTTTACAGAGTCCTTACCAAAATTGCACTGCACAAAACTGAGTAATGAAGATTCACATAATTTAGAGTCATTATGCTGAGTTTGTAAATAAAATCGAAATGCAAATGCAAACTCTACATTTATTTCATTACTAAGATTTTCAAGTTGCTAAGAGACAGTTAAATGGGAATTGAATTACTAAAATAATATCTAAGTTCTATAATTCATATAAAGTACATTTGAGAAGTTGGCATTTTCTAAAAATAATAAGTCTATTCTTATATAGCCATGGAACAGGAAAACACTAAAATCAGCTTACTACTATTAGTAGGCTATTAACTATGAATACTAAACATAATTTGTATCTAATCTCACTTATCTTCATTTTATCATAATAACTGCAAACTGTTTTATGTGTGTATATATATAATATATAATATATATATATATATATATATATATATATATATATATATATATATAATGGCTAGGAATAAGCAAAAGCATACAGACATTTAAAAATACTGGGAAAATAGTCAGGATACTGCATTAGAACCTGATCATAAAGAGACATGAAATGCTTTGGCTGATCTTCATGAATGCGATAATATCCTGTGTCTATATTAATCAGATGGACCATTCTTTCCAAATACACTACTAAGGGTGAACAGCATTGGCTATGTAAATATTCAATCGCTACATTTTGAATAATATGGAAGTAAGTTAAGGGTCTATCCTTATTTGCTTTCCTTTGCTGTGACTAACACCATAACCAAAGGCAACTTGGGGAGGAAAGGGCTCATTTCCTCTCCTAATTCATCACTGAAGGAATTTAGGGCAGTAATTTAATGCAGGAACTTGAAGGAGAAATCATGGGGGTGTCTAAATCAGGCCTGAAATAACTCTACAAGTTATTCAGAGAGCCATCTTTCTCTTCATCATATTCCTTGAGTACCTGATACTCACATAGAGCTCATCTAAAAGGTCTAGACTGTTGTTCCTAGACCACTGACTCCTTGGAGTCCCAGTAACTAAGCATCTCCTCGTCATCCTACAGTGGATGCAGGTATCCTCTGTGTAAATTGTGTTACCAGCATCTAGCGTCTGAGTTCTGTTTGGAAAACTCACCTTCTCAACTGGTACATTTTACTCTGTGACGGCACAGTCATAAATCTATTTCTTACTTAATGTGTTTCCCACGTATTAATCTGTTTCTCCAGGCTATACATATTCATTTATTCTTTCTGTGATTTGTTAAATATATTCAACTCACTGCATCAATTTAAATGAAAGTGCAAGCATGCGTGTGTGTGCGCGCGCGCACGTGTGTGTGTGTGCGCGTGTGTGTGTGCATGCACGTGTGCGTGTGTGTGTGCGCGTGTGCGTGTGCGTGTACGTGTGCGTGTGTGTGTGTGTGTGTGTGTGTGTTTAGGTATTCGTTTGCATATATGCAAGGATAGGTACACACATAAATATGAACATGCCTGTGGTGGCCAGAGGAAAGCCTTGGCTGTCTTTTCTCAGTTCACGTACATATTGATTTTGGATAAAGGGAGTCTTATTGACCAGAATTTGCTCACTAAGCTAGCTGGGTGTCCAGTAAGCTCCGGGTAGCCACCTGTCTCTTGTTCCCCATCACTGGCATCCCAAGTCTGCTGACACGCATGGCATTAAAAAAAAGTGTGGATTTTAGAGGATTGAATTTAGGGCCTCATGCTTGCCAGGCAAGCACTTGACTGACTAAGCTAGCATCCCAAGCCACAAATGAAAATATTTTTAAAGAAATACTTAGACCATTGCAGTAAATTTGAAACTAGCCTCACATGCCATAAAGATAGCAGAAAAGAAATTTAAATAGAAGAAGTGGGGGAAATAAAACAATGGTGGTGCAGTTGTGCTTGAAACAGGGACCTGAGGGCCCCCAAACTAAACTGGTCCCCAAAGCCAGCCTGAGACAGTGGCTCTCCTTTGTGATTGCATGCTGGTGTAGATGAATCACATGGCCATAATACAAAAAGTGGAAACGCGCTTTAAAAAGTGAGCTTTCAGAATGTAAAAGAATATCACAAGAGTAAAAGGGGTCCCAAGACAGGAAAACGCAAATGAACTTCTTTGTCTAGCATATTCTTAATAGTATCTGAGAGCAGTAACTGGACAAAGACAGAGGTACTTTTCTTAGTTGGCCAGTTAGAGAGTCCCACACTCTGCCTGCTCCACTGTTCCAGCCAGGGAGGGAGTGATTCTGTTCTGTGTGCACGCTGCCTTCCCAGTGTGGGGTTCAGTTGAAGAACCCCTACTCCTTTCATCTCTGATCGACTGTGCTCGAGGCTGACCTCCACCGTCCACCACTACTTGCCTCACTCGTCCGCAACCTTGCACACACATTGCTGGCTGGTCACTATGCCGCACTCTTCATTCTCACAGGTGTGGTTAGCTTATAGCTTCCTCAAACCTACCACGATGTAGCTGCTGTGGTTGTTAGCACTCTGATCTTCAACTCTGTGTTCAATCAGCAGTCTTGAGGGCAGTCTATATCTTGTAAAAGGCCTGGGTTTGTTAAAAGCCATCTTTACTTACAATTTAGTGTGTTGCAATAGGGATGCCTTTTCCTCCTACTATGTTGGCTCCACCAGCCATGATATGAAGTTTTGTGCCTAGTCTTGCTGCATCTTGTAATGCTATGTTCTGTGGCTATCCCTTGGAGGTCTGCTCTTTTCTAAGGGAAATGGAGAGGGGTGCTGAATTTGGGGGGAGAGGGGAGGTGAGCAGAGACTGGGGGGAATGGAGGGAGACGAAATAGCAATTGACATGTATTGTATGCAAGAATAAAGAAAAGAAAAAAAAAAAAAAACACGAGTGTGTGAGAACGCAACAATGCGTCCTGTATGTTTGTCATGGAAGACAGCAAACAAGTCTGTAAATTCTGGCTCTGGACCATTCTATTCCTTATCTTTTTATTCCAAGGTCTGTCTTCACTCTAACATTTGTGAGCAACTTACCAGTTTTCTCTTTCGGTCCTTTTTCCTTACTACAGTGAGTTAACTTTTGACTTGGTGATACTCACTCTAGAAAAGTACTTTTTGACTGGAAATATCCATGAAGTCTGTTGCACTTTTTTCACTCTTTTTTTTTTTTTTTGGAAGGGTGCTAGCAATAAGTTTTCTAGAGTAAGAAAATAAATGGATTTTCATGTGAAATCCTGAAAAACTTAGAAGCATTTATAAGAAAGAATAGCTATCTTCTGATGCCAATCAAGTCTGTTTTGTGCCATGTTTACTCACCCACAGGAAAAATTACATTTGCTACAGAAATTAAATGCCCTACTGCCAGATGTACAGTGCCTCAGTGGGGAGGCACAGATTCAGATCTTTATATATTTATTCATAGATACAAGCTATATACCTCCGGAAAATGGGAGACAATAATCAATATTATATACATATATGTGTATAGATATATAACTGATGTTTTGCACATAGTAGGAACCCATGATAACCATTGCAACAATAATGAGGTGTATTTTAGAAAATTAAAATGGCATCATAACTACCCTATCAATCTATAGACATCAATCAAAATCACCTTTATATATTTATTTATGTGTTTGACTTTGAGTGTGTTCACTTTCTCGATGATTTACCTGTTAGTTACACAAAGGGGATTCTGATAATCATATTTAGGTAGAGGAGTCATGGATAAATACAAGCAATAATCTGGGATAGAGCCTTTCCCGTGGTCACATGACTTTGTAGCTTCGAACGAGAAAGGACTCCCTTCTTGCATCTTCTCTCATTTGCAATAGGAGAAACTTCTTAACCTCTCTGAATATCACTATTATTAACCTTAAAATAAGAAGTATGGTAATACAGCTTTTTTTCTGGTTTGGGTAAGGATCAGACGATTCTGAGCATGAACATCTGTCATAACTCAAGGGCATTGATATTTGGCATATGGCAAATTTATACAATTTCTGATAATATTATCTTTTGTGAAGTCCCTTTCCTTTGAAGGTGAGCATTCAGTGTTTAAATGCATCATACTGAAAAGGATTTTAGGTTATTATGTTAGAGAACATTATTTGAGTAGGTACAAATAAATAATAAATTACTTCACTTGTTTCATATTCTGGTAGAAAAATATAGAGACATTAATTTAAGGTATTATAAAAAGAAGCTCTGAGTTAATATGTCTGGGAGGGAGCCATGAATTCTGTGAATATACAAAGCACATGATATGAGAACATGCTGCCATTGGATTTTATACTAATGTTTTATTAGAGAAATCTAGTGAATGTTATACTGTTTATTAAATCGATAAAATATTTCAAAAATTTTAGATACCTCGCTTTTATATTAGTTTGTCTTTTAATTAAATAATTTTATTATAATTTATGTTTCAATTTATTCAATATGCTTTTTTAAATAATAAGCTTAATAAATAAAGACTATTAAATAAATGAACAGATAAACATCAAATTGGCTATGTATATTTCCTGTTGCTCTCAGAACATTGGTTTTGAAAAAATGTTATTCTGTGTGTGTTTGTGTGTGTATGTGTGTGTGTGTGCATGCGTGCATATGTGTGCGTGTGTGTGTGTGTGTGTGTAATCACATTTCCAATGTTTTGCTGGATTTTTGGCTGAAGAAAATTATTTTAAGACAACTGAATTCAATCTAAAATTTTCACCTATTTATAATATGATTAAGGGCTTTATAATCATTAGGTAGCAGCCATAATTAAGCCTTTATAGCCTATAATATAGAGCTCTTGGAGTCCTAAAAAGGTGAATTTCTATAAACTTAAAATTTTATAAATTTTGAGCACAAAATAGCTGATACACTGAATGAATTTATTGTGTGGTTCTAATCTAAAGAGCCAAAAGAATGATGGCCTTAGAGAAGCACCAGGTCAAGTTGTGTGCAAGCAGTCAGCCAGCATGAGTCCCAGTGCATGTGTTCATAGAAGCGATGACTCCTCAGCTTGTTTATGGGGAAATTAATTCAATAATTGATTGCTAAAATATTTTTCTTTAATATCTATGAAGATTTATATGCTACCCAATAAAAGATATTTAAGTTAGATTTATTTAACATCTTCATAGCTATCTTTACCTAGGAACCATTTTAATGAGTTCTTTTCATTTCTAACTCTTTTAAGGATATTAAACAATTGGAAGTTATGCCTGCTTGTACTTAAACTGCAGTTTCACAGAGTGGGTCTTGCAAATTCACAGAGTGAGTTTGCCTGGAGAACTTAATAAAACCCTGTTTCAAAACCACGTATTAAAAAAGAGCTGGAGATGCAACTCTCTGGTGTAGTGCTTGCCTAACATGTGTTCACTCCTGGTTTAATCCTCCAGGACTGAGGGACCTATTGTGGGCAGATAATCTATAAGATGATTTCTAGGTTCAATTGATGTATTTTTGTATCAACAAAAATGAGTTGATTTTCATAGTCTGAATTTTTAGAAATTCATTCCATTGTTTAAATCTTTAAAATAAGTCCTAAACGTACTTCTAAATTACTGGTATACATTGATACGTTTAACATGTATATGTTTTACTGAATTTATCCTCTGATGAGTAAATAACTAATAAAGAAGAAAGAAATATTTAGAATGACATAATAGTATATGGCAAAATGGACAGCAAAAACTTAAGACTCCATGTAGATGTAACTGTCTTGTTAGATAAGAAACACAGAGCCAATGCAGAGATGAAAGCCCAAGAGGTCAGAGCGATAGCTAAGAGCTAAAAACTTTACCCTTCACTGCCACTGCTGTCCTCCTCAGCAAAAGAACTACTTCCTGTGTGTTTGTCCTTTTGATTAACTTTCTATTCTGCCTTCTCATTGGTTGTAAACCCTACCACATGACTTCCTTGTCACTGCCCATCTATACAAACCTCCAGGTCTTCTATGGTTGGTATTGAGATTAAAGGTGTGTGTCTCCATGCTGGCTGTATCCTTGAGTACACAGAGATCTGCCCAGCTCTGCCTCCCAAGTGCTGGGATTAAAGGTGTGTACCACCACCGCTGCCCAGCTTCTGCTATGGCTTGCTATTAGCTCTGACCCCCAGGCAACTTTATTTGTTAACATACAAATAAAATCACACTTCAGTACAAATAAAATATCACCATAACTCCATAAACCACTTTCTGTGGTAACTATGTTTGATATTATCATTTTAAAACATGTACCTTATAAATGAAGGAGCAATGGCAAATTAATGCAATTCAATATTTTTGAGCACCTGCTGAATGTATATTATCATTAGATATATAGGGACATTATTTAATTATTCAATAATGGTATTAAGCACCCACCTTTTCTACTATAGGGAGTGATAAGTATAAACCACCCAACTTCCCTGTCCTTATATGTCATCAGTTTTAATGGAAATGACCAAAATTAATCAAACTAAGATTTAACTCAGAGGTAGAAATAGATACCACAAAGAAAAAAATCTTAATCAGCTGAAGGGGAAGGTCTGGTTGAAAGATAATAATGTTTCTTTAGAGACTCACAAGTCCCTGTGCCCTTGGGAACCTGCTTCTCATTGCTTCTCTAATTTCATTTGACCTTGGATCTCTGTCTCCTGGTTGATTGAAGCTTAGGTTTTCAAAGAGACTTTATCTAAATGCAAAATATGTTTTCATTATTCCCCTTCTTTTGAATATTTAGCTTCTGGTTGCTATCCATCATGTGGCCCAAATAAGTGAGCGACTCATTTCATAGAGAGAATAAGCTTTATTTAAGCTCATGGCTTTGAATGGTTCCCCCCATGGCATTGTTTAGCCAGTGATGAGGCAGCATATTGCATCAAGAACGCACTGAAAATTTCCTCATGTTGTTGCTAGAGAAAGATAAGGATCTCTATGAACTGGTATCTCAATACACCCAATATTTTTTTAATTTTTTTTATTATTTAAAACAATTTTAATTTTCAAATGTATTTTGATCATATGCTGCCCCTCCCCCAAGGCCTTCCAGATCCTCTTCCCCTTCCTATCTACCCCTCTTTAACTTCTTTTTCAAAAAACAAAAATTCAATATACAACCTCCCCAATCAAGAAAATGTAATAAAATCATACATAAAAAAAGAAAACTGGAACCAAATAAAAGCACATAGAAAACTGAGGAGATCGGTATATTTTGGTCAACTACTGTTGTATATGAAGGCTGTCATGAAATGGGTGATATACCCAGTGTCACTCTATTGGATAAAATTAATTTTCCCTCTCCAGATCTTATAAGCAATAGTTCAGTTGTTAACATTTACCCAAACATAAATCCCAAAAAAGACCTATACAGCATAGTAAGATGTATATATGAAAATAAGATAGATAGTGAACTATGGATCCTTATGATCTCTAGTTGAGTGTTGTAACTATTTTCTCCCAGGGAGTGGGGATTTTAAGACACAAGATGCTAGCACAATTAGAAAGCATGGGGAATTCAAAAATCAGGAGACTTTAAGAAGCTCAGAAAGTTAAAATGTTCAAAAGGCTCTTGACATTCTAAAAGCACCAAACATTTGGTAAGAGAGAGGAGGCTGCTCAGTGGGACAGAGGGCAAGCTGTGCAGGAAGCTCGGGGGGCACCTTTCAGGAATCCTCACCCATGCTGAGGAAGATTTTGCAGTTCTGTAGATGCCTTCCAGCCATCCATTCTTCTATATGGGACCTGTCACCCTTACACCCTTAAGTGATGCTGATAAACTCACAGCTTCAACAGTCTGGATTTTGGTAGACTCATGTATCTTGTCTATGGTGATGTTCTAGGGTGAGTACACATTTGTTCATGTCTCCCAGGTAAAATTCACACAAGAATTCATCATAGCCTATACACATTAATAAAAGTATTAGTTTTTGCTGCAGTGATTTTCAGTACTCAGCCACAATAATTCTGTACCATGGTGCTGATAAATTAGACAAAATTTAATGTGACCCAGAAAAGTTTTAATCCATAATACTTGAGTGCCAGGACTTGGATTGATAATTGAAATGTGAATTAGAGATATGATTTTAAAGACAACATTCTCTAAGAGGTTCAAGATCACCTGTCCTAATATTAATAAATGATTTGGGACACCTACTGTGTCTCCAATTTGCAAAATTAAAAAGTATTATGATTGCAAATTGCTATGTTGAGTCACATATAATTCAATTTCTTTTTACTCTTTTCTAAAATAGATTTCTACTTGCCTAGGTCTTGTACTTTCCATACATATTCATCATCCATCCAACTATCAGATATTCATTGAATTACTTAATGAAGTCCATAAATGCAATACGAATGTCCTAAGTGGTATTATGATTACACCCAAAATCCACTCTTTACTTCTGTTGAATTGAGATTCATCTCAGCTTCAGCTAATTTCTAACTATAAGTCACCAAGTAAATGTCCAGCAGGGATCATGGCATATTCCTGAAAGTGAGTTTAAATTTCAAATATCCTTTACTATGCCTACTACTGCACTTGGGCTTAAGGTAATAAGAAGTGAATTATAGTCAAATGAGTTTATAATAAGCATCACAAGACTTTCTTGTAAATATATTTAAAAACCAAAATTAGCTATTAAACCTATGTAATTTTTATTTTTATCTTTTTATTATTTTCAAACTCACACTGAAAGTATGCTTATGTTGGGATGTAAAAAACAACAGGAGGAGAGAGAACAAAAATGAAAAAAAAACTTCAATTTTTCTACTTTGGTATGTGGAAGAGTTGATGAAGCCTTGAGTGGATGTGTAGGGAGCAGATGAAGTCCTGAGTTAATGGGTATTGTTGACAAAGGCCAAGGCCTCAGACCCATGGGAATTTGCAAAGTCTTCATCTGGTTGCTGTGTAGACATTGACAAAATGTGCAAAAACTAGCAACTGAACCTTCCTCTTCCTGGATGACTGCAAATGGAGATTGCTCACCTACAAAGTCCTCTCACTAAGACTAACTAACCCTCTACTAACTAACCCTTTCCTGATGTACATAAGAGACTCTCTGCAGTCTCAGGTTGTTGCATAGTAGTTTCTGTTCTATTAGAGTGAGTATACCCTACCCAATGCCAGCTGGATGTACATGTGCCTGTCCTTTTCCATCCCCTATTACCCCATTTAGGTTACTAGGACCATGAAATGATGAGCTTGATAAGTGTGAAAGCAAACTGCACACATGATACAAGTGTACCAAGATGGACTAGTAGAAGGAATGATGGTTACTAGTTGGATAAGTAGAAGGAATGGTGGTTAAAGTAATCACCCATTGCATAGACCATGATCTCCTGCATGGTTCCACTCATCTCTCTGTGTGTCTGTGTTCTCTTTTATGGTCCCTATGAAATACCAATAAGGGAAGAGTCCAAAGTTTAGGATCAGAATATATTAGGACATCCATTAGGCCCTGGTGAAAAGATCTTTGCACTAGTCACACTGTGGGACAACTCTTTAGGCTTCCAACTCTCTTTATGTGCCATTGGATGTTAAGGTCCTGAGCAAAAGCTAGTTTAAGGCAGATTCTGTTGTTCTCTACTTTGCCATTTCTTTTTACTTCATTTAAAGTAGCACAAGCTATATTAAAACATATGTACTAAAGTAACCAACCATATTTGTTCATCTCCAAAAGACAAATAATAAAAACAGAGCAAATTTTACATCACTACAGTATACATAGAAAATTTTATGCCAAGATGAAAATGATGAGACAAAAAGTGCATATTTATTGTTTGAATTCTGACCAACATCAATTTAGAAAACTGACTTTCAGTAGAGATTAAAGAGAGGGAGGAAGGACCGTAGGAGCCAGAGTGGTCAAGAATGTCACAAGAAAACCCAAAGATACAACTAACCTATCATAGGAACTCACAGAGTCTGAACCAACAACTAGGGAGCCTGCATGGGACTGAGCTAAGACCTCTGCATTTTTGTGACAGTTGTGTAGTTGGTCTATTTGTGGGACTCCTAACAATGGGAGTAGAGTTTGCCCCTAATGCTTTTTCTGGCTCTTGGAAACCTATTCTTCATACTAGATTGCCTTGCCCAGCCTTAATACAAGGGGAGGTGCTCATTCTCACTACAACTTGATATGCCATGTTTTGTCAAAAGCAATGGGAGTCTTGCCCCTTTTTGTATAAAAACAGAGGAGGAGTGGATTGAGGAGACAGGTAGAGAGATAGAGAGGAGGGGGCAGGAAATAGGAGGGGGAAGGAAATTGTGGTTGCAATGTAAAATAAATTAATACATTCAATAAAAGAAATTCAATAATTTTCATAATCACTTGTGTTTTCATATTTGTCACCAAGATGGCAGAGGCCATACTCTGTTAATCATGCTCGATCCCTAAAACCTTTTCTGCTTATTGTAGCGATAAAAGCTAGTGACTCTCTCACTCTTTTCAGATTCCCTTCCTTACCACTCTTCTGAAAAGGTGCTATTTTATTCTAAATAGTGTGGGCCTTCTGCTTCCAACATTCAGTTTCCCTACTGTGTTTCTGGCAAGTCTGTGTTTTCCTTAAAGATTTTTTTCCTGTTCCCCATGCTGTGTGGGGGCAGTAGTCCTTGTCAATATGCAAGGCTTGCTTGTAGTCTTAGTGAAAATGGTACCTAAGATTGTCTTTGTTGTTTTAGTTCTTGATGAAACAAATAGTGGTCTGAAAACCTTCTCAGATGTCTTTAAAAATACACTTCCATGGCCATTTTTTTCTACCTATAATATAGGCAATCTAAGCATTCAGTCACCTTCAAGTTAAACAACTAAATTGGTGCTCGTGTTAAATGACCAAAGATGTGCTAAAAAATATCAAAACTGAAATTCAAGTTTCACCGAATTGAATAGGAGGTATAATAGTATAGGAGGTATAGGACAAGGCAATGGTGACTGATAGATAACTGAGCCTTCCCTTTAAAAATGCTCACATTTTAATAACACTTATTTGACTGTGATGTGGATCCCTTTGGTGCCCATTCTGGCTTCTCTTTTATGTCATATTTGGCCAGATACCCATCTCAAGACGCATCCCATCTGACTGCTCTCTCTTTCATCACTCCTAAAATTCAGTTGCTATGGTCTTTGACGCCTAATGCTATGAAACACTGACTCCTATATTTTCCACAAAACAACAGGAAAAAAATCCAGTTCCAATGGACATTTTTCCTAACCAGCACATTTTTGACTACCATTAGGCTGAAATGTGCCCTTGTGAATTACATCTCATAGTCAGAGGTATGTTTAAATTGCATGCTATGTAGAATACACTGAATTGTTTTCCATTTCTCTCAGCATTAGTAGCTGTTTAGAGATTCATTTTCTTGGAGCAGAACACAAAAATGTGTTTTTAGTGTGTAAAGTTCAGATCATATAAGTTGGATACTTCAAGCATTTTGTCCTTAAAACTGTATTTTACTAGCGTCTTTTACAATTAACTCCAGTAAAAATACTTATACAGCAGTTAAACAAGCGAAAACTATCTATAAGGTGGAAGATAATTTTTTAAATGTTTTTTTTTCTTTAGTATTTAAAGGGAAAAGGGCACTTTAACATCCTACTTTCTGACTCCCAGATTATCCTCCTATAAGTCAATGTAATATTCATTTGGGAGGTGGGGAAAGTGGGACAGAGAGAAGTGAGATGACTGGCCCTAGGTCACAAACCATGGATTGCGTGTCCTGAGATTGCTACTAACTCAGCACAGAGGTCTAGTGCTCTGTTGAATCTGTTGTGCTCCACTCCTCCATAGAATCCTGGTCAGACAACTATAGTCCTCCACCTAACACCATTCACACTCAATGAACAGTGACATGAACATGAATTACCACTTTTCCTATAATATAAGCATTCCCAGAGTAGAATTTTGGAGGTTATAGAGCTGTGGTAGATGTTTTATGGTGGCAAGAATGTTGCATATTAGTACTTCAGCTTGCCAAGTGCTTCATAATCCAAAATTAAAAACAATTTCCCAAATTACCTAGCTTTTTGTGCATGAGACACAGGCTTCTCTCTTATATTCTGCTTTCTTAGAACAGAAAACACACGTCTGAATAGAAATTAGATGGCTCATTTATCTTTATTGTAATGGAATCAAAGTAGTGTAGGGGATAAGCAAATAATTTGTTTATTCTTCACAATACCATGCTTAATTCTCTACATTGTGTGCAATGTTTATGTGATCTGTATAATAAAACTGTTAAATGTGATACTTTAAAACCATGATTTCAGTTATATCACTTCCAACATACAATTTGATTCTATTTTTATGCTCATCATCAGATTACCATTAGTGTTCAAATGGAACTAGCTTAAATAGGTTCTCAATACCCCTACTTCGTCTGTGTTTTATATGAAACTTGAATATCATGCGTGTGTTTGTGTGTGTGTGTGTGTGTGTGTGTGTGTGTGTGTGTGTGTAGATGTAACCAACCGTCTTATTAAATAAGAAACACAGAACCAATGTAAAGAAGAAAGCCAAGAGGTCAGAGCTCCCAGCTAAAACCTTACCCTTCCTCCTGTGGTGGTCCTACCTCTCCAAAAGAGAAGAGACCTACTTCCTGTGTGTTTGTCTTTATATAGTCTTTCCGTTCTGCCTTCTCATTGGTTGTAAACCCAAACACATGACTGCCTCGTCACTGCCTGTATGTAGCCCTCCAGGTCTTAAAGGCGTAGCTACGTGTGTGTGTGTGTGTGTGTGTGTGTGTGTGTGTGTGTGTGTGTGTGTGTGTTATAAGTGCTGTAGATGTGTGTACATGCAAGTGTCTGGACTCCTTTTCTATATCTTGATGATATCCAGAAATTAAAAAGCCATGGTCCACAACTGTCCTCTAAAATTCTCAGTTCTCTCAACCATTTTAAGTTGTCTCAATCCCCTCTCAGATAGGGTAACAAGGGTGTAGTGATATGGCACACACTTTGTTGATGTATTTTTATCCTTCTTATTGATAATTATCACTCCTTTGTAGAAAATAAAATGGAACATTATTCAATTGGTTTTAGTGCTAGTTTTAATAATTTAAAATAATGGTTTTATTCATTGCAAATTTTCTTAATTTCTTTCTTTAGTCTCATGGATATGAACTGGGTCTAATATTTCTAGCTCTTCCTGTTCATATAGAACGATACCCCAGCTGATTAAATTCACTTGTGTCTTACTTCATTTCCATTTATAGATGATAACCAAACCTCATGAAAAAAAATGAAAGAAATATTTGAGTAGAAAACTGAAGTCTGTGCCTACACCTACATATATCTGGCTCTGACATCTAATTGAAAGAACTTGGTCATAATATGCCTGTAGGAATGATGAAGAGAAGGCTGGTTTTAGACCTATGGCATCTGAGCCAGGCACCTGAGCAATGAAATTCAGTAGAGTGAATTCCATTCCCATATAATCTTATGTATTTCTCCAAACCTAAAGCCTAGGGTCAAGGAATAGTTACTCAGTTATCATAAACATATCCTTCTACATGACCTTAGTGTGTGCCTGCCTGGTCCATTGTCATCATCTCCAGTTATCAAGTGATTCATTCTTTGAGCCCAACTTTATCACCACAACCATTACTTACTCCTGTACTGCTTTTCCTCTTTTATTTTCCTTTCTATATCTCTTGTTCTGCATGTGAACTTGAATTGATCCCAAGTTAATCCTCCAAAGCCTGACTGACTCTGCATTCTCAAGTCTAATCTGATGTATTTGTTTTCCTTATTTCTCAAAAGTTGTCAGATTAGTCTTAGTCTTAATTTTGTTCTTAGGGCATTCTAAGTCTGTAAAAACATATAGAAATTAACCTCTCTTACAAGACACCCATGATTTTAGATTCTCCTCTTACTTCCTTGTGAGGCATTCTGTTTCTCTCCTTAGTGCTTATAATTTATCTTTACAGTGGTTATTATTTTGTATAACATCTGATACTGTATATTATATATGGATTGCATATTGCATTGCATTATTATAGTTATTTCCCTTAATCATGTTATTCTTGACGGGTTACTTTTTGTGCTTATTGTAATTTTCACAGTATATTAAAACCTTAAATGTCCAAATCATGAAATAATATTGCCTGTAACTATCAATTCATAAACATTTGACTAAACTAAGACCAACTCCTTGCCAGTTTTACATTTGTACGCAATTCTGGAAACCTATACAAAATACTTTAATACCCATGTTACATGGTTGAATGTTAGTTTTTCCCCAGAGTTTTACTATTTTAGATGATTGCCCCCTGCTGGAGTCCTCGACCTCTCTAAGTAACAGACAAACATTGTTGCTGTAACTAGTTTCTTTCTCATTTAGCTTCACAGAAATTTCCCAGGGCTATATGATTAGTCATGAGTCATGTTAAGTCACTCTTGATTAATCATTCTTTTCAGTTTTTCCATAAGATATGCTCTACAACAGACAAATAGAGTAATTAGATTTGAAAATGTATTTTTTTACACCCACTTTTGGATGAAATAGTTAAAAACTTACAAAATATAGTTTGATTTGCCCATACATCTTGGATTTAACATTTAAATGTCTTAATGGAAATTTTATTGCATTATTAGAATTTTGAAGGTGATTTTGTTTTTGTGGAGAAAGTACAAAATCCACACTTAAAGTTTAAATCTGAATTATTGGGAGAAGCACTTAGATCCCTTTACATTATTCAGAGATATCAGTATCTTGATTGAAGAAGGTGGATGCATTGGGTTACGAAACTAAGAAAGATTAGGCTTTTGAAGGATTATAATAATTTTTGTGTATGTGAGATTATGGTACAAAATTAACATAAAATCCAGACAAAGATATTCTAATTAATTTAAATTGTCAAAAGAATGGGAGTTTTAAATTCATATTGCAAAAGGGAGAGAAATAATATTAAGTCAGAGAGTCACCTTAGTGTGATGAAATTGAAATCTCTCAGGAAACAGTGATGGTCTTCCGTACTCTTGGACAAGAGGTCAAGTTGTTTCTTTCAGAGTCAATGGTTAAAACAAGCTGGAAAATTCTCCATTTCTAATCCTGTGGTTCCAGTCAAATACATGGGTACTAAAAATGTCAATTTGCTTTCTTCTCATCTATATTAAGTGTATTGGAAGTACCAATAAAGCTTGCTTTAGGCAATGATTCCGTATATCACAAACAAAGGCAAACATTACAAAGTGAAGGAATTCAAGTTCAAATTTGGAATTCAAAATTATTCTGGAATTCAAAAATATTTCTGGTCCAATTGTTTTAGATGATGTTCATTTAACTTACATTTCTTTGCATTTGTTTAGGAGGTTAGTTAGAATGAAAGTACAGAATGAATGAAAAAGATCTCTATTTTATTTCTGTTATTTTTAGTTGATCATAGGACCAAATTATTTGACAGTATGGCCAGACAACGGGTGTTAGGAATTCAACTTTGGAATCATAAACTGACAATTTTTTCTGCTGAGATGGCTAATGCCACATTATTCCAGCCATGGAACATTTTCTAAACTTGTAAATACTTGGATCTCCTATTTTATTGAAAAAGAGCTTCTAGAGGATAATGTAACCTTATTGTACTTTGGTAGTGTACATGCTCAAAAGTATTTGTGATGAGAAAAGAATATGCAATGATAAGTCAAGTTTTATTTCAGAAAACACTACTCATTCCATAGATATAGAAACACAAGTGTGCCAAGCTTTTTCTTTTAGGTCACCAACCAGCTCCCAAATCATGACAAAGAGACTTATTATTAGTTTTGAATGCTCGACCTAGCTTAGGCATGTTTCTGGCTAGCTCTTTGAACTTAACCTGTTTCTCTTTATCTGTCATTTGCCTTGTGTGCTGTTTACCTTTCCTTGCTTTCTTGCTGGCTCTATATCTGGCTGGCTGGTTGGTGGCTGCCTGGCTTCTTGACCAGGGAGTGACTTTCATTCTCCCCCTTCTTTTTCCTCCTTCTCCAGAGCCTAGATTTTTCTTCCCATTTATTCTCTCTGGCCACCAGCCCCACTTATTCTTCCCCTGCCTAGCATTTGGTCATTCAGTTCTTTATTAGACCAATCAGGTGCCTTAGGCAGGCAAGGTGAAACAAATGCAACACATCTTTACTGAATTAAACAAATGCAGCAAAAACAAAAGCAACACGCCTTTATACAGTTAAAGTAATATTCTGCAGCATAAAAAAATGTAACACATCTTTGCCCAGTTAAAGAATATTCCATAACAGGAAAACTTAATTCAATGACATTTTTGTTTTTGATCCTGGATTTATTTTTATAATTGTTAGCAATAGGTGCTTTTAGTGAGTCTTTTAATGCTTTATAAAATAGCTCCATATGCTTACATATTTTAAAAAATAGGATTCTATTAACTTTAAAATAATGTATTATCTATTGCATTTTGAGCATACATTAATTCTTAATTGAAATATAAACAATAATAAATATGAGCAAAACAAATATAAATTAAATATTATTTTTCTATGCAAAACCATACTATATAAAAAATATTAAATAGATGAAAATTTATTATCATATACTGATTAGATTTTCAAAGTATTATCTCAGAAAATAGTCTTTGACTCCTTACCCTTGGTTATAAGTTGCAGGACAATAAACAAGTTATTTTGAAAATAATTTTACACCTTTTATTTATTTATTACCAAGAAATATCATCTTCCCTTCTCCAAAACTGACTGTTTCTCACATCATTACATCAAAGTGTGGTACCTGGTATTCTTTTAGGAATCCATATTTTCTCACTTCAAGTAAATAACCAACAAAGTTCTGAATTAAAGTTTTGGGAATTAGTAGGTATTAAGGGAGGAAATATCCTTTTCTTCAGTGATGCAATCATTGATAAATTGCCCTTGGACAAATAAATGACATCCTACCAATGCTTCAGCCAAAAAAAAAAAAAAAAAATCTAAACTCAGTGGGTCACACATGCACACAAAGAAAACTTTAGGGTAGGAATTTGCTGGGAGATAGTTGTCAGCAGGAGGAGGGAGACATGGCAGAGGGAATGGGGGGGGGGAGTGATAAGAACAAAATTCATCACCTAAAGGTATGAAACTTAGAAAATTCTAAATCCGTATCTGTGTACTTAGGAATATAGTTATGTTTTCCTTCCATATTTTCTTGGAAATATACTGATGTTTTCAGGTAAATATATACACTTAACAGTTTATGTGCTGTCTTTTCAGAGAAAGATATAGAACCTTGGGAGTGCTTAGGAGTGCTGATTCTTAGGCAGTGGGACTCAATTCTGGGTGTCCATTGACTCAAGAGAGAAATGCTCTTTGTTGGAATTAAATAGGTATTCCTGGAAACAGCATGGGTCTTATGGAACAATTAACTGAAAGGTTGTGCTGGTAACATTGAGGACAATTTGAGGGCAGTTGTTTCACTTCAATTACACAGAAATAATTATTTGAGTATTCTATGATCATTTTTTGAGGTGCCTTATACCATTTAAATATAAAAACTAAAGATTAGTTTTATTAATATCTCTCTCTCTCTCTCTCTCTCTCTCTCTCTCTCTCTCTCTCTCTCTCTCTCTCTCTCTCCTCCCCTCCTCTCAATCTTCCTCATTCTCTCCCTCCCTCTCTGTGTACTCTTTCTCCCCTGATTTTCTCCTCTATAATATTTGCACTTTCCTTTGTTCCTTCATGGCTACCTTGCTGGAACCACCGCTCCATCACCTTCTCCCGCCCCTAACTTTCTGTTCATGCTCACATGTCCTCCTACTTACCCCTCCTCAAATGCTTTCCTTCTCCCTGTCTTTTTCTTCCTCCCTGCCATCATCACTTCCTTCTTTACTCCTCTCTCCTGCTCTTTCCTCTACCTCCCTGTCCGCTTCCTTCCTTTCTCTCTTTCTCTCCAGATGACACGAGAACAATATATACTAGCAACACAACCGAACAGCCTGCCGAGAACTGAAAATGCACAACTTTACCCTGTGGGGATTTATGGATGGCGAAAGAGGTGCTTATACTTCTTTGTCCTTCTGCTGTTGGTTACCATGATAGTTAACTTAGCCATGACAATATGGATATTGAAGGTGATGAATTTCACCGTGGTAAGTACCACCATGATTTTACATCTATTGCTTTGGGATCAATGATGATCTAACTTTATTGTCATTTTCAATTGCAAACGATTCATTTAATCTTTATAAGTAATACCTTTAAGTTTCCAAAGTGATCACTCATGTTACTTTAGAATTACTTTGATCATATTTAGAGTTGATGTGCATATGATATTCATCCTGTTTTTTAAGGCTGGAAAATTTAGATTATAATAATAAAAGAGCAGTTTGATTCATAAACAACTTCCTATGTATTTATATAATAAACATTAACCAATGCTTGTTACACTTGAACAACAAAGAAAAGACATTTTTAAACTTTAATATTCTAAAACATAACTATTTGGATTATTCTTGATATGTTTGTGAGTCCATGTTTATCTTTATTTGACTTCTAAGCCCTGGACATTCTCCAGTAATGAAAGAATCATGAATTATAACTGACCTCCCAAGGTCAACCATTCTCTCTGAGCTGATGCTTGGTATATAGAAGATAAAACACAAATGGACCAGAAATGAAATTATTTTATGATTAGTAATAGCTTAATAGCAAAACAATTCTGGAATTTACTGATGAGTTTGGTTTCACATTACTGAATGTGTATAATAAATCTATGAATATGACTTAAATAAGAAAAACTTGTCTTAGAAATGTCAAGCTTAGGTCAGTTTACATTTTCAGACTGAAGTCCTAAACATTTCAGGCTTCCTTTTAAGCCATTCTGTTGTGTCTTTGCTCACACAGTTCAGATACCTTTATAGTCAGTTAGGTTTATCTTGCTACTCACACTATTCTTATTCTTATTTTCTGTGTTCTCAAGGGTAAATCTAAAGTTGGCTGCTGTGACCTCATTGAATTCCATGTATCAGACTGGTTGTTTATTATTTTTTAAACTTTACTAGATACTGATTTATCAACAACAATGAAAATCCCTTTATGACTTTGTTAACACAGTGTTTTACCCTGAAAGAGAATCTCAAAGTGGATAGAGCTAAGCATCATGTCACAGTGTAGGGTGTTACCCACATGTGCAGAAGAAACCTAGGTGGGCAGGTGGCCTAACCCACCACCCAAGAGAAATAAAGTTTCAATTCACAGTCCAAGAAACTATAATCATGGAGATAAAAGTGAAGTCAGGAATAATTCCATTTGTTCTGAGACATTGCAGGTGTTGAAAATAGACGTAAATTATAAAGAGAAAATCTGGGCAATCAGGAAGCTGATGTGTTTTTATTCTTTTCTTAATAAAAAAAAAAAGTATACAAGAAACGTAATTAGAAATTATTTGAAATATATAGTCTTGGATCAAGGCAAGGAATTCTGTAAGAGGTGAGCTGCAGAGATAAAGTTTGCTTCTGAGATTCATTGGTAATGAATCCAAAGCACGCCATTGTCCATTGGCTGGCTCAGTTTCTCCTGCTGTTTGGGAAAATTTAGGTCAAGTTTGTATCCTATACTCTGTACTTTCCCTGATATCTGCATTATTGATTGATTTATTGCATGGTAAGTGACACACTCATACCTCAAAAAAAAATTCTCTTACTTTCTATTCTATACCAGCTAAACTAGTGTATGCTAATGGCACTGTACTGTTTCCAACATAATTTTCACAACAATTAAAAGCCAAATAAAACCAAACATTGTATATGTGTGTGTATATATATATAGTATTGTGTATTGCATCTACAAATTATGGGACCTGATCAAGGTGTGTTCTTTGAAAATGAAATGTAATTAAAATATAATTGGTATGTATGTATAAGTATTTCCCCATATAGTGTGAGATTGGAATAAAAGTAACAACTTAAATATCTTTGAATGAAAGAATAAATAATATTTTTAACTATTGAAATATAATAGTTTGGTTTCCTCTATCAAAAGCCATCTGTCAAGGTTTATGAACGAGCAGGTCAGCTCTGTCATGCTAGAAACGCTTGCTTTCATGCAGGGGTCCACAATGCGGGAATGTTTAACTTCAAGCCAGGTTAGTTTCTAGAACATATTTAAATTAATTAGAAAAATATACTAACCACATAATTACATGGCTGCGTGCCTCACACTCCTAGGACATTGCCCCATGCTGACACAGAGGCCTACAAAGCCATTCCTGAGTTGTAAATGTAACCATCACCTGTGTTTTCAATATTCTTGTAAGCCTTGGGGTTTCGGTCACCCACAGAGCTACATAATTTGAGCCCCAGTTGGCCCAAATTTAAATGCCAGTGTATGGCAACATAGTCTTGGGGTTAATGAAAAGTGATTGTGTTTTTTTCCCCCCACATGGTTTTATTTTCATTTGCTGTATTTTCCTTCGCTTCTTTTTAAATCTTGATTTTTACTTATTTTAAAATGGAAAACTGTCCTTTCTTTAACTACTGAGCTAGTTGGATATAGTCTCATGCAAACAAAGTTATGATAATATTTCTAATTACCAATCTACTCTAATATACTTATCCATAATTTTTAGAGGTATTCAGAATTTAAGTCACTGAATATCGTTGCGATCTTAAATAGATTAAGGTAAATACAGTTGAGATCACTCAACTAATTTATATTTCTCTTACATAGAGCAGTAATAAATGAATATTATGCTTTGCTACAACAGCATGTGTGAATCTCTTTACCCAGTGTCTACCAGATATAGTTGTTATACTTTGACAAAGGACACAAAATAATGTGTAAATTATTTGGGGATTCTTATTGGTCTATACATAATGTATTTCATTTTCTTTATAACTGCTACCTTCCATTACATGGGGATATGCAGCTGTTAACATCCTTTATTTGAGCAAGGTGGACATGTTATTGTTTTCAAAATATTATGTTTTCAGCACAAGTCTGTCTAAGAGCATGTTTTCTGATGTTGCTTAAATTACATCACTGTGACTAGTACTACACATGGTTCATGTGATTGATATGACCTTATTAACTCCTGATTCTCATTTTGTGACAAATAAAATCATTTTGCTTATTGAGATGTCTAGTAGTAGAAAGCCAAGAAAAAAGGAAATGAGTTAATACTGCAAGGTGAAAAGAAAAAGAGAGATAAAAATCATAATTTCCTGGCCATGAGAGTTAATAATAAAAGGACTGAGACAAAGTGGGGAATTTGAAGCTCACTCTTCCATGATCAGTGGAATCCAATTACAAGAGGATTTGTTGATGTCAATCAGTTAATTGGTGTACCTTTTGGTTCAATATGAATCAAGGAGCCTAATAAGTCTACCTATACAGTCTTTCAGCTGAGGCAATGCTCTTCTTGGTTCAGATCCCATTCTAAGTAAATCAACTTTGTATTGAAAACAGAAGTTTATGTAACCATGAAGTATTTATTGTAATAATAATGACAAAGAAAGTTGCTGATTCACATCTCATGCAAGTATGGGAAAAGTTTGAAAAGTAAATGGGGGGATGAATGTGTTTATAATATATTGTATATATGTAAGAGATTATCATTAATAAATAAATATTTTTAAAAGAATGAGAATACAAATGCCATGTGCTAAGTGAAAGGGTATCATAAAATCATGAATTCTATGACAGAGAAACTAACAATGCTCTCTGTTGAAAATAATTAAGATAACCAACTAATGTAGGCTATTCAAATACATACCTGAAGAGTGATGTGATTAGTTGAATGAACATTGGCTGAAAGGAAGTCCTAAGGGAAAGAGGTTTGAGTATTTTAGTCATTTTGAATGAAAGGGGACCTGCGGAACCCATCATTCAAACATCTATATATTGCTAGAGTCATTTTCCAAATATCATATCTCTCTAGACGTTTAGTATATACTCAAATCATTCTTATAATAATAGACTGTTAAGCCAAGTTACTGCATGGGACCATTTTTAGTGTCCTCATAATTTGATGTAGTCTCCTAGTAATTAAGTTTTAACCCTATATTCTAGTTCCATTATTTTAATGTATATGAGTTTATTGTTATATATATTTTTAAATAGTTTATTTATTATTAATTTATTAATTCATCAATATTTTATATACATGTCTATAGAAATTTTTAATTACATTTTTCTTTAGTGCATAAAAATCAGGATAGATAGGGAAAATAGTTTGCAGAAAATAAATTTCATCCTCTACTTTTCTTCATTTCAATTATTAAACATTATATAAGTCCAAGATAACCAATTTTTTTCAGGATGTTTTTTCATGTAATGATCATAGGCCAGAGAGTCGTTTCTGCTTTCTCTGTCCCATTGATTTTTTTAAGTTATTTTTCTGATGTTCGGATTACACTTATTACCCATATTTATTCATGAAAATATCTCTGAGTTTTAAATCGTGTGGCTTTTTTTAAAATCACAGTTAAACTATCATCTCCTATCATGTCGTTCTTGAGACCAGTGATCTTTTGTCTTCATCATTAGCCTAGTGACATTTTTCAGTATTCTCATCAATCTATCTAAGGCTAAATAAACTTATAATATGCTCTCACTAGCTATTAGGTCCTTTCAAAACTTATTTTCATATAGTCTCCAAGGACTTTCAATCAAATCACTTTTAAGTAAAATTTTCTATCTTCTTTTATCTTTTGCTATTATACCTAGTATGTAAAGATGAATACAGATGTTGGAAGTTGAAATTTGAAATAACCACAGGTTTAATTTATTTTATTATTTTTCTCCTTACCATAGTTATTACAATTAGTGGGTTTATATCATTATGTTTCCTACACTCTAGACACAATATAACTTTTACAGAACAAAAAGTGCTTATTCCCTGAATGGATAAAATACAATTTCTTTATTTACTGTTGTAAATTTCTTAGAATAAATCTCCTATGTTTATTCATCCTCTTAAAAATAAGTTTACTTAGTAATTTTGTTGTTTGGTTGTTTAATTTCCCATCACAAATAATGAGCCTACAAACCTCCCAATGGACCACTATGGATGGTAGGTACACAAAAACCATGCTCACTAAATTCTGTGGCTCAATAACAAGTGCATTTGACATTTAATGCCAAGTTTTGTTCCCAAAGTGACTGGGGTTTCTTTGATTGTCATTACCAACTTAACCTTTTACAGACAAGGACCAGGTACACAAACCTTAAACTTAAAACTCAGATCAGATGCCTTTTTTCATGGAGACTCCTGTTATTTCTGTCTATTTTCTCTCCTTTTTGTCACAAGTATTATTTTTTTTAAGCCATGACTTTATATGTAAGCTTATCCTTGTGATGAGATTTAACATGTATTGAACAATTAATGACTGTTGATCTAAATACACTTATCTTTTCTGCTTTTATCACCTGTTCCATTCATAGTAGAGGACACTAAGTCTCAGAATATAGTCAAAGTGCCTTCTATTGGGTTCTAACAGCTATTTAGAGTGTGTTATATTCAATCTATGGCTGAACATTTGTGATTCAAAATTGTCCAATTTATGTTTCAGAGAGATCTCACATTTAATGTTTTTATTTTTTCTCAGTAAAACAGAAATAAAAAATTTAATTTAGAAAAACTACTTCAAATTGCAATCTGTTTAGTGTTAGTTGGAATCTCCTCTCCTTCTGTTTACAAAGGGCATAACTCTAGGACTTTCTTTTAGTTAAAGTAACTACTTTCTGTGGTGAGAAAATAAATATGGTCATTATCTCCCAGAACTCCAAAATACATAAGGGATATAATTGTCAGTGAAAATAGAGTTCTTTGAATGTCCAGTTATGAGCTGTAGATTCCAATAGTAAAAACTATGAACATGAGACTTTTCTTCACACACACACACTGTATTTTATTTAAATTCAGATTTTTTTTAAATAACACTGCCTCTGTCTTGACAAAAGATGAAGTAATTATCTCCATAGACTCACAGATACTAGTAAATTATACAACTCTCTGGATCCTTTGTGTTGCTGTTTGTTCACAAACCCTCTAGAAATATGAAATTTGCCTCCAGATATTAAAGATGATAACTATGGTTCTAGACTCCAAACTCCTCCTACTAGATCTTCTACCTGCCAATCACTATCAACACAACCACATCAACTACCTCATCATCTAGAATCTAAAATGAATAGCTGGGATTTCCTTAGCTCTTATGCTTCCAGCCTCATCTTCATCCTCTGTTTCTTTGCCCTCCATCTCTACTTGCTCTCTACTCCTGGCTCTGATGAACTCTACAAGAGTTCTGCCTTACCATCTACAGAACTTCTGTGTTTTCCCCTTCTCCCTGGAGATGCTGTTCTGTCTGCCTCTACAGAAAAAACAAAAACAAAAACCTGTTTCCTCTTCCCCTGGCCATGCAGTTCTTTTCCTCCTCAGGAGTGTTGCTCCACCCTATCTTCCACCTTGATATGTAAAAAACTGTTTTGTTCTCAGTCAATTGCTCTGGAGAGCTACTAAGCCTCAAGGCAAGGGGATGGTCTGAGCTTCATTTGCACAAGAAACAAAACTGTGCATCTATCTATCACCTGCCTGGCTTTACCTTGGTGACCTTATCCAAGTACTGGCCCAAGCAGGAACGTCACACACTTATTCTATGGGAATTGTGAAAACAAAAAATTCACAACAAGGCACAGCTGAATATTAAGCTGTGTAACACCACATAGTCCACTAGATGGCTTCCCACTTGACTGAGCCTTGGCCTGATCAAAGTATAGTTTTAATACACAGCTAGACTTCTTATAACATATTCCTGTGGCTCCCCACAAGGGAGGATAAAAGAATTTCTGTGAATGCATGTGTGTAAGTAAGTAAATGAATACATTTATCTAGTTGGTACTGATGATGTTCTTAAGGGTTAAAGTTAAGGTTAAGACTTTGCATCCTGAGGCTATGATTGGCTACTTATCAGGGTGCCTTTGAACTTCTCTTGAGTTCCAGATTCTTCATCTCTTAGAGAGTAATAACACTATTAACTGAAAAATGTGAGACCAAAATGAGCCATCTTAGAAATAAGACCAAAATGCTTTCACCCTAAAACTAAGGCCTAAGATTTCTCCTTTTGGGAATAGGCCATTAGTTACTGAAACCAGTCAGTTCAGATTCCAGAAACCAAGAAGTGTAAAAGTACAGAGTCTCGCCGGGTGGTGGTGGCGCACGCCTTTAATCCCAGTACTCGGGAGGCAGAGCCAGGCAGATCTTTGTGAGTTCGAGGCCAGCCTGGACTACCAAGTGAGTCCCAGGAAAGGCACAAAGCTACACAGAGAAACCCTGTCTCGAAAAAAAAAAAAAAAAAAAAAACAAACAAACAAAAAAAAGTACAGAGTCACAAGATAGTCACGAGGTAATGCCTGCCAGACTATGGAATGTCCTCTCCCTGGTTTCCAGGGTAACTGACCACAGAAATGCCCCCACCTGAGGGCAGTCAATGAGAAATGGTGGCGGGCAACCACTCCCTTAGAAGTAATTTCTAGAAGTCCCTAGAAGCGAGCCAATCAGAATTGTATCCATACTAGCACCCCTAAATGATGTAACCTTGTGACTTTTCCCTTTAAAAACTGAGCTTGCAGACAGATGGGCACTTCCTCCAGCCTCCACTGTGTTGGACGTGTTGGACGAAGTCCCTGTCTAGGCTTGTATTGCTTTTGGATATCCAGAATTAAACTTCGCTTTTGCATTCCGGCATGCTTGTCTTTGGTGGTCTCTCTGGGGGTCACGATCTGGGCACAACAAAGAAGACTCTGAACGGTATGAAATGAATGACCCTGTTTAAATAATAAGTCCATGCATTGTTAGTGGTTAATAATTAAAGTTGTCTTATATGGTACATTTTTATGAGTGAAATACCTTATTTATATTAGAAAAGGATAATAATTATTACTTACATAATTCTAATTTAATTGTCAGATAGTTAAAATACTGTATAAACCTTAAGAGGTGGGTCAAAGGTCAAGGTCAGCACTGTTTTAATTATATTTAACTGTTTGTTTTCCAAGCTAGCTTGGTCAAAGGGCAGATTTTTGGGCTCTTCTGTCACTGATCTGATTCCTTTTTTGAGTCCTATTGAAATACACGATAGCTAATTTTACTTTTGGATCCCAAAATAGGATATCTTTTCTTGATTGTAAACATTCCAAGTTTCTTTAATGATCACAGTATGAATGAGACAAGCATTCCACAAGGTTTGTGCTTATCACCTTTACTCATCATTAACCAGGAGATAAGATTTCTTCCTCATTTTCTTATTTATTGAGACTCTGCATATGTCTAAGATTTCTTTCTTGTCAACTTCAGTAGCAAGAATATAGTTAGTTCACCTGGTAGATGTACTGTCTGTGAAAAAGATTGTAAGGATTTGGTCCTTAATTATGTCATCAACCTTTGACAGCTTCCCAGCCTAAAAAGCGGTGGGCCCTCTGTGTGCTCTTTGTCTCTCTCCTTTCCGCTCCTTCCTCCCATCAGCCCTCCCCCACCTCCCAATAAAGCTCTAAAAAGGTAACCATGGCTATGACTCTTTCAATCAGCACACTCCTCTGCTGGCCTCTTCCCCCATCTTCCCCCCATCTAGTGAGACCCAGAGACTGTTGTTGTGCCCAGATCGTGACCCCCAGAGAGACCACCAAAGACAAGCATGCCAGAATGCAAAAGCAAGGTTTAATTCTGGATATCCAAAAGCAATACAAGCCTAGACAGGGACTTCGTCCAACACGTCCAACACAGTGGAGGCTGGAGGAAGTGCCCACCTGTCTGCAAGCTCAGTTTTTAAAGGGAAAAGTTACAAGGTTACATCATTTAAGGGTGCTAGTATGGATACAATTCTGATTGGCTCTCTTCTAGGGACTTCTAGAAGTTACTTCTAAGGGAGTGGTTGCCCGCCACCATTTCTCATTGACTGCCCTCAGGTGGGGGCATTTCTGTGGTCAGTTACCCTGGAAACCAGGGAGAGAACATTCCATAGTCTGGCAGGCATTACCTCGTGACTATCTTGTGACTCTGTACTTTTACACTTCCTGGTTTCTGGAATCTGAACTGACTGGTTTCAGTAACTAATGGCCTATTCCCAAAAGGAGAAATCTTAGGCCTTAGTTTTAGGGTGAAAGCATTTTGGTCTTATTTCTAAGATGGCTCATTTTGGTCTCACATTTCCCCCTTCTCATGTGCCTAATGGAACCCAATCATGGGTTTTGGACATTTAGCTCTTAAGTATCCCTCTCTAATAATGGCCACATATAGTTAGCCATCTTATCTCTATGTTAGGGAGTTTTCTTTTGACCCAGCATTTCAACCTTTTCTGAACAGGGAACATGGGTAATGTATTCTCTTCTGGAACTGCTTCAAGCTGGCATTGGGGCGCCGTAGTCAAGGGGCCCCAAAAGGCTGAAAAGCTAGTCAAAGACTGGGCAAGGGGGCATTTGTCAGAAGCATGTAGCTGCCTGACCCCATAAGGACAGGGAAGAACCATGTTAGCTGGGCTGGTCCACGTTAGCTTTTAGCAAGTCCAGAGCTCACAGTCATCTGGAGCAGTGGAGTCAGTGACTGAAACTTGAAGGTGACTGCCAGCCAAGTGGAAATCTGTTGAGACAAATTTAAACTAGGAACAGAAGTTAAAATTTATGAACTTATTTGGAACCCTTAGGTCCATACCCTTAGTAATGGGAAAAGCAGTAGTACCAAGACCAGGAGAGAGGAAAAATACCATCTTTAGGAATACTTATCTGGGGTCCTTTCAACCTCTGTGAAGTGGGTCTAGGTTTTTATGGCTCTTTTGATCCTTTGAGGCCTACTTACAAAATGACATAAAAGTTTTAGATACATTAGTATTACCAATCTGTACTGAAATCCATATTGTAGACAAAGCAGGTAATGGGTATCTTGTAAAACAGCAGAAGTGGACTCATACCTTTGAGTCCCAACAAATTACATTTAAATATGACATCTAAAACAAATCCAAAATATTGAACTTGTGACTGAACAGTAAGTAGTCATTGCTCTACCAGCTCATCAGGACTCCTAAATGTTAAGCTCTGAACCAAAGAACAGGAGAGTAATCTGAAACTTATCTCATTTTGGACTCATATCTGAACCTTTATGACTTACTTAAACCTTTATATCTTAGGACATTTTTCTAAAAGTGAGCTAACAAGCTAGCTATAGCCTTGCAGAAGGATCTGGTTTATGCTACCATGCTGACAAAGTTAGAGCTAGCCTGGCCATCAGTACTGTCAGAGATCTGAGAAGGATAAACTATATCTGAGTACAGACAAAGAAGCTTCCAATCCTATAAATTACAGGGACCAATCCCTACCCAGGTCTCCATAGCATTGGAGGCACCAGTCAGAACAGCATCAATCTTCTTCCATCATCAGGTCCATAAGGCAGAGTATTTTTTCTGTGGAATAGGGACACGGAAGACTGACCTTGATCAGGCAAAAGGGTGCAATCAATTCCAGTGTCCTACTGCTTGTCCACAGTCTAGGCTGGGTCCTGGCGGCAGGTCTTGCATTGGGGCATCTTGCCCCGTGGTCAGCATTGTCATATTTCAGGCAGAGACATTGTGGTGCCTCGTATGTAATCTTCTTGAAAGACCTGGGGTCACTGCTAGGATCTGGAAGCCTGTCTGATATAGTAAGCTTTTAGATCAACATTTAAATGCCATATTCTGCAGATCTCTGAAGTATGAGGGCTGTCCAGGTATATCTGAATAGACAAACTTTGTTTCTAATTACTTGTTTCAAGCTCAACCCTGAAAACATAAGCAAGGGACTGAGTAAATGAGTAAACTTACATCAGTACTTACTTACCCTGACTACAATTAAAAACTTGATTACTTATGACTGACTATTTATGTTCTCTAACAGTCTACAATAAGTAGCCTAAAAACAATGCTTTTAAGTTGAAGCTCTTCTAGCATCAAATACAGGTTCAGTAAAGAAACCAAAACAAAATATCATTATACAACATTCTTTTAAGCCTGACCGTACCTTGGGTAAGAAGAAACATTTTTTTAAGCCATTGGTTTTTAACTATAAAAACTGTTCTTAAAAGATTAAGATCTCTCAAATGTCTTCTGTAATATCAACAATAAAGTATCTTCTTTTACTTTAAGGGGGAGAAAACATGGCATCACCACAATCTGTGTAAAGTAAAACCGTAAAACCAAGAATCTTTTTGGTTCTTTTACTTAGAGGCTTGGATGATTTCTTTGACCCTACCTTTGGCAGCACATACTTAGCCTGCCTGCTCCATTTTATTATGGCTGGTGCTTCCAGTGATCATCACATGGCACTGGAATTTTTTAAAACTGCTAAGGTCCACCACTGCAGCTAGACTCTTTTTGGAACTCTAGTCCTGCCATACATTTGCAAACCTCAGCTGTTTCCTATGATTCCTTTATGTTACAAAGTTTAGCTGCCAGAGCAAGATACATTCCTGTGTATAAAAGCATTGATGTGCAGCTTTAATATTTACTAAGTATCTTATTTATTAAACATATGTTGCCATCTATTTAAATTCTCTAGAAACTTGCTGTTGAACACTTGGTAAAGACATAAGTATTAGGTGTTAACCCAAGTAGATCTTTATAACCTTAGTAAAAGATGGCTGCCAGCCACATGGCTGCCCATGAGGTCATCAGTCAAGATGGAGGGAGCCATGTGGTTGCTGTTTAAAGCTCGTTTTTCTAAACAATAATTACTTGCAAACATACATACAGTTGGATCCAAGTTACATATATACATACGTACAGCTAAAGCTTGCTTACATTTTCAAGTCACATACCTGTATACATACACACATAAGCAGTTTGCAGAATCATTAGCCATTTTTAAGATGAAAACCAATAAGAATTAACTTTCAAATCAGTATTTGCAGGTATAAGAAACCATAACAAACAGTTTACATCACATCCCCTCTGACTTTCTACAACCTTCCATGTACCTTCAGTCCATTCCTTTGATCCCTCAGACATTTACTCTAGACAAATTTCACTTTTTTCTTTTCCTCTAAAACAGAAACTCTTACCAAAGCCTTTCTTGTGATTTTCCTCAGTACTCTAGAATATATTGTAAAGTTACAATATTTTAAACAAGAACAGAAATACATGCATATACCATAACAAGAATAACTCTCAATTTGCATCAACACTGTACCACAGACAAACTGTTGGTGACATTCCATTCTTGGAGCCAGACCTTGATCAGGTTTTAGCCTCAGGGCAGGTCTTGGGAGCCCCACCCAACAGCATGGAAGAGGAGGACGAGGAAAGCGGGGGAAAGCATGCACCATGGAGACAAAAGATTGCTGTTAACCTCAGAATTTCAAGAACACAAGAATGGCAGACTGAAAGTGACTCCACGCCCTGGCTGGGCCCACAGACCTGTAGGCCACTCCTCAGCTGTGACCCTGGAGGGGCAGTTAGTTCTCCACCAGCCCCCACACTCTGAGCTCCTGGCGGCTCCTGCTGGCTCCCGCCAGCTCTGCCCTTTGTCCAAACAGGAGCCCAGCCAGAACCTGCCAGCCATATCTGGGCCCCACAGTGCTCACAGCCCGCTCTAGCACAAAGCCATGCCTAGTTCTCATGTAGCCAAGCCTCTACTCCACAGCTTTTTGAGCAAGCTGGGGCCCCAAACCCGCTGCATCTTGGCTCACGGGCCACCTAGCCCTCTCAGCGGCGCCCTGGGGCCCTGAAGTAGCAGCTGTGCAGCCGCTGCCTGCTGGACTCATCACAAGCTTTCTGCTGCCTGCTGCCTGTGCTCTGGTCAGAGAGAGCAAGGAAGCAATGTTAGGTTAGTCTGTGCCAGTTCAACCACCGAAGGGGTCTCCATCCCTTCAGCTGGCAATCAGGCCCACAAGTCCCAGTGCATACACAAGCTCAGGCATAAAACACTCACACATGTGGCCACAGTTCTCACACATTTATACATTTATATAGGTATAACAAATAACACTGACAAGACAGGCAGACAAAAAGGAAGAACAAGGGCCCTACAGATGATCCAGGCAGACGAGAGTCCGGAGAGGGAGCCTCGATTATGCCAAAGACCGTATGTACGGGACAGGGACAACTCAACAGAGTCTTCTGATCCCCACAAAACAGACGGACCCCTCACAGGTGTCCAAACAGATGGACCCCTCATGGGCGTCCTAACAGACAGACCCCTCTCGGGCATCCTATGATGGGGGGACCTGTGGGGACCCCCGCATCCTGATGAGGGGTTGGAATGTCTTCCAACTCCTCCAGGGTCACCTTACAGGTGTGTCCGCCAAGGTGAGCCTGTCAGATTCAACGGCCAGCTTCGGATAAGAAAACGAAAGTAAAAGAAAAGCAAAGACAAGAAAATGGAGCGCTCTTACCGATCGGTGCAGATGGACCTCTGGAGCTCTTAGGGGTCCTGGCGGGGGGTCTCTGGTGATCCCCGGCGAACCCCCAAATGTTGTGCCCAGATCGTGACCCCCCAGAGAGACCACCAAAGACGAGCATGCCGGAATGCAAAAGCAAGGTTTAATTCTGGATATCCAAAAGCAATACAAGCCTAGACAGGGACTTCGTCCAATATGTCCAACACAGTGGAGGCTGGAGGAAGTGCCCACCTGTCTGCAAGCTCAGTTTTTAAAGGGAAAAGTCACAAGGTTACATCATTTAGGGGTGCTAGTACGGGTACAATTCTGATTGGCTCGCTTCTAGGGACTTCTAGAAATTACTTCTAAGGGAGTGGTTGCCCGCCACCATTTCTCATTGACTGCCCTCAGGTGGGGGCATTTCTGTGGTCAGTTACCCTGGAAACCAGGGAGAGAACATTCCATAGTCCGGCAGGCATTACCTCATGACTATCTTGTGACTCTGTACTTTTACACTTCCTGGTTTCTGGAATCTGAACTGACTGGTTTCAGTAACTAATGGCCTATTCCCAAAAGGAGAAATCTTAGGCCTTAGTTTTAGGGTGAAAGCATTTTGGTCTTATTTCTAAGATGGCTCATTTTGGTCTCACACTGTGAGCATGCATGAGCAGGTCCCTTGCCGCCTCTGCTGGACCCCTCATGGTTACCGCCATGATTCTTCACCACAGTAAGTCCACTGTTCTCACAGCTGTAGTCTGAGCTATGTTCTTTGCAATGGACACCCCGGGGGTTGTCCCCAGGCTGTACTGGCAATGGCACATTTTTGTTTCTGTCAAGGAAGTAAATGCTGTCTTGGGTCTACCGGGTGGACCAACTGCAGTGCAGCAGAGTCCTCACCTTTTCTTAAGGAAGAGGAACGGTGACTTGAGCTGATTCATGGATCTCTCTTCACTCTTTGGGGATGCCCAAGATTGTAGTCTGATCCCCGTTTGTTATTTTATTTTTTTATTTTTTTTCTCGGCTACAGCCATCCGACAAAGGGGCAGATACATTGTCGGATAGGGGCGGGCACCGGTAAACCTGGACACATAATAGAGTTACTTTATCTCCAAGCTCTCTGCTAAAGTTCTAAACCCTTCCCCTTCACCACTTCTGTGTCTCCATGTGCAACCTTTTCTGTCTGACTTCCACTGGCGGTGGGCAGGCTCAAGTGGGTGGGCTTGGGTGGTTTCTACAACTCGCCCTAACTCACCTTAACCCCACCCACCCATTCTCAAACTGCCTTGAGAAGCACAGATGGGTCTGGAAGTGGCTAAGATCCATACAAATAAGTTTACAATAATCAGGATGGCTCTTAAGCCAAAAAATCAGCTTATAGTTTCAGACAAGTCTTCCAAAAGCTGTCCTTAAACCATCAATCATCAGGGAAAAAAAAATTCAGGACATGGAGTAAAATCTGTCTCTTGTTCCTGAGACCTCCCTGACTAAAACTTAAGCATCTGGAGAGCAAGGCTCCTGACCCCACAGGCAAAAGAGTCATCTGTGGCATTTATGGTGTGCCAGGAAAGAGATAAAAGCCCAAAAACAAAATTGCCAAGTGCTCGCTGACTCCCAAAAGCTGTTGGGTCCCTGTTTTAAGTGAGGAAAAGGCCAAGGGCTAGGAAATGCCATGCCAGGTGATCAGCAGCCTTGTTAAAAGTGCCACCTAGAAAGATAATGAGTCAGCTGACTGCCCCAGGCACCAAGATGCATGGGTACATCAAGATAAGACCTCCAGCGGACCTAGGCTTGGCTACAGATGTGGCAGGGAACCCAGAAAGCAGCAGGGGAGTGATCAGTTTCTTTTCTTCTGGACACCAGAGCCACTGACTCAGTCCTGGGAGTTTTGGGATGCCACCTCTCCTTTATTGTCAGGTACAGAGGGCAGCCTTACCACCTCACCAGATTTAATTGTACTTTCAGAGTTACTTAATAAAAAAAGATTTCCACCTAAAATAAGACCTCATTGCTTCACTCCAGATCCACTGCCTGTGTTTCTCATGTGCATATAGATAGGGCCCTGATCTTTGCCTTGTCCCTAATTCCAAAAATAAATAAATAAATAAATAAATAAATAAATAAATAAATAAATAAATTCTCATGCACCACAAGCTTTTCTCTTCCCAGTTCCCTGTTCTAACTCACTGTTCAGGTGATGGTGGTACAGGACCACCATAGAACCAGAGTCCAGAGATCATCAAATAAGAAACTGTAGCAGCTAAAAGGTATTTACACCCCCAGACCCAAAAGTATCTGGGCACTACAAAAAGACTTTAATGTAAACATCTATTACTATGAGATGTGTTTAACAATTGATCACCTGTCTCCTAGATGGTAAATTAGTAAAGGAAACAGGTGCATTAAAATAATCTGTCTCTGATAAAGCTTAACATGTTTCAAAATCCATAGGGGCAGGCCAGATCTACCTCAGATAAATGCCAACTCCAAAAATAATAATGATTCTTTTATCTCTCTTAAGTTTTTTTTGTTTTTTTCTGTGTCACCAGCATCTTGTCAAACAGAAAGTTCCCAGCCACAGCCAAGAGGGATACATATCTCCATAGCAAATGGATGACAGACAGCATCCCACAATGCCTGTCTACCTCGGAAAACTCCCTTTCTCCATTCCCCCCAGAGCCAACCAATGCCCAAAAGTCAGCTGGAAGCAGTTTTTGAGAGGAACAATGCCCCTAGTACCATCTACCTGCTTTTTTTTTTTATAAGGGAAAGTCTGGGATGTAAGGATTCTGTCCTTAATTACTTCATCAGCCTTGGATGGCTTCCCAGCCTAAAAAGCGGGTGGGCCCTCTGTGTGCTCTCTGTCTCTCTCCTTTCCGCTCCTCCCTCCCATCGGCCCCCACCTCTCCCTTCCCCTGTCGTGTCCCCCCCCCCCCCCCGCCAATAAAGCTCTAAAAAGGTAACCATGGCTATGATTCTTTCAATCAGCATGCTCCTCTGCTGGCATGGCCCCCGCGAGCGGCGACCAGCCATGAGGGGCAGCGCTGTAGAATAAACAACACAGAACAGTTACCATTATAATTAAGTTGAGATATTGTACTATAAATTAGTTTTAGAATGCTCTGAATTATAGCCTGTAGGGTATACTCTAACATATGAGAGTAAATTTTAAGATGCCAAGAGCTCAGATTAAACAAGCATATAATAGTTTATTTGGCAAGACTGTATGTTTCATCGGCCAGAGATTATTGAATAACATAATATGCAAAACTCTGTCATATACAGCTTGTAAGATGAAGACTGCTGCTGAAGGTTAATATGTTCTCCCAAGTCACACTGGCTAGAATCCTGTGGTGCAGTTTCAAAGTGAGTGTATGTGAGCGAGTAAGGCGCTTTGAGCTGTGGAAGTCAGAGGGCAGCTTTAGGAACATGGTTTCAACTTTCCACTTTATGCGGTTTGCATTTCCTTTGCTGATAGTAAGCTTCAGACTAGCTGGCCCTCAAGCTTCTGACCAGTTCTCCCGTCTCTTGCTCTCTCCTCTTACTGGTAAGAGTGCTGGATTCCAGATGCAAGCAGCTGCATCTGGCCTTTTACCTGGCAGGAAACTCAGGCTTCTAAAACCATTACCCAGTTCCAATACTTAGTGTGGCATAAGGTCCAATGTATGCATAAAATTATTCACTCATTAATACCATATTTACAGAATATACAGTGATTTTCAGAAAGCACATTTTATCCTCTTGACTGCAGTCTAAGCTTTGGACTGCTTGCACGGTCTATTCCTGGGTATTAAGAAGTTGCCATGAGACCCCTCTGAAGGTTAGTTAGGACTATGGAGTTCTGTGAAACTTTCTGCGCTGTCATTTCCAGTTTCCTGATCCATTCTTCAGTGCATGGCCCAAGGTGCTCACCAAGGAGTGAGGTGGAGCACCACCTTCTGGAGAGAGACTGTGCTTCTGCGGGTGAGTGCCTACAGCCGGCAGCTGCACGGCTGAAGTGTGGTCTGTGGATTTATTACAGAGTTTATGATAGTGAATGATTTAGTTAATGTGGCAAGACCGCTTCCATTATAGCCCTCTGTTTCCACCTCCTCATAATTTTCTGACAAATTGTCCCTCTCAGATGAAATCTTTCATGCTTAGTTTTAGCCCAGCAGTACTTTTTTTTTTTTTTTTTTCCCACTGACTTTATAAAGAAAAATTTAGTCATTTTTACCCAAATTCAAACAACTCCTGAGTGGCAGTATTTTTTTTTTCCTGAAGTAAACTATAAAAATTCTGTCATAAAAGTAACTATAAACAAATATACCGGCCGGGCGGTGGTGGAGCACGCCTTTAATCCCAGCACTCGGGAGGCAGAGGCAGGTGGATCTCTGTGATTTCGAGGCCAGCCTGGACTACCAAGTGAGTCCCAGGAAAGGCGCAAAGCTACACAGAGAAACCCTGTCTTGAAAAACCAAAAGAAAAAAAAAAACAAAAACAAAAAAACAAACACAAAAAAACAAATGTACCATGTGAATCACGAGGGTCTAGAATATCATCTGTGCTGCAGGAGAGGAACAAGAATGAAGAAAGCCATTTAGAGCCCACCAAGATGGCTTAGCAGTAGAGGGACTTGCCACCAAGCCTGAGGCCCTGAATAAGATCTGCAGGGCACACATTATACAAGGAAAGAGTCAACTTGGCAAACTGTCTCTAGCACACATAAGCAAGCCCTTGAGTGCACACACACACACAACACACACACACACACACACACACACACACAGAGTGGGGAATAAAATGTATTTTGAATGATCCCCAGAGCAAGCCTACTGTTTTCCAGAGAGTGGCCTCAATCAAGGCAGTGAAACACATACAGAATCGAACCGTTTCCACAATAAGTTACTGTAGTGCCTATTTAGTATTTCAAGTAAAAACAGAGGTAGTACTTGGCATATGGTTATGCATGGGAAAAAGAAGAGAACTGGGTA
Organism: Peromyscus leucopus; assembly: GCF_004664715.2. Classification (NCBI taxonomy): domain Eukaryota; kingdom Metazoa; phylum Chordata; class Mammalia; order Rodentia; family Cricetidae; genus Peromyscus; species Peromyscus leucopus. The sequence continues at coordinate 22,975,914 of NC_051077.1, read as the reverse complement.
GTTTACAGTGTCCGTGTTATAAAGTCAATGAGCTTTAAATGTTTCCATTTGTCTTTTTCTGCTTTGACAATGTAGAGTAGAGCTCAAATAGAAATAAACCAGCACACACTGAATCTGAATCATTTGCAAAACTGTGTCAAATAAGTTTTGAATAGAGAACACACTCTATAAATCAGGCTCAACTGGATTAGGAAGCATTTGTTATGATTTTGAATGCATAGCCTGTATTTTCAAAATCATTTTATTTGGCTCCTGGCTTTAGGCAATTTTATTTTGAAACAACAAACTTTGGTCTATTTCATTCATAGGCAACCTTTCATCAATTTAATAAGTAGTCCATGACAAAATAAATGTTGAAAAACAGTGACAAAAATTAATCTAAATTTAATTGAAATGATATTATATATAAAATTTCACTATTGATATGAAACAGCATACTTTGAAAATTTATGAACCTGATATAAATAATTATTTTTTTATAAATTTTACTTTTTAAATATAATCTGATACTTTATTCATATTAAAGAATAATTTCATTGAGCTTCATTTGCATTAAGTTTCAAAACTAAAACCTTTAGTTTTGCATAGTGATTAGTGGTATTTTATGTAACATTAATGTATTTACTATATTTTGCTAATTTCAACATAAAAATGTAAGATTTGGGGAGACAAAGCCAAGAGTATTTTTTAATTTGCATTTAATCTTTATTTATTTATGTATCTGTAAATTGGGTGAGTGGCATCTCCATGGGCACCTGTGGCAGTCAGAGGGCAACTTCAGGGAGCAGGCTCCCTTCTTCTGCCCCCAGTACAGAAGGCAGATCTCTAGCAGTAAGGATTGAACAACAGCTTAGCTTTTTCGTTGTCTGTTTGTTTTTGTTTTTTCTTTCTTGTGAGTTATCTTGCTCACCAGAGAAATATACCTTTTATTCCTAGAATTCATAACTTTATTCACTTCTTCACAGTATTTCAACATAACAATCAACTGAATCTTGGGATATAACTTAAGGGAGGTAACATGGGATTATTTGCCATTGAAGCTAAAAATGCAATCCTCTTACAATAATCACCCTCTAAAAACCATACTTTGATGTTGTTTTTAAACTTAATGATAAAAATGCTATTATTATTACATAAAGGAATGGATGCATGAATTTCTGATTGCTAAAAGCTAGGAATGATTTAATTATTAACAATGTAATGCATGCCATTTAAATTTTTCATAGCACCATTAATCAATGCATGGCAATTGTCATATTAAAATACTACTTACCACTCATTCAGAAGTGCTTGCTTCTATATGACTAACACAATGTTAAGAGGATGACATAAGTTGGCAATTGCCCATGCAGTTAGGTAGAAAGCATGCTTACCTGGTAAACATAGGAAGATAAGTGTTTATCCATATGAATGCCTCTATCAAACATACTTAAGCACAGTGGCCATTGATGCATCATGTTATCTGTACTTAAGGTAACTCTTTGTTTCAATTACTATTATATTATTATATTCATAAGTTAAATTAACTTATGCAAAAGCATGCAAATACCAAAGGGTGCCACTAGAATGTAAACACAGAGTTGAGATGCTATTTCTTGTTTGCATTTCATTAAATAGATCCAAGATTACTTCTTACAAAGCAAGAAACATTAAAAATCCGATCATGCCAGCCTTAAATATCCAGGTTTTTCAGTGATTCAACATCATTAAAGTGGTTAAAAATGAAGCTATATTTCTTTTTTTTTTTTTTTGGTTTTTCGAGACAGGGTTTCTCTGTGTAGCTTTGCGCCTTTCCTGGAGCTCACTTGGTAGCCCAGGCTGGCCTCGAACTCACAGAGATCCACCTGCCTCTGCCTCCCAAGTGCTGGGATTAAAGGCGTGCGCCACGAAGCTATATTTCTTAAGACATCTAGATTCATATTACATAGGTTTGAACAACTGTTAAAACGTGCATCGTTTCTCCTGCTTACATTCTTGCCAGCTGTGTCGAAGAGTTTCTCTCCCTTCACCAGCTTTCATATTCCTGACAATAACTGTGAAGCATGAGATGAGACAGAATCTCAAATAGTAACAACTTGCATTTTCCTCTTGGCTAAGGATGCTGATCATTTTTTTCAAACATTTTTGGTCATTTATTTTTCTTCTTTTTAGAATGGCCTTTGACTGACTACATGTTCTTCTGGTTTTACTCTTTTATTTTTGGAGTAATAAACAGATTCTAGACAATAATCCTCTGGCTGATTCGGTAGGGGTTGGCAAAGCTGTTCTAACATACTCTAAGCTGTCTTTTTACTCTGCTGATCACTTTTTCTGCTTGGTATAAACTTCTCAATTTCATGCAGTATCATTTGTCAGTTAGTACCTGCATGAACTCAGAAGAGCTTTCTATTTTGCAAGGCAGGCAAGACTACTATCAGAGTCTAAATGTGGAGATAAAGGCAAACAGTTGAGAGTAGAGATGAACGAGAACTAAGTAGAATGGCATATATGTATGAAAACCCACAGTGAAACATTACCTTGCATACAAACTTCAAAAAGTTAATTTCATAATTATTCTACTTCATAGTCAAAAATAGTTACAATTCATCAGTGTGGACTAAGCTAGACATAGAATACCTAAACCATAAATAATTTTGGCTCTCAGTCATAGAGGCAATGAGCTAAAATTCTCAGGACCACGATGTGTTCATTTTAAGCATCATGGTGTTTAATTTACAACTCAATATTATTTTTTATAGGAAGAAGCTGAAACAATCAACAAAACTTTCATTTCCAGTTGGCTATCTTCTGATTGCCTCATGTTAGCATCTTGAAGTGAGAGAATACTGATATGTTCTGCAATTAAAATATTCAACCACCATGTGTATGATTCAGACTCTTGGTTAAATAAAAATAAATCCAGGAATAGGAGGTAATATCATTCTGCAGTATGACCTGGTTTACACATAAGTTACTTGCCACCATTTTCTCTAATTCGAATTTTATCTATTTTGATCAAAGTCTAGCAAAATTATTTTCTTATTAGCTTCTAATATATGTTTATTTTTTCATATTAACTTTAAAAACTAGTAGGAGATGATGTCTTAAGTTTTTTATAGTCTAAAAGAATCCAAGGGCCTCACGACCATTCGTAATACAGTTTCCATCTTTTCTGAGATTTGGGTTTCCTCTGAAAATTTGCCTACATAGTTCTCATTGCCAGTACCTATTTAAGTCATGGTTCTTAGAAGGCTTCTTGAGTACCAGCTTCCCTCGTTTAATGGAAGACATGTACACTTCCTACTTTACAATCCTTTTCATTATTTCAGGTTCTCAAAAGAAACAAAGCCAATCAGATACAGAGAGCCATCAAGAGGAAAAGAGGTTTGTAAGGCACAGACTCACATGCCTATGCAGGGGAGACTGGGAAATCCAGTCTTGAGGATTAATCTTCTGAATAGAGAATGAGCTAAGAATGGATATCACAGCTTCCTCTTGAGGAGCACCTGCTTGTGGGTGGGACTCCTTCTTTGGGGGGATGTGCTCAGGTGTCCATTCTGTTTCTTTTATGATCTTAACTGATTAGGGGAGGCCCAATTACCTCTTCCTGCCTGCCTACCTTCTGCTCTGATGCTAGGTTTTCCATCCTGTGCCTAGCCTCCTCAAGCTGGGTTTAGTTGCTCTGCTGGCTGCTCCCCTGCATTCCAATTTTTCCATTATTGCTCCACCTTTCCCAGTATGTTAAATTTACTTCTTTATGTTGTATTTACTAGTACTGTATGGTGGAGGTCCTGAAACCAAAGCCTGCATGTTATTTCTGTTTACTTTTCTGTTGTCAATACTTTTAATATAGTTCAACACAAGTTTGTTGTTCAGTATAACCGTTTTAAAAATTGCCTCAACTAGACACTGGCATTGCACAGTGACCTGCTGTAAGTAAGACTGATGGATACAAATTTGGGCTGGGGATAAATTGAATCACTTTGCAGTTATAACTGTAATGAAAGAGAATGTGTACAAGATGTAACATTTTTAGTTATAATTTTAAAACATTGATTAAATAGTTACCATGGAAGACAACACAAGCTTAGGACATGGAGTCAGTTGCTTCTAACTAGATCTGACCTGAAGGCCTCTTTCCTGTGGTCTAGCTCCCATGTTACCAGCACACTATGTGAGATGCCAAGGGAGGAACACAGTCAAACAATGAGATAACACTAATGCAACACAGCAAGGACCAGCATGACAAGACATCATTAAAGGTGCAATAACTAACGGACATTCACACGCTGGTGGCAACCAACAGCCATCGAATGGGACTTATGGCCCATTCAACAAGGGGCAAATTAGGCTTGCCTAGGACTACCAACGTCATGGATCTTACAGAAGAATCTAATACCACCACTTTGCTAAAGCTGTGAAATTCCTTACTGCATTCTAAATCTCATCCTGATACCCACAGAAAGATGCAGCTACCACACAGCTTCAAAGAAGCCTCACTTTATAGCAAATGGAGATCATAATGAAATTCACAACTGGGCACAATGCAGAGATCAACACATAGTAGGGTGCTCCTTCCCCAGTGTGTACAGCACATCCCCAATGTATACACCACATCTTCAATGTATATACCACATCCACAATGTATATACCACACAATGTATACACCACATCTCCAGTGTACAAACCACATATCCAATGTATATACCACACTCACAATGTATATACCATGTCCACAATGTATATACTACATCCACAATATATAAACCACAGCTTCTACATGTATGGCTTAGGGAAGATTGTGCAAGGGGGTTGGAAAGATTATAAGAGACAGAATACCAGGAAGTCAGCTGTGAAACGGTATCCCAAAAATGTCTACAAACACAATACCAGAACAATGGGTATGTTAATAGAACTGCTAATGTGCAAAGAGGCAAATTTTACTGTGTATATACATTGTGGATGTGGTGTATACATTGTGGATGTGGTATATACTTTGTGGATGTGGTGTATACATTGGGAATGTGGTACATACATTGTGGATGTGGTGTATACATTGAAGATGTGGTGTATACATTAGGGATGGGGCACCCCACCCTACTATCCCCATTCCTAAAGAAATACCCACAGATAACTAATGACTATAGGAGAGGGAAACTTAGCCTCTCCCAGGGATGAGCCCTGTCCTAGTTAGGGTTACTACTGCTGTGATGGAACATCATTACCAAACACCTTGGGAGGAAAGGGTATATTTGGCTTTCCCTGCCTCATCACTGTTCTTCAGAAAAGGAGTCAGAACAGAAACTCAAACAGGGCAGGAACCTGTGGCCTCAAGCTGATGCAGAAGCCACGAAGGGGTGTTGCTTACACACTTGTTCCTCCTGGCTTGTTTAGCCTGATTTTTTCACTTTTTCTTTATTTTTTTTCCTTTTTGCTTTTTTAAGTTAATGAATGAATGGAGGAATTAATTAAATATTTCCCAGTCCAATCACAGTTTCTTCTCCTTCCCTCCTCTCTTCTCTGTCCTTCCCCTCATATTCCCTTCCCACTCCATCCACTCCTCCTTTCTCTTCAGAAAATACACATTTCCCATGTATATCAGCCATCCATGTCATATCAGGTTGCAGTAAGACTAGGCACTTCCTCTCTTATTAAAGCTGGGCAAGGCAATCCAATAGGAGAAATGGGTTTCCAAAGCAGGTTACAGAGTCAGAGACAGCCCCTGCTCCCTCTATTAGGAGTCCCACAGAAGATCAAGTCACACAACTGTAATGCATGTGCAGAGAGCCTAGATCAGGCCCACACACATTCTCTGGTTCAGTCTCTTGGAGATCCTCTCTGTGAGCCCCAGGTAGTTGATTCTGTGTTGTTGTTTTTTTCTGTGATGTCCTTGGCCCCTCCGGCTCTCATAATCCTTCCTCTCCCTCTTCCTCAGGATTCCCTGAGGTCCACCTAATGTGTTTTGCTGTGGGTCTCTGCATCTGTTTCTGTCAGTGGCTAAGGGAAAAACTCTCTAATGACAATGGCCCTAACCCTGCACAAAACTCAAGTCCAAGTAGATCAAAGACTTAACCATAAAACCAGATATACTGAACCTGATAGAAGAGAAAGTGGGAAATAGCCTTGAATGCGTTGGCACAGAAGACAAATTCCTGAACAAAACACCAACTTTGCAGGCACTAAGATCAACAATTAATAAATGAGATCTCATGACTGAAAAGCTTTTATAAGGCAAAGGATACCTTCAATAGGACAAAAACAGAAACCTACAGAATGGGAAAAGATCTTCACCAACCCCTCATCTGAGAGAGAACTGATTTCCAAAATATACAAAGAACTCAAGAAACTAGACATCAATAAACCAAATAATCCAATTAAAAAAGGGGTGCAGATCTAAACAGATATTCTCAACAGAGGAATCTCAAGTGACCTAAAAACACTTAATGAAATGTTCGTTATCTTTAGCCTACATTCTTATAGAACCAGGACCACAAGACCAGGGGTGCCCCAACCCACAATGGACTGGCTCCTCCCACATCAATTACTAATTAATAAAATGCTCTGTTGCTTGGCCTACAGCCCTATTTTATGGGATGTTTTCTTAATCGAAGTTTCATTCTCTTAGATGATTTTAGCTTGTGTCACATTGACACAAAACCTCCTTATTTCTTATCCAATAGAAAGTGGTCAGATCTGAAACCATATACCCATGTACAACAAAAATTGGAGCCAGAAAGTTGTATTTATATATTTGTGCGTGCCATATCCAATATATGCATATATAACAAAAAAATAATCAAAGAACAACAGGTTATTAACTTGAGATGGAGGCGCACAAGAGGGATTGGAGAGGGGGAAACCTCAGAGTGATGAGAGAAAAAAGGGACGAGGAAAGTGATGCAATTCTATTTTAATCAAAACTCCATTATCAAATTTTAAAATATGGAAATAACCATTTATTAATCTACATTAACCACACATATTAGCAAAATTATTCTGTTAAACACATGCAAACAGTATGCAAATATCTATCTAATCACTGCAATTAGAACTTCTCTATCTATATAGCTTCTTTGTAACCTTTACAGGCTTCTTTTCTTGATCCTTATAAAGTAGATAATAGGCTAATATTTACTGTAATCATCCCTTACCATACTTACTCCGTTCCCCAACTATGTTTTTGTATTTATTTATCCAACCTCCTCTCTATTCCCTTCTCTTCTCCTCTCAACCATTAATACTCATTATTCTACAGTCACATAGACTCTTACAGAAAGTGTCCGATCTATTTCCTTTACAACCTCTAGTTTACATAGCTTTAAAAAATTTACAACATTTTATTCATCTTTAAGTTGGAATAATAATAATAATAATATCTATTGCAGAGGCTAGAGAGGTAGTTCAGCAGTTACAAATACTGTTGGCTTTTCCAGAGACCTGGGTTCGATTCCTAGCACCCACATGATTGTGACTCACAGTTATGGAACTTAAGTACCCGGGAACCTAATGCTCTTTCCTGGCTTCCAGGGGCACCAGGCATACATGCATGATAGATTCACATGCAAGCAAAACACAGATACACATAACATATGTTTTTAAAAATTCAAAAGAGTAATCTGTTGCATAAGTGTAGCACCCTTTCTTTCCATTCATCCATCAATGTATCTAAGGCTGGGTCCATATTTCAGCTATTTTGAATATACATTTTAGTTATGTTCCTTCACAAAGAAAGACTCCTAGGGGATCTAACTGCCTTTATTAGTTACCGTCATGTCACTAGATAAACTTACCTGAAAGAGAGAACTTAAGGGAGAAAGATTTATCTTGATACATTTAGATTCATTTTCAGACTTTCCATCTGTCATAGAGGGGAAGGCATGGTGGAGTGACCCTGCCTCTGGCAGTACAAATGAGTGGCAGATGCTATTCGCAACATGGTAGACCATTATGCCATAGAATGAGACAGAACCAGGGACAATGTATAGCATTCAAAGGTTCACCTCCAGTGAGAAACTTTCTTCAGACTGGTCTCTCCTGAAAGATCCACAACATATCTCAAATAGTGCCAGCAGCTCAGATTACAAAGTACTCTTTAAGGGGACCTGTTCAGATGTTCCATTACTTAGTAGTGATCTTCATTTCTATACATCTCTCTCTAACAATGAAATATATCATGATTTACTGTGTCACTCTATTGTCTTCAAATCGATTATAGCTATTTAAAATTTATAGATCCAGTTCCTTGTGGTAGTAATCTCTCAGATCAAATCGTATGAGAGCAAGCATAATCCATGGCAAAGCCAAATGTGATCTATTTCATATTAGCATATTTAATTTGTGGTATTGGAATACTCGCCATGTCCTTGTCCTTTTTTAAACTGCTCTTTAGTGTGTGAAGCATGGGGAGCATGGGGGAATGGAGAGAGATGTCAGTAGTAAGACAGGAAAATCTACAAAGACAAGTGGACCAGTGCATGTAGAAGTTACAAAATATAAGAAAAAAGAAGGAGAAAAGAGTCAGGCACCTAGGTTCTTTTCATCCTTTTGCCTCCATACAGGAGAAAAAAGTCCATCTAGAATTAAGAAATAACTAATACGTGTGCAGTTGTCTTACCTACTGTTTGACTGTTGAAGACTGCAAGGTCTCTCAAAAAGCCTGGACCTAGAATATCATTAGAAAAATAGAGCAGAAATATGTAAGTAAATGTCCTAATTCCTTCACAATAACTGTTAGATATTGAATAAATGAGGTTTCCTTTGCATGCTACAAAGAGATGTCAGTTCATTATGATGAGCTTTAAGAATTCATTGGCATTCTGAAGCCCTGGATAAGGTCACTACTGCTGGGATACAAAATGGAAATTCTTTTCCGTGATTATTGACTATGGCTGGGGATTAGAAATATCTGGAGAGCCAGGCAGAAACTTTGTTAGTCAGGGGAACTATTGTACTACATTGGCTATGATAAAACTTTAATATATACACTCCACAAGTATTAACTCTGTGGACTATGTATTGGACATCAGGAAACCAGGCAGACCAATGGCCACAGTCATGAAGGGTAAGGAAATATCTAAGATAAATGATTGGTATCTTTGTGATATATCCATTTCCACTACTTTTTTTTTAATTAAGAATTTTTTCATTCATTTCACAAACCAATCAAAGACTCCCCTCTTCCCTCCCCCCATCCTTCCCCTTCTAACCCAACCCCCACCCACAAGAAGGCAAGGCCTCCCATGGGGAGGCACATTCAGTAGATGCAAGTCCAAGCCTTTTCCCCTGCCTCAAGGCTGCACCAGGTGTCTCATGATAGGTAGTGGGCTCCACAAAGTCCACTTATGCACTAGACATTGATTCTGGTCCTACCACCAGGGGGCCTCCCAAGCAGATCATGCTACACAACTGTCTCATCATGTCAAAGGCCTAGTCCAGTCCCATGTAGGCTCCACAACCATTGATCTAACTTTCATCAGTTCCCTCTAGTTTTGTTTGGCTGCCCCTGCATGTTTCTCCATCATGATCCAGATGTACTTGCTCATGCAATCCTTCTTCTTTCTCTTTGACTGGACTTCTGGAGCTCTGTCTAGTGATTGGCTGTGGATCTCTGCATCTGCTTCCATCAGTCATTAGAGAAAAGTTCTGTGATGACAGTCAGGGTATTCACCTGTCTGATCTCTGGGGCAAGCCAGTCCAGTGCAGGCACCCTCTCCACTCTTTCTAATAGCCTAAGTTGGGGTCTTCCTTGGGGATTTCTGGCAACTTCCCTAGCACCAGGTTTCTCTCTATCCCCATGATGTCTCTCTCTATCATGGTATCTCTTTCACTGCATTCCCCCTCCCTACTTGTTCTAGCTCAACCATCCCATTCCCTATGTCCTCATCTCCTATCACCCACCCTCCATTACCCACCCCTCATCCCCAAGTTACTCATGGAGATCTCATCTATTTCCCCTTCCCAAGTTGGTCCATGCATCCCTCTTTGGGTCTTCCCTGTTAGTTAGCTTCTCTGGATTGTTGCCTGATTACCCTTTGCTTTATATCTAGTATCTACTTATGAGTGTGTGCATACCATGTTTGTCCTTCTGAGTCTGGGTTACCTCACTGAGGATGATATTTTCTACTTTCATTCATTTGCCTAAATTTCATGATACCATTGTTTTTCTCTGCTGAGTAGTATTCTATTGTGTATATGTACCACATTTTGTTAATCCATTTTTAAGTTGAAGGGCATCTAGGTTGTTTCCAGGTTCTGGCTATTAAGAATAATGTTTCTATGAACACAGTTGAGCATGGTCCTTGTGGTATGATTGAGCATTCCTTGGGTATATGCCCAAGAGTGGTATAGCTGGTTCTTGAGGAAGATTGATTCCCAGTTTTCTGAGAAACTACCATACTGATTTCCAAAGTGGTGTACACATTTGCATTCCCACCAACAGTGGAGGAGTGTTCCCCTTTCTCCACATCCTCTCCAACATAAGCTGTCTTCAGTGTTTTTGATCTTAACCATTCTGACAGGTGTAAGATGGTATCTCAGAGTTGTTTTGATATGCATTTCCCTGGTGACTAAGGATGTTGAGCAATTCCTTAAATATCTTTCAGCCATTTGAGATTCTCCTATTGAGAATACTATGTTTAGCTCTATAGCCAATTTTTTAATTGGACTGTTAGGTATTTTAATGTCTAGTTTCTTGATTCTTTATATATTCTGGAGATCAGCCCTCTGTCAGATGTCTAATTTCTTGGGTTCTTTATATTATCTGGATATCAGTCCTCTGTCAGATGTGGGGTTGGTGAAGATCTTTTCCCATTCTGTAGGCTGTCACTTTGCCTTGTTGACAGTATCCTTTGCTCTACAAAAGCTTCTCAGTTTCAAGAGGTCCCATTGATTAATTGTTGCTCTCAGTGTCTGTGCTACTGGTGTTGTTTAGGAAGTGATCTCTGGTGCCAATGCATTCAAAACTACTTTCTACTTTCTCTTCTATCAGGTTCAGGGTAACTGGATTTATGTTGAGTTTTTTGATCTACTTGGACTTAAGTTTTGTGCATGGTGACAGATATGAATCTATTTTCAATCTTCTACATGTTGACATCCAGTTATGCCAGCACTATTTGTTGAAGATGCTTTCTTTTTTCCATTGTACAGATTTGGGTTCTTTGTCAAAAATAAGGTCTTAATAGGTATGTGGGTTATTGTCAGGGTCTTCAATTCGATTCAGTTGATCCACAGGTCAGTTTTTATGCCAATACCAAGCTAGTGGTATTTTGTTTGTTTGTTTGTTTGTTTGGTTTTTCAAGACAGGGTTTCTCTGTGTAGCTTTGTGCCTGTCCTGGAACTCACTCTGTAGCCCAGGCTGGCCTCAAACTCACAGAGATCTGCCTGCCTCTGCCTCCCAAGTGATGGAATTAAAGGTGTATGCCACCACTGCTTGGATCCAAGCTGTTTTTATTACTATAGCTCTATAGTAGAGCTTGATGTCAGGGATGATGGTGCCTCCAGAGATGGTTTTGTTTACAGGATTTTTTTTAACGATCCTCAGTTTTTTTGTTTTTTCCATATGAAGTTGAGTATTGTTCTTTCCAGGTCTGTGAAGAATTGTGTTGGGATTTTGATGGGAATTGCATTGAATCTGTAGATTGCTTTTGGTAAGATTGCCATTTTTACTATGTTTATCCTTCCTATCCATGAGCATGGGAGATCTTTCCATTTTCTGATATCTTCATTTTCTTTCTTCAGAGACTTAAAGTTCTTGTCACACAGGTCTTTCATTTGCTTAGTTAGAGTTACCCCAAGGTATTTTATATTATTTGTGGCTATTATAAGGGTGACATTTTTCTGATTTCTTTCTCAGCTCATTTATCATTTGCATACAGGAGGGCTACTGATTTTTTTGAGTTAATCTTGTATCCTGGCACATTACTAAAGGTGTTTATCAGCTGTAGGTGTTCCCTGGTAAAATTTTGGGGTCATTTATGTATAATTTCATATCATCTGCAAATAGTGAAAGTTTGACTTCTTCCTTTCCAATTTGTATATCCTTCATCTCTTTTTGTTGTCTTACTGCTTTAGCTAGAACTTCAAGTCCTATATTGAGTAAATATGGGGAGAGTGGACAGCCTTGTCTTGTTCCTGATTTTAGTGGAATTGCTTTGAGTTGATCTCCATTTAATTTGATGTTGGCTGTCGGCTTGCTGTATGTTGCCTTTATCATGTTTAGGTATGTTCCCTGTATTCCTGATCTCTCCAAGACCTTTGTCATGAAGGGGTGTTGGATTTTGTCAAAGGCTTTTTCAACATCTAATGAAATGATCTTTTTTTTTTTCTTTCAGTTTGTTTATATGGTGTATTACGACAGACTTTCCTTTGTGGAACCATCCTTGCATCTCTGGGATGAAGCCTACTTGATCATAGTGGATAATATTTTTGCTGTTTTCTTGGATTTGGTTTGCCAATATTTTATTGAATATTTTTGCATCAATATTCATGAGGAGATTGGTCTACAGTTTTCATTCTTTGTAGCATCTTTGTGTGGCTTGGGGATCAGAGTAACTATAGTCTCATAAAAGGAGCTTGGTAAGGTTCCTTCTGTTTCTATTATGTTGAAGAGTATTGGTATTAACTCTTCTTTGAAAATCTGGTAGAATTCTGAATTAAAACCATCTGGTCCTGGGCTTTTTTTGGTTGGAAGACCTTTCATGGCTGTTTCTATTTCCTTAGGGGTTATTGGTCTATTTAAATTGTTTATCTGGTCTTGATTTAACATTGGTATATGGTACTTATCCAGAAAATCATGCATTTCTTTCAGATTTTCCAATTTTGTGGAGTAGAGGTTTAAGAAGTTTGATATGATGATTCTCTTTATTTCCTCATTGTTGGTTGTTATATTCCCCTTTTCATTCCTAATTTTTGTTAATTTGGATGCTCTCTCTCTCTCTAACTTTTAGTTAGTTTGGATAAGGGTTTGTCTATCTTGTTGATTTTCTCAAGAACAAACTCTTTGTAACATTGATTCTTTGTATTGTTCTCTTTGTTTCTATTTTATTGATTTCAGCCCTCAATTTGATTATTTCCTGGCATATATTCCTCCTGGGTGACTTTGCTTCTGTTTGTTCTAGAGCTTTCAGGTGTGCTGTTAAGTCACTAGTGTGAGATTTCTTCAACTTCTTTATGTGGGCGTTTAGTGCTATGAATTTTTTTCTCAGCACTGCTTTCATAGTGTCCCATAAGTTTGGGTATGTAGTATATTCATTTTCACTGAATTCTAGGAAGTCTTTAATTTCTTTCTTTATTTCTTCTTTAACCCATTGGTGATTCAGTTGAGCATTATTCAGTTCCCATGAGATTGTAGGCTTTCTGTAATTTTTGTTGTTGTTGAAATCTAACTTTAAGCAATGCTGGTCCTGCAGAATACAAGATGTTATTCCAATTTTTTTGTATCTGTTGAGATTCACTTTGTGACTGCGTATATGGTTGATTTTAGAGAAAGTTCCATGGGGTACTGAGAAAAGGTATATTCTTTTTTTGTTAGGGTGAAATGTTCTGTAGATATCAATTAAGTTCATTTGAGTGATAACATCTGTTAGATCCCTTATTTCTCTGTATGTTTCGAGCTGTCCAGTGGTGAGAGTGGGGTGTTGAAGTCTCCCACTATTATTGTTTGGATTTGATGTGTGATTTAAGCTTTAGTAATGTTTCTTTTACATATGTGGGTGCTCTTTCATTTTGGGCATAAATATTCAGAATTGAAAGTTCATCTTGGTGAATCTTTCCTGTAAAATGTAATGTCTTTCTCAATCTCTTTAGATTGATTTTAGTTTGAAGTCTATTTTGTTAGATATTAGAATAGGTACACCAGCTTGCTTCTTAAGTCCATTTGATTGGAAAGAATTTTCCCAGTTTTTACTCTGAGGTAGTGTCTATCTTTGAAGTTGAGGTGTGTTTCTTGTATGCAGCTGAAAGATGGGTCCTGCTTTAGCATCAATTTTGTTAGCCTGTGTCTTTTTATAGGTGAATTAAGTCTATTGATATTAAGTGGTATTAATGACCAGTGATTGTTAATTCCTGTTATCTTTTTTGGTAGTGTGTGTGCATTTCTCTTCTTTAGGATTTATTGCTATGGAGTTATCTATTGCCTGTATTTTCGTGGTTATCTGACTTTATTATGTTGGAATTTTCCTTCTAGTTCCTTCTGTAGGGCAGGATTTGTGGATAGGTATTGTTTAAATCTGGTTTTGTCTTGGGATGTCTTGTTCACTCCATCTATGGTGATTGAAAGTTTTGCTTGGTATATTAGTCTAGGCTGGCATCCATGGTCTCTTAGTGTCTGCATTACATTTGTTCAGGACCTCCTGACTTTCAAAGTCTCCATTGAGAAGTCAGGTGTTATTCTAATTGGCCTGCCTTTATGCATCTCTTGGCCTTTTTCCTTTGCTGCCCTTACTATACTTTCTTTATTCTGTAAGTTTATTGGTTTAATCATTATGTGTTGAGGGGACATTTTGGGGGAGTCTAGTCTATTTCGTGTGCTATAAGCTTCTTGTATCTTCATAGGTATTTACTTCTTTAAGTTGGGAAAGTTTTCTTTAATGATTTTGTTGAATATATTTCTGTGCCTTTGAGTTGGTATTCTTCTCCTTTTATCCCTGTTATTAGTAGGTTTGGCCTTTTCATGGTGTTGCAGATTTCCTGGACATTTTGTGTTATGACTTTTTTGCTTTTGGTGTTTTCTTTTTTTTTTTTTTTTTTTTTTTTTTTTTTTTTTTGTCTTTTGGTGTTTTCTTTGACTGAGGAATCTATTTACTCTGTTGTATCCTCTACACTAGAGATTCTGTCTTCCATCTCTTGTATTCTGTTGGTTATGCTTGCATCTGTGTTTCCTGTTCTTTTACTCAGATTTTCTATTTCCAGCATTGCCTCTGTTTGTGTCTTCTTCATTGTTTCTACTTCCATTTTTAGATCTTGAACTGTTTCCTTCACATGTTTAATTGCTTTTTCATGGTTTTCTTGCTTGTCTTTAAGGGATTTATTGATTTCCAATTTTTGGTTTGTCTCTTCCTCAATTTCTTTATTGATTTCTTTCATTTTTTTTTTTTTTTTTTTTTTTTTTTTTTTTTTTGGTCTTGTCTCTTCTCAAGATTTCTTTATTGATTTCTTCCAATTTTTTGTTTGTCTTTTGCTCAATTTTTTTAAGGGAATTTTTTATTTTTCCTTAAAAAGGACTCTAGCATGTTAATGAAGTTATTTTTTAAAGTCGCTTTCTTCAGCTTCTTCAACATTGTGATGTTCAGGTTTTGCTGTTGGAGGAGGGATAGATTCTGGTGATACCATATTGCTCTTTGTGTTGTTGTATGTATTTTTGCATTTATGTCTGCCCATCTCTTCCTCTTAAAGGTGCAAGGGGTGCTTGTGTCTGAGTGAGCTGCTATTGGTCCACTGTGTGCTTGCTGTGTCTATGTCTTAGGGAGCCCCCTGGGTCTAATCTTACTTCTTGATCTAATTGGAGCTTGCAGATTCTATATTTCAGGGAGCTGCTCTTCGCCCAATCAAAGCTAGTTGATTCTGTGACTCAGGAAATCGCTCTTGGTCTTATTAGGGATCTTGGTCCAGTTGGAGTTGGTGGATTCTGTGTCTCAGGAAGTTACTGGGGTCACAGGTGAATGGGTATTGAGGTAGGGTGTGGGTCTTGTAGATTGCAGGGTCTGATGGGGGATTAGTGGGAGAGCCTGGCCTCAAGGAGTTTTCACTGCTGACCAGCAACTGGGGCAGAATTAGGTGGGGGTTTTCAGGGACTGGCTGTTTCCCAGGTCTGGGTCCTAGAGGCAGGACTCTCTGGTGGGAGAGGAGTCACTCACCTCTTGGTCCAATGGGAGCTGGCAGATTCCTTGTCTCAGGAAGTTACTGGGGTGGCAGGCAGATGGGTATTGGGGTAGGGAGGCATGGGTCTTGTAGACTGCAGGGTCCAATGGGGGGTTTTGGTGAGGGAGCCTGGCCGCAGGGAGTTTTCCCTGCTAGCCAGGAACTGGGGCAGAGTTGTTTCCAAGACTTGATCTTTGAGCCCTGCTGCCATTAGAAACAAGATTGTCATATGAAAATTGAAACACAAATGAGCTTATTGCCTTACTCCCTCACAAGACATTAAGCTGGAAGAATGACATAATTTATGAAGCTTAGGTTAGACTCTGCTGCTCACTCTCCTTTATCTTAGTGCTATTTTATGGAACAGATAAAACAGTTTAAATCATTTTCAGAATTATATAGGGGAAATACCTTCTGTCTTACTTAAATTTTAAAATCTCTGTTTTTGTTCTTATTTTTTTTAAACATTTTGGGGAATTTAATATAGGAAAGTTAAATTTGAACGTCTGAGTTAACTGCTCAGTTTCTTTTTTCCATTTAAAAATGCTTTGGTTACTTGACCCCAGCCAATGGTGCATTCTCCAATTCTCATTCTGTTATTCTATTATGATCTGTTCTTTTGATCCTTATAATTTTCTCATATACAGATCACTTCATTTCTTTTGTATGCTCTGTCTCTCTCCTTCCTTCTCTGTCACTCTCTAAGTCTCTAAGTATGTGTCTGTCTCTCTGTTCCTCATCTCTGTCTCCATCTCTCTCTAAGTCTCTAAGTTTCTCTCTCTCCTCTCTCTCTCTCTCTCTCTCTCCTACCTGCACACACATAGGCATACTGATACTCATTAATTCATTGTTTTTACTTTTTCAGTTATTCTAATACTTAGGTGCATAATTTAAATATGTAGTCACCAAAATGTATCTTTAAACTGTTTTTATTTTCACCCAGAAAAGAAAAGGATGCATCATCTTGGATTTTGACTCTTTCTTATATGTTTGAACTAGCACACTGAAAAGGCCAATAGTCAATAACTAAAAATATATCCTCAATTTCTCTTCATCACACCCACACCCACACACCATATATATATATATATATTATATATTATATATATATATATATATATATATATACTCCTAAACCTGGAGATCAGCAGTTGACTGTATTTTCTGATTCTACTAGACTGGCATACCAGCAAGCCCCTAGGATGCTGCTGAGTCTGCTCTTCCAGCACAGCAATTACAGGCACATGTCATGCCTGGCTTTTATGAGTGCTGGGCATGGAACTCAGGTCCTCCAGCTTGGCTGACAAGTAATATACCAAATGAGCTATCCCCCCTGCTCCACATGCTCCTTTTTAAAAGCTGAAATTTAACATCTTACATTTGCTTAAAAGAATTGTTCCTAAGGTTACATAGATTACAGATATATTAAGCCACAGGTATCCTTCATGAGGTAAATTAAGAAATTTCAGCTAAGTGTCCAAAATTAATCAGAAGTTATATAACAAATTTGTAACAGTTAACATCTTCTTCTTAATGCATAAATGTGAGTTAAATGTACAAAATATACATTCTGAAACAAAGTAAGGTGAGAGTAAAACAGAAAAAAAAGCAATTAGTAATGATAATATTCACCGGGAGAGTAATTACATGCATAAATTTCCTCATTTTAATAGACACTTTCATCTTTCTGTACCTAGGGATACATGGAATTTCAAAGCAGAAAGATTTGGTATGGGTTCATTCTGAACTAACGTATTCAGTTTTGCTAAATACTCTGCTCCTTCAGATAATACATATGGATTAATTTTTTAGCTTGAATACAGAGATTCGTGCCCTACCACCCCCTTTTTAACATTATTTTCACAAAAAATCCTGTGTTTGAACTCAAATAGTTTTTCACCAATTACACTCTGAAGAACAGCGAAGAGCATTTGTTAGCTGCTTACTAATAACAGTAAGAAACATTTGCAGTTTCGTTCATGTATATGCCAGTGATACATCATAGAAAGCCTCTTTAATATAAAGCCAGGACATGGAAATCACATATAAACAAAGAAATATGACTTTCTAGCTATAACTTAGAGAGTATTATAAATTGATATCAAACACTTTGGAAGATTGGAAGAATTCATTAGCAGGGGTGGTTACTGTCTTTGTTGCATACACAGTGCAATGAGTGTGCATTTCTTTGTTAACATTGATCATGAGTTTGCTGAATTAATATTAAACAGAATTTTAAGTGAAAACCAAGATGTATAATTTGTGAGTTGGCGTCTATTTTGTGTGTGTCCGTGTTTTGTACTTGCCTAATGATTTACATCTATTTCTATCTCCACATATGTAATGGCCACTTCTCTAAAATATCACAGGATAATATTTATTGTTTCATGAATTTATCTTAGTTTGAGAAATGGCTGTCATCCCTGCAAACTCCGAAATGGGATTTTATTATCGTATCAAGAGTAATTTTTTTTTTCTTGATATCGAGCCCACAGGTACTGTCTTATGACCCTGGTGTTTAAACTCAGAGGCAAACTTTGATGAATGGTCAATACAACTGTCATGGATACCTAAAGACCTAATGCCTATTGAAGTTTGTTTGTTGTTATTTGTTTGTTTTGTCTATCCATCATCACCCATGTACTTTGGAAGCCCAGTCATATCTAAAATGTTACGTAATGATCATAGGAACAGAATTACAAGGGTAAAATGAATTCACTATTTAAAGTCATCACAGAATAAAATTATCTGGAATATTGTATGACATAGGTAGACACTACTCCATGTGGTGCTCTGATTAGACTGGAACTGTCAAAGTTTACCTGTAAACATTCACCACGATTCCCAACACTATTCACTGACCTAGTCTTAATTTGAAAACAGGCAATAGAATTTGACAAACAGAGAGAATTAGGAAACACAGCCTATGATCATAATGTCTGGATAGCATGGTTAGACACAATGTCACCATTCTTTTCCCAGAGAGTAGATTCTTTGTGGTATCTCTTATCTTCTTTATACTTGTTTACTAATAAACTTCATTTAAATTTCCTTCCAATACTTCAATGTTCAATACACTTGGTTGGAATTGTAATCTTTAAGATATTATCCAGCTTGTTACAATACTTATTACAGAGCAATTAGTCACTTAAAGAGAAAATTATCCATACAGGATAGGGTTTCAGGCTTAACAAATTATTATATTACTGTATTCACATTTTCTAATTCCTAAATGTTTTATTCCAGAAAGTAATATATGAAAATGTAATATTTGGACAGTTAGTTAATACCTGCCAATTATCAGATGATGTTCTTTTTTATTGATTGTTTTTTTAGTAGCTACTATAATATTATCTAAATTTAGATAGCCTCACCCACTGGGAATCTACTTAATACTCTTATAAATTGGTAATAATTTTCAGCTACATCTAAAGCAGGGTTTGAAAGTTGACAATTTCTAGATGGAAGGAACTTTTCTAAGGATGGTGACTTTGGGGAGAAGAAGCTAACAACCCATCTAATAGTGTAGGCTGAACCTCATTTTGTCATTATAGAGTTATACAATAGATTGATCAACATGCCTTTGGAAGTATAGTTATTTTAGCATAGATTTTTCTAATTGATTTTCTGTTTTAACACATACATTCTTGATTATGAATAACTCCCTCACTATCCTTATTAGATAACATTTTATTCTTGCAAATAACTTGCTTCTACATTCAAAACCATTATTAATGCTATTAAGTTGCTTGATTGGAATAACATTCTGCTTAGATTCCTAAGGAAATCTAGAATTAACTTACTATTGGTTTATTGTTCATTTGATGTATACTAGTGAGTTTTATTTTAGGAATGACTAGTCATTAAATTAGATCTTTAACCTTAAATAAATCAAATTGAAAGCATTTTATGGTAATGTCTTCTGCAACAATGTTTATTTGATTACTCATGTATTCAATATCATGAATACATTTTATACCCCTGTGTGTCCTGATAAGTATTTTATTCTCATTTCATTGTAATTGGATTGAATTTGCCACAGGATATCCTAGTAACAGCAATTTTTGATCAAAATGTTTTATTAGTATGCATATGATAAAAGAAACTCACATCAAATATTTGTAAAATACATAGATTATTATTTCTGCTAAACTGACTTATAGTAATTAGGTAATGTCTAAAAGTACTCAAAAATGCCTACAGATAATTGCAAAATGATGGTTTATAACCAGATATTTATAATGTTAAGTTGCAGTTTCATATGTGAGAATAGACATTTACTTTAAAGGATGTATTATTTTAATATGAATTATCATTTATTTGATGAATAATCAAATTGCTGTTTCATCAATGATATTTTATAGTGATCATAGGCAGTAGTTAATAAATAAATATCGAATGAACAATGGTTGGGTTGCTCAAATTGCATTTGACTCCCCAGGCTAGTCCTTTCTTCTTCTGATTGAGAATATTTTTTTTAAGTTATAGTGAGCAGAAAAGTGATTATCAAGGCCTTAGGGTGCAGAATTGGTTTTAAAAATTGGAGATTAAAAAACATGTCCAAAACCAAAGTAAAAGAAGAATCTTAGAGTAATGATTGAAATACACCATAGAAGTATGCTGAAACTATACACATTTGCCAGTCAGGCCCTTGGGGATCTCTAAAATCCACCCAGCATCTATGTCACAACTTTTTAGAGGCATTATTATTGAAAACATTTCAAACAACCATCTTCAGATGGTTGTTTGGCTCGAACTGTTTGGGGGGCACCCAGGCAGGGGGATCAGTATCTGTCCCTGGTCTATGGGCAGGCTTCTGGAATCCTGTGCCTGTGGTGTGATACCTTGCACAGCCTTCTTGCAGTGGGAAGGGGCTTGAACCTGCCTAGGCTCAGT
Organism: Peromyscus leucopus; assembly: GCF_004664715.2. Classification (NCBI taxonomy): domain Eukaryota; kingdom Metazoa; phylum Chordata; class Mammalia; order Rodentia; family Cricetidae; genus Peromyscus; species Peromyscus leucopus. Next base: position 22,955,184 of record NC_051077.1, on the reverse strand, counting down.
GTGCTGGGCTCTGCTGACTCCCCATGGGAAACTTCGATTTAGGGGATGTTTTGGGATGTGGGGTGGCTTGGGAAAGAGGGCTGGGGAATGAGAGGAGGGAGGAGGGGGGATCTATGGATAGTATGTGGAGTAGAAAATTTCTTAATAAAGAAAACTGAAAAAAAAACAATTCTAAATATTAAATTAATCAATTCATGAAAAAAAAATAAGAAAAGGAAAACATTTCAAGCACCCAATCTCAAGTACTAGCAAGAGAAACTGAATTTGGAACACAATAGGGATGTAGTTTAAGAACTTGGAAAGCGACTATAAACACATCTGCAATCTGAATATTGAAGGTTGTGAGTTTGCATTGCAGAGCTAAAAGCTTTGCAGGTAGGATTGATACAACAAAAGCATCAACTTATACTGGAGAAGGATTTAGGGGGGTTAGAAGACATAAAATGAACCCATAACCATGCCCATAGAGGGGTTTCAATAACATCCAATAAGTGATACTGATTAATATGACACGTGTATTCAATTGTCTTTACTGACATACGCATGCACAAATAATTATAAGCAATATCACTTTGATTCCACTATCAATAATTATTTAAATTGATGGTAGTTTAAATAATCTGATAAAATATATTAATAGTAGAATAAGAGAAGCAATTAATCATAAACATTGATAACATTTCTAATATATAGACTAATGATGAACAGCTAACTAATCATAAGTAGTAACTATAAGTTTATAATATATAAATTAATAGATGACCTAGAAGAGATTACATAAGAGTAGAGCCCGAACAAAGAAGCACTAGCCCTAAAGGGCAGGCAATAAAGGGGATAAAATCATGTCCATCCCAGGAGGCAGATTACAAAGGCTTTAATGTTGAACATAAAAATCAGTTGATACATTAATAAGAGAGAGTGATGACAGATCCAGAAGACAAGTCATTTTGCAGGTCCAGCTGCTGCTTCATGTTAAGGAGGTCAATCAGCCACAGCCAAGCACAATGACCTCTGACCACCAGAGTCTTCAGTTCCTTCTACAATTATACTGTGGTTACCTCTGTGAGCAAAGAAGCTTGCTAGAAGAGGACTTTTGTTTGGTTTTTGAAGTCTTATAACAATATATAACTTAATTTATTATTAAATATTTGCCAATTTTATTTATGTTGGCTGCACATAAGTTAGTATTTGAATGGCTGAGATAATAAGTGTCTTCCTTTTGTCTTCCTTTACCTTAGGATATCCGTATTATTTCCTCATCTGTAGCTGGAGTTTTCTCTCTGGTCCCGCCAAGCCCCGAAACCCAACAGCCTGCTTATAAAATAAAAACACAGATGCTTATATTATTTACAAACTGCATGGCCATGGCAGGCTTCTTGCTAACTGTTCTTATATCTTAAATTAACCAATTTCTATAAATCTATACCTTGCCACATGGCTAGTGGCTTACTGGCATCTTCACATGCTGCTTGTCATGGAGGCGGCTGGCAAGGTCTCCCTCACTCAGCCTTCCACTTCCCAAAATTCTCCTATCTCCTTGTTCCGCCTACTTCCTGCCTGGCCACTGGCCAATCAGTGTTTTGTTTATACAGAACGATATCCACAGCACTCATCCTTATTCCTTAACATTAAATTACAGATTTTCTGGCAAGTGACAGATGTCCAGTAATTTCATGTAGTTATAGATTCAGGATCCTAATGGCAAAGCATGCAGTTTTGTCACTGTACAATCAACAGTTACATTGCTCATCTTCAAATCTCCTTGAGGGTTGCTTACAGTCTTCTTTTGTAGAGAATGGGCATACAGACCAATGGAATAGAGTAGATAAACTCTTAACTAATCTACAGTGTTGGAGCAATCTAAACTACAGCAGGATGTTATTTAATGTAAGATCTCTGTCATGATTTGCAAGAAGAAAAAGGGAAATATAACACTGAAAAATATTATGTTAAGCAAAGTAAAAAGGACTCAGAATGACAAATACCACATATGTTCTCTTTACTTATTATTATTATGAAACAAATTCTCTGAATAGGTATGGCTATCCTGGAACTTACTATGTAGACCAGGCTGACCTCAAACTTTGAAATCTGCCTGCCTCTGTCTCGCAAGTGCATTAATGGAGTACACCACCATCACCTGGCATATGTTTTCTCATCTATGTTCGAACCCTAGATTCTGATTTGTATGTGTGCATTTACAAATTATATATGCATGTGTATACATATATATGTATAAACATACACACACACACACATACACATTAATACATGTCATAAAATTAGAAAGAGGACCACATAGAAAAACAATGATCTTAAGGGAGCAAAAGAAAGTGATGAAATAATGTGGCATGAAATTTAGAGGATGATATAATGTCATTGGGCCAGCAGGAAACAGGCAGGAGAATGTGAGAGGATACAGTGATACTAAACAATCTTTGTAAAATCAATGATAACCTTTACGTAGCTTATGACAATTTGCTCAAAATTTAATTATTTTGTTTTTGCCAGCTACAAAATTTATTTTCCTATTGCTATAAATCAATAGATGTGTTTACATTATGATATAATTAATGCAAAATCATTGGATAGAGATACAAATTTTCATTAGAAGGTAATTGTAGGTGGAAAATATGACCTACTCCAAAGTATACACTTCAAAAATATATGAATATATTTTACAAATATATTTATATATGAACATACGTATACACATATAATCACATAATAACAGTTAATGAAAAATGAGTCTATGACTTTGAAAGTACAAGGAGGGATACGTGGTAACATTTGGATGGGGAAAGGGAAGGGAGAAATGTAATTATATTACAATTCAAAAATTTTTAAATGGCAAAATTATTTGAGAACAAGCAGACAGAATTTGTAGGATATTTTAAATTTTTTATTTTAATTTACTTAATGGTGGAATCGATTTAATTAAATTTGTTCATTTTCAGTTTACTATCTTGAAAAATTTTCTGAGCTGGGCGGTGGTAGGGCACGCCTTTAATCCCAGCACCCGGGAGGCAGAGGCAGGCAGAACTCTGTGAGTTCGAGGCCAGCCTGGTTTACAAAGCGAGTTCCAGGAAAGGCGCAAAGCTACACAGAGAAACCCTGTCTCGAAAAACCAAAAAAGAAAAAAGAAAATTTTCTGTTTTTTTCTAGCCATTCTGATTAATACTTATGGTGTTCTTATTAGAAACTGCTTTTAATTCATAATGTTTTACAAAATGGCACAAAGTCTCCATACACCTTTGTGCTTTCACATAGATTCCTTGATGACTTTATATGTGTGTGTATCATGACTGTTAACTGATGAATTTGATCACACTATCTAGCACATCTTTTTAATTGCCCCAAGGAGTATCTACATTCCAGTGCCATTGTGGCCTCGCTTGACGAAATTCAGAGAAATCTTGAAGGATCAAGTGCAAAGAAAAAGTTACTCATCTGAAATATTAGAATTTCAAGAGAGTTTGGGCAGCCAAATAAGACAGAGCTTGAGAGCATAGCATCTCTACACATTTGAATTGCTAATTATTCCCGCTTCTCTTTACTTGAAGCTGGCAGGCTGGCTCTGCTCTTTCTGAGATTCTGCTCCCTCCTAACTTCTACTTTCAGGTGACATCTGAGTGTTCTCATGAAACCAACATTGTCTTTTGTCCCTGAAGGGACATGTTACTTTTGCGCTTCCCAGTCTGGCCCAATACATGCTTGTTCTTGTTCTTTCCCTTCCTGGAGTGCCTTAGACTCACTGCATCTTGCAATATCCAGTCCCTCTGGTGGATGAGTCCCGCTTACAACACCCAGTTTTTCTCACTCTCAGCTATCTGTGTTGCTTTTGCTTGGACCTGAAATGGCAAAGGCTAAGCTTGCACTCTACTTCTGAGTGCTGTTAGTTACTGTGATAGCTCACCCACGGTCATGTAACCACACTTAACACAAAACTTACTCTGAAACCTTAGTGGCTGGTGTCCAAGTTTATTCAGTAATTGTTCCTTTTCAAAATAAATATGTATTTTTAGTAATAGTGTTACTTATAGTAACCACTGATTACAAATTTCAGAATTCTACCTTGTGAAGAAAGAAAATATGCTAGGTCAATAAATACAACAGCAGAGTGAAATTATTTACAGAATTTGTATGACCAATATGACCAATACACTGGAATTGTGTTTGTCCCTTCAAAATTTAGAGTTGAAGATCCACAATAATGTCATAATGATCCTCTTTGTAGCAATAACTCACTGAATAACTGTTGCTGGTTGCTTTTACACTTTACTCTTTGGGTCGTAGGGGGCCCACCACCCAGCTCCCAAATAAACACATGGAATCTCATTATTCCCTTATGAATGCCCAGCCTTAGCTTGGCTTGTTTCTTGCCAGCTTTTCTTAACTTTAAATTATCCCATCTACCCTTGCCTCTGAGATTTTCTTTCCTTTTCTTACTTCTCTATATCTTGTTTTCACTCTAACTCCATGGCTGGCTGTGTCGCTGTGTGGCTGACCCCTAGCATCCTCCTCTCCTTGTTCTCCTGCTCCTTCTTTCCCTCCTAGATTTCTCTTTCTACTTATTCTTTCTGCTTGCCATCCCCTCCTACCCTTTCTCCTGTTCGCTATTGGCCATTCAGTTCTTTAATAAACCATCAGGTGTTTTAGACAGGCCAAGTAACACAGCTTCACAGAGTTAAACAAATGCAGGCTAGAAGAATGCAACACATCTTTGCATCATTAAATAAATGTTCCAGAGCAGAAATAAATGTGACACATCTTAAAATAATAATCTATAATAAATAACTATTTCTAAATTATCTGTTGGTTATCTTGAAATATTTTAAATAGTTTATCCCAGGGATTACTCTGTAGAATAGAACTTAATATAAAAGGCCAGAATAAAGCTGTACTGGCAGAATATTCAGCTAACACTAGTGCTCGACAAGTGTGGCAGAGTCAACTAAGACTCTTCTTGACAAACATAAATAATACTGTTGCATTTGCTTGATAGGTGATCGCAAGCTAGTCATAATTTATAAATAACACATATTAGGATACTTCGGGAATGATAAGGAGAAAATATATTTATGTATTATAGATTAATGAAATTCATTTCTTCATTTTTATTTTGCCCCTAGGCCTTTTAAGAACATGTAATTTCTTATGAGGGTTCAAATAATTATTATAATACTATAACAAGTATACAAATATCTTTATATACTAGAACACAAAGAGATATTTATTTTAATATCTCTCAGATTAAGCATTTGGCAGATTAAAGACATCGAACTATTAAAATTGTTTATGTCTTAAAAGCCTAAAATCAGTCATTGCCTATTACACAGTTAATGTGAATTTATGATTCACAAAATCATTTTCCTATAATTAGCATTCCTCATAAGAATTCCAAAGATAATCACTTTCAAAGTGCATTTCACAAATTAGAAACGAGTTTCTACAAAGAGAATCTAATATATTTAAATTTAATTATTTTTTGCAATAAAGAAATGATTATGGGAATGCTTGAGGAGTTAATGTCAAAAGAGTTTATCTAAGCCTTCAATGATACACATATACTGGCTGCTAAAAATGTACTGTTTGTAATGGGAGACATATTTAACATTCGGATCTCATGAGGCAATTTTGGTAACACTGGGGCAAAAATTAGATACATTTTTCAAAAGGTAAGTGTATCAAAAGTAGACCTCTCAATTATAGATCCAAGTGCTTCTGTGAACAGGTATGATTATCTAACAAGCATCCCTGGAATAAGGCTAACACACCTTACTGGGTTTCACTACCAAGTGATTGAAGCTGACAGCCCTATGCTATTTGCAAAGAGGACTTCACTGGGAGTTAGGAACAGATGCTGAACAATATGGTGTATCAGATTTCACACTGCTCACGCATGCCAGCTCCTGGAAGGTTTTATGAGGTCAGAGGATTAGTAAAACTGTAGTCAGCAGGAAAACAGGGTTTGTAAGTAGAGAGAGCCAAGCAGGTGTGCTGTGATGAAGTAGGCATGGCTTTCCCCCAGGTGTGTCTTGTTTACCCTTAGCTTTTGCCAGTAGGAGAAGAAGGGGAAAATAAGGCTTTGATAATTCACTAAAAAAAAAAAAAGATTTTGTAAACATTGGATAGGAAATAAACATGCCTAATCTTAATAGTCTGTACACTCTACATATTAATGAACATAAGAATGATGTCTGATGTATATTCATACAGAGATATGAAGCATGAAATATGTGATAAATAATGCAATTTTGCAAATATATTCTAATATAATATTGGTAAAAATACTATATTTGAAATTAAGATTTATAAATCTTCTATGTAACTGAACTCTTCATGCAACACTAGGATTTTCAGTCATTTTATAATTTCAATTTGGGGACATTTTCCTCAACAAATAAAAAAAAGTATTTGTTTTTCACTACAACACTGGAATTCTTATCTCATATTGACAGATCTAGAAATCCAGATAAATAAAAACACATCAATACTACATAAGTTTTTGAGACTTGTGATGATAGCTGCCAATGACAGATATGTGAGGCAATGACTCTATGCATGGTATATGGTAAGGTAGACCAACTTGACACATCACTTAAAAAAATTCACTTGAAGGAGAGATTCAAGATGGCAGAGACAAGCAGACACAGGTAGGCCTGTGGCGGCGGCCTGCAGCGGTAGACGGGTCCGGCGGCAGTGGCCGACAGGGACATTTAGGCCCGGTGGCAGCTGGCGGAGACATTCAGGCCCAGCGGCGGCCCACAGAGGTGGACAGGCCCTGCGGCGGAGAAAAGCAGACGGAGGTGGACAGGACCGGCAGCGGCGGCTGACAGAGACATTCAGGCCGGCGGCAGCCCACAGAAATAGACAGGCCACGTGGCAGAGAAAGGTGGACGCAGGTCGGCGACTCGCAGAGGTGGAAGGGCCCGGTGGCAGCGGCCAACAGGGACATACAGGCCCAGCAGCAACCGGCAGAGACATACAGGCCCGGTGGCAGTTCGCAGAGGTGGATGGGCCCGGCAGCGGTGACAGGCAGAGGTAGGTAGGCCCGCGGTGGCAGCCGACAGAGACATACAGGCCTGTTGGCTGCCACAGAGGCAGACAGACCCAGCGGCAGCTGACAGGGACATACAGGCCCAGCGGCAGAGACAAGTGGACACAGGTGGGCCTGCAGTGGCAGGCCACAGGGGTGGACAGGCCCGGGGACGGAGAGGGGCGGACACAGCTTGGAACGGGGACGCCCCTAGCCCCAACACCTGGGGAAGAGGCTATTTCTGTGGGTTGGAACCAGGGCGAGTCTGGACACTCAGTCTGGGGACAACCCAGGGCCCAACTGCTGATCCTGTGAAACCCAACAACTTGGAGGTGTTGGTGAGACTACCCTGCTCAGCTGAAACCCATCTGGGAGAGGATTCAGATGCCTACAGTTTGAAGTCTGAAGAAACAAGATCAGCTGAGGAGTTGACAAATGAACAAAACGTGACCTGGGAACACAGAAGAAGGCGCTACCCAGTCACTAAACCAGATCACCAGAATCATAAGTATATAATTCACTGACTGAAATCAGCTGTCCCTGAAGAAACAGCCCAATAGCACCAATTTAACCAAGAACCCCTACTAAACCAAGACTAAAAATTAGAACAAGAGAGGCACTCTCAGACACAGACACCACCTGCACCACACAGAGGAAAAGATGAGTAGACGCCAGTGCAAAAATACAGGCAACAATATAAAGACTTATATGGCAACATCAGAACCTAGTGATTCTACACCTGCAAGACCTAAACATACCATGACAGAAGAAACAGAAGAGACCAACCCTAAAAATGACTTTAAGAAGATGATAGAGGCCCTTAAAGAAGAAATAAAACATTCCCTCAATGAGGAAATAAAAACTTCCTTAAAGAGGAAATGAAAAACCTTAAAGAGAAATAAAAACTTTCCTTAAAGAGGAAATGAAAAACTCTATTAAAGAGGAAATAAAAACTTCCCTTAAAGAGGAAATGAAAAACTCCATTAAAGAGGAAATAAAAAACTCTCTTAAAAAAATGGAAGAAAAAACGAACAAAAAATGGGAAGAAATCAAATCAAGCCAAGAAAAAGCAATTAAACAGATGAAAGAAACATTCCAAGATCTGAAAAATGAATTTGAGACAATAAAGAAAACACATTCTGAGGGAATGCTGGAAATAGAAATCCTGACAAAATGAACAGGAACTACAGAAACAAGCATAACCAACCGATTGCAAGAGATGGAACAGAGAATCTCTGACACTGAAGACACAATAGAGAAAATAGATTCGTCAGTCAAAGAAAACACTAAAGACAAAAAAGTCATAACACAAAACGTCCAGGAAATTTGGGACACCATGAAAAGACCAAACCTAAGAATAATAGGGATAGAAGAAGGAGAAGAATACCAACTCAAAGGCACAGAAAATATATTCAACAAAATCATAGAAGAAAACTTTCCTAAAGAAAGAAATACATATGAAGATACAAGAAGCTTACAGAACACCGAATAGGCTGGATCCAAATAAAAAGTCCCCTCGCCACATAATAATCAAAACACTAAACACACAGAACAAAGAAAAAATATTAAGAGCCGCAAAGGAAAAAGACCAAGTAACATACAAAGGCAAACCCATCAGAATAACACCAGACTACTCAATAGAGACTATGAAAGCTAGAAGATCATGGACAAATCTCATGCAGACACTAAGAGACCACGGATGCCAACCCAGACTATTATACCCAGCAAAACTCTTAATCACCATAGGCGGAGTAAACAAAATATTCCAGGATAAAACCAGATTTAATCAATACCTGTCTACAAACCCAGCCCTACAGAAAGCACTAGAAGGGAAAATTCAACCCAAAGAAGCTAAACACATCCATGAAAAATCAAGCAATAGATAATCCCACACCAACATACACTACAGAAGAAACAAGCTGGTTTAGCTATCCTAATATCTAGAGAAAAAGGATGTTTCAAAAGAGAAGAAGTCTTGTGGCAATGCCTCAGTGGTCCAGGTAACTACAAGAACTCGGAAAAGTTGGTTGAACTTGGGATTGACTGGGAGGCCAAAGATTTAAAAAGCAGAAGATTCTCTCAAGACATAAGTTGTGTGATAATAGTGTGTTTTGTGTGTGTGTGAATGAGAATTTGTAAATGTTAAATTCTAGGCTTCGACAATCATTGTCAGTGCAGACTAAGCTGCAAGTATGTATGCTTTAAAACTTAAATTATAAAGCTAGTTACGTCTTTCTAACAACTAGTTTTAATGTTTATGAGCATATTTTACCTACACTACCTTTTCAGGATGTTGAGAAAGCACAGGCTGGAGACTGGGGGCTAGATGGTTTTGAGGAAGAGGTCTTGGTGGACTCTTTCATAGAGCAAAGGGAAGCAATGCCTTCTGGGAAATGAGCTAAGTTTTAATCTAGTCTTTAAGATTAGAAGTCAAAAACAAAAATATTAAGGAAAGGAAAACCTAATTGATCTTTGAAGTATTGTTATGTGGAATTGAGTGGGACTTTTGAGGCCTTTCTTCCAGAAAACAAGGACTTGGTTGTCAGGCCTATATTAGGCCTAAATCTTGGTGCCATGTAGTTGTACTTAAATCATTTCAATGGAAAGTGTCTTAGTGATTGGAACTTCTAGTGCAGTTTGGAGTTCTTCCATTTGAAAAATGTGATATTTGCATGGGATTGTTTGAATCTTGTTTTCTAGTCCCTCCCCATCACCACCCTCATAGTCTGAAGGTAGATTTTTCTCTTGATAAAGGAACAAAAAGGTGAACATCTTGTTTGTAAATAGGTATTTAGTAACTAGTGGTAAACTTGAAATGGTAGAATTCTTTAAAGCCTAATTCTAGATAGCCTTAAGAAAATGTATCTTAATTACTTTTGAACCTGTATTCACCTAGATTTTTTCAAATATTTTAAGTTATATTTTCTTTTTCAGAGCTGCTTCTTATTTGGGGCTACTTTTTTTTTTTAATTGAGGCATAATTCATAAAAGGGTATATTGTTTTGATGAGACTTTTTACAACTGTGGCTGAATGTCTTTCTTTAGTCTTCCAAGAAGGGCCATTTTACTTTTTTAGAGTTACTTTTAAAAGTCATGAGGTCAACAACTTGGACTACTATGCATGTAAGTGCTAATGCAAATTAAAGCCCAAGTTGACCTCCAGCAGCAGTTCATTCTATGTTGACAGTGAGAGAACACTTTGCCTGTTAGGATATTGTTACTCGTGGACTGAAATGCTGAAGAAACCCCTCCCCCTATTTTGTTTTTTTTTGCAAAAATCAAGGTATATTCTAGGGTTTCCTGGTTGACCTCAATATATAAACTGAGATGATAGTCTTAGTTCAGAAATTATCTGAATGTAGATTTACAGTCTACGTGTACAGCTGGCTAAGTGAGATCGCTTTCACAGTTCTGCATGTATCCCATCGGCTCCCCATTAGTCACTGAACTCTTAAAACTGGTATTGTAACCTTATCACAATGTTTTGCGCCAATTTTATAAACTTTACAGTGCAATATGTGTTCCTTTTCTGAGGCAAACCAAAGGTATATTTCTCAAGGTTCTGCTGCTATCAGCAGCATTGATGGAGGATTTTTTATACATTTGTAATAGATAGAAATAAACCAGAAAAAAAAGAAGAAAAAAAAAGTGGTGGAGGAAAAGGTGAATACTGCAAGAATACTCAAAAGGGCTGAGAGTTGCAAACGCCAAGAATGGCTTTGCATAGTAAATGGAATAGAACAGCTCTGAACTATAGCTTACTTTTCCTGGTTTGGTCTGACAGAATGATTGAATGCTTTTGTACAAAAATCAGAGCTTTAAAAACAAGGATTTGGTGAGATTGTAAAATGGTGTGCCACTTTGGCAAAATAGTTTGGTGGTTGGTCAAAATGCAAAACATTGTTACTCTGTTACTCAACAATTCTACCCTTAGGAATATATCCTCAAACTACTGAAAATGTGCACCTATGAAACACATACATGAAGGTTTACAGCAGTGTGTTGCTAATAGTAAAAAAGTTAAAACAACTCAAATAGCTATCAAATATTAGAGAGAAATAAAATGTGGCTTATTCATACAATAGAATATTATTAAGACATAAAAATGAATGAGAAACTGACAGATTAAATGACTTTGGTGAACCTTCATAATTTCATTTGTAGATCTTTCCATTTCTAATTTATAAATACATTTGGGGTTATAAATTATAAATGTACTGTCTCCTGTCAACATTGTATACTTCTATTTGATGATTTCTGTGTCAAACATTATATGGAAATGTTTCCAAGTATTTTCTGTATTAACTGTGAATGAATAGAACAAAATATATTGCCTGTGATGGAAAAAAAAATTCACTTGAGTTTGACAGAATCGCACAATTATCCTGTTATGGATATTCATCCACATTCTCTGTCAGTTATAAAAAAACTTACATTGAGTATGTGCCAACATTTATTTGAAATATTTCCATTAAGTACTGTTAAACATTATTTGTGTTTTTTCACTGATTGTGGACTTTACATATCCTTTTAGCGTGACATGCTTTTAAGGGCATTAATCATGAAACAATGATAAAGAACTTTGCATTCCTTTTTTAAATTTCATGAAAATAACGCTATTAATGTTAAAGATGGATGATAGATAAATAGAAAGAATGATAGATAGATGATAGATAAATTAGATAGATAGACATATGATAGATACATGGATGGATAGATAGATAGACATATGACAGATAGATGGATGGATAGATAGATAGATAGATAGACATATGATAGATAGATGGATGGATAGATAGATAGACATGTGATAGATAGATGGATGGATAGATAGATAGACATATGATAGATAGATGGATGGATAGATAGATAGATAGATAGATAGATAGATAGATAGATAGATAGACATGTGATAGATAGATGGAAAAATAGATAGATAGATGGATAGATAGATAGATAGATAGATAGATAGATAGATAGATATAGATAGGTGCCAAGTGCAGTCCCAGATCCCTGTAGTATCTTTCATCATTTATATCTAGTGTCATTCTATCTTGTGGGTGGTATCTAGTATACATTCTTATTTTTTATTGAGAATTTTTTTATTCATTCCACATTCCAACCACAGATCCCTACCTAATCCCTCCTCCCTCTCCCTCAATCCCCTCTTCTCTTCCCCAGCCCCTCCTCCTAAAAGGTGTGGCCTCTCCCATGAGGAGTCAGCAAAGCTGAACACATTCAGCTGAGGCAGGACCTAGCACCTCCCCCTGCATCAAGGCTGTGCAAGGTGTCCCACCATAGACAATGGACTCCAAAACTCCAGTTCATGCACCAAGGATAGATCTTATTCCCACTGTCAGGGGCCCCTCAAACAAACCAAGCTACAAAACTCTCTCACCCACGCAGAGGGCTCAGTCGAGTTCCATGCAGGCTCCACAGCCATTGATCAAAGTTCATAAGTTCCAACGAGCTTGTTTTGGTTGTATCTGTAACTTTCCCCATCTAGTGCACATCTTATGATTTGAAGTGACTCTTCTGTGTTTGGTCTATTTGCATTTGATTTTAACAATGGGTGATAGCTCTGATTTCAATAATATATCAATTTTGGATACATTTGCTTTGTTTGTGTGTTGGTGAATAATAGTTACAATCAATTTCCATATAGTGAAAGATAAGTGTGTGATGATATGTACAAATAAAATTAAGCTATCCATGGTAGATATTAAACATGTAAATTAGCAGATAAGCTTTGTCCCAAGGCGTGAAAATTACCTTTAGTATGATGATAGTATTATTTTCATACTTTTCACGTATAAATTATTTTTTTAGGAGTGTGCTAGAAAATGACAGAAAATGTATTAGTTTATTCCAAAAAGGTTCTGAGCTGCTGATTAGAAGTTGGTTACAATTTAGAGAATAGAAGACTGCTTTCTTTCCAGAACTGTGAGAGTCCAGCTCCCACCTTTTGAAGGGTTCTTAGATGGAGGAGAGAGGAATTAAGAAAATATCAGATAGAAAGAGAGACCTAAGCCAGGCACACCTTTAGTCCCAGCACTCGGGAGGCAGAGTCAGGTGGATCTCTGTGAATTTGAGGTCAGCCTGCTCTACAAAGCGAGATCCAGGACAGGCACCAAAACTACACAGAGAAACCCTGTCTTGAAAAACCAAGAGAAAAAAAAAGAAATTAAAAAAAAAAAAAAAAAGAAAGAATGAGAGACCTGACCTAGCCAATGAGAAGAAAGATGAAAACACAGGATATCTTTGGGAGGGCCTGGATCAAAATGGAACAGCCTCATCCTTTATTGAAAAGGGCTTTCATAACTTGCCAAGGGATGAGGAAAAGACCCCCCCCCCTTACAAGATCAAAGCACACCATGCAGACAAGTGTAGACCCTTCCAAACACTTGATAACCAGACCCATGGATACATCATCCCATTTGAAGCCCTGCTGGGTAAAGATTCTCTGACCCTGAGTAATTTGGGCCTCCACACAGAACAAGACTCTATGTTTAGTACACATAGTTCAGATACACAAACGACAAGCATACTATTCATAAAGAAAAAAAGAAAAGGGCTACATTGTTAGCTTTTCATAGTTAAAAATAAGATTCTTTATTTTCCAGGAAAGAAATGCTTAAATCTATATATTTCCTAATTTTGCTTTCTATTGCTGAGACAAAACTATAACCAACAATAGTTTTGGGAGGAAAACATTTAGTTGGATTATCCAGTGTCCAAACTTGCATTGTGGGAATTCAAGAAAGGATGTCTATCAGGACAGAAACCTGGAGTCAAGAACTGAAGCACAGACCTTGGAGACACACCAATTACTGGATTTCTCCCAAAGTTTGATCAGCCCTTTTCCTAATATAAGCTAGGACAGCCTTCCAATCAGTGGTACTACCATAGTGAGAATTAATCATTAATCAAGAAAATGCCCTTAGTCTTGCCTATTGGCCAATCTCATAGAGACACTTCCTCAATCAAATCATTCTTGTCCCAGATAACCAGACTGCGTCAATTGGACAGAAACATAATCAACACATATTGTGACTGAAAACATAGGAAAGAATAACATCTCTTCATGTATGATAATGTGGATGGACCTGAAATTATTTGGGTAAATGAAATGACATTGACACTGGAATAAAAATAAAGTAGATCACAGGCAGAACAGAGGCTGGAGAGAGGGAGGGAGGGTAAAGAAGTTAGTATCTTCCAACAAAATTGTAGATTGACAGCAGAAACAAGTTCCAATTTTCTATTGCACAGTAGTGTGACTATGGCTAATGATGCATTTTATACATCGAAACAGCCTAAGTGAAGTAACTGCCCCAAGAGAACCTGATAGAAATTTGAGGTGCCAATTGTGTTAATTAAATTGACTTCATTATTAAATAATACTAATATATACTGAAAAAGTACAAAACTAGTTAGAAGAGTACAGGGAATTTTCCTTGTTTTATCATTGATTGTTGTCATGGCAACCATTAGTCATATCCTCAAATCACAAGTGATTGTTTTAAATAAAAACATTTTTAAAAATATAAGATGGTTCCCTAACTGCTATGAAAATTGAAATAAATGTAGTATCACTTTCATGTGACTTTGGACAACTTACCCATGATAAATATGGAGGATTAATAAGCAATATATCAATACATTTTAATTTAAGAATACATCAAATTCTCTATATCATATATTATCACTCAAAATATTTGAACTAATTTAAGAAAGTCACCTGCTTGTATACTCACGATAGAATTGGTCTTTTCATACTAAATAACATATATGTGCAAAGAATTGGATAGAATATGAAGATAATAACAAAAAATTTGTGAAAACAATCAATTTAATTGCAGAAATACTAAGGAAGTCCTTTGACCATATGGTCATTGAAATTGGATTATTGAAAAGACATGTTGGGAGCCTGGAGTTTTGGCTCTGCAATAAAGAGCACTTGATGTTCTTGCAGAGTCCCAGCACCCACATGGCTGCTTAAATGTACCATTTATTCTGGGACATCCAACACCATGTAACTGTGATACAAACTACAATTTAGCAATATAGGAAAACACATGTTAACCTGCTCCATATAACCCAAGTAGCTGGCTTATCATTCAGCAAGATTGTATATATGTATGCATGTATGTATGTGTATAAATTCTTCTTTAGATAATTTTAATTCATATAAATTAATAAGATGTACTTAACACACAGTTAAAAATAAAATTTTATGTATACAGAAAGTATAACACTGTTGTTGCTTGACAAGCTTTATTTCCATGCTGATATGCCTCGACTAGATTTAAGCTGGGGTCATATAATGGTAAATAGTTCCCTCTTAGATCAGCAGAGCAGAAGAGATGAAAGATATCAAAATGGTATCTGATGAACTACTTCAGCGTTTCTGTAATTAAATTGATTATTTTCACAAATGTTCTTTATTATCTTGATATCCTATCCTATTCTTTGCCCACATATATTATTTAGTATGAAAAAAAAATTCTATCATGAGCATACAACCAGGTGCTATGCTTAAATTAGTTCACACAATTTTGAGTAATAATACACGATAAGGAAAATTTGACATATTCTAAAATAGAAGAATTCTCCCTTGGTAGGTTATTAGTTCACAAGAACAAATTGAAAAGTAACACATGACACAGAAGCAAATTGAAATGCACTCAGAACCATTCATCTTCAATGTAAAACAAAACAAAATACTTATCAAATTGAAAATACCCAACATGTTTTATAATGAATTGTACTCCTAATCATGCCTAAATGCTGCCTCACTCTGAGACCATTATTAGAAGTATAAATCAAATGGTTTATCTTAATTTCCATAATCAACATCTACAAATACTTTAGAATCATAAGAACACAGCCACTTCATTAATCAAACATAAATTCACAAAGAGAAGTGTATTTATATAACAATACTTACTATATATTTTTCACTGTAATTAATTATAAATTATCTAAATTACATGGATGAGATTATTTCTATAATAGAGCATATTAGTAAGAAAATCAAGTGCATGCATTTTTGGTTATATTACAGATACAGAATATATTCTAAGACTTCTTGAAACATTAGAAGTCAAGATGCAAATCAGTATATACTTTGTTTTATCCTAGAAGCAGCATGTATTTTGCATTCTTCTTGACACTGAAACACTGATAAAAAGCTAAATATGTAAAAATAAAATAGCACTTCTTTACATATTATACTTTACAATTACTTGAAATATAAGAGCATAGACTCAAGTCAATGAACGCTGAAAATACCGTTTACCTTGTGTATCTGTAACCATCCCAGTGACCTAGAGGTTCAAATTTATCAGAAGGTAGTGTCAAAGAAAGCAACCAGGAAACAGTGGCAGCCCAGGTATTTAGTCCACAGGTCTTAGCACAGAACTGGCACAGGAAATGGAAACATGTGCCTACTTATACCAGAGAAAAAGTAACTCTATCACACTATTTTTGTCATCTCTATTTTGTCGTCTGTATAGTTATAAAACATCTTAATATACTTACTGGAGTCCATCTTTTATCGGAAAACAAGGTTATCACCAAATGGAAGTTGCATTTTGTTTGTTTTAACTATTCAATTTTTCATTTTTAAGTTGTACACATTAGGTAGTAGAATTAGAATGAAACCACTTTTTCCATAAGTTCTGAATACATGTACAAGAAATATGCTAGTTACAGTAAATTATGTGTATACCACCTATTCCTACCAATATTTATAATAATAAAAGTAATAATATTAATTTAATATATATTTATCCATAAACTAAGTACTAATTAAGTGTTTTTTATCAGCTTGGGAATATTTACTTATGTATTGTGTTTTCATTAAATCAAAAATTTAAGTCACCTACTTGCTTTCAAATATCTGCTGTGTTCCTGAAATAATTTTTACCATGAAGATTAGGAGTTGAAAGCTTAGGAGACAAATAAAGAATCTATATACAGGTCCACTTTTATTTTGTACCACCCACTGTGTAACATTACCTCATCATTTTTGAAGTCCCTGATACCATAACCATCAACTAGCTACCTTAAATGATATTTGTTTTTATTTTATTACTTTATGTCATTTCATTTCATTTACTATTATTATTTGTATCTGTGTCTTTATGATGTGTGTATAAGAGGGCCTGAATGAGTGTGTGTATGTGTGCATGGACATGTACACATATGTGCAGATACATGCACACCAAAACTTGTGTGGATTTCAGAGGGTATTTTGGAGTCAGTCTTCTCTTTGTAACAGGTACTCCTGGGCTCTTATTAAAGCTCCTCTCATTACAGTCATGTCACCCCCTCAAAAGAATGTTTCTAGTGGTGAAAAATTTGCACTTTGCCACATGGTAGGAAATCATAAATTTTTAGTATGGCTAGTTACTAGGTAAAATAAGCTAATTGTTGATAACCTGTATTTTCTAATGAAAATTTCTTCTCTGGATAAAATATGGTTCTCTCATAGGGACAACTTCAAAGATGTCCTGATCATACCAATCCCAGTCTACAACACCTGAACATTAAACTCTACTCCTAGTCAACTGTTCTGAAATTGACAAAATTTGGTATCTATAAAAAGGTTATTGAAATAAGCCAAACCTTCTGGTTTCCACATACCCAAAGCATGCTCACTGAGTGTGGGTACTAACATCGACATGTTTCCTTAGTGGAAGATTTAAATTGATTTTGATGTATTGCTACAGCTGCATATATTCACTAAAATGCTGCTGAACAAGAAGGAATTAATGATTTCTAAAAGTATCTTTTGAAGCATTAAAGGAAGAAATCAATTAAATCACTAGCACTCTCATTAATTGGACAAGTCTTTAAAGGATAGACATGAACTATGAACCTTTGGGACTAAATTCCATGCCCAGATAATTGAGTGCATTGCAAAAAACTATAGACAAGCACTCAGATTTATAGACTTGTTTATTACACATTACAGTCAAGACTGTAAAATGTGCAAACCAGTCTAATTAAGTAAACAACACAATAGGTCATTAACAAAATGTGTTGTTTTTAAGTTTCTTTCATTCTGTTCCTTTAAAACAAATATTACTTTAACACAATAGTGTATTAAAACAGCAAAAGGATATTGAAATATGACATAATTGATATATTCTTCTAATATTATTGTTAGTATTTCTGCTGACATTTTAGTAATACATGGACTTTTTTGTAGAGGGAGACATTTCAGATGTGAAGGAAGTGGAAAGTTTCTAAAATTAAATCAGGAGACCTCAGGTACAGGCAGCACTCTGAAGATTGCTCTAGACACAGGGAGGGCAATTGTACAAAGATGGAATTGACTGGATTGCCTCTGTCTCTCCAGTGATAAAAATTGCTTGATATTGGACAAAAAAAAAATCAGCAATTAAGAGAGCTTGCTTCTCTTCCAGAAGAGCTGAGTTCAGTTCCTACCCCCTCACACATCAGTTTCCTGTCATTGTGGTATTCAGGATATCCAACACCCTCTTCTGCTTTCTGAGGGTATTATACATACTCATATACTTAAATATAATTAATTAGTAGACAAGGAATTCCTTCACATATTTACTAAAAAATAACATTTTTTTAATTTTATTTTATTTTATTTTACAATACTATTCAGTTCTACATAATAGCCACAGATTCCCTTGTTCTCTTCCTTCCTGCCCCCTCCCCTTCCCCCCAGCCCACCCCCATTCCCACCTCCTCCAGATCAAGGCCTCCCCCAGGACTGGGATCAACCTGATAGACTCAGTCCAGGCAGGTCCAGTCCTCTCCTCCCAGATTGAGCCAAGTGTCCCTGCATAAATCCCAGGTTTCAAACAGCTAACTCATGCACTGAGCACAGGACCTGGTACCACTGCCTAGATGCCTCCCAAACAGATCAAGCCAATCGACTGTCTCACCTATTCAGAGGGCCTGATCCAGTTGGGGGCCCCTCAGCCTTTGGTTCATAGTTCATGTGTTTCCATTCATTTGGTTATTTGTCCCTGTGCTTTATCCAACCTTGGTTTCAACAATTCTCGCTCATATAAACCCTCCTTTCTCACTAATTAGACTCCCAGCACTCCACCCGGGGCCTAGCCTTGGATGTCTGCATCCAGATTCCTCAGTCCTTGGATGGGGTTTCTGGCACAACTATTAGGGTGTTTGGCCATCCCATCACCACCAGTGAGGCTACCTGGAAAAATGGGACCCCAAGAAAGACACGGAGAAATGGATGAGATCTACATGAACAGCCTGGACATGAGTGGGAGCAATGAAGGGCGAGGGTCGAGGAAAAGAGAGCGAGATCCTAGCTGGATCAAGAAAAGAGAGGGAGAACAAGGAATAGGAGACCATGGTAAATGAAGACCACATGAGAAAAGGAAGAAACAAAGAGCTAAAGAGGCCCACAGAAATCCACAAAGATACCCCCACAAAAGACTGCTGGCAATGGTGGAGAGATAGCCGGGACTGACCTACTCTGGTGATGGGATGGCCAAAAAATAACATTTTAAGACAACAGTTCTCACAAAGCAACCATGACCATGAATGAATTCAGTGAACTCAGAAAGTTCTTTGTTTAACAAATACTTTACAGAACTCTGATTTTAAAAAATGACAAATACAAGGCACAAGATTTGAAAGTTACAGTCTTTATGCTTTAAAAACAACTGAACTTTTAATGTCAGTTACAATCTGCATATTACACAGGGAACAATGGATAAACAGGAAATATACCAACACAAGTACAATAATAATTGGAACATAATAGGTATTCATTATTTAGTTAGAATAATCCATATATATATATATATATATATATATATATATATAACTGATAAGAAAGTCCTGATTTACAAATGCCTTCTTATATTTGCACATCTGATTCTTCAGCTTCTACTGTTTATACTACCAGATGATGCAATACTGTCCCTTCCAATCCCCATTTTCCACTTTCTGAACATAGTAGTCACATTAATTGCATGCAGCCAAGTATACAAACAGGCTACATTGAAAAATCCACTCACATGGCTGTGAGTTGCCATGGTCTTAATGATTAGTGTGAAGATGATATGTGGTAGTCTAGAAAGTTTCAAATGCCAGGCATATGGCCCCTTCTTTTAGAACCCCAATTTCATTGTTTTTTTTCAAATATTCCTTATTTGTTCAGCTATGGTTTCTAAGTTTGACTATACAAAATTATAAAATTTCTAGATTGTGAAATTTGTGGCCAAGTAAACACCATAGTCTATTCGTGTGATCCAGATATAGTCAAAGGCCAGCCTGTTCTTCATAAGTCAAAAGATATGAGCCTAATCTAATTCTGAGAAGTGGAAGGAGTGTTCTGTTGCCTTGACTACAAGATCATACTTAGGAACCAGGATTAAGTACAGTACCTTTATTTAATGTCATTTTCTCCTAAAATTCTTTCATACTTGTTTTTTTTTTTTTTTTTCCTTCTCATTCTGAACATTGCAAGGACATTGAGGGTATTTATACTAAAAGCATGGTTCTCCACTTAAGGATTCCTGATGTGTAGCTAAAAGCAGGATAAAGCTTGATAGATCTCCCTTCAATTTTATCTGTCTTTCTTGCCTTCAATTTGGGTCCAATTCCAGCTCTACTATGCACACGGGCATGTTAATCACTTACGGAGTGCTCATGCATTCACCTCCAACTTTCAACACCAAATATAAGCAAAACTAAGATATTCCCATTTTTCTTCTTAGCATGAAAGCAATGGATTGCTCTCTGAAACTATCATGTGCCTGGCTTTATTCTCCTCCCACTGCCCTCACATTACTTATGCCTTCTCCTGCCAATTTCCTTCTTCCTCACAAATAGTTCCCTTTCTACTTTTACAGATGATTTTATATCTACATGTATATATGTTAAATCTAGACTCTGCATATAAATGAAAGCACAGTATTTCTCTCCTTTAAACCTCTCTTCTCTAGCATTTCCTCTTCTTCTTGCATGTCAAACACGCATATACAGCTGTCTTCTCTCTAATTTATGCTTTTGATATCTTTGTCACAAGTATGTGGGTGAAATGGATGGATGTGTATCTGAGTCAAGTATTTTACATCACTAGTCTACGTGTCTTTGTACTCTCACAGTATATGCGATGTTGTTCTCATAGCTCTGCACTGCAGTTTGAGATTAGGTATTTTGATGCCTCAAGAATTACTTTTTTTTTTTTTACATATGGTTGTTCTGCCCATTTGGAGGCTTTTATGCTGCCACATAAGTGGTAAGACTTTGTTTTGTAGTTCTGCTAATTTGATGAGGGTCACATTGAATATATCTATCAATTTAGTAATGTAGCTGTGTTCATAGAGTTTCCTGACAAGCCATGAGCACGAGAGGATTTCCATTTTCTAGTATCTTTCAATTTCTTTATTCTGTGTTTTACAGTTTACATCATTCATCACCTGTTTGATTTATTTCTAGGTATTTTTTATAACCATTATAAGTGACATATTTTTTGGTTGTTGTTGTCTTTAATGTGCATGGCTGTTTTGCCTACATGTATGACTATCCACCATTTCTGTGCCTAATGCCTATGGATATCAGAGAAAGGAAAGAGATCCCCTGAAACAGGAATTGCAGATGTTTGTGAGGATTAAATGAATTCTGGGAATCAAACCCTGGTCCTCTATACAATCAGCCAGTGTACTTAACTGCTGAGCCAGCTCTCCAGTCATAGTATTTCCTTTATATGATTTGATATACCTATGAGTTTTCTCATGGAGTCTTAAGTGTCTTTCAAATATGCAATGCTGTCATCTGTACATTGTCCTCTTTCTACTTTTTTGTGTTTCATTATTTTTCCTTATTTCTCTAGATAATACTTTATTCTGTATATGAATGGAGAAAGTATGTACTCATCTCACTTCAGATTTTAGAGGAGATACTTATAGATTTTTATTCCCAGTTAGATAAATGTTCACTGTTAGTTTATTATTGTAATTTATGCTCCTTATAGTTCAACTTTCTTCATAGAATTTACTCTGAAGCTTATTCAATCTCATCAGAGGCCCTTGCCTCATCTATAAAGATGATCGTGCATTTCTCTTCTTGTCTATCTTTATTTGTAGTATGCACTCACTGATTTGCAGATATTGAACTGCTTACATCACTGAAGTAAAATTCCTTCCTGTTGGTGAAACATCTTTTGCACTGATCAATTTCTGATACCTGGATGTCACTTAGAAATCTTTAGTCAATTCTTGACACCTTCCAGAAACAGCAGAGCCCCATAAACATATCCCCAATTGATAAGAATTACACTCTGAACAGGAGCAGTCATCTGATAGGAGCTTAAACACCCCCCCCCTCCCACAGAGTCAAGGGGTAACAACCATCTAACAAAATCATGGAATTTGTCTCATGATTCTTCCTCCTGAACAACAGCAATATCCTCAGCTCCAATTGTAAATGACTAATGGTCCCCAACAATAGTGCCAGTCCCTTGACATATATATGATTGATTCTACATGAACAAACGTAAGGTATCATCAAAAAGACCCCACTATGGACAGACTGCTTGACTATGAATATTTCTCACTCTTTTTTTCTACATATCTTAGAATTCATGTCACCTCAAGTCGTAGAGGATGGTTGCTGTCCTTTGTTTTATTAGGGCTATCATACTGAATATTAAACTGCTTTTCTTAGGTCTCACCATATTACCTGTTTAATTTAATTAGTGGGAGGAGTGGGTAGACTGGTAATCCTTAGTACTAGCACCAAGCACAGTTGTGCAGAATTGCAGCCCTGCAGTATATGTTCCGAAGAACTAGGATCACATAATAAGCCAGTTAGAGTTACTATGTCTTCGCATTGTTTTAAACTGTCCTTCCTTTGGCTGTTTGTCCCTGTGCTTTATCCAAACTTGGTTTCAACAATTCTCGCTCATATAAACCCTCCTCTTTCTCGCTAATTAGACTCCCGGAGCTCCACCTGGGGCCTAGCCGTGGATCTCTCCATCCAGTTCCCTCAGTCATTGGATGGGGTTTCTAGCACGACAATTAGGGTTTGGCCATCCCATCACCAGAGTATAGCTCAGTCCCGGCTGTCTCTCGACCATTGCCAGCAGTCTATTGTGGGAGTATCTTTGAGGATTTCTGTGGGCCTTTCTAGCACTTTGCTTCTTCCTTTTCTCATGTGGTCTTCATTTACCATGGTCTCCTATTCCTTGTTCTCCCTCTCTGTTCTTGATCCAGGTGGGATCTCCCACTCCCCCAAGCTCTCTTTCCCTCGACCCTTGCCCTTTATTACTCCCACTCATGTCCAGGCTGTTCATGTAGATCTCATCCATTTCTCTGTCATTGGGTGATCCCTATGTCTTTCTTGGGGTCCTGTTTTCCAGGTAGCCTCACTGGTGATGTGAGTAGCAGTCTAGTCATCCTTGTTCCACATCTAGTATCCTCCTATGAGTGAGTACATACCATGTTTGTCTTTCTGAGTCTGGGCAAATAGCCAAATGAATGGAAACACATGAACTATGAACCAATGGCTGAGGGGCCCCCAACTGAATCAGGTCCTCTGAACGGGTGAGACAGTTGATTGGCTTGATCTGTTTGGGAGGTATCCAGGCAGTGGGACCGGGTCCTGTGTTCATTGCATGAGTTGGCTGTTTGAAACCTGGGGCTTATGCAGGGTCCCTTGGCTCAGCCTGGGAGGAGGGGACTGGACCTGCCTGGATTGAGTCTACCAGGTTGATCTCAGTCCTTGGGGGAGGCTTTGCCCTGGAGCAGATGGGAATGGAGGTGGGCTGGGGGGAAGGGGAGAGAGGAGAGAGGGGGGAGAACAAAGGAATCTGTGACTGATATGTAGAACTGAATTGTATTGTAAAATAAAAGAAGGGAAAAGAAAAGAAAAAGAAAAAAAACACACAGTAAAATGACTTACTATTTTGGCAAAAAAAAAAAATAAATAAATAAAGTGTCCTTCAATTTGGAATATTCTCACTTGTCAGCCTGAACAGGTTAACATCCTAACATATTTGATGACTTTGTAACACTTGCTCTCAATTTCTTTCTCTTAAAAGTGGAACAGAAGATGTACCTTATAGAATCCCCTTTGTTGGGGAGGTCTATCAGCTTATGAGGGAAGGTGGATGGAGATTAGAAGAGAAAGAAAACAGGTTATTACTGAGAAAGCATCACTCTGCAATGGGATGAGCACAACAGTGGAGGGGTTAAAGGACAGTAAGGAATCCACCTTTCCGTACAGACGATGTATAACCCATGCAACACTGTCTCAAGACAAGAACCATTTCTCCAGAATGACTTGGAAGAACCAGATATTACAAACAATCCATCCTAAACCCACCTAGTAGTTCAGGCATCCACTTACGTTTGCTAGATTTTGTCCCAAACAAAAAAAAATTTGTGGACCAGATAAATTTAAAATGTAGATACCAACTATAGGAGCAATGGTTAGGCTTTCTACAGTCAATCAGAAATCAGACTATATATACCTTCTTGTTTAACTTCCAAAGTTAAGTAAATTTCAAGTCTTTAACGTTTTTTGCGCCTTCCTGGAACTCACTTGGTAGCCCAGGCTGGCCTCGAACTCACAAAGATCTGCCTGCCTCTGCCTCCTGAGTGCTGGGATTAAAGGCGTGCGCCACCACTGCCTGGCCTCAAGTCTTTAGCTTTTAAAGCTGGCAAGATATATCTTACCTTTAAAAAGATTTCCACACATCTAAGGGGAGAACAAAATAATTTACAATTGCACATTTTAAAAATGAAATGCTCTCAGTAAAGGAAAGGAAGAAGTCTCTCCTTCCTCTGTATTCAAAGCAAAATTCATTTTGCATTTTCTATACAAATTCCACTCACAATGTAGCAAAGTATTTTTTACCAGCACAAGCTGATATATGGTATAGTCGTGGGGCCAATGATAGCTAAGGGCAACTGTAATCAAATCTCCAAGGCCCTTCATTGTTGATAGATTGTCGTTTAATTGTCATGACTACTAATGCCCTTGAAATTTGTTAGTACAAAGTAGAAGGTTCTGTTCCAGTATATTGTCCAGAGAACAAAGATAGATTGAATAATAGGTTCAGAAATTGTTACACCTTCTTCCTAGGTCACCAAAGTTGTAACTCCCATTTTTGTGATGTAAAGTAGTTGAATGAATGTATTCTTTGGGAGAACATGAACTGAATGTTATTTAAAATCAGCTCATTTTTTTTTTTCTCACCACAATATTCTCCTCCTTATTTTAGATTATGAAGGGGAATATTTATGCTTGTGAACCCCAAATGTATTCAGGCCAATCAAATATAAAATTGGATTTTTCTATCTATTGGCCAATTATTTTCTTTTTCCAAAAGTCTTTGACATACATTGCTAGCTGTTCTGGGAATTATTTGGGAGGGGGGAGAGTTAGCAATTAGAAAGAATAAATTAGTCACAATTGTTTGGATTCTGCCTAAAATCCTATAAAATGGATCTGATGATACGAAAATAATTTTAATATTACAGTTCTAATAGGAAAACCTACAAATTTCTTCTACTAAAATATAAATGTCTTGTATCTTATAAATAGATAAGAGGTAAGTTTGAAATTAAATTTTCTAATCACACACTCCAATAGTTTTGTTTCTGCATTAATTTATCTGATTTATTTTATGTTGCTTAAACTTCAATAAAATCTTAAAAGGACCAGGAGGCTGGGAAGACAGATGGGTTGGATAAATACCTGCTTTATAAGCATGAAAACCAGAGTCCAAACACTCAGAACTCAAGTGAAAAATGACAGTGACTACAGGCAACTAAGGGATGTTGAGAGCAGAAGAAATAGTCTTCCCTGGGGCAGGGTACAGTGATTGGTTATCCAATACTAAATAGTCAGCCATGAAAATATAGATACAAGTAACATACAGACTGAGCAGGTGAGGAAGTTATATTTAGGAATGTATTAATGTATTTGTTTGTGTCGTGTGTGTGTGTGTGTGTGTGTGTGTGTGTGTGTGTGTGTGTGTATGCTTGAGAATGTGCATGCATGCTTGTGGTGTGTGTGTGTGTGTGTGTGTGTAAGAAATGATGAGAAGAGAGCAATGAATCTGTAAGATGTCAAGGAGGAGTATATGGGAGAGTTTGGAGGGAGGAAAAAGAAAGAGGAAATGATATTATAATCTTAAAAATATAAAATAAATACTTTGTAAAGATAGGAATATAGCTTTTAATCACAAAGAATGCACTTGTGATTCTCATTTTGGAGAGGTAGAGACAGGAGAATCCCTGGACTAGCTAGGTAGCAGCTTTGCCTACTTGTCAAACTCCAGATCCATGAGAGAATACACCTCAAAAATAAAGCTGAACAGCACCCGAGGAACAGCTTCCTTGGGCACAAACACAATGCATCAACTTAGACATTTAGCTCATATTTACTAACTATTTTTTAATGGTGATATCTTTTTTGAACATTGTCATTACTATTAGGTTTCATACAACTGCTGTATTGGATGTGTGCTTCAATCTAATATATGTAAAATTCTGCATTATTCCTCTGCACTGAAAGTTACTCCGTACTGAATGTGACAAAATCAAAAGTATTTCAGTGTATGTAAGAGATTGAATTCATCTGTCAGCAGGGCATAGTATTTAAACATTAATGATAACACCTTCAAATTAATATTTGTTAATATTTGTATTTCTCTTCATTTAAATTTTGGTATCAGTGGAGAGAAAAGTGAATATACTACCTTACTTTAGTATGGATACAGATATATTAAAATTATTAAGATATATGTATATATAATTACCTTCTGAGTTTAATGCTTATTCCATCAGGTAGTAAAATCTTATTGAAGACTGCATAATTTATTACAGCTAATTTAGGCACTTGAGCATTTTATGAGACTTAAAAAGCCTCTAAGGCTCTTTCACCTTGGGAAAGGCAATTGATGTTTCTTTCTGAGAAGAAATTGCTTTCCTTTAAGCATTCCTCATCTATTAGTCTCCCTCTAACAGCAAAGGGTTGTGCATAAAGACTGGAATTAATGATTCCACAGCAGGTAAAACAGTCCATATAAATTTGGACACATCATATTCTCTAGACAAATGTAAGAGCCATAGCAAAAGCATATTCCCAGGTTTCAAAATCATTTATATAAGCTACTATTATTTTAATTCTCTTTTGCTTTTAGGTTGCAAGCAGACTCATGGGGATATTTAAGCCCATAATGCTGCTTCACAGGCTGACATTGTAGATCCATAGTAGTACACTTACCACATATATAGAGGGCACTGGGTTCTAGTTGCAGCAATAATAAACCAATCAATAAGAATAGTTTCTTTTATGAGCACCTCAGTGCTACAAAATACAGGATGGTTTCCTGTGAATATTGGGGAACTGGCAAAGGCTAGAGAATCCAACAGCTTGGTTTTCTGGCACAGTGATGACCCACCATTCCCTGTTATATTATCTCCCTACCTCTATCTTAGAAAATAATTCAACATGAAGAGAGGAATGAAGATGAGGTGCTAACATAAAATTTGAAGAAAAAATATCCTAGGAAATGGACTTTCTACCAATTATCATCACTTAAGAAACTCCCTTATGGTTTGAATTCAGCTTTTCATATAACATTGAAGACGCCAAATCCTGCATTCATGGTGCCTGGAGCTCTCATCTTGTACATCTTTTCACTTTGAACTTTAATCTTATCAGAACAACACAAACAATGCATACATAAACATACACAAACACAAACTCACATGAAAACACATAGTTATAACTGTTTCATAACCTCAATAAACCAGATAATAAAGAACTTAACTTTAAATTCCATAAAGACAAAAAATAGTTATGCCTAAATATACAAAAAAAAATACTACAAACTGAAAAGCACCATAGCAAATCAGAAATTAAAGGTAGGTATAAGTTTTCTTTGGTTTGTGAACATTAGATGTCAGTAATAAAAATTAGAAAGTTTGAGGCTGGAGAGATAGTTTAGCAGTTAAGAGTAGTGGTGGCTTTTTTAGAGAACCCGAGTTTAATTCCAAGTAACCACATGGTAGTTCTCATCTATCTAGTTGAGACTCAACTCCAGTCTCAGAGTAGTTGTCACACTCTTCTGGTCTCCATAGGTACCACACACACAGGTGGTAAACCACATGAACACAACATAAATGCTTACACACATATAAAAAAATAAAATAGAACTGGGATGCAGAATTCATAAAGAATCAGATACCATATTAGTTAGGAAGTCTAGCAGTTCAATTTACAACATTCAGCTACAGAAGACAAAAGTGATTCACTCAAGTGAAGGGTGTCCCTTCTTTTAAAAGACAGTGCATGTGTTAGAATGTGGAGATGTTTAACAAAGAGCTAATGAAGAATTCAACAACTTTATATAATAATTTGCTGACTAGTTAATTTCATATGTTATCATGTCAAGTAGATGAAAACTACTTGACATGTCAAATACTTGTCAATCTCTTTGGATAAGAGTAATTGACTTTCTTAGTTCCCAGTTACAATTTTAAAGTGCTGTATA
The DNA here is from genome assembly GCF_004664715.2 of Peromyscus leucopus. NCBI lineage: Eukaryota > Metazoa > Chordata > Mammalia > Rodentia > Cricetidae > Peromyscus > Peromyscus leucopus. The sequence goes on along the minus strand of NC_051077.1, from coordinate 22,926,613 downwards.
TCAAGCAAAACCAATCAAATTGACTTTTTATTGAAAACATCATTATTTTTTCACATGTAGGCACAAAAATGTATCTGCAATACACAGTAATATATTGTACATTAACCAATGTTATCTTTATAAAGTTTTATTTTTCTAGTGTATGTTTTAATTATGGTTTGTTGAAGTTTGGCATTGGGTTTGAACCATAAGTTATGTGGAAAAATTCTGTGTATAAGTAGATAACCAAAACCAGACATCACAATCATCCAATATCAAAAACCTTTTCTTGTAAAAGCATCTGAGATAGACCAGCAAGATGATGTCGCAGGTAAAGGTGCCGGCCAGGGAAACCTGGTAACTGGAGTCCCATTCTCAGAACCCATCATAATTTCTAGAAGAAAACTAATTCCATAAAGTTTACTTCTAACATATAAATGTATGATAGCATGGGTGCTCACACACAAACATCATATACATACCCAGATCATATGCACATACACAAAATACAAATGTCTGAGATCATATACACACAATTTTTTTAAAAAAGCAACATCTGATACCTATGTAAAACAAATTTTTAAAACATGAATTAAAGAAAAATAATTATGAATTTTATCTTATTAAATAGATTACAAAACCATACATTTAAAATAATATTAGCATCTATGATTTATTGATCTCATTTAATTGCTATGGAAAATATTTATATATGTCTGATATTTAGATTGCATGTGTATAGTAGAATTGATGTCAAATTTTACTTTTTAACAAGAGGTACGGTATGAAGAATAATGACTATAAAGGTATTTTATTCCACAGAATAGGGATGTACCCTGGATTTTGTGGCAAAAGGGAATGAAGGCTGGAGACAAATGCAAAAGTGTTAATCAGAGAGCATTGTAGGAAATGGGAAACTATCCTCGATTACAGACTCAATGGAATTAAATACTCAATGTCAAGGGTACAAAAGAGTGAGAAGGATAGAAATTCAAAGAAATAATACCCCTGGATTTGAAGTTTTTCAAAAGGGCCCAGGGGGCTATCAGAGGTAACTCCTGGGGTCAGGAAAGGACCAATGCACAGAAGGTGGTTTCTCCAACATCAGATGTTATTCTGTAGAGATATATTTTAGAGTTCTGACCACCAGAAGACAAAGTATTAATATATGCATTACACTGAAACTGTTTTTAATCTTTAATAATAAAAGGATTAAATTATATCAAAGCAAATGACGGCAGTCAGCAATTTCAGTTTTCTAAATATCTATGATTATTTTGCATTCTGAATGATTGTATTTGAGAAGATGAAATAAGGAATACAAAGAAATGAAGAAAAATCTCCATTAGTTTTGGGAAATAACAAAATAACAAATATAACATTTTAAATCTACAAATTGTTACTATAGTTTAATTAAAGCAATTTAGGTCCAAAATAAATAAACATTATATCAATACCAAATTCAGATTGAAAATAATAGCTAAGTATGCATCTGTGTTTGTGTGTGTGTGTGTGTGTGTACGCATACAGTTTGAAGATGAATCTTATCTATTCTATGAAACAATGTAAATTCAAATATCTACAAAATGCTTATAAATCCAAAAGTCTTTTTAAAATGTTCTTTGAAAATGTATTATTTCCTTCTACTACCTGAAATTTTTTCTTAGGAAGTTCTAAGTTTCCAGAGAAAGAGATGTTTAAAAATAATTGGAAAGAAAAGATTTTATTCAGATTTCTCAAAAGCTGTGTTTACCTATCAATGTTTCCTGATTTCCTTGCACAGTCAGATACTGGATGCATGGAAATCCCTGCTTTTACAAAGCACTGCTACTAATAAAAGATCTGAAATGGGAGCTGAAATTTCAGGGTATTTCAAATGCCAGCAGTATACATACTGAGTTTAGAATCTCACAAAAAAGGTCATCATCCATCCTATCTAAAATTATGTTTCTTTTTTTTTTTTTTAGCAGAGTATGCATGAAGCAGGGCTCTCAACCAGCCATGTTTAATAAAATCATGACAGGGATGTTTCTAGACCAGAGTGCTGTCTAATGTGCCTTTTATTTATGTTCTGGTTAGTTTTATACTAGAAATAATGTCTAGGTTAAATTGAACAAAAATAGAAGATCCTTCTTTTCAAGGGTTTTGTAGAGCTTCAAATGACAGAGAACACAGAGAAGGACTATTGACTAGGACCTGGGAGTAAGGGTATAATGTTCAAATTTCCTGTTAAATATTTATGTATGCCACCAAATATTAATTATGATGAATGAAACTATTTTACATTAGCCTGTGGCTAACAGATGCTCAGATTGCATGACAACAGAATCAATAATATGTTTTTCATATAAGCTAAAAACACCTTTAAATAATAAACAAAGATAAGAGAATGTAAGGTACATTAGGCACAAAGCATAATTTATGTTGGGATTAAAATATGTGATTAAAATAATGGAAGTGTGATATTCCTTAGGTGTAAAGATCCTTGCCACTCAAACTGAAGCCACGACTTCAATATTTCTGGTTCCCACATAATGAAAGGAGAGAAATGACTCTCCTATAATGTCTTCTAACTTCACCATGCAGTGTAACACATTCACATAAGCTTAAATCTGCACATATATACAAAAATAAATAAATGGGAAAATTTCATGTATTTGTATAAAGAGATTCAATACTGATGAACAATGTTAGCAGTCATATGGCCAATCAATAGATGTTTACATTGCATAAATAAGACACAAGTTATATTATTGTCATTAATATGAATTGAAAATGTAATATACTTATAAGAAAAATAACCAAAGTTCCAATATGTTCTAATAGAGTTTAGTTTCTCAAAAACAAAAGATAATATGTTTGTGCTTTTGAATCTGTATCAGTTTCCTATATCAATAATCATCTTGTTAATTTCCTGTTACCCTGCTGAATTTCTTCCCCTGTGATAGGTTTGGCCTTCTATCCATCTAAACCTCTAGATATTATTTCATGGAATTTATATTTGTGTGTGTATGTGTGTGCTATAACACATTAGCGATTAATTCCAAGTTATTAACAGTGTATTGGTATTACATTGCAGAAAAAAAGCACTTGAATCAACAGAGAGTCCAGATTTGAACTTTCTGCTTCATATCCCCTGTGTCTTCCATCTTCTGTCTTTCTGTTGTATGAGTTGTATGCTGGCTGACAGCTTTTTATACCAATGTGTCTGTCTGTGTGCAACTGTATGTATCCTTCTCTGTGTATCTGTCTGTCTATTGATTGTGTCTGTTTGTTCCCAACAGAGGGTTTCACTCTTTCTTTTTTTAATTGAACAACATAGATAGCATCACATGGGAGTGGGAGAAAGGAGATATTTTACAGAAATATTTAACATAGTTCTCCAAGGGATTAAATGACTAGCTCCAACTAATTTTAACAGAGCCAGATCACAATCATCGTTGTTTATCAATCAGGAGGCACACATACTTACTTTCAACTTCTATGATAGATTTTAGGAAGTTGCTTACAACTTTCGTGTTTACAGCTTTCATAAAATGACACACATGCATTATCTGGGCATGAATGAGTTCATAATTTAAAAAATTCAGCTATGCATTAGCTTACATTGAAAAAAATTGATTAAATGCAAAATCCAAGACAAGTAAGTTTTATTGTTTTAATGTTCTCTTAAAGGTAGGTTAAACAAAGATTTCAGTATATAGTAGGCTAGCAACTCAAGTTTTAAGTGACTTTAGCAGGCCTTACTAACTTTGACCTGAGGTCCAGCAAAAGTTAGAAAATTCTCTTAGAAAGGAAGAGATATTTCCAGAATAGTGTGTGTGTGTGTGTGTGTGTGTGTGTGTGTGTGTTCATGCGCGTGCACACACACACATGCATATGTTTAAGCACCAAGGCACACATATGGAGATCAGAGGACAATTGTGGCACCTGTTCCTTTCCATCTACCTTCTTCAAACAAACTCAGGTCCTCTAGCTTGATAGCAAGTCCCTGAAGTCCCTGAAGCAGCTTGCTGGCCTTTGTTAATATTTTAACATCTCAGCTTTCTGGTGCCTTTCTAGAAAATAATGTAATATTTTAAAATTTGTGTGCAATATTATCTCATTTTGGGAAAAACTATTACCTTTTGCTACTTACTGTTTTTTTTTTATTTTTTTTTGTTGTCATAATTATAACATTTTTTTGATTTTGGACTTGTAATGTGTTGTTCTACTCATTGATGTCTGTAGCAAAATTAAATCCAAGTCTATTCCATATCTTGGTATTTATTGAAGGATTACATGAGAAGAAAACTGTTGTGTGGACAATAGAAAGTTTATACTCTATACTAACATGCTAACGTTACACAGCTGTCTTATGTGGACACATGGACTGCACTTAATCTATAGCTTCCTGATACCTTGAGTCAGAGTCATCCAGCAGTATGTAACGTGAGATATCCCTGCACAGTTTTCAAAGAGAATAGGGTTTGCCCCACATGCTGCTGTCGACGTTTGTGAATCAATTGTCAGTCACTAATCACTACAGCAGAGCTTCACACTTAGGAATTCCACAAATGAATGGGAAGTGTTAGGGAAGCAGTTCACCAGTTGTCAGCAATTTTATTCACTAAACGTTTATTGATTTTCCTTCCATTTCAAGCAATAGGATAGGATTTTCATGGTATTTATTTTTTAAACTGCTTTCTGTGTTGTTGGTATTAACACATAAAGTATATTGTTTTCAGCTTTCACCAAATCTTAACTGTTAGCTCACATTAAATCAAAATCTTAGGGACAAAGTGGCAGTTTTAAATCATTGCAATATTTAAAATGGTTTAATGATACAGGGGGAATTGTAATGTATAGAATGTACACGTGATCCATGATTAGTATGACATCCTAAATCTTTGGTGTTGATAAAAGTATATTTACACATCTGTTCATTCTCTTAGTTTACAAAAAATTCAATTTGCCTATGTTTTTTTTTTTTGTGTTGGTGGTGATATATTGTGCTTGCCTTGAGAATCAGAGGACAGAGCCAGCCACTAAATTAGACATAGAGGCATGACAGTGTTGTTGCACACCCTCAATCCTTATCACTCAGGAGGGAGAGATCCCTCTGGATCTCTATGGATCTCAAGGCCATACTGGAAACAGAGCCAGCCAGTGGTGGCACACACCTTTATTCCCAGTACCAGGGAGCACACATGCCTTTAATCCCAGGAAGTGACAGGGCTGGCTTGAGAAAGGTATATAAGGTGGAGGAAACAGAAACTAAAGCAGTTCAGCTGGGACCCTTTTCGGTGAGGACTCAGAGGGTTTCAGACTGAGGAAAAAGGATAGGCTCAGATGTTGGTGGGTGAGGTTGGTTGTGGCTGCTCTGCTTCTCTGATCTTTCAGGTATCACCCTGATATCTGGCTCCATGTTTTATATTAGAAGATTCCAACAACATCTTTTTACCAAAGTAAGTTGAGTTCTCAATCTTGGGAAACATTGATAATTTTCTCTGCATTGACGATAAGCCAGATACACTGATGCTATGTATAAACTGTAGTGTATCTGTTGAACAACTTTTGAATGGCCAGAATTTTGTCAGTATATAATTAAGGATAAAACAGACATTTATAAAATACATTTATAGTACCTAGATTTATAAAACATTTTATAAAGTTGATTTCTATGTAGACTTAAATTTAAATAAGTTGTAAGAATTGATCCTGTCAAGTATATTCTCCAAGATGAACTATAAAAGTGAAATACCCAAGAAATTCCCCAAGATACCAATTCGCATTGGGTCATTAGGTTGCCATATAGTATAACAAGGAGTATGTTCTTCCTGTTTTCATTCTCTTGAACTTTTCCTCACTTCCTTTAATTTAAAATCCATTCAACTACTGAAAGATGAATTTAAATATACATATAAAATATATCCATATTGACAGCAGTTTTGCTTTATCTAGTAAAAAGTATAATGCACTTACATTTTCAAGATCTTATGACTCCTTGCTCAGTGAAATGTAAATAAATCCTATAAAGCCCCAAATACATTGTAATATATTATAAAGAAAAAACAACAGCTATTCTTTAGAGAGTTTAGTATCAAGGAACCTTGGAAAGTTCTGTGTACGAACCTTGATTGAATACTGCTAATGAATCATGTGAGATCCTAAAGTATTCATTCCTGTTGTACAAAAGTTTTGCTCTTGAATATTGTGTGTTCTGAGTCAAGAACATGTTTGTGTGCATTTAGGGGATAGGTATTATTATGTAGAAATGGCTGTGTGCATTCACATTGATTGAATTATATATAAACATATAAATATATTTATATATAATATATATGTATACAATGTTTAATATGTTACATATATAACCATTATTTTCTCCTGAATTATTTATTTATTTACATACTTATCTGTTATTTAAGACTGAGTGTTACTATGTATCCCAGACTAGCCTGGAACTCTTTACATGATATATAAAGTATGTATAGTAGTATTTATGTATATAGTAATATGTAAATCATGACCCAAATTATCAAAATAGAATCATTAAATATAAACTCATTGTAAGAATTCGAAGCTGGTGAGATGGCTCATCTGGAAAATTGCTTTCCACTAGCTGCATGACTTGAATCTATAACCTGAAGTCCACATGGGGAAGGGACAGAAAAAGTCCTATAGAATCTTTTCATCATTACAGAAAATAAATCACCTAAAATAAATTTTCCTTATAATGCCATATTATCTAATAACTTGTATTCTTATTTTAAATAAAAAATTAAACAGGAAAAATGCAAATTAAAACCATACAAGGTTAACAAGAAAAAAAAAGGCATATATTGTGGCATCCACCGTTAATCATAGTAATCTAATAACACATATGTGGAATCATAGCACTTGGGATTGGAAGTAGGGGGATTGCAAGCTCAATGTCAGCCTGAACTATATTGGGAGATCATGTATCAAAACTAATTTAAAAAACAAATACAAATGACAAGGGATGAGAATGGAGCTCATTCTTTGAGAAGTGTCATGATGGGCAAGGCCCTATGTGGATCCCTGCATTGTAACTTTTATATAATATTTTGTAATTAGAGGCCTGATATTTAATAAAAGATTGGAAGTCAGGTGGTGGTGGCTCTCAGGAGGCAGAGACAGGTAGATCTCTGTGAGTTCAAGGCCAGCCTGGTCTACAGAGCAAGATCCAGGACAGGCACCAAAACGACATGGAGAAATCCTGTCTTGGAAAAAAAAAAAAAGATTGGAGTAGCATCAGTGTATAGTGGCATGGAAGTTATGGTGTAACCAACTGCTTCCTGATTGGATTTAACATCCATTCTAAAGAAACAAAATATAGTACCACTTGGTACTCCTGAATTGGAACTCACAAGGCTATAGTTAAATCTACTGCTATGATTTTGCTAAATGGGCATAGATAGAAACTGCCCTAAAATTCATATCTCTATGTCCATATATTAGTTGAACTCTCAAACCTCATTGGAGAAGTTTTCTTTATACAATAGTTAGTAGTTAATGGAGAAACTCACAACTGGCCAAAGTGCAATGAATATGTGTCTGTGGAGCACACAGTTAGAAATATGACATCTGGGCCGGGCGGTGGTGGCGCATGCCTTTAATCCCAGCATTCAGGAGGCAGAGCCAGATGGATCTCTGTGAGTTCGAGGCCAGCCTGGTCTCCAAAGTGAGTTCCAGGAAAGGCGCAAAGCTACACAGAGAAACCCTGTCTCAAAAAACCAAAAAAAAAAAAAAAAAGAAAAAAGAAAAGAAATATGACATCTGTATCACCCTTTCTCTCCAAGGCTAGAGACTATCCCAGAAGAGGAGAATGAAAGTTTATGAGAACTGGAGCCCACGGATGACCATAGTGAAATGGTGTCTTCTGGACATTGAAGGATCTCTGCCCTTGTGATCTCACAGCATATGTGATTGCTTCTGAAAAAAAAAAAAACTTCACAAGAACAAGCCATTCAGTATTAAGAATGGATATAGGAGGGTTTATGAGCCTTCATCCCTACCTGGGGGGCTATAGACACTTAATGGCTGCTAATGAAAGAAGACTAAGTTGTCTTTATCAACCATGCTCAAGGGGGATAGCTCTATATGCATATGTATACAGCCAACCATAATGGTAAATAGTACCTTGTTTTATATAATAATAAAAGAAATAAAAGACATATAACTGAGAAGAAGTGGTGAGGTAGGATATGACAAGAGTTGGAGTGAATGTGATCAAAATGAACACTATACATTAATACAATAATTATCAAATGACTAATAAAATATTAAACTAATGAAAAAGCACAGTGTGGGTATATTCAGTTAAATACATCAACATGAACATGCATATTTATCTGAGATATACATCAAACACAGTCTGGCTTATAGTAGTTATCTAATTAGATGACCTAATCAAACTCTTTGATTCATGTATTTTAATTTAATGAGAAAAATGATTTTCTGTACCCTTCTGTGAGAAAGATGAGAGCTGGAACGCCAAGAAAGAGGGTGACAACAGCATGCACACTGAGATTTTTAGATTTAGTAATTAGATTATTTCCTTCCCTGTGCCTTTCAGCAGCACATCTAACAGTTCCAAGGAAACTGGAGCATCCTAGGTAAAATGTGCAGGGAGTCTATAATTCTATCCTATAGTAAGTCATACTATATAGCAAAAAAGACATAGACTTGTAAGCAGTTCTTACTTTAAAATACAGGTAGATTTATGCTGTAGATCGGCTCCTGGTCAAGGTGAGTGTGGCTGAGAGATCCTGGAACATGCATCTGTTGTTGCATGGTGAAGTCTCCTCCTTCTGTCAGCTTTACATTCTCTACTGTGCAGTGTGTTGCTTTCATTTCACATTGTTACTTTGTACATGTATTTGCCCATAATAAAAATAGAAATTAATTAGATTGTTTCAGGTGTTCCTCTTTCACCTCTCACTCCTCACCACCATTTACACACATGTGTGCATGCACGTGTACACACACACACACACACACACACACACACACACACACATACCAAAATTAATTCATATGAACAAATGTGGTCTTTGGGGTAAAGACATTAATTTTTCTTTGCAGTACAGACATAAATTTCCCTGCCAATTTCAGTTCCATTTTTATATTTGTACTCTTTATTTTAAACTTATTTTTAATTTACTATTTTTTTAAAAAGCCTTGGAAATAAATAAAAGCATCACACACCATAATTAGCCAGATACAACTTAATGAATTTATGTGCAATCACAGTTATGCTCCTTTTATGGAGAAAGATCTTGCCTAATTTTTGCAAAGATTATTTTATGTATTTTGTAATTTCATAGATGGTGAAACAGTCTCTCCTGACCACAGACACAGTGAAAAGGATAGCAAGAGTTTACAATTATGGATTTTTACAGGTCTTCTCATTCTTCTTCTTAATGTAACTGCAACTTCTTAGAAATAACCTTACTAAAGCAATTTGCTTATAATTAATTCTTAAGTAAAAGGGTGACTTCTTTAAGGTTTTATATTGCATTTCTATAATGTTTTATAATAAGAATAGCCTTAAAAGGCAGCTATATTAGAAGAAATTAAGTTATGCTCTATTCAATTTCAATGATTAGTGACCAGTATATTATTTATGTATGAGAAATGTAGTCCTAACTTTGAGGAGGTAAAGGAAAATGGTTGCCATGTATTTGAAGACATCTCAGACTACACATTAAGTTCTAGAGTAGCCTGAGCCATACTGTGAGACCTGACTCAAATAAAAAATAAATAAATAAATATAAGTAATGTTAAGTGATTAGTTGATTATTTTCCCTTTTGAGGCTGCAGATTCCATGAATAACAATGTGCATATATTTGATATTGATTTAAATTAATATTTATTGAACTGTCCCAGAATAATTGCAAAGGGTGGAGATAAATAACACAAAATTTGCTCATGAGTATTACATGTGAGTATGGTGTCATACAACTGTAATCTCAGTAAGAAGAAGACTGAGGCAAGAGAATCACAAGTTTGATGTCACATGAACTAAAACTAATATCTTCGTTTACCATGCCTGAGTAGATAAATTACAATGATCTTGTATTAGATAACAAAGTATAAAGAATTTTATTTTAGACATGATGATGTAATACAGAGTGATCTTATAAAATTATTCATAATATAATACAGAGTAAATATCTGTGCAGCAGTCCATTTCTTTTAATTGTAGTATGAAATGTTTGTCTGAGGTATCACCAAGAGCTAGCAGATAGAGGATAACAACATTGGGGATTAAGTAGTGGGACTGGGGAGATGTTTCAGTAGATATAGTGCTTCCTCCTCAAGCATGATGATTTGAGTTATGGCCCCCAGATCCCCATTAAATGTCTGCTATTGGTATAGTTATCTCAATACAGGGAAGAGCTGGATGAAAATACCGAGTCCATTGGCCACCCAACCTATGTGAATTGGTTAAATCTTAGATTTCAGTAAGAAAGTCCTTGAGACTCTTTCTCAGAAATAGGGGGGTGGGCAGTGATAGACAAAGACACCAAATTCCTATGTTACCCTGACATGTGCATGCAAAGGTACATCTACACGTGTGTGATTCCTCTCACTTCCCCCTCTCTCCCTCCTTCCCTCCCTCCCTCCCTCTCCCTCTCCTCTCTCCTCTCTCTCTCTCTCTCTCTCTCTCTCTCTCTTACACACACACACACACACACACACACACACACACACACACACACACACAAATTACATAGGATCACAGTCAATACGACTTTCAGGACTCTTCAAGTCAGGACATTTCACTGTCTTTGAGTGGCATCCAAAGAGTAAAACCATATTTACAAGGACGAAGGTACGTTTTTTTTAACCCTGTTCTGGAATGGGAATCCCATCCCCTTACATGATCTAGAAACTCAAACTATTATAGTTTGAAAGAGAAAATTAAATGAAATGAGCACAAAAAGATCCATCATAGCACTTGCTAAACATTGTGAGTTCGTAAATGGCAAGGTTAGGAGGACCTAAGAGGAGTTAGGGGAGGGAAATCATGTTCAGAATATATTGGATGAATGTTTTTAATTTAAAAAAGAAAGAAAAAGATGCATGCCGAACACTTACTAAACATGGAATTATACAGACAAGAGTTCCAAGCCATTCTGCAGGGATGACATTCAAATCTGAGGTGAAATTAAAATGTACTTGTAATGTAAGTATAAGGCCATTAATCCCAAATCCACCTGGCAAAAGTAATTCTTTCCACTATTAAGATAAAACCAGGGGCTGGAGAGATGGATCAGCGGTTAAGAGCACTGGCTGCTCTTCCAAAGGTCCTGAGTTCAATTCCCAGCAACCACATGGTGGCTCACAACCATCTGTAATGATATCTGGTGCCTTCTTCTGGCTGTAGGCATATATGCAGGCAGAACACTGTATACATAATAAATAAATCTTTTTTAAAAAAAGATAAAACCAGCTGAAGATATAGGGTTAGATTAGTTTTTAAACTGTCCTCAAATGATACACCACTCCCTGGAAAATAAAAACTGTAAAAAAAATGCAACACAAAAAAACATGTTTTGAAATAATGACCATTTAAAGTCAGACTTCTTGAATATGTAATAAGCAGGGTACATGTAATTAGAAGCAAAATTCACAAAAGGATAGTGTTTTAATATTATCTATCCATATCAAACACAGTGTGATATATCCATTTCATTTCTCATAAGGTAGGTAGCCTGTTCTTTGTATATTATATACAAAAAATTATGCTTCCAAGGCATTTTAATAAGACTTGAGTAGAATACTTTCATATTTTTATTTAGACTAAAATTGAGGGAAGTTTTTACAATGACATCATGCAGTTATGAATTAGAAAGTGATTTACACTTTAAAAGACAACTTTAAAGAGACCTCCAGATTTCACGGATTGCACCACAGTGACCAAGCTCTGGACCAGTCAGAGCTGAAAGATACATATTGATTTCAGTGACTAAAAGCTACTCCAACTATGAGCCTCTCTGTTCTGTGTGAGATTTAGATGACACCTGTATCTTTTACAACATGCTGCTGATCCATGCAAAGCCTGCTTTGTCATATGATCTCTTTGTGTGAATCATTTCCCCCACAAAGTGCTCTGTGGGGCTTGGTGAGATCATACTTCTGGCTCTATGTGATTTTTACCTTAATAATAAACTTTAAAAGCAAATCATGAAATCAAATTAATCCATAGATGTCCATCACTTCTGGTATGGGACTTTAAATAAGTGCTTGCTGGTTATCACTTGGTGAGTGAACAGATCACTTAGGTTACAAACTGAGCTGTGGAGGCACTGTTGACAGTAAAGCACAGTGACTGTGTATATAATACAATAGAGAAAGGACATTTAGATGATGCAGGAGAAAGATGATATTTCTGGACCAGTCAATCACCATGAGTCCCTAATAGAAAGGACGTCATAGCCATAAGGAGAGAGGCTGGCTTTAGGAGCAAAGGCAGTTTATCCATCTTGAGAGAGAGAACATTTGAATGGCTGTGTGGAGGTGAGCTTGACATAGTGACGGGACATTTGGATGTTCTTGTCAAATCATTTCTATGACGTCAGTAAGTGTGAACTCTAGTCATCAGTGAAGACTGACAATAAATAGAAAATGGAAGAAAGCACTAAAACTATTCTCAGATAAACAGAAGTGAGTAAAGCAAGGAAAGGTAACACTGTTTTTTGTTTGTTTGTTTGTTTTAAAACCATAGAGGACATTTAGATTTTTTTTTTTTTTGGTTAAGAATTTCAGGAAAAATATCAATTAAATTCTAACTTGATTTCTGCAGTCTTCTTTTAACTTTTTCCTATTAAAAAGGCTTAAAATATTTGCTCTTCAATTTTATTTTGTATCAGAAAATTGCTATTTATGGAATATTTATGAAGGGATTCTCTGGCTTTTTTTTGCCTTGTGGTGTCTCCCCCCCCCCAAGTACATATGCCATCTCCAAGGAGGTGATATGGCCAAAGGAAATCTTTCACAGAAACTCAAGCTATTTAAGCTTTTACTTCCAAAAATTTGACCAAAATAATTTCTTTAAAAATAAAGTTATCTTGCCTGAGGAGATTTGTTACAGAGGCAGAAAACAAGCTACTAAAATAACATACTCTGTAGTTTTTTTTTTTTAAAAAAAAAAAAAAAAACAGGATTTACACAGGAATACAACTTCGAAGGTTAGTAACAACAATAGCAGACATTTTAGTTCCACCAGCCCCAAATCATGACACAGACTTAATATAAATTATAAAAGCTCGACCTATGGCTTAGATGTGTTTTTAACTAGATCTTATAAATTAAATTAACCCATATCTTTTAAGTTATGGTCTTTTACCTGGATTGGTTAACTTTACTCACTACTGCCCATCCAGTGTCCTCAATATCTGGCTAGCAATCTCCTCCTTTCTTCTTCCCAGCACTCTCTCCATCTGGCAGTCCCGTCTACACCTCCTGCCTAGCTATTGACCATGTAGCTGTTTATTAAACCAATCACAGCAACACATCTTCACACAGTGTAAAGGAACATTCCACAATGTAACAATTGTATTAACGGCATGTATCCACTATTATAGTATCACACTGTAAATAATTTAGTGCTAAATCTCTTCTGTTCCTCACATTTTTGTTGCTTCCAATGCCCATGACTTTGCTAACCTCCTCTGCTTCCACCTCTCCCATGTTATTTACTTTCCTTTTCCAGAACATCAGAAAGTTGGAAACATACAGTTTCTAGTCTTTACTAATTTCATATATTAGTAGTATATATTTGAGGGACCTTCATAGTTTTTTTATGGATGAGTATCTCCTTTCTTTTATTGTTTTTACCACATTTTCTTTTTCTGTAAACAGTTGCCACTGTACTGGAAATAGTTGCTTTTATTTTTTTTTCACACATATATAATGACTAAGTTTCTCCCTCCTTCTAGTCCTCCCAATTTTTCCCCACCTCCCCTCCCATTTGAATGCACCCACTTTCTGTCTCTGGCTAGAAAACCTATATCTAAGGAATAAAAATAAAATTAAAATATAATAAGATAAAACAAAAACAAACAAACAAGAAGAGGACAAAACAAACGAATCAACGGAAAGAAAAGAGCACAAGTAAAGGCACAAAAACCAAACATAGATGCAGAGACATCCTTATTCTCACATTCAGGATTCCATGAAAACACAAAACTTGTAGGGTAAAGAAAATTAATTAATTAAAGTAAAACAATGTAAAGTAAAAAATAAAATTAAAAGACAAAATAAAATTAAAAAACACTCTGATGGGACATAAGACAAGTAAGCTCCAAAAATGATGTTGACTTTATTTTCTATTTGATATCTATTACTATGATCCTACCCTTAGGAGTAAATAATTTACTTACCCAGTGACACTCCCTTGAAGAAAACTAATTTTACATTTGCAAGAAGTTATCAATAGCAGATGGCTTCTGGGTTAACAATGTAATCTTTATGGAATATTTATGTATGTCCACGTTCGTCAACTCTAGGGCCCCATCCAGTGCAGACCTCTGTAGGCCCTGTGTTTGCTTCTGCAGTCGCTGTGAGGCCATATGTGTTTTGGTCCTGCTATGTTTAGAAGGCCTTGTTTCTTTGGTGTCCTCCATCCTTCTGGCTCTTCATACTTTCTATCTCCTCTTTTATAGAGACCGATGAGCCCTGGGGAAAAGGAGTTAATGAAAACATCTCATTTAGTACTGAATGTACTGAGTTCTATCACTCTCTGCATAATGTCTGGCTGTGGATCTCTATTTTTTTTTTTTTTTTTTTTTACACTTTCTGCAGGAAGAAGATTCTCTGATCATGGCTGAGCAAGACACTGATCTATGAGTTTAGCAGAGTATCATTAGGAGCCATTTTGTAGCTATGTTACTTTTGAAGACCAGTAGTATTTGGTTTTACACTTGAATCCTGGCCTTAGCCTTAGGTTCTTTGTTACCCAGGCAGTGTTGAAGAGAGTTCCATCGCATGGAGTGGCTTTTAAATCAAATCAGCGGTTGGTTGGTGACTCCCACAAGTCCAATGCCACCATAGCACTAGTGCCTCTTGCTAGCAGGACACCATTGTAGATTGAAGGGTTTGTAGTTGGGTTGATGCTCACGTTTCTCCTCTGATAGCATGCATTGTGCCTTATGGTACCCAAAACACTGGTCAGTAAGAATTAAGGTCCTTCCTTTTAAACACCAAATAATGCTTCATTATTTGGACTTGTCACAGTTTACCCAGTCTCTAAATGAAATCTTGATTGCTTCTAATTTGAAGCAATCATTCACAAAGATACTATCATCATCCCAGGGTAGGATTTTGTGAAGATATAATTTATCTCAGTTAAGTAAACGCAAAGAACAAGATAATCAGTTCATACGATGAGTATGCTAAGTTTTGTCAGAAAGTGGAAGACTGTCTTCCAAAGTGACAATGTGATTCTGCCTTCCTAAAAGTAATGACCGAGAGGTCCTGTATGCCACATTAAGACAATGACTAGTGTTCCATGCATTTCATCTGCATCAGCCTTGTAGTTTTGCACATCCTATTAAATCTATGCCCTCAACTAATCATACACAGCTTTTTTTGAACCATCATAATCTTGAGTGAACTTTTTGAATATAAAAAAAAGTTGTTAGATAAATATTAACTCTTGGCATTTTCAGAGTACAGATTCTAAATTGGTGGTGATAAGAAACTTATTAGTAAAATAAATTCTAGCAAGTGTCTAAGAATTTGGCATCTCCATTTACATTTTCAACTTCTCTTGTCGCAGTTTTAAACATAAGATTATTTGTTGTATTATATGCTATTATCACAAAAGTCAAGGCAGTTCAAAATAATTATGATGGTTAGAAATTTAGACAACATTTTCATTGTAGTAGATTAAGCTGAAAAGAAGCATTTGTTAGGATGATATACATACTGCTTCAGGCAACTGTGATATATGATCGACTGTAGAAGGAAAATAAAATATTGTAAAACTATTTTGATTGGTATCTAATAAAAGAAAGATAATTGTGTTACTTCTACCACCCGAACTCAATTGAGAATACTAATAGAGTAATAAAAATCATTAGTATTAAAACAATGCATAGTGGTAAGAAGCACAAAAATATAGGTAGTAAATTTCAATAAAAATGTTAATATTCATTAATGAGCTCATAAAATCATATAGTTAAGACCAAGGTACTTCAGTATTTCAAAGTTTGTTTTAAAGAATTTCTTCTGCAAGTAGCTTTGAGTTTTCCTTCATTAATCAAAAAAAAAGTTTCTAACCAGTGAAAATCCATAAATAATTACATATAGAGATATTTTATATAGTCAATATTAATAAGTTTATACTTTTATACCCCAAAGGTAGTCACAGAAGTAAAAACAAACAAACAAAAAAGAAATGAAGAAAACATGAAGTGGAATAAACAGAATGTATGGAAATCATAAATTAGAGGGAGAACATTTGCTAGCAACATCAGTTCTCAAGAAAACATGAAGTGTGAGTTGTGAGTACCACATAGGGTCATAGCTATGAAAGGATAAAAGGGTAGATTAATGAACCTACTTTTAACGAGTAACATGTTTAAAATGTTTTACATTAGTATAGATTTTAGTTTATTGATACAAACTTAAAGTTAATTTTGTTATACTGTGGGTATATTTCTACTCTGGTTTAAGGTGTTATGTTTGTACAGCTCATTTAAAATTGTAATGGATAATTAAAAATAGATTAATAATTAGTCATCTATGATAATCATACTTGTAGCCATGTTATTTAAGTCTTCTAGGTATACATAGATACATTTCAGATAGATAGGTAATCTTCAAATACTTCAAAGACCTACAGAATAATATGGCATTTAAAATATTTTAAAAATTTAGACTTTCTAGATAGTGAGACATGTCTGTTCCTGGCAGCACCAGATTTACTTCAGAGAGGAGGATGAGTATCACTCTATATGGAGTTTATCTTCTTGACAAAAATAGCCATTTGGGCAAGAAACTGTTCTTGCCTGGACTGCTTGATCGACTGGACATACAAGACCCATAAAAAGGTGACCACTAAACTTTGCTTGACAAAATGGTCCTTCAGGTTCCTGCTTCACAGAGGAAACTGCCATACATTCTACAGGACACTAAAACAAATGACTGAGAGACTCTAGCCCTGTGGGCTAAAGACAGATGTCCCAACTTTACAAGAGAACTTTGGATGACTGTCCAGGCTGCCAGCTGTCTCTGACTACCCTACAAGGCTCCCGAAGTTGCTTGCATCCTTCTCCCATTTCTCAGGTAATAGTATATCCTTCTGAGGTCTTTGATGTAGTTGAAGCTAGATAGTTACAATTTTCCTTAGTTATAGTAAAAAATAAGTTAGATATAAAACCTTAGACTCACAAATATAAGATAAATTGGATATCTTCTTTAATTTTGCCAAATAAACTAGTTATTATAAATAGACTAGATATTATAACTGTAATTCTTGCTTGGTAATTGTTTTGTTATCTGTAATTTTACTATATGAAAGTTAAAACCTTCCTTTTTGAAAAAAAAAAGAAAAGGGGAAGTGCTGTGGATATTGTTCTGTATAAATAAAACACTGATGGGCCAGTGGCCAGGCAGGAAGTATAGGCAGGATAAGGAGAGAGGATAATTCTAGGAAGTGGAAGGCTGAGTCAGGGGACACTGCCAGCCATCGCCATGGCATCTAATTGATCTATAAAATTAACCACAGAAACAAATTGAACATCGAGCATTGCACCTCTGTCCTGTGTAATAGCATATTAACCCCGTGTATGGGACTTCTCATTCCTTCTGTAAACTGGGATTATTTCCATTAGATTCTCTAACTATCAATGTCCTGAAGGTTTGGCATTGGCAGTTTGTTTTATTGTTTTCCTAGTAGTTTCTCACATGGTGTTGCCATATAAATAGAAGTCACCAGTTAAATAATATGTTAAAATATTAGCTTGATTGTGACCTACCACTGAAAATTTAATGCATTTTAATCTTATTAATTTTCTTTACTTTTACAATTTTTTATTTAATTAAGATAAGTAATTTATGGACATTTAAATTGGTTAAAGAATTATACAGGATAATTCCAAATAAAAGTCACATTCTTAATTTCATAATGTTTGTTACTATTTTAGTTCATTGTATGATCTCATGGTTGCTTAATTGTATACTGATATCAATGTCATGGTTGTTTTATTGAGTTCTGTAACATATATTTGTTAGAAACTGATGATCATATATGGAGTAAGTGAGAAAAGTAAAACTACATTTTAATACACTTAAATTCTAATCTTTTTGCTCTTTAAGTTTTCATCTTCACTAATAGCCTTTTATAAGATGAAACATTCCATTTTTTAAATCCACAACAACAACAAAAACATGCTGAATAGAATGACAGTATGATGCTACATTGGAAATGAAAAAAAAAAAAATCCGTGTGCTTGAATATTTGACTCAGCTGGCATTCAGCTCCTTCAACTATAAAGAAATCCGGAGAAGAGCCTTAGTTACAGTGGATTTGACCTTTTCAAATTTATCTCACACATTTTGGAATGATGCACTTACAAGATTAAACCTGTCTGTGACTTTAAATTTTTTTCAATATCTTTTTAGTGACTAAAATCATTTGGATATAATAAAAGGTTTTGTCAAGGACAAGTAATTGATTTTCAGTGTGAATCCAAATCTAACAGTAAATTTAAGTATTTTAGCTTCTGAATATAGATTCAAGTTCTTTGGAGAAGAATGCAATAGACAGAATATTCTTTTTTCATTCTAATGGATAGATATATTTTAATTTTTCATATAAAGATACTTTATATGATTTATTTTTCATTCCTGAGAATAACTCAAAATTCTCTATAAAGTAAGACTATATATAACTAGTCTTATATATATATGAGGGAGAATTATGAAGATCATTAGTTCAAAGTGTACCTCTGATATTGATCAGTGAAGTTTATCATCTAATATTTAGGATCTCGTTTTATGTGAGTATGTGACTCTGTTTTGTGCATGTGTGTGTCTGTTCATTGAGTAATACATAGATGAATATTGTATTTATCATGTATATTAAAAGTATACAGTTTCCTTGGGTGGTGGTAGTACACGCCATTATTTCTAGCACTCAGAATTCAGAGACAGGTGAGTCTCCATGAGTTTGAAGCCAGCCTGGTCTACAGAGAGAGAGTTCCAGGACAGCCAAGTTGGTTATACCAAGAAACCTTATCTCAAAACACCAGAAAAAAAGTATATAGTTTTGAAAATAATTTTTTAATTTAGATATTCACATTTGCTGGAAGTAGATCATATATGATAATACAAACTAAAGAGGATTTATTTCATTTCATGTATTTAATAACATAGCTTTAGTATTTCAGTACTAAATAATTACTGATGAAGCATTTAAAATAATTTTTAGCATTACTCACAAGACAGCTTGCAAATTTAAGTTTTAGTTTGCCTGGAGTTTTTGAGAGAATTTTACTGCAAACTGCCATAGAGACATCCCTTGGGGCCTTCCTGTAAGCTGGCATTTATGTATGGTACTGAAATATCACACTCTGGTACACACTGCCCAATGAATCTTAAACTTTAGTGGGCAAACTAATCACCTGGGTTCTTGTTCAAATTGAAGTTTCAAAATATAATTTACAAGGCCTGAGAGTCTGCATTTCTGATAGACACTGTCGATCACATTTAGAGTACTATTGGTTAGTTTCAAAGGGAATTGAATGTTTGCACTTGGAAGAAATCATGGAGTAATGACAAATGCTTTCATATGCTGTGTTGGAGACAGCTACATTTCTTATGGAGAGAACAGAACATTAAATTATAGAGGAACCATTGGAGTTGTAGAAGATATCTTTAATAAGACCAGCTCTGGAAACTCCTATTTTGAAGGCAAATTGTGACCACTGAGATAAGCACCTCAGAGGTTTATGGAAAATGCTGTTAAGGGGGCCTGATGTTGAAACCCAAGGGCAGCAAGCCTACTAAGGGAACTTTCTCATACAAAGATAGAATTCAGATCTATCAGCACATCCTGAGTACCCCTTGACATCTGTTATCAGTAGGGCATTGGGATACTTCCATATCTAGATATTGAGAAAATAATGTTTTCATATTAGAAAATATAGAGATCCAATTTAGACTGAAGACTTGTTTAAAACATAGAAGCTGGAATTTTAATAGTAGAAAGCTAACCAGAAATGCTAGCTACCTGCTGTGGGATGTTCTGTATGCTCTGAATGTGTTGCTCTGATTGGTTAATAAATAAAGTGCTGATAGGCCAGTAGCCAGGCAGGAAGTATAGGTGGGACAAAGAGAGAGGAGAATTCTGGGAGGTGGAAGGCTGAGGCAGAGAGACACTGCCAGCTGCCAGGAAGGGAAGTATGATGTAAGATACTGGTAGGCCACGAGCTTTGTGACAAGGTATAGATTTATAGAAATGAGTTAATTTAAGATATAAGAACAGGCCGGGCGGTGGTGGCACACGCCTTTAATCCCAGCACTCGGGAGGCAGAGCCAGGCGGATCGCTGTGAGTTCGAGGCCAGCCTGGACTACCAAGTGAGCTCCAGGAAAGGCGCAAAACTACACAGAGAAACCCTGTCTCAAAAAGCCAAAAAAAAAAAAAAAAGATATAAGAACAGATAATAAGCAGCCTGCCACGGCCATACAGTTTATAAGTAATGTAAGTCTCTGTGTGTTTACTTGGAGGACACGAGTGGAAGAGATTTGTCCTGATTGCCAGCAGGCTGGGACACAGGAAAACTTCAGCCACAGCTACCATTTTACTAAAGTGTTAAATGAAAAAAAAAAGTGATTCTTGTTTCAAAATATGCATCTAAAGTGAAGAATTTTTTATTCGTAATTTATATCTGCTAAAATCTGAATGTTCCTTAATAGGCTACCACTGCTTATAATTAAATTTATCTACCTATTGTGATTTATTTAATTTTTCTTTTAACTTTTGGTAGTAGAGCCACTGCTACAGTTCTGAACACCAATACAGTATGAATACATATATTGAGACAAGTTAATCATAAACCTTCTCATTCTTTCCTATGCCAATTGTATAAGCCCCTCCCCTTCTATGGTACAAGGCCTACTCCTTTGTAAATAATATATTGTTTCTGAAAAATAAACACATGTATCTTCTTTTATCTCTCCTTCCTCTGATTACATTTTAATATTTTTATTGTTATATAATTTATATAGCAATACTTTAGCTCAGAAAAGTGTTTAATTCAATGGTTGAGACATGACTCTCCAGTTAAGAGCACTTGCTGCTCTTGCAGGGGACGTGAGTTTGGTTCCTAGAACTCACAATTCGTAAAGACTGGTCCTAACTCCAGTTCTAGGCCTCTGTGCCTTCTGGTAGCCCCCAAGACCGTTAGTCATACACATGGTACACATAAGCAGATATAAGCAAAACATTATACATACAACATGAAACAGTGATTCCGTAAAAAACAATAATATAATGATATTTGTTAATAATATAATGATAATAAAGAAAGAAGTGTTCTACTTGGTAGCATTTAGAACTGTGCTATAATTACAGTGGTATAACTTTCATCCTCAAACAGATATACTGTGTTCCATAATGGCCAATATAGTTCTCTCAAATGTGACCGTAATCTAAGTGATTTGAATACATTTGACTCTTCCAGATGCTTCATACAAATGCAGCCATACAACATGTGAAACTTCATTCTAACAGGAAAGGAAAACCACTACAGTGATTCTTTTATACTTTATCCCACTTAGTAATCTATTTTATATGTCAAGCTAGTCTCCCTCTTTTTGTTTATTCTTTCTTTCTTTTTTGGTTTTTAGAGACAGGGTTTCTCTATGTAGTCTTGGTTATCCTGGAACTTACTCTATAAAACATCTGGCCTTGACCTCAAAGAGATCTGCCTGCCCCTGTCCCCCAAGTGCTGGGATTAAAATTAAAGGCATGTGCCACCACCACCCGACTCAAGTTAGTCTCTAAATGGAACTTGTCTTCATTTTTGTTTTAACACTGTTAAGTATTCTCTTTGTGCTAATGTGCCATAATTAGTTCAACCACTTTTCTGAGAGTAATTATTCAGGTAGCTTAAGTGTTTTATGATTGTAGACAATCAACTCACTATGCCATATGCCATACATATGAAGTTTCTTGTTGATATGATATACTTTTAAAATAAATTCCAAAAGGGGCATTCCTGAGTAGAAAGTAGCAGCAGCATGTATCTCAGATAGATCTTAGCAAATCCTCTCCAGTGTCTTAAATCTAGGAGGGTTTCCATGAGTAACATGAGTGTTTGTCTACTCAGACTAATCAATGCCAACTTTATAATTGTTACCTAAATGACAAGCAGGAAAGAACGCTCTATTGTTTCAAAAGTAACATTCTGAATGTCTGAGTTTGACGGTTCTTCTGTTTGGATGGTGTGCTCCTTGGTTTTTGTCACATTGACACACACTAAGTCCTCTGGAAAGGGAAAACTTAATTGAGGAATTGTCTCTATCAGAATGTCTGGTGTGAATGTCCATGGAGTGTTTGCCTGACTAGTGATTGATGTGGGAAGGCCCAGACACTCTGGATAGTATCATCTTTGGACAGATGGCCCTAAATTTGTAAGAAATAAAGCTAAGGAAGCCATGGGGATCAAGCCAGTAAGTAGCATTTCTCCATGGCTTCTGCAGCAGTTCCCAACCTGACTTTGATGGACTGTGACCTGGAAGCTGTAAAATAAACCAAACCTTTTCCTCCTAGGGGGGTTTTTGGTCACTGTTTTTCCATAACCCCATAGAGAACAAACCATAACAGAAACTGGTGCTAAGAACCAGGGGTGCTACTGTTGATAGACCTGTCAGCGTGACTTTTATATCTTTTACTGTTTTGTGGGAGAAGGTGGAGTTATTTGGAGCTTTGATTTAGGAAAAGCAGGATTAACTGTTCTGGGAACTCAGGAGATAATGTGAGAGAATCGCAAATGATGGAGGCTTGCTTTGAGAAGTTAGAGAGGGAAGTGAAGACTATCAGGGCTGTATAAATGACATTTTGGATTAAGCATCTGAGAAGGCAAAACCTAGACTCTGCTGTTGACCCTACTTTCCTGGGGGCTGAAGAGTCAGCTGTGAAATCCATTGGCAATAATAAGAAAAAGCCAAACAAATGGAAACACATGAACTATGAAACAATAGCTAAGGAGCCCCCATCTGGATCAGGCCCTCTGATAAGTGAGACAGTTGATTAGCTTGATCTGTTTGGAAGGCATCTAGGCAGTGGGACCAGGTCTTGTCCTCAGCGAGTGCATGAGCTGGCTGTTTGGAACCTGGGGCTTATGCAGGGACACTTGGCTCAGCCTGGCAGGAGGGGACTGGACCTGCATGGGCCGAATCTACCAGGTTGAACTCAATCTTTGCCCTGGAGGAGATGGGAATGGGGGGAGGGGGCCTGAGGGGGAGGCGGGGGGGGGGAGAACCAGGGAATCTGTGGCTGATATGTGAAATTAAATTATAAAATAAAAAAAGAAAGCAAGAAAGATCAATAATACTGCATGTCGCTTCTTCATCACTTTAAATGACATTGTATTTTTAAATTGTTAGATCAGCTAGATTCAAACAGTGTAGCACATCTAGTGTGGTTTTGCCTACCCCGTGTTTCCATGATCCTCCTAGTTCGTTTGCAACTGTGGTTCCAGGCAAATGGTGATTCCTCTTCCCAAAACTGTTTTATGGGCCTTGGGGCATATGGAGCCTCCCAACTTCTGGCTAGACATTCTGAGATGAGTTGTACAAATTTGTTTGAATGGTGGTCCTTGTTGCTTTATAGTCTTAGTATTAATCTCTTTAACCACTTAGGAGAAGCCTTTCTCCTTTTACCACACTATTTCATATCCTCCCTGTGCATCCTGGCACTCAGACTGCCTCCCACTAAAACACAACAACACTAGGAAGTGAGTATGAAATGAACCCCTGCCTCCACACTGTCCCAGGTCTGACTTTTAGGGGCACATATGACTGTACCATAAGGAAGGTGTTTGTCTTGACCTAATAAAAGTGTCCTCAGAAGTTCGACCTTGGAGCTTTAGAAGTTGAAATGTTAGAGTGTTTTCTTTTAACAAGCATTTCAAGACTCTGGGGCAGGTCCTAAGAAGGTACTCACATGGTTGTTGACCATGCAAAGGTGAGACATATTCATTACCATCATTTAAAGACACTAGCTCATTCATCTCACTCCAGGTTGTATTTTGTGGGAAGTGAGGTCTTTAGGAATCCGGCTGAGAGGTATATTTAATTAAGAATACACACTTTAAACAACACTTGGTAAGATGTCATGGAGCACTTCAGTAAAACAAATCCAAAGTCACAGACTCCTGATTTCAGTGCATCAAGATTGCCCTTCAGGCTATATGTAATTTAAAGAACTGAGAGAAAATTTTGTATTTAAAAGTAGTAGGGTAAGAAATAAAAGTAATAGAGTGACTAATAAAATTAATAGAAATTACATCTATGTTGGTAGGTAAACTGCTACAATAGTATTCAACACTTGGGCTAAAGTATATAAGATATTATAATATAAAAATTGGGATCAAAAACTATTGGAAGAAATGATCATTGCTTGAAACCAATTTACTATAAAAATATTTTGTTGCTTTTGGAGATGTTTTGTTATTTGTGACTTTACTGGTGGATATTTGTTATGTCATGTGTTTTTTTTTCTTATTCTAAATAAATATTGACTTTGACACTTAAAAAAAGAAAGAAAGAAACTACAGTAAAATCATATTGGAAGTATTTACTCAGAGTCTGCATATGGAAGCTGTGGTCCAGAGGTAGCCAAGGCTTCCTTCAAACTGACAGCTGAACATAGTAAAGTGTTATAGTGTCTCCCATGGTATGGATTCTGGACACATGAAGTGAAGTCTTGGCATGTTGGTTCTCCCTGAGGAGTCCATCCCAGAAGTCAGGTGTTGAGTTAATGAGGTGTGTAGGTGCACTGCTGGAATTTCATGTTGTTTAAAATGTGGTTGCTTTACATCATGCGTCTTTTTTTGAGCAAGAAAGCATTTAGTTTGTTTATGAAATTTACTAAAATTAATCCTAATCCACAAAAACTTATTCATTCCAATGAGTCAATTGTTAACAAGGGGATTGTAATTTGTAAAATGCTATTAAATGATATTTGAATACAGAAATTTTTCTGAAGTATTGTTTCATCAAAACTGTGACTTCCCTCAATAGGACCAAGTAAATGCCTATTTTAACTTGGCTTGAGTGTGGTAGAGAAGGGTTCTACTCTCTTGATATCCAGGTTGGTTTGTTTGTAAATTTTCCAATATTCTCAGTGGCATTCTTCTTTTGGCAAAATATAAGCATCAATGTTTCTTACATATCCACTTGAAGTCCTTAACTATATCTTGGCTCTACTTATGAGACACAGATGCATCTGAAATTTCACTAGAAAGAGTCAAACTGTTGCTATACATTCTCTTCCCAGCCTCCTACTACAGGGATCATCCAAATATTGTCTTTCTGAGAGTTAGTTATGATACATTACTATTATCACTAACTTTGATATAGAGTGAATCAAATGCAAGATTAAATAAACTTGTGGGTTTATTATGTTGAATCATTTTGAAACTGTCAGAATATAAAACCAAAAATGAAATGATTTCAGGAGATAGCTCCATATTGAAAGATCTGTATATTTAACATCTGCCTTTTTTGTTAATTTTTTCTCTTTATTTTACATCCTGACCATAGCTTCCCCTCCCCCATCCTTCCCATCCTCCCATTCCCTCCCCCACCTCCCTTCTGCTCTAGCTCTCCTCTGCCCCCCTCCCCAGTCCATGCCTTCTCCACCTCTGTTCAGAAAGGGGCAGGTCTCCCATGGATGCCAATCAAGGATGGCATATCAAATTGAGTTAGGATTAAGTTCCTCTCCCTCCCTGTATTCAGGCTGGGCCAGGCAACCCAGCATTAGGTTCCCTAAAGCCAGCCAAAGCGTTAGTCACCAAAGTTGGACAGGCACTGCCTCCCATTGCTAGGAATTCCACAAGGAGACCAAGCCACACAATTGTCATACATATGCAGAGATCCTAGGTTGGTTCCATACAGGCTCCCTAGAGTTCAGTCAAGAGTCTGTGAGCACCTATGAGCCCAGATGAGTTGTTTCTGTGGGTTCCCTTGCAATGACCTTGACTCCTCTGGCTCATACAATCCTTCCTCCCTCTCCTAAAGAGGATTCCCCAGGCTCAGTCCAGTCCTTGGCTGTGGATCTCTGCATCTGTTTCTGTCAGTTACCAAACAAAGGCACACCACTGACAATTGGGGCAGTTACCAGCCTGATTACAGGAGATGGCCAAATAAGGGTACCTATCCGCTATTGCTGGGACTCTTATCTGGGATTGTCCTTGTAGATTCATGGGAGTTTCCCTGGCACTGGGTTTCTACAAACATCTGCCTTTTGATAAAATAGTATGATAGGTGAAAGTTAAAAATGCAATTGGAAAGTCAATTTTTAATAAAAATTGTTCAATAATGTGCTAAGGTTACCAGTGAGGATGAAAAATTGTCTGTATATTCACACCGAAAATGAGTATTGGTTGCCACCTTGTTTAAAGTCTGTCATGTGAATAAGCACATAAGGAATTGTTGCAGTTTCTCTCACAAGATATTTTCTTTCTTCTCCACCTTCAGTCAGACACTTATCATGAGATAGATAAGGAGATTGACAATTGGAGCTTCTTTTTCTCTTCTAAGCAGCAAAATTTCTATCAATCTCTCATCTTCAGGATACATGTTATTTTAAATAATTCATCATACATATGGAAGTTATTACTCAAAGCAGAATACACACACACACACACACACACACACACACACAGAGAGAAATATTCTCTGGTCAATGATATAAAATTAAATATATTAACAATACTTGAAGATGTAGTAAAGAATCTAAAAGGTTTATTGATGGGATAAAGTGATGGCTTAGAGTGTAAGAGCAGTAGCTGTTCTTTCAGAGGACCCAGGCTCTGTTCCAAGCACTTGCATAGTAGCTCCCAATTATCTGTAATTTCAGAATCGGGGGATCTCGAAAGCTTCTGTGACCCCTTTTGGGACCAGGCATGTGTGTGGTACACCGACATGCATGCAGGCATGACATTTATACACATAAAATAAAAATGCATCCCTTCACTTATTCTCTGATGTTTAAATCTTTTGTAAAAAACAAATAATGTTTTTAATTTATTAATTATTAATTTATTAATTATTAATACCGGTACAAACAGTACTTGTGACAACTTCTTTCAACTGAAATCCATAAAGTTTGAAGAAATTATTGATTTAAGGTAAAATTTAATTGGGAAGTTATTATATATGATCCTGAGGCAATGTTTTATCATAAGTTTCCCATAGGATTAATATAAAATTGTGATGTTAACAAAATATGTTTGATTCTAAATTAAACCAGAGAATTATTGATCTTCATTTTATATAAGAAAAAATTCTGTCAGTCTTCCTGGTTTTAAGTAATGATTGCTATTTTTAGAAAAATATTTGCTTCACAGCTATGTAGAGCCCTATACACACTCTATTCCTGACCCCACACAACCTCCTCTATCAGTCTCCACCCAGAGTTATAATTTAGCTATAAACCATGATCCTATGGTGACAATGTAACTATTCTCAATTAGGAGTTTGCATTTGTTCATCATTTGTATTACACGTTCAGCACAATATGAATATCTTAGTTACAGTTTCCACTGCTGTGATAATTGTGCCATGACACCATGATCAAAAGCAATTTGAGGAGGGAAAAGTTTATTTCATCTTACAGCTCTCAGGTCACACTCCATCCCAGAGGGAAGCAGGGTAAGAACTCAAGGCAGGAACACAGAGGCAAGAACTGCAGCAGTTCCTGTGGAGAAATGAATATACTGTTTAGCTCCCATAGCGTGCTGAGTCTAATTCTCTTTGCACCCAGAGCCACCAGCCTAGAGGCACCTTCCAGAGTTGGCTGGGACATCTCACATCATCAATCAAGAAAATGGACCAGAGACTTGCCCACAAGGCTAAAAAGACTCAATTGTGTCAAACTGACATAAAATCAGCTAGCACATTGTAAGTTTGAATGAGTGCACAAAACCAACTTTCAACTTTTAATATAACACACACAGAGCCACTACCACGAATATCCTCTGTGCTCTGCTGAGTCACCCATTACCCTCCCCCTTAACTCCTTCTAACTGCTGACATGGTAACCATTTAGCTGTCTTAATAACATTTGTCTGTTCCAGAATGTCATGTGGCACAGATTTAAAGTAAATACAATAACCAGATTCACTTCTTTCTCTCAATATAAATTATTTCAGTGTTTTCTTTTTGATAAGCTAATTTCCCACTACTGTAAAATAATAAATCCTACTGTCTGTATACATACTAGTATCTTTGACCTGCTGGAAGACATCTTGGTTACTTTCAAATGTTAGCAAGTATTATGAATGTACCTGCTATATACATTCATTAGCAGGATTTTATTTGAGCCTGAGTTTCAAGTCACTTTGATAAAATTAAAAAAAAAATTAAAAAGACAAATTTATATTATCTAAAGGTAAGTATAAGCTTTGTTTTGTAAGCAAGTGCTTACCAATCTTCCACAATGATTGTGCCACTTAGTATTCCCACCAGCAGAATTTTTGTACCAATGCTCTCCATCCTCATAGCTCTGGGATTGCCTGAATTTCATATTTTTTAAATTTCATATTTTTTGATAATTTCTCACATGAGTGAAATGTATTTACATCATTTCCAACACCACCAACCCAGTTCCTCTCATGGGCCCTCACTATCTTTTGAATTCATGGCCTCTTCTATAATTATTATTACATAAACACAGAGACACTGATGTGTGTGTGTGTATGTATGTAAGTATGTATGCATCTCATGTATACATATTCTGTTAATTCAATACTGTTCAGTAGCCTTCTGACATGCATATGTATATAAATATATATGTATATATATATATATATTCATATATATGGCACACATATGATATATATTGAATCCAGTTAATGTTGCTCATATGTACATGTATATAGGGCTGACCACTTGCAATGGATACCCAATTAAGTGCTCCCATTTGGTGAAAACTCATTTTCTCTTCTTCAAAAGCTATTGAATCACCTTTAGCTGTTCATCTTGAGGTGGGGCCTTGAGAAATTTCCCTATTGATGTGGGTGTGTCATCTGATGCAGACATTATGCATGTATTATGCATGCAACCATATTGCTGAGATGCCATGGGTGCAGCATCCCTGTCATGTAAAGAAACTCAGCTGTTCTTATGAGTATGTAGTGATACCTTGTCATTTTATTTTTCAGTTTCTTAATTTCATGTATTTGATATCTTTTCCTCAGCTTACTTAACACCTATGAATTGTCTTTGATGAGAGGTGTGTCTAAGTCCTCTGTCCATTTTTGAATCAGATATGTTATAGCATTTATTGTTATAGTATTAGATTTCTTTTATTTCTTGATAAGCCATGTCTGTGACAATTGTTCTCTAAGTCTGCATCTGGCATATCTATTCTACTTGATTCTTTATAATATTTAGAGATGAGCTAACATTTTTTGTTCCACGTTAAACGTGGACAAGGGCAGGTAACTTTTTCAAAGAGAGAAAATGTAAAGTATAAGGTAAGTCATCTTCTTATTAATCTATTGCTGTTTCGGCTTGGCAACACTGAACCCTGACATCTCAGTGAATTCTGTTATTAATAGTAGGTGACTAGCTGACTGTCCATTCTCTAATGTAAAATCTCTAAGCCTCTTATTGTGTAGTGTAAATATTTATAAAAATGAGCACCGGACAGAAAACATGAAGGGCATTGAGGGTGGTTAATTTTCTACAGGATCTATTTTTGTTTTGTTAATCTTCAAATAGGTCAATTTTAGAGGAAAAGAGGGAAGGAGGCTTTTGCAGATCCTCGGGTGTATTAAAGGAGACTCTGCCTTTAGCAGGCACAGCAAGATGGATAATTTTCTAACTATGAAATAGCTAACTAGTTTTGACCTTGGAGACCACTTAAAACAAGTACCCTGTGCTCTCCTGGTGAGCTTAGAGGAAAGCAGCTGTATTTTGCACAGCACACTGAATCATAATGGGCCATGTGCTGCTATGAATATTCATAAAGCAACCACATTCCGCGTGCCCCATGATGATTCTGTGGATGTTGCTAGAGGGATTTGAAATACCACTTTTGTAGTATCCTTGAAAAGAATACACACATCAGGAAAAATAGAGCTAGGGCTCAGGTAATTCTGTCCTTAGTGTGTACTTCAGAGAATGTCTGCAAACGATTTTGCCCTGTAGCAATGGCACAGAAATCCATCATAATGACAGAGATGAGAGGTTTAAACTTTCTGGGAATCTTAAAATAGGTTAAATTAAAATCTAAGTGGTCACGGTGGTGTGGTTTTACTGACTGCTAAACTTCCTCATACATAAAAGGAACTGGTCTGATTCCGTAAAATAGCAGTGGTCACTGGAGGTTGAGGTTTCACATGATACGTTTAAAATTACAGCTGCTATAAAATTGCTACCAAAGGTACTGGGGCACTCTCAGTTAGACAGATAATGTTTCAGTACAGACATTTTCTCCCAGACTTTTCAGTTAATTCAAGACTGCTCACAACCCTTCTGACCCTTTATGTTGGGCTATCTTGAACACAAAGCCTGTTTTAAAATTTTATTTCTTACATTCTATCGTGCAGTTTGAAATAAAATAGACACAGGCCAATATTTGCATGTAGGGATTCCCCAGAGGGCTTCTCTGAACAGGATCCATGAAGATTGCTTGTGAACCAAATGGCACTCAGCAATGGGGTGTTAGCTTGTCACTAAGACATGTGTTGATAGTTTGGACACCACATATCTTAGTCTCATTACATGCAGATGTTCTTGCTGTATATTCACATGCCACTTTTATCTGTGAACGCTAGAGATTTTTATTTCCTTCTTGCATCATGACATGATAAATATGTAGCTTCACTTTCAGTAGTATATCTCCTTTCTCTCTAAAGGAGTCATGGAATTTAATAGATTATTATCCTGGATACAAACCTGTTATAGCTTGGATAGGAAATGCTCCCCAAACTCTTGTGTTAAAGGCTTGTGTGGTTCAGAGCTGGGGATTTCTGGAATGATTGGATTGTAAGAGCATTGGCCCAGTCAATAGATTAAGCCACTGAAGGCTTTAGGGGGAGGTGGCAGGAAACAGGCACAGAGAAAGTGGATCACCTAGTATTCTCTCTGTCTGTCTTTCCAGCTCTCTGTCTGCCTATCTCTGTCTGTCTGTCTCTCACTCTCTCCCCCATCCTTTACCCATTCCTTCCCTCCTTCCCACCCTCAATCCTGCCCTCCTTCCTCCATTATTTGTTCTCTGAATCTTCTTTCCCATGAATGAAAAGCTTCTACCATTCACTGTTATTATCATGATGTTCTGCCTCAACACAGGCCAGGGAAACAGAGGCAATCAAGAATGGACTCTGAAAGTATGAGACGTAATAAATCCTTCCTCCTTTAAGGCACAATATATGCAACTTTATGGCATGCTTCCTTTAAGGCATAAAGGCATAATATATGGTATGATTTTATGTTGTACTGCTCACACTTTTTTCACTTTATGCATAATGTGTTCACATTCACACTGTTTATTGCAGTGAGAGGGACTATATCCAGGGGAAGCCATGTATTGTCCATATTAGGTCCATTTCCTTTTCTTCTTAATTAGAAGAAGTTTTTTTTCTGTATTTGTTCCCATCTGATGCAAGAGGAAGTTTCTATGATCATGGATGTACAAGGCACTAATTTATGAATATAATCAAATATCAATAGGAGTCATTTTATCATTAACTTTTTGTTTGTTTGTTTGTTTAATATTAGTAGTATTTGGCTTGTCCAAAGTCACTGGGCTACCCAATCTCAGATTCCTGGTCACACAAGCAGTGTTTGATAGGAGTAACATCTCCTGGAGTGGGCCATATGTCAAACCAGTTATTGGTTGGTAACTTCTATATGCTTTATGCCACCATTGCCCTAGCATATCTTGCAGGTAGGACACCATTGTAGATCAAGGGGCTATGTCTTGTTGTATTGAATCTTTTGACAGCCTGCAGAGTACCTTCATGTACCAAAGATGCTAAGACATAGGAAGGGAAGGCTCTATGTAGGTACTAGCTTGACTTCTCCGTGTTCAATAAATTATGTAGGTGTTGTCTTCAGCAATGGGGTCTTGCTGTCAGTTTGTGGAAAGCAGCCTTTGTCTTGGTAGAAAATAAAAGACCTTGGAACACTCAGCCATAAATGGGATATCTCTAACAAATCCCTCCCCTTAGGACTCAGGAATCCTATTGGGAGGGAGCAGAAAGAGTGTAAGGATCAGAGGGAATGGAAGACACCAAGAAAACAAGGCCCTCTAAATCAATATGAGCAAAACTCATATGAGCTTGTAGAGATGGAAGTAGCAAGCATGGGACCTACACAGGACTTCATCTCTGCATATATATTATGACTTACAGTTTGGTGTTTTTATGGGGTTCCAGAGTGTGTGAACAAGTGGGTCCCTGATTCTTACATATTCTCTTGGGCTCTTTTATTTCTGTTGGTTTGTCTTGTACAGTTTTGATAAGATAGTTTTTGTTTTATCTTACTGTATTTTATTTTGTTATATTTTACAGCTATTGAAAAGTAACTAAGATATCAAAACTGTATACTATTTAATCACTAATGATCTGCATCTAGAAGACTTTCTTGCATAGTATAATTACCTTGCAATTTTTTTCCAATAAGTTGGATAAGTAAAAGTGTTGAAATATAAAACCATATGCAAACATGCATGTGAATCCCATGGCTTCTTTTGAAACAGAACAAGGAATTGGATATGTGGATAATTACTACATGCAATTATCTTGAATGGTAGCAACCAGACCCTTGACTGCCCTTGGCACTAGAACTTTGCTACGATTCTTCTTGAAACATTCTCCTTGTAAAGATTCTTTCTTCTCAGGGCATGCCATTGCTCTGATTGGTCTATGGGGACCTGAAGGTGTCAGGATTATGACCTCTTTCTCATCTATTAATCTATAGTAAAGAATATTTGTCCATAGGACAAATAAAAATTGCCTTGAATAAAATTCGAGTGGTCACTGTCTTTAATCTTTAAACCTAGGTTAGTCTGTATCTAGCCAAGTAAGTATACGAGGAGAGACACATTATCATCATGAAACATAGTCTTGTTTTGTAAGTTTAGATCTAAAGGGTGTATATGTAGTGCCGGTAAGAGAAAAAGCTCAAAAACTGTTGACACATGAAGGAAGAACCGCAGAGGTAAACATCTACATGGAAATTTGTATGATAGTAGAGGCCAACCTGGACCTGCAGCAATTGGAATCATAGCAGACCGAGAAGGGCTTGGTAAAGAAGCAAAGTGAAGTGTCTGAATGGACAATACAGCATTCTTAACAACTGTGAGAAAGATGCCTCACATGGGCAGAAGCCATACCTCTGCCCATAAATATGTACTAAGGTCTAGGAAGTAAGAACATTTCAATTACTGCTGTCATGGAGGCAGAGAATATTTCCTTCATATCAACAGCTTATTTTCTGGCAGTAATCCTCAAGTGAGTTTTTCCCAAATATTTTCTTTTGGCCTGTTTAGTCATTAGATACAATCCTCACAGACAAATAAATTTTTGACAAAACCATTAACTGTTCTCAGTTTTGTGAATGCAAGACTCTAGTCTGGAGTTTACAGGTAGAATGTAAGAATACTTTTGCCCCTTTTAGTGCTATTACTTTGGACCACTGATTGCCATGTATGTCATGTGGGGAGCCTGTGATAGAGGAATTCAGCTTACATTACAGAATTAGATAACAGAGAGAAGAGGGAACTAGGGTGCCAATGAATCTTAAATAATCTACGTGCAGTGACCTAACTTTTGCCCATTAACCTCTACCCAGGTCTAAGCTGTCAATCATAATGTAGTCAGTCAACCTTTAAATACAGAGGCAAAGGCGACAGGGGTGGGCCATTTAAGATCTAAACTATGGAAATGATTCCCAATAAAAGATCATTCTAGAAAAACAAGAGATTAGTAATCTATGGCAGCATTTGGTATTGTGAAATTGAGGGCAAAGCGGCTGTGGAAATCAACACACTGACTGGCACATCCTGACTTCCAGCTCTCTCTGGATGACTCCTTAACTCTGGACTCAATTTTCTTTGAAGACTTCACTTCTTTCGTTAGTGATTTATGTATGCCCTCTTCCATATTACCTGGTGTTTCACTAAGTTATATCTGGATCTCTTTTTTCAATGTTTGGCTATATTAATTTTAAAATGTAATTTTTTTAAAGAAATTTTCATTCATCCTACATATCAGTCACAGATTCCCCTGTCCTCCCTCCACCACCACCCAGTCCCCCCCCCAATCCATTCCTATTCCCACCTCCTCCAAGGCAAGGTCTCCCATGGGGATCAGCAGGGCCTGGCACATTCAGTTGAGGCAGGTCCAAGCCCCTCCTCCCTGTGCCAAGGCTGTGCAAAGTGTCTCACCATAGGCACTAGGTTCTAAGAAGCCAGCTCATGCACTAGGGACAGGTCCCAGTCCCACTGCCTGGGGGCCTCCTAAACAGTTCAAGCTAAACAACTGTCTCACTTATTCAGAGGGCCTAGTCTAGTAGCATGGGGGCTCCTCAGCTATTGGTTCACAGTTCATATGTTTCCACTAGTTTGACTAGTTTTCTCTGTACTTTTCCCA
Organism: Peromyscus leucopus; assembly: GCF_004664715.2. Taxonomy (NCBI): domain Eukaryota; kingdom Metazoa; phylum Chordata; class Mammalia; order Rodentia; family Cricetidae; genus Peromyscus; species Peromyscus leucopus. Next base: position 22,891,779 of record NC_051077.1, on the reverse strand, counting down.
ATCATTGTCTAGGTATCTCTTGCTCACAGAATCCCTCCTCTCTCTCATTGATTGGACTCCTGGAGCTCAGCCTGGGACCCAGTCCTGGATCTCTGCATATGCCTCCTGCAGTCACTGGATGAGGGTTCTATGATGACATTTAGGGTGTTCAACCTTCCAATCACTAGAGTAGGTCAGCTCAGGCACCCTCTCTACCATTGCCGGTAGTCTGTGGTGGAGTCATCATTGTGGATTCCTGGGGAGCTCCCTAGCACTCTGCTTCTTCCTATTCCCATGGTGTCTTCATTTATCATGGTATTTCTTTCCTTGTTCTCCCACTCTGTTCTTTATCCATCTAGAACCTCCTGCTCCCCTAAGCTCTCTTTAATACTGGCCAAGTATGCAAATGGCTCAAGTTTATATTTATTTTCTAAATAGTCATAATGTGTTAAACATCATGGAAGCCACATGATCATAAAAGAATATTAATAAATAAAAAGAGAATCTCATTTTGGAAGGTTCATGATCTAGAACTATTACTTAAATTGTTTTATGTAAGTGATTGCTGGTTGAGTCCAAGTGGACTAGCCTGTATCCTACTTGACTTAAAACATACCAACATTCCTATACTTTAAAGTTCATTTTTTTTTTATAAAATCATAATCTCCAGGAAAATGTATTTATCAGAAAACTGTGGCAGGGAGTTCTGTATCTTTCCTATCTCTATCCTTAATTCCATTAGTTTCACAGATCTAAAGCTTTTGCATGGAAATTAATTTTTCATCAGCAAAGCACTTTGAAACTAATGGGAAGCCATATTTCAATCAAGATAATAAGTATAAAGATTTGAGATTTTTTATAATCTACTGTTTATCTTTAAAAAGTATTTCCTTTATGCCTTAGAAAAAAAGTAATAGCATAATGGCTCACATTTATATTGGTTTGTGCAGTGAGTGAATTTGTCTGAATTTAATTTACATCCGCAGGTGTGCTGACTCAAGGGCAGCCTGAGTCAGCACAATGCAAATCAAAACAGAGCTTTCATTTTGTTCACACAATTACCTCTAAAATAAATCTTCCATGATGGCAAGTATTTCTTAAATGTATGACTTAAAAACAAAGCCATAGATAATATGGGCAAAAAAGAAGCATTAAGCTTTCACAGGAGAAGGACATGGGTCTCCTAACCCAGTTAGCATCGTCATTGGAAATGCACTTCTGAACACTGTATCAGAGATAATCACTGATAATACCTGAGGATGCTCACAGGATTAACATTAATATGTTAATCCCTTTGTCATCCTTGGCTATGAAACTAACATTAGAGTTGCTATGCACACTTAGATAAAGAAAGCTATTTATGAGATAAAACATTAGAAAAATACCTGTCATAATTTAGAAAGACCACATAGTAACTATGAATATATATTATATTCCAGTTTAATTAAATTAAATTTTATTTTAAACTTAATTTTCAATACTTTATTTTTTAGTTTACTTCTAGTTAAGGTACATTAATCCTTTTCTCCCTTCAACACCCCCACCTCTATCCCATGTAGCTCCATGACCCTCTCAAATTCATGGCTTCTTTTTTAAAAAAATTATTATTGTTACAAATATGTGTGTGTTTGTTTGTTTGCTTGTGTGTGTGTGTATAATTTAGCTTTATCTACACTTAAAAACATGTGTATTTTATGATATATAAATAGAATGTCAGTATTTAAACAGATGAAGAGTTTCTTACAAATGTTATATTCTGTCAGTTTTGCTGTCCCAAATACAGTATTAAATTTAAAACACTTCATGTTGAGATTGCCCTAGATTCTCACATGTCTATAATTACCAGTATGATGTCAAATCTTCTACTCAGATCCTTCCATTGATTTTATGACTTAGATATAAAATAGTTCCCAAAAGATTCATTCACAAGTTGATGGTTAGGTTTCCAGCTCAGGGATCCAAGGTCTCAGATCAAATGAATGGACTAATATACCAAGTGATTCATGGTTTGCTGCTGGAGGAAATGAGTCACTGGCATAAAGCCTTCCCAAATATCTAGTCACCCACTGAACCCCTTTTTTATTTCCTAATCATTAAGAGGCTGGGTCTTCTACCCCAGCACATTTCCTGCCATGATGTTCTACCTCATTGTTGCCCAAACCAATGGAAACATAAAAAAATCAACTAAACCTTCTGCAGCCATGAGCCAAAACTGACTTTTTGTTCTTTAGATAATCTATATTAGATATTTGCCCTTGTTACACAAAGTTTGAGTCATATAAATAATAACATCTTCCAGGACTATAAATATCCAAACAAGATATTGTCATTAAGTCAATGATGGTATAGAATATTTCCAACACAATAAGAATGCCCTATTGCTATATAATAGTTGCAGCTACTCACATGACATGACACACTTCTCCTGAATGCCTAGTTGTTTATCATTTATCTGACTGTCACTACTTTAAGATGTCAATATAATGAAATAATATCATAGGTAAATTTGGGATTGATGGTTTTATTCGTATTGCTCTAGAGACATTCACTGATGTTTTTGTAGCAATCATTTATTCTTTTCAAAGTATGCGGTATCCAAATGTGTGAATGTAGCAGAGTTTGTTTTAGCCAGCCACCAACTGAAGGAGTTCCAATTTGTTTCTAGTTGTCTCTATAGTCAATTAAATTGTTATATACACTAATAAAGCAAAACATGCTTCTCTATGCAGGTTAGGTTTTCATTTTTTGAGATAAATATTGAAGTACAATCACAGGGTCGTCCTGCAAGTGCTTATTTTATTTTATGAGAATACAAAACTGTTTAAGAGAAGTCTATTATTATTTCCCATACATTGGTTCATGTGCCCTTTCTTGCCTGAATTTGGTGATCACTAATTTTATTTAACCTTCCTATATAAGCATGAAATTATGTGGTTTACTGTTGGCTTGCTTCTGAAGGGAGTCTTTCTGTAAATGGCAGACTAGACTCAAAACTCTGTAGAATTCTCTTACTTCAGTTTCCAGAGGATGGAATTCCAGGCATACAACACCACTCCTAGTAATTCCTGTGGTGACAATTTGTAAATTGGCTGAGAATACAAATATCTCATGTGCTCTTTTCTTTAATTAACATGCTTTTCACTTCTGTATCTGTTAAGTGATTTGCATATTTCATGTTTTGGTTTGTTTCTATGTTGGTTAGGCTGGCTGTTCCTTATATGTGATATACATTAGTCACATTTAGACACACATTTGGAAATATTTCTACTAGTTCGTGGGTTGTCTTTCACACTTGTAAGAGAATCTTTAACAGAACATAGATCTTTAATTTTAGGTCATTGTAAATTAATTTTCAAAAATTGTTAGCTATAAATTTAATTTTGTGTAAACCAAAATTTACAAGTTTGTGACCCATTTTGCATTAGTATTTACATAAGATATAAAATATAGGCAGACTTTTCCTGTCCTGATCTCCTGTCCCAAATTACTGGTAGATGCTTCCCAAATAACCAGCTCAGAGACTTAATGTAAAATTATAAATACTTGGCTGATAGCTCAGGCTTTTCATTAGCTAATTCTTACATTTAAATAAGCCCAAACTTCTTATCTATGCTTTCCTACATGTCTCATGGATTGTTACCTCATTTTCTATACTTCTTGCTTCCTCAATAGCAGGCTGTCATCTCCTCTGACTCCACCCTTCTTCTCCCATCATTTTTACTCTCTTTGTAGTCCCACCTATAATTCCTGCCTGGCTACTGGCCAATCAGTTTTTACTAAACCAATCCAAGTGACAAATCTCCACAGTGTACAAAAGGATTATTCCACAGCAGTCAAACAAGTCAAAGTCCTTAGAAATAAATTTGTTAATTTAATTAGGCTATGGATGGTTAATTCCCACAGCACCATTAGCGGAAATGATGCTATTTTCCTTCTAATTGGATTTCACTGTAAAGTAACACCAGTTGGGTACATTGACATAATTTGGGTAGGTCTATTTCTGGGTTTCTTATCAAATTCTATTTCTCTGTACCCCCTGTATTAAGTCACTCTTCTATTACTCCAAAGAGACATCATGACCAAGGCAACTCTTACAAAATAAAGCACTTAATTAGTCCACTATCATCATGACAGGGTACATGGCCCCTGAGCAGTAGCTGGGAGCTACTTCCTGATCCACAAGCAGAGAAGGGGGGTTTGGTTGGTCTGTGCCTAGCATGAGAGAGATTGTGCCTGTTATGATCTTTTGAAACTTCAAAGCCCACCCCCAGTGACAAAATTCTTCCAACATGGCCACATCCATGAGAGCATATGGTAACCATCCTTATTCAAACCACCAAAACTCACAAAGATTTCTTGAAATAAAATAGACTGACTTCTATCATTTTATTCTTTCATTCTTCAGCTGTGCTAAAATCTTTTCATATGCATCCATATTTTATAATAGTGCCAATATCTCAAAACCTCTTGCTAAGATTTTGACAAAAATCACATAAAATTATCATAGTATATTATTTGGAAAGAATTTACAATTTTGCCATTTAAACTTCAAATTCATGATTATGCTATATTGTTCCATTTATGCTGATTTTCTTTTTTCTTTTTTAGTTTTTGAGACAGTTCTTGGTTTCATGTACCTCAGGCTGGTCTTGAACTCACTATGTAAGGAAGGATAGCTTTGAAGTTGCGATGTGCCTGCCTTTGCTCGCCCAAATGCCTGGATCACAAGAATGTATCACTATGCCCAGTTGATGCTGTTCTGGTGACTGAGCTCACTCACAGCTCTGTTCATATTAATCAATCACTCCATTAAGTTAATTGCATCCCCTCTCCCTATTTATGTAAAACTTCCTTCCATAGCATTTTATTTTTTCAGTGTCTAAGTACTGAGAGATTTATAACAAAGTATTTCTGTTTTTACTTCATGGTTGTAAATGATACCACATTTAAAATTTTAGTGTTTTATATTAATTTCTACTGCTCAGAAATACAATTTACAGCTGTTTAAATACTTTACAGGAGGCTATAAAATATGTCATAATATCTATGATTTTTTAGTGTATTTAAGATTTTTATGCAGACACTTCTGCCATATGATAATCATAGAAGTTTTACTTTCTTCTTTCCCATCTTTAGATTCCCTATTACCTTTTCTTTTGTATTATATTTGCTTAGTGTTGTGGCATTCCAATCCAGTGGGAAAGACCAAAGACTTGGATTCAATTCTATGTTGCCAATAGAAGGACAGCAGTCTTAGAGCCAAATGACATGCCATGCAGAAGGGGGTTAAGATGGGATTTCAGGGCAGACATCGGAAAGGTGTGTTTTACAATTATCCATGGACTCCACAGCTGTGCAGGAAAGTTGTTTTGCTTCCTGTAATTGTTTCTTAGTTTCTTGCTATATAGTAATAAAAAGATCCTTTTTATCCCTTTGCCATAGCAATAATCAAGCTTTCCAGAAGCAAATGAACAGCTGTTAGTACCTCACAGACCATTGTCCTATTCTTACCTCACCTGAAGGCCACGAGGTTCTCTCAGGCATTCCAGGGCAAAAGATCCACAGCCCTTAAGGAATTCCTGGATCCATATTAAGTTTCTTTAGCCCACATAGGAACTGTGTAAATTATTACTCAGGTGTGAGTATTCCAATGACTGGGCTAGAGCAGCTCATTTCTAGACCAGCAATGACACATGCCATCAGCTTAGGGTAGGCTGTCATGTCCGCACAATAGTCCTCAACAATGTTTTGTCTGATGCACATTCAGTGAGTTCCTTTTTATAAATTGAAGAGTTGAGGGAAGTCATTTTCCAAAAAGCTTCTTAGCAAATCCATCTTTGTTCCCAGTTAGATGCCCCTATTACCATGTTTTAAAACTCCATATGTAATGGGGAGTACTTCTAGCCTTTATCTTTTATTCTTTTTTTATATTGATCATTTTAAGGTGTTAGAAATAAGCAGTCATGAAGCTAATTTTGAAACCATAAATTGATAATTCATAATCATGTAAATGTACAAAGTATAAACATTAGACTTTACAATTCAATGTAAACTAATTAAATTCAGTCAGCATAAAACCAAATACTTCAAACACTTCAAATAACATATCTTTATGATGAGAAGATTTGAAAGTTTTCCAATTATCAATGTTACAGATTTATTTTATTTCTCATTATGTGTATGCCTGTGTGTCTGTGTGTGTGTAAGTGCATATGAATGCAGGTGCCCAATGAGGTCAAGGGTTAGCATCCTCTGGAACTGATGTTACAGGTGGTTTTAGCACTCTTTATATGGTGCTGGGAATTGAACTCAGGGCCTCTGCAAGAGCAGAGGCACTCTCAGCAACTGAGCCATCTGCCTAACAGAAATACATAGACAGTCTCTCTAATACTCTGGTAAGCAAGTTGGAAAAATATATTTGCATTAAAATTTGTTTTTTATATATTTTACCATATTATTTCCTATCCCCCAAATCCTCTCCACAACCCTACTTCCCAACTTCATTTTCTCCCTTTCTCTTAAAAAAAAGACATGAAAATCAAAACAATCATTTTTAAAAAACTTTAAAAAATGAAAACAACAATTAAAAAAAAAAGCCAAAACAGGGACTGGAGAGAGGGCTCAGAGGTTAAGAGCACTTGCTGATCTTTCAAACGACCTCAGTTCAATTTGCAACACCAATTGGCAGCTCACAACTGTCTAGAATTCCAAGATCTGATGCCCTCCACAGATATACATGCAGGCAAAACACCAGTGCACATAAAATAAAAATAAATACATTATTTTATTAAAAGCACAAACAAGCCGGGCGGTGGTGGCACACGCCTTTAATCCCAGCACTCGGGAGGCAGAGCCAGGCAGATCTCTGTGAGTTCGAGGCCAGCCTGGGCTACCAAGTGAGTTCCAGGAAAGGCGCAAAGCTACACAGAGAAACCCTGTCTCGAAAAACCAAAAAAAAAAAAAAAAAAAAAAAAAGCACAAACAAAATAAATCTTGCACAAAAATATGCATATACTCATTATACTATGTAATATTTCTAAAAACTACTGATGTTTGACTGTAAATTTAAGCCCTTACGTCATTCTCTTCCTCCTCTCCTCCTTAGACTTCTGAAACACCATTGTAATACTCTCTTGAGCTGCCAGTTTATTTGTTTTTAAAGTCCACACATAACAACATTTAGCCTTTGCCATTTTGTTGCCTCTCTTATTTTATTTAGCTTAATGGAATGCAAATTCAACACCATCTTTACTTATGAGGATGGCCATCCCTACAACTATCTATGTCTTAGGAAAGTAATATCTTTAATTATCTAGTGTTAAATAAGCAACAGCATTCTGTAAATGTTCATCAAGTACCTATACTGTTTTTCTAAAATTAATATCATAAACATATTTTCTGTATCATACATATACATATGCAATCTCTTTCTGTCGCTTGATATTAAATATTATATTATTTTAAAATGTGGGAGCAGACTGGTAGTCATGGGAAACTTGTTTATTTAATGTATGTTTTTATGTTGCTGATTCTATTTGCTAGCATTTTCCTAAGGCCAGTTTATCAGTAACTTTATTTTTTTCATATCAAGTATGCCAGGTTTGGTACCCAAGCAACGTTTAACCTTAAAGAAAGTTGAAAAGTGTTTGTTAGAGTATTTACTGTTAGAAAATTTATTACATTTGTTTTCGCAGTGGACTCAGTTCAGCCTGAAAATTGTATTTTAGAAGTTTTAAAATTATACTGATTTAGCAAAGTGGTCATAGTAGATTCTCCTCTAAGGCCTATGACCTGACAAGAAACAGGGAATTAGTAAGGATTACTGTACCAAACATGAATTCCCTCCCATTTCCCTCCTGTTAGGTGGATGGTAGCTAGCCCTGAGATATGTGCCATTATTGCACATCTCAATAATATTGCTGTCTTGTTCATTGTTGTGGTCCATAGGCTTTAATTATGGCTAGGACTGATGACGAATTTTTCTCCCCTGCCAGCTTGTGTGGCACCTATGGACACTTTGAGAACTAACCTTTAAGAAGGAGGCTTCCAAGTAAGTTCTATCTTAATCCCTCTGAATCATTCATTTAAAGTGTGTTGTGTTTTCAACAATAAGGTCTTACCTTCAAGTTCTAGGAAGCATCCAAGTGCAACAATAATAGTCTATATTGCTTTGGAGGTCTTGTGAACACCCCTGATCAATAGGTAGAAAAGAAGTTTTCCACTGTGTCACCAGAGTTTATGTTAGATAGTCTTTGGCTCTTGGAGAGCACATTGTCAGCCTAGGTTGTGTAACTTCATTTAAATTATATATATATATATATATATATATATATATATATATATATATATATATATAATCTATCTACAATGAACTTTTAAGTAATTAAAATAGTGCTTACCTATGGCTTTTTCAATCACCCTTAGTGTTCTTTAGCACCCCCTTCCCCCCTCTACCTCACTACTGCCCTTCCTCTCCCTTCTCCACATAAATGTACCCCCTCAGTTTTTTTCCATTTTTCCTTCATAGTCCCTGTGTCCTACTATACCCCTCTCTAGAGCTTCAGCCCACACATGGTCCCTTTACTTTGCTGCTTCTGTGATTATTGCAAGTTATATACTCACAATTTCATAGTCACAACTAGGATGCACAGATAAGAGAAAACATACAGTATTTGTCTTTCTAGGTCTGAGTTACCTGAGTCAGTATAATACTTTCTAGTTATATCAATTTACTACAAGTTTCATGAGTTAATTTTTCTTTTCTTCTAAATAGAATTCCATTGTTGATAGGCAATGCTTTTTTAAAGTTGTATTTAGCTTATTTCCATGTCCTAGATATTGTGAATTGAGCAGCAATGAAGATGACAAGTATCTTTGGAGTACTAGGTATCTATGGGGTAGAGGACCAATCCTTTAGTTGTGTGATGAACAGAGGTGTATAGCCAGGTTATATAATATATCTACTCTAAGCTCTTTGAAAATTATCCCCACTGATTTTCATAATGGCTGCACCAGTTCTCAGTCCTATCAAAAGTGCACGAGGGTTCTTCTTTCCCACTTCTTGTCAGGTTTTTCCTTGACCTTAGCCATTCTGAGTGGGATAAGGTGAAATCATGAAGTGTTTTTACTTTTTATTCCCCTAATTGGCAAGTATGTCTCATACAATTAAGCATGTTTCTTAACATTTTAATTCTTCCTCCAGAACTCTGTTCAGATTCATAGCTCATTCTTTCATTTGCCTCTCTGTTTCATTGCTATTTATTCAAATTTTGCTAGCACTATTCAAAGTATCTTTAATGTAGTATACACATTCAAGTTTCCTGTTTAGCTAAGTTTTCACATATAATTGTGATATTACTAATACATTAGCTTTATTTCCCTATTGGTATCTGTAGGGATAGTTGTTAAAACCTATCTTTCATTCTAGATTTTTGGTATTTGTAACTTTTCTCTCTTTTTTATCAACAGTTTTCTAGGTGCATTTATTCTAATTTTGCTCTTAAAAATCAGCACTTATGGTTTCCATTTTATATTTCCTCTCGTCTTGTCTTGTCTTCTCTTCCCTTGTCTTGTCTTGCCTCCTCTCATCTCCTCATCTGGCCTCTTCTCCCCTTTCCTTCCTCACTCCCCTCTCCCCCTCTTGTCTCTTTTCTCATTCCACCTTATTTTCTTTCCTCTCTTTCAGTTCTATTTCACAGTATTTGGGGATTTTTTTCTCTATTTTCTAAGCTATTGGTATGGAAACTTAGATAACTGGCAACCCCCATCTTCTCTTATAGATGTATGAATGTAGACATCATATTAGCTGTTTCTCCAAAAGTCTGATATTATGTTTCCAAATTTGCCCCATTCAGTGGATTTTTAGATTCCCTTGGGTTGGGGTCCTCTTTGATCCAGGCATGAATTCATATGTGTACAATTCTGTGTATAGGTGTTTAAGATTTCCTGTAATCTCAATTATTCATTTCCACCTATCTCTCACTTAATTTAGGGAATACATTGTTCTCTAAAACTACAGTTCCTTTAAGTTCATTGAGGTTGTTTTGATGATCAGGATACTACTCAATAGGTCATCTCTTCTGTGAGCTCTCCAAAAAGAATACAGGAGTTACAAATCCTTGTATAAAGTGAATGTAAGGCAGGACTCTTTCCTGAATGAAAAAGCTGAACATGTGGGAAACTAAAAGCTCCTCTGAAGTCCACGAGTGAAGTGAGGGGTAAGAGCAGACTGCTGCTGTCGAAATTAAGGAGATAAGTGGGAAGATACAGACAATGTCAACACAGTAGAGCAGGATCTCTGCAGAACAAGTCTTAGGTGAGGGAATGCTCAACTACAATCACTAAATTGCTGGAGGATAGGTGCAGAAAACCCAGAAACCTGTAATTTCCAGGAAAATCCACTCAAGTATGGACCCCATGACTTCATGTGATTTGCCTTTAAGAACCTTGCAAGAATAAATATTGAAAAGGAGTTATTGAATGTTTCCAGCAGAGGAATGAATAATTAAAAAAAGAACCATTTAAAAAATGAATTTGAATAAAAAATAAGTAAAATATTTAAAGTTTTTTCCACAAAAAAAATAATTTTGGGGTCAAGGGAGGTAACTGAAAGAGTAAAAATGCTTCCTGAACATGTGTGAACTCAGCAACCACAGAATGCCAGACATGGTGATGTGTAGCTGCAATCTCACCACACCTGTGGATGCATGGGAGGTAGAGACTGGAGAATCTCCCTGCGTAGAAGTTACAGTACAGAGGCAAATAAGAGACCTTGCCTCAAAAATAATGTGGAAGTTAAAATGGACTCCTACATTGTCCTCTGCGCTCTGCAAGTGTGCAATTTACATACCTTCACACATAACACTGCACACACACATATTACTCATAAAGCTTTTGTATGATAATTCAGCAGTGTCTTATAAAACTAAAAGTACTCTTGTCATGCAATTCAGAAATCATCCACTTTGCTATTCACACAAAGAAGTGGATGATTATGTCCCTGTAAGTTTCCGAATAAGTATGTGTATAGTAGTTTTTTACATTTCCAAAACCTGAAAGTCACTCAAATCCCCTCCATTAGGAAAATTAAACTTTCACTGAGGTTTCATAGTGTCAGGTTCTCTTAATTACCCTCACTGGAGCTGATTTCTATTTCCTTATATTTTTCTGAGTGATATTTTATAAGATTCCACACTAGTATTTTTCTACACCCCTCCCTCCATGGAACTCATTAAAATAAGATTTTTTGACATTTTTAAAATTTATAGAAACAGACTTTTTGACAATTTGGGGTACATTTAGCTATTACTATGCTTTACATTTAAGGCTTGCTCGTTGCTCTTAAAAAAAAACTAACAAAACGAACCACTTAGTGAAAGTAAAATTATATCATTTCCCTTCTTCCCTTTTCTCCCTCAAATTCCTCTTATATGCCGTCCCTCAAACCATTCCAATGCCCCTCCTTACTCCCTGTCTAATTAATAAATGTTTTTTGTTTATTATTATTATTATTATTAAATATATGTATTGATACATATCTAAAGATAATCTGCTGATTCTTTTTTATTAAGAAAATTTTTCCATTCATTTTACACACCAAAGATTTCCCTCTTCCCTCCTCCCGCCCCCCAGCCTTCCCTTCCCAACCCACCCCCCCACTCTTCCCCACAAGAAGGCAAGGCACATCCAGTAGAGGCAAGTCCAAACCCCTCCCCCTGCCTCAATGTACTCACTCATAAATGGATGCTAGATGTAAAGCAAAGGATAACCAGACTACAACCCATAACTCCAGAGAATCTAGCTAACAAGGATGACACAAAGAGGGATGCATGGATTGTCCTGGGAAGGGGAAATTGATGAGATCTCCATGAGTAAACTGGGGATGAGGTGTGGGCAATGGAGGATAGGGGATGGGGGGTGAGAACATAAGGGAATGGGATGGTTGAGCTAGAACAGGGATGGAGTGGCAATCTGCTGATTCTCAAAAATGCTTATACGTATATGATTTCAGGGCTGTCCAATTAGTTTAGATAACCACTTAGGGGGGTTATCCCTGAAGAAGACTAAATTAATCCTTCTTGATTTAGTGATTTCTTCTTTTGGCTCTTTTATTCCTGGTTCTTGGCATGAGAACATATTTTCCATTGAAACCTGGACATGGGGATTATGATTTTATAAAAGTGTGGTTCCATCTGCCTTTCTTTGAAACTATCCACCAGATGAGGAATGTCCTCTGTCTATTCAACCTCGATTTTCACCTGAGAGATGACTTTTGTACAGCTGAGTAGTGGAATAAGGTCTGGATTTACCTGATTTACTCAGACTCAATCCTGAGGTGGAAAGCAGAGAGACCTCAATCTTTCTGTCATAGAGAGAATCCAAAGAAGCAGAGGAGGGGGGACAGAGAGAGTGGGGCATGAGAGAGAGACATTTTCTGCTCTGGGTAAGCTCTATGTCTATATTTAGACTTGTCTGACATCACTCAGCAGGGACCATGTTGATGGTCTTATTAGTCTGGAGTAGCCGGAATCTGGGCTGTGCTCTCAACTATTGCTGTAGCAATGAGGTGGGTCCCTGAGATTTTATACTGGAGTGATGGGGTAATGGCCTAAAGCTTTTGCAAGAACTCTTTCTTTTCTTTGCTGTTTTTTTCTACATCGTTTCATGTTTCCAGGTTGTCACCTTGTTAATCTTCATGTATAGAATGTAGGAGGCTGAAAGGAAACAAGCTGAGGAAACTCACAGCTACCTCTCATTCTTCCACTTTTCTTGCATTGGAGAAGCCACTGATCCAGTTGGCCTCATCTTCACTTCCTGAATATTATTATATTTCTTTTATGTAATGTCCAAGAGTTTTTATTTTATTCAGAAGAAGAAATAAGGAAAAGCAAGTCCAATGTATCTTCTTGAACATACTGCTATTGGCCAGGGTTCTATTGTTTAAAAATAAACATTGTTCAGATTGAAATGTCAAAGAATATTGAAATACTTTCTCTGAAGAACTAGCAGTATCTGGAAAATAAAAAAAATGAGTCAGATAGTGTTTATAGCAGTGATATTTGAAAATAATGTGTTTTATATTAAATCAATGTCTTGGATTTTAAAATGAAGAGTTTCAAAATGGCAAGGTCAGTGAGAACAGAGTAGCCATTCTGCAGTATTAAAGGTTGGCATTGGATCTTTGAATCAAGCATGTACCTCATGTTGTCATGGGTCTAAGGGAGCATCTGCAGTTTGAGGCAATTTTTTTCCTTTCTGCAGTCTGATTTGAAGCACTCTGCCTTGAAGTCTAAACTACATGAAGTAAACCCAGGAAAATGAAAATGTAGTTTTGTTTGATTTGTTCTTTTGGCTTTAACTTTCCTCATATACACTAGTCTTTTACATTCAGTTACTTGTTTTAGATGTTGACAAGGATAGCAATATGAGAATATAGACTGCCTTCTTCAATCCCTGTATACACATTTCTATCATCTGTTTATTTAAATGAAACTGGTTACTTTAGCCTTTGTTAGGTACTGGATTCAGATTAACAGCTTCCAAGTGAATACTGTCTCGTTGTGATCCACTTGGTCCTGGGAACTTTCAATGGCTGATTGAAACAACTCTGTCATTTGCCCCATCTTAGGTTTTGACGTCACTGCCAGTTCATCTTGTGTTTTAAACGACGTCACTGCTACTTCTGTTTCAATCACTCCCCATCCCATCAGCCTGTGTCTCAACATCACTTCAGTCATTCTCAGGAGAGCTTCTGATTAGTTCCCCCCTACTTGAGAACATTCTCTCACTTACACTCCTTGGTAATTCTAAGTAATACCTTTTAGCACAACAAGTTAAATTTTTCCTGAAATAAATTTTGAAAGATTGATGAAGAAAGAATTACTTTGACAAAATTGAAACTAGGGCAATAATGAAAGATGTCAGCAGATACATGGTCCTTTTACTGGTTATCAGCTCTGTTTTTCCCTTTTATTCACAATTAAGGAGAACAGCATGCTTCCTTACAGTAAATGATATAACGACTATCAGGCCTGTGACATATACTCCAGTAACCCCAATAAAAGGGTGTCACCAGCTTTCCAGTGATCATGAGGCACTGGATATGATAGACCTCTCAAGGGTCAGTTCTGGGGATAGGGAGTTTCCACAAGAATGGGTTTATTTGTCTGATGCAATTTGGGTTCAGAACATAATTCATAGAGAAGAGTCAGTGAGTAGAGGGAGTTACATGGGAAAATTAAATACATTATGATTATGATTATGATAATGATTATGATTATTTTGCTGAAACTTGCCCCTTTGGTTTTGAAAGAGTCCCCTCTCCTGTGTAAGTATGACACCCTGGAGATTTGTGATTTGTAGTGTAAAATCAGACATTTTGGTCAGTCACTTTGCTTGAATTCAAATTCCAATGTGCAACGTGCGGCTTTGAATTGTTTTTTTCTTTTAAGGTTCAATTTCTGAATTTCTAATATGGCCAGTCACATAGCTAAGTAGCCCATGTTTAATGACCTTATACTATTGTCATGCTTACACTCATTGCTTCATTTGATATTCATTGTAACTAAAAAATCATATATATATAAATCATATATATATAAATCACATATATAAATCATATATATATATATATATATATATATATATATATATATGGGTCTCACATATAATTTGTTGGAAAACCACAAGCCCTCAATCTCTGACTAATAATGTAAGGCAGATAGCAATTATTTTCTCCCTAGAAAATTAATGGATGCTAATATAATCTGGGCATGAAAATAAGATGAATTATGAAATCTTAGATTTGCTTAGAAATGCTTAAAGGCATTTGTTTCAGAATATGAGGTGATAAATATGGCTTGTGATAATATATTTGTGTGATCTTATTGACTGATCTTATAAATGTGTAAAATAATCTCAAGTTACTTTCTAGAAATTAGTTATCTGGGATTGATTCTTAGCAATTAGACATGTATAAACTCTATGATATCTTATCTTTACAAGATGTAGAAGTTTGAGATTAGTAATCATTCTTTAGAGTCTTTGGAAGAAAATTCCCCCATGTAGGTTTCTAAAATGCTCATAAATTGTAAAATAAGAAGGACTTACTTATAATGTGTGATAATTTAAGAAAATATTTTATGGTTTAATGACTTCTTAATTATAATGCTCATAAACTTTGTGGTAGGCTATTTATTTGAATAAATGCTAGGTTTTATATGCCAAGCTATCTACAGCACATATCAATTATTATCTAGCTTTCTTTATTGGAAACAGCTTAATTTAACATTTGAATTTATGCAATGTTCTCAAAGCCCAAAGACTTTCATACTAAAGTTGTATTTTTCCTTTTGTATGTTATAAAATGTAATATGTTCGGAATGTACACAGTAGGAAATTACCACAGTATTATTTTTAAAGAAACACTAGTAATAATTTTAATTAGAAGTTACAGAAAATCTTAGCATTATGGCTAAAATATAAGCCATGACTTCCATTTCCTTTTATATTTCCTTAAATGTGTTGAGGATTCTCAGGAAGCATTGTTGATATATCATTTGTTGATATAACATATACAAATGTTATATCATTTGTATGTCTTAATATAATATTGGAATTTAAATAAATATGTTATATTTTAATATATCTAAGAACCATCACATGCTAATATGAATAAATATTTTCATGAAAATTATAATTTAATGCAAAAGCTATTTTTCATAAATTGTTTTGTTAAGTTGCATGTTACATTGTCTCATTTGAAAATCTGTTATTGGCTTTTTAAATGACATATTGGGTACTTTTTTAATATTCTGTCTTGGTTGAGTCATAGGAACAAAGTCTGGCTTCACACAGATATGTAGTTGCAGAAATGAAATAAATGTTCTGATAATTATTTGATGCTACAGCAAAATGTAGAAATTGCCTGGCCGGGGATCTCTGCATCTGCCTCCATCAGTCACTGGCGAAAGGCTCTATGTGCTGAGCTCTGATGACTCCCCTTGGGAGACCTTGATTTGGGGGAAGTGGGGATATGAGGTGGCTTGGGAGGGAGGGCTGGGACATGGGAGGAGGGAGGAAGTGGGATCTGTGGGTGGTATGTAGAGTGAGTAGAAAATTTCTTAATAAAGAGTACCTAACAGGATGATAGTGGCCATGGGCTCTCAAATACTTGTTTGGTAGCTTCCAATCACTTTGTCCAATAGAAACACAAGCTGAAGTAGAAGATATATACAGAGAATATATACAAGAAATAATGTATATATTCTTTAGCTCTCTTCCTGTCACGTAGGAACTGGAAAACCACACCATATCTCTAAGGAAAGTCATTTCTCACAAACATGGCTGTTACTCGGGCTTTGGGAAAAATTATGTTTTTTTTTTTACTATTACTGCTTTGATAATTATCCAAGTATCAACACAACTATGATATCTAAACAAGTGAGATAACTTTTCAAAATTATGTTTTAAATCTGTATTTGTTTATATAGTAACTACATTTGATCAATCTCATAGCTTTTTATTTCTGAGCAGTAAAACACTCCACAGCTGAGTGGTGGTGGCATATGTCTTTAATTCCAGCACTTAGGAGGCAGAGCCAGGTGGATCTCTGTGAGTTCGAGGCTAGCCTGGTCTATAGAGCGAGATCCAGGTCAGGCACCAAAACTACACAGAGAAACCCTGTCTCAAAAAACAAACAAAAAACAAAACAAAACCAAACAAAACAAAACAAAACAAAAATAGTCCACATACTTTAGAATCCCCAGTCATTTTTGTGAATATTCAGCTTCATGAGGAATTAAATATCATATGTATAATAACTAGTATTTAAATTATGACCATGCTATCCTTGTGTTGCCTTCTTATTCAAGTTAGGAGGCTGCTCTACCAAAATTACTCTTCAGTCGTTGTACTTCATCAGAAATGTTTGCTGTGATTAGAATGGAACAGATCTCT
The DNA here is from genome assembly GCF_004664715.2 of Peromyscus leucopus. NCBI lineage: Eukaryota > Metazoa > Chordata > Mammalia > Rodentia > Cricetidae > Peromyscus > Peromyscus leucopus. The sequence continues at coordinate 22,874,844 of NC_051077.1, read as the reverse complement.
GTGCAAACAGGAGTGCAAAGCTTGTGTAGAAAGGATATACACGTGTAGGCAATTAGAGCTGGCATAAAGGAACTGTTGATTTGTTTATGTGAGTGCTTGAAAGTCACCTTGCAGAGTCTTGTGGAGTCTGTCCTGCTATTGGATGTGTGGCTGAACCAGAGCTTGGAGGATGACTAGTATTTTTGTAAGAGGAGAAGGCATGCAGAGGAAGTACACACTGTCTAGTAAGGAGAGCACCTTTGGCGATGTGCTGGCAGCGGCAAGCCACTTCACTCAGATCAGTTATCTGTCATGAAACCAGAAGCATCATGAAGGATCATAATACAAATCCTGATGAACCCTTAACTGACTAGTTTATGTGTTTATCTCTATTTTATCCTAAATGAGTTTTTTTTTTTTTTTTTTTTTTTTTTTTTTTTTTTTGCTGAAAACACATAGGATTAATGTTTCTGTCCTTCTTGTCACCACTATACCTTGAATATATCATTGATTTCCACATACATTCCCAACACATTGCAGCACAAAGCTAATACACAACACAAGATGGATATTCAAAAGTTATATGTCTTAAGTAAACAAGTAATGCGTTAACTGTTTTTTGGTTTTCGTTTCGATTTTTGTGATAAGGAGATCAGGTGTAATCCAGCTTGACCCTGAACTCACAGGCTTTGTGCCTTTGCTTCCAATTGGTGATATTACAAATATGGGCTGCTGTGCTCTGCATAAAATAATTTTTGAAATGTGACTTTTCTTTAATTCCCAGAAAACTGAGAGCAGTGATCATTTATTTATTTTATTTTAAATTTTATTTTTGGCAATTGATTAAGCTTAGGCAAGATTTCATAGTGAAATATCAATATTGATTATTTATTATACACTTACTATAATAAAGAATTATAATTGATTATTTTTACATATTACAAATTTTGTTCTAATATTTCTTAATGTATACACAAAATAAGTATGTTTACCAAAGTTCAGTAAGTTGATTGAAATCATACACATCGTACATGAAACTCTTCTCTGGTCACTGATCATTAGACACTGGTTAACTCAGTGTCATCTCATCTCATGACCTCTAACTTAAAAACTTCTGCAAAGACCATGCTTACAGATAGGGTATCATAAGCATAAGAAGTGAGAGATCACATACTGGAGCGCCAGACTATAGCTCTGTACTGTGGCTATTTTAAAACGTTCATTACTATCTTTTCCATTGATGCTTCCTCCTCTCCCATTCTCTATTGTGTTAATTATGCCCTAGGCATGCTGCCAGTGGCCTTCGGTTTCTGGAAAATAGTGCTAATTGGACGTCTGTGGGTATTAGTCATGACAATCAGCTTTCTCCAAATCAAACACACATAGCTTATCTTGCATGCCCTCCTATCAGTTTGAGTCTTTGCTCAAGATGAACCCACTAACTCAATAAACATCATTTATTTTTCCATTTGTAGCTAAGCTGAAATCAGACCTATAGCTCCAGTATTGTCAATGCCCCTTCCCAGGACATGTTTTTATTCCAAAATATTTAAGTCATTTCTGTCTACAATAACATATTGATTCTGTTTGTGTTCACTGTTGATCACCCCAGCAGGTCATACGTTATGAATACTGATACATGATTCTCACTGGGATGAACTGACAAATCACTTCCATCAGATCCACCTTTCCAGGGGCTGGGTCTTTTACTGCACCTTTACTAGTAAGGATATAATGTGCCTCTGTATTTCCAATAAGCTGAAATGCATCTTTTTCTCTAATTCACAAGTGACTCCCTGTTATTGTGATGGTATATTATAGAAACAGTGGGAGCAATGAAGGGAGAGGGTTGAGGGAAAGAGAGCGGGAGATCCCAGCTGGATCAAGAACAGAGAGGGAGAACAAGGAATAGGAGACCATGGTAAATGAAGACCACATGAGAAAAGGAAGAAACAAAGAGCTAAAGAGACCCACAGAAATCCACAAAGATACCCCCACAAAAGACTGCTGGCAATGGCCAAGAGACAGCCGGGACTGACCTACTCTGGTGATGGGATGGCCAAACACCCTAATAGTTGTGCCAGAAACCCCATCCAAGTACTGAGGAATCTGGATGCAGACATCCATGGCTAGGCCCTGGGTGGAGTGCTGGGAGTCTAATTAGCGAGAAAGAGGAGGGTTTATATGAGTGAGAATTGTTGAAACCAAGGTTGGATAAAGCACAGGGACAAATAGCCAAACGAATGGAAACATATGAACTATGAACCAAAGGCTGAGGGGTCCCCAACTGGATTAGGCCCTCTGAATAGGTGAGACATTTGATTTGGCCTGATCTCTTTGGGAGGCATCTAGGCAGTGGTACCAGGTCCTGGGCTCATTGCATGAGTTAGCTGTTTGAAACCTGGGACTTATGCGGGGACCCTTGGCTCAATCTGGGAGGAGGGGACTGGACCTGCCTGGACTGAGTCTACCAGGTCGATCTTAGTCCTCAGGGGAGGCCCTGCTCTGGAAGAGGTGGGAATGGGGATGGGCGGGGAGGGGTGGGGAGGGGAGGGGGACAGGAAGGGGGAGAACAAGGGAATCTGTGGCTGTTATGTAGAACTGAATAGTATTGTAAAATAAAATGAAATAATAATAATAAAAAAAATTTATTCAAATGTTTTTAGATTATGAAAGGCACATTTTACACTGAATTTATTGCACAAACAAAATAATATACCCAAGCAATTACATTCAATAATATAAATATTTCAAATTTACTTTTTTATTATTGAAAATGTAAACGATTGCAAAGTGTCTAAGTTAATAATCAATTTAAAACCATGCAGCAATTATAAAATGATGAAAGAAAGCATACATATGCATGATATATCTATGTATCTATATATATGATTTTTGTTATACTATTTGATAACACACATTATATAACATATATTATATGCATATATAGTGCATATGTATATGCATTATATAGGCAAAATGTACTTTATATAAGTAACTGCATATTCATGAACATATATAAATATGGCTGTCTGCACTGCTACACACACGAAAAAATAGTTACTGCTCTTCATCCATATTCAATTTTCTTTGATTATTACCTGTATGGTACAAAAAATTGTCTAACTTGCACCTATAACTACAAATAATGATAAAGGAGTAAGGTAGGTCCAAGGAACTGGAGATGGCAAATTGAGTGGAATTTCCTTCAGAAAAGCACTTTTTAAGAGAAGAGAGTTTCCAGGGGAATGTAAGGAGCAGTGAACTGGAAATTCCCTAGCATTTCTAGTATAAGAAAAATTATGTGCGGATCCAAGATATTCAAACAATCTACAGAGCCCCAATGTCTTCAATCTTTTGAGTATGAATTCTTATAGATTTTACATGAGAAACATGGTGTTGGCAGAGAGGCTAACTTACACCTGCTTTTTACTTGAGAGAGTACTGAAGCTCCTGTCGATATCTTGTTCACTCATTAATGGCCATTCCCATACAGTACTGAGTCAGCATGTGAAGCAACACATAGACCATCATAAGTAAGTTCCCAGGAAGAGAAAACAACAATCTTGAACTAAGATCTTAATGACTAAACCACCCTTTTCTTTCTCATTTCATTCATTCATTGATATGTGTATTCACTCCTTTGCACTCTCTTCAAGCCATTTCTTCCAGGCCAACACTTTGAGCACAGCTTTTATTGCCCCCTTTTTCCTTTAGTGAGTTTGATGGATTTTATCTTGTCCTCTCACATTACAGCCCAGTCCAGTCTGTATTAATGATTCGTTTTCTGGTTATATTTCTAATCTTAGGAATAACTTTTCTTCACTAAAGCAGAAAGTGCAGTTTCAGGATCATAGCTCCTCTCATCTCGGCCACCATCTCCTCTTACAAAAAACCCTCCATTATTCCCAAGTCCAAGTATATTTCTGTGATACTACGTCCTGAACTCATTTCTCTTGATTACACAGCCAGCAAAATAACACATTTCTATGAATCTCACTAGATTCCTGCTATTAGCCAAGTTGGTGGGCACAAATGACCCCACACACAGCACAGCAGCCTATTTATAAATGACATACCTTACATGTACTCTGTTAATTTTCCATAGACTCCCTTCTCTGTACTATTTTCTTTATAATAATCACTTGATGTGCTATGTATTTTAGTCTTTTATAATATCTACTAATTCATAATATGTCTTCATAAAGGAGAAGTTTTCTTTTGTATATTTTTACTGGTTTTTTTGCACCTGACATGCTACCTGGAGTATATTGTTTATGGAAAAACACTCTATAAATATTTGATGAGTAATATTTTTATTTTATTATTTCTTGTTCATCATGTTTAACTTAGTTCATATTGAAGTGTTAGTAACTTAGCCTTTGGACAATTTCACTTCTACTTATATACTGTAAAGGGAGAATTGAAAAATACAACTGAGACTGAGAAATAACATTTTAGAGCTAAATAACACTAATTTAAATCTTAAATTCAAAGTACCGTCTTTACTACATTGTCAAAATATTTTTCAAACACTTGACCCAATATGTTTCACATAAAATTGATACTTACATGTCAAAATGGACTCAACCGAATATGTTCTTCTGTCTCAGAGCAGAATCAACATTACAAACAACCAAGCTTTTATCCAGCATCCTTGATACTAGGGGAATGATTTCTTTATATTCCTTGTTACTATGACTCACTGGAGCATTTCAATTCTCTGGCTTTGAAGTCATGGATAATACAATCTCTTGGTGGTGAGTTTTCAAAAAAAAAAAAAATTTAAAAAACAGGCTAGAATATGGAATTCAAAACCAGAAATTCATTTGCTGAGGAACACCTTAGGGGTAGAGCACATGCTTAACTTGCCTATAGCCTGAGTTTGATTTCTAATCCCCAAGGGTGAAAGTGGGGAGGCAGAAAATTAGAAATTCAAATATACACACATGTATGTATGTATGTATGTATGTATGTATGTATGTATATATGTAATGATGATGTATAGCCCCCAACTGTAATGAGAATTTAAAAATATCATTTGGAATACATGGTCCAATTGATAGTGTATGTTAACAGCAATTCACTCATTTCCTTTAAAATGTTAATTTCATATTTTTAGAAAACTCAAAATACCCATCAATGAAATAGTCAACATGTTTTAATGATTCAGGTATTTTATATCAGGTAATTAGCTAAATAATATATTAAATTACTAACATAATATTGTTATGTCACAGTGTTTAAAACTGTACTGGCCAGATGGTGGTGGTGCACACCTCTAATCTTAGCACTTAGGAGGTGGAGACACGTGAATCTCTGAGTTTGAGGCCAGCCTGGTCTACAGAGAGAGTTCAAGGACAGGGAGTTCCAGGGCTACACAGAGAAACCACATCTCAAAATATATACTATATTGTGTATAAATACAAATTCTCTAGGTAGACTATTCAGTCATATACCTATTGGTACCAATGCAGGTGCATATTGGATGTGTATGAACATACAAAAGCATAAATATGAATTTATTCAAGGAGCATCTAGGAAGATAAACAGACAACACTGGTTATTATAATGGAAGTTGGAAGTTTTGTCTAATATTTTCAATTCTGATTAGCACATAGTTGGAATAGCCAAACATTATGGAGTGTTATTCAGTGTCATTACCTATTAAAAAGCATTGCATATATAATTTCTAATCAATAGCACAAGCATTTCATAAATGTATCATTCACTACAATGAGAAATTCTAGTTATAATACCTTTCTTTGCACAAAGTCATAGAATAAGCAGATCATCTTCATTTCTTTCATTCAAAGCCTCTCCTAACTCACCAGAATAGACTCTCACACCCCTGCCGTGTGTGTGTGTGTGTGTGTGTGTGTGTGTGTGTGTGTGTGCAATTTATTATGATTTTTACTTTTTTTTTTTTTTTTTTTTTTTTTTTTGGTTTTTCGAGACAGGGTTTCTCTGTGTAGCTTTGCGCCTGTCCTGGATCTTGCTCTGTAGACCTGGGTGGCCTCGAACTCACAGAGATCCACCTGGCTCTGCCTCCCGAGTGCTGGGATTAAAGGCGTGTGCCACCACCGCCCGGCGATTTTTACTTTTAAAGTCTAATTTTCTCTTAAAATAACCTAATTCCCATATTCTCCATAAATTTTTACAATGTTTTAAAAATATTTATTTAAAATTTTAAAAGAATTTCATATATGGTCAGCCAAGAAAATAATAATTTTAAGAGAAAATTAGATTTTTTACTTTTTAAGTAATTATTATTTTCTTGGATGACCATATATGAAATTCTTTTAAAATTTAAAGAAATATTTTTAAAACATTGTAAAAAATTTATGGAGAATATGTGAATTAGGTTTATATACTGTGTTGATTGATAAAAAATCTCAACTATTCATTAAAATATCTGATGTCTTAAAAACTTCTTTCTCTTTGTCTTACTCTCTGTCTCAGTATCTGTCTGTCTGTCTGTTTTCGCTCTCTCTCTCTCTTTCTCTTTCTCTCTCTTTCTGTGTGTTCATGTGTGTATGTGTTTGCATGTGTGTGTGTGTAAAGTCATAGGACAATCTTGAGTGTTGAACCTCACTTTCCATCTTCTTTGAAAAAGAGTCTTTTATTCACTATTGCATATAGTCAGCTATCTGGCCCATAAAATTTCTGGAATACTACTGGCTGCACCTGATATCTTGTTATAGGAGTGAAATGATTTCAGACATGTGTGCTACCTCAAATGGCTCTATGTGATGTATGGACATCTGGAATCACATCTGCTGTGTGTATGGCAAGCATTTTGCCTATTATGCCATATCTCCAGCCTTATCTAGCAATTCTTTACTGATTCAGTTTTCTGTGTGTGTGTGAAGAAAGAATTGAAGAAAGGGGGCTTCACATGGTAAGACATACATGCAATTGCAGTACTTGAGAAGTGAGAGAATGCAATCAGATACTCTGGAGACACAATGAAATACTGTCTCAAAAATAATGCAAGAGTATGATAAAGAAATCAATGTTTTAAAAAGGAAAAAAGACACAAAGATTAGTAAGGGAAGCAAAATGAAATATGAAGTATGGCATGTATTCATTTAAAAATCTTATTTTGGATATCAAAGTCTTGAAAGTTTGCCAGGTAATATATGAGGGGTCAAGAAAAATCACAACCACTTGAAACAGCAATGAACTATTCTAAATATGAACAGTGATTATTCCAAATGCATGTGGAAAATGTTACTGTAGTTTTTAAGTAAAAATTCCAATAAAACAAGAAAGCTTTTTGTTTCATGGTACGTAATCCTATACTTGGGTAGAGACTCTCTGAGTTAATACCTCTAGATAGTTCCTGTATCTTACAGATCATTCATCTCTTATTTCTTACCCCACTGTTACTTTGGTGAACAAAGCTTTGATAATGTGGGAGTCTGTGGGAATCAGCTCCAACCTGCTCCCACCTATTGAAGTGCTCTTGGGTGGAGGAATGAAGAATGAGGAAGGATTAGATAGAAAGATAGAAAGAGATGATAAGAAAGACAGAGACACAGGATAGCTTCAGGAGGGCCCTGGGTCAATAAGCAGCTATCCAGAGGCTTATTTAAAAGGGCTTTTTATAACATGCCAAGGGGAGAGGCAAAATATTAAAGCACACTGTACGGCCAAGTATAGACCTTTCCAAATGCCTGGTAAACATGCCCCTGGCCAAATAATCTCATTATGCAGCTCTGCTGGGTTAAGCAAACTCGGATTCTCTAACGTTTAGTAAGGTCTCACTAGGAAGCCTCTGTGAGCCACCACATAATACATGAAGTTTTGATATCCAACCACATCTAAACCACAACATCAGACCTTACGCCACATTCTGATTTCTGGGAGTTGATAAGTTGATGTTTAAGAAGGATACAAGAAGTTGTGGTCTTGTTTAACCAAGTTGCATAGTTCTCTAGTGTTTCTACCATAAGCCCCTGTGTCCTGATCTGATATTAGGAGGGTGACTAGGTACATAAAGCATGTCCAGGAAATTTGAATCCAAATAGGAAATGGGTGTCTTAGTGTCTACACTCAAGTTTCAGAATTATATTTGTTAGAGAATCCCAAGACCAGAGACACATGCATGGATTGATTTGATGAATAAACCACACATAGAGAAAAATTACTATTCTGACATGGAATTTGAGACAACCCTCACATTCTTCTACAAAATTCAAGAGAATACCCAGTAAAGAGAAAGTAGCAACATTGAGAAGATCCTGTAAGATGATGGTGAGACAAAATGCAGGGAAATTAAAGAAGGGTGAAATAAATTTCGTGACACAGGTTTACACAGAGAATATTAGACTTCTGACATGAAGCTGCCTGACATTATCTCACATTTTCAGGATGTGAAATACTTATTGACTTAATATGGAAAGAAGAGGTAAGAAATAAAATACAGTGATTTTTATTAATTTTAAGTTGTATTCATTCCCAAACTTCAAAGAACTATACAAAATGTGTGTGTCTCAGCATCTTTTTTTTTGGTAACATTTATTTACTTATTTATTTATTTATTTATTTATTTATTTATTTATTTATCTTCTATGGCCCTTTCTCATTCATTCATATTTCATTTCATTTATTAGTCAACTGACTGCATTATTGAGTACATTATTACAATAACAGACCTCTGTTATTTGCTAACACATTTTTAATTTTTTTTTTATTAAGACAGTATTTTCATTCATTTTACATACCAATCAAAGGTGTCCCATCATTGGAAGTGGACTCCAAAAAGTCCACTCATGCACCAGGGATGGATTCGGATTCTACCGCCACCCCCCCCCCCCAAGCAGATCAAGCTACACAATTGTCTCACCATGAAGAGGGCTTAGTCCACAGCCATTGATCCAACTTTCATGAGTTCCCACTACTTAGGTTGGGTCATCTCTGCATGTTTTCCCATCACAATCCTGATGCACTTGCTCATAAAATCCCTATTGTCTCTCTTTGACTGGACTCTTGGAGCTCTGCCTGGTGTTTGGCTGTGGATCTCAAATCGGCTTCCATCAGTCAATGGAGAAAAGCTCTGTGATGCCAGTTAGGGTATTCACTAATCTTATCACTGGGATAAGCCAATTCAATTCAGGTACCCTCTCCACTATTTCTAATAGTCCAAGCTGGGGTCATCCTTGAGGATTCCTGGCAGCTTCCCTAGCAATGGGTTTCTCTCTATTTCCATGATATCCCCTTCAATCATGGTATCTCTTTCATTGTTTTCCCACTTCATCCCTGTTCCAGCTCAACAATCCCATCTCCTTATGCTCTCATCCCCCATCCCCTACATTCCATTGCCAACCCTTCACTCCCGGTTTGGGCTCCTGTGTCTCAGCGTCTTATATGTGTTTTTGGTGCTTTCTCTTTGGTTCCCCACACCACCGGTTTGTTTTGTCCTAGTCTGATTTGTTTGTGTTTATTTTATCTTAGTTATTTTTCTTCAGATGCTTGTTTGCATTCTAATGAGAAAGATAAAGAAAGGGTGTGGATTTATGTGTGTAGGGATGTGGGAAGGTCCTTGGTGATGTTTGAGGGATGGGAAACTGTAAAAAGAATAAACTGTATGATTAAAAAATATTTTCTTTTCAATAAAAAAGCAATGCTACAAAAAAACATACCTTACAGAATGCCACAATTTCTAAGAGGCATACTCTAAAGTAGATTCAAAAACATGTACAATCCATTTCATTAGAGATTGAACAAAAATAAATAGTCCTTCATACCCATTGAGTTCTAATAAAATGATCATGATAACTTAACAAAGAGGAAGTGAAGAAAGGGATGCACACAGAGGTGAGGGAATAAGACTTAAACAACCTGATACAAACAGAACTTAGCAACTGAGGCCTTGGGTGGAGTAGGGCTTCTTATAATTTGGTGTGCCCATCATACACACACTTTGTGGTTATTCTAAATTAGTGAGACCTGATCACTTGTGTTAGGACAAAGGATTTGTAAGATCAGAAATTTGGTGGTGATGATCATTTCATTTTTGTCAAGCACCTTGACAAAAAAAAAAAATGAACCAATGAGAAGTAATAAAAAAAGTATTTTGAAGAAAACCTTAGGTATGTGGGGAATACAGACACACAGCACAAAACTGAAATATAATACAACAACACAAAGATGAAAATGAATGCACAGGTGATGATTAATCTTGATTGTGAACTTGAGCAGATTGTGAAATGTCTAGGAGAATAATATAATACACTATATGTGTGTCCAGGCAGGTGTTTCTAGAGATAATTAGATCCTTAGGGATCTGGTCTAATAACTGTGCCAATCTACCAAAGATTACAAACTTTGAACAGACTATTGCATTGTGATGAAATTTGTGTTCATGGAGGCTAGGTGTAGTGGGTAGCTCTTCCAGCTTTGGCCTGAAAGTACTACCCCCATTGAGGCTTCTGGTTACTGTCATGATTACGAGGCAGGGAGGAGAGAAGAGCTCTTAAGACCTGAGATCCGGATGTTTTGGCTCTCTTGGTTCCTGGATCCTGGATGCTGGATGTAGACCAAGTAGAGTTCTCCAGAGAACACCGCTGGACTGTATTTTACCTCTCCCAGACCGTGTAACCAATCCCTTTACATGTAAGTTACCCCACAAAATAAACCTCCCCTTTAACTACATAGAGCCTTAGTACTTCCACGAATATCTGGTGCTCACATGTGGCAAATTCCAAAGGCCTGGGTGACTTCCACCCTCAACCTTTTGTGTGGCTGCTGTGGCAAGCTTTCCACACTTATCACACTTCCCTATCTCATCTTTCCTGTCTCTTAAAAAACTTCCTTTTCCTGGTGACCAAACACTTAACCATTCAGCCCTAAACATCCAGGTACTGTTTCTTCCCTTCTTTTGCTTCCTCCTCCCCCGTTGATGGGCACCTACATCCCACAGATAAACCTCCCTTTTACCTACGTAGAGTTGCCTTAATACTTTCACCAATACTAGGCCTGGCTGAAGGAAGTCCGTGGTACCATGTCCTTGGTTCCTACTCTTGTTTAGATTCCTTCAGATTGCTCCTCTCTGCTTCTTGACTGCCATGATGGGAATCACCCCACCATATTTCTCTTGCCATGATGGATGGTGTCTCCAAAAACTATGAATAAAATGAGTCTTTACTTCTGTATATTGTTTTTGTCAGTCATTTTATTTCAGCTAGATAAAAGTAACTACTAAAGTGTGTTGTCACCCAAAGCTGAGCTACTAAGAGACAATATGCAAGCAAAGATGCTGCTGTAAACAGCGATGTGTAATTGTGAATAACAATAATTACAGTTGGGTCCTAGGTTTTTACTGCTGCTGACATCATAAAAAGTGGCTTTAGTTCTCTTTTGTTTTGTTTCCTCTATCTTTGGTAGAATATTGGAGGAAAAAAGAAATTGGTTAAAATGGAGTAATCAAGTAAAAAATTCATACCTTCTGTAGCACATAAGCCAGGAAAGGAATAAACAGTTGAATGCATTTCTCTTGCTGATTCGTTGTATAACAATGAACATATAACAGAACTACCATGTGACAAGGTGTCTTCCAGTGGATACAACTGAAACACTTACAACTAGCTAAAGATAAAATAGGATCAATGACTCAAAAGGATGGAAGATTTGCAGAAGTTAATTCTTAAGCCATCTATTAGTTAGCAGTGGTTCTCACCCTTCATAATGCTGTGTCCCTTTAATACAGTTCCTCATGTTGTGGAGACCCCCCGACCATAAAATTATTTCATTGATACTTCATAACTATTACTTTGCTAGTTATGAATCACAATGTAAATACCTGATACGAGACTCTCAGATGGGTTGATACCTGCAGGCTGAGCACCAGTGAGTTATAGCAATGAGAAGATTGAGAGTTCCTGTTTGGAACTGGTAGTGAGGGAGAACAGACAGGGGTGGAGAAGGGCATGACAACAGGGCTTCTGGAGCCATCTGCTTGCTTCCAGTGTACCACATGGAACATCAATATAACTGTGACACCTGATTTTCTCTGATAATTTCTCTGGTGCAATTGGCAAGATGGCCAGTGCATTTCCATGGAAACAGTGCTCCTTCTGCCAGGACTACCTTAAAATCTTCCTTTAATATAAAAAATAAAACTCCTGAATTGAAGGGAAAACCTGTGGTACAACTTAAGGAAAACTACCCCAAGTCAAAATGTAGAATGGAAGATGACACAGCTGTGGACATGATAAGGACATAGAATGGCAAGTGTTGCCTTGTGTTCAATGGGCATTGCTCACACATACTGACCATAAGCAAGCTTGATGGTTCTCCTCAAAGAACATAATATTCCAACTGTGTCTTCCCGCTTTTTCCTTCCTGAAGTTGCTAAAGGGATTGAAAGCTTCCCTGGCCTGTCTTTAGCGATCCCTTAGAATATATTTCTTCCTCTCCCTTCTAGTCAATAAATATGCTCAATAAAGTATCTTTCTTAGTTTCCCCATTATTATCAGGATGATAAAGGACATTATTCAAACCTAGGACCCTAAGGAAGAATATTGATAATCTTTCTGGAAAAACAACTCAAATAAATATCTGACCACTTTAGATTACTAATCAATCATCTGTCTTCTCATCTTCATTTGCATCTGAAATGGTTTGCACACATTTAAAATCTTATTATGAATTCAGTAATATCAAATATTGCTATTAAACATTCATTGAACTATAAACAACATGTTGTAGGTCTACTTCTGAGTTTCTTAGGGTGTTCTGTGATTAAAACAGAAGTCAGGTAATACTTGCTAAAATATCTCAGAGATAGTACCAAGTGGTAGAGTCAAGCATGCCTATGGTTAGCAGTAAAATACTAGTGAATATGACTTTTTGCTCTCATTGTAGATTCTAAGATCTGGAAAACAGAATCGTGTAAAACCATGGACCTCTCTGGTCAGTCAGTCTTTACAAATCAGTAAACTCCTGAATCAGTGATAGACACTATCTCAAAAACTGGGATACAGAGTAAATGAGGAAGACAGCTGAAGTTGACTTCTGTTCTCCACATACAAATGTATGTACATGTACACACACAGACATATATGCTGCAGATATGCCACACATACAAATTTGTATTAAATTCTGCCCTGATATAACACCCTAAGTAGAATCTTCTGCTCAGTTATTGACAGTCATTGCCAACTCCTATCACACACAACTCTAATTCAGTCTTAAAATAGGTTACAACTCCCAGAAAATATCCATCTTACACCATTTTAGTATAAAAGTTGGTATGTTCACATGTGTGACTGTGAATGTTGGTTGATCATAAAGATCCAGATCAAAAGCCAATTCCCTGCTTACTTTCTGCTACTCTGTTATCTTCCTGATACTATTACAATATGAAGAGAAATTTCCAGTTCTTTTCATAAAATTAAGTAGCATAATTGAAAGTTCTATGAAAGCTATATACAAAAACTAAACATAATTCGGTAATTCTACTACAAGAAAGTGACTGTCACGGTGTGCATTGTTTATAGTAGAGCAGCCAAGAGAAGGGCAGTTTATGGCAATGAAGACAATTGCAATTCCTCTGACCACACTGGGCAGAACACTGTCAGTCAGCTGATAACCTGTGTAGGCAAGGTCCGGAAATATTTCTGTCAAATATTGGAAGTGTTTTAGATATGCATCTTTAAAATTTTATGACCTTTTCTCACTCATTATTCAAACAAAACATATGTAGATTATGTATATATATATGTTAAATAATACATTCTTTATGTATTAATTAATAATGTATTAATTATGTATATGTGTTAATAACATAACAATAAACACTGTAAGTTATAGATAATAAAACATATTGCTATGAATAAATGATATATGTTGATTAAAAATGTATATATATATACATATAAGTGATTCAGTTTCTTCTTTTGTTATTTAAAAATGATAAGTAGGGGTCAGATTCAGAGAAACTAAAATTTCATGAAGAAGTCAGCTAATGTTCAGGACTTATGCTGTTGGGTAGAAAATGATTTATTTATTTTTACATACATTTCCCTGTTAATGGCTCTTTCCTGTTTTTAGAGTTTACAACAATTTGTTTTATTCAAATATTTACTAATTATTCAAATTACTTCCCATTTTGAGATAGAGATACATCATTTACTCAAATATATTTTAGTCACTTTCTTCTTTAATTTATATAATGAGAAAAGTTGTGACATGTACATGTCTATTTAATATGTGACATACCACATGTCTCTCTAATGTGTGACACACGTCTATCTAGTGTGTGACATGCACATGTGTACTTGATGTATTACATAACCATGTGTATTTGATGAAAATTTAACTTGAAGATACCCATTATAATGTAAACTATACTATTAGAATGTGTATTTTTGTTTAAATGGACTGTGAATACTTATGAGGCATTATTTAATGTTCTTCCTTTTCATCAATGTCAAAGGAAAGAATGAATCAAGTGTTATTTCTTTGAAACTATAGAAATTTTCTTCTTCAGGGCATCACCAAACAATCTTCTATTAATAAAAAGTAAGCAGCAGGGTGATTTTGTGAAATCTTCAAGCACTCCATTAAACATAATTTTCAAAAATATTATTAAAGGAACTATGAAATGAATAACAGTGATTTCCTTGAAGTGCATTCCTAATTGTAAGTGTCTACTTTAATCAGTATTTCCAGAAACAATCATTTCAAAGTAGGTTGCCAATTATGTTAAACCTTCCAGTGACAAATGTACAAACTGGGCTTCTTGATAGCTGATGAGAATGAGTGTAATCGAATGTTTTAGTAAGTAAGATGGTTCTCTCCTTCTTTACTGACTCCCTCCCTTAAGTACGCTACATTGGAGCCCTGAGTGGTCACACTTGCCATTCTGCTGTGCAGTGAACTAGTTAGAATTTTGTACTTGTGTTTATAATTTTGAGGTGGCCTGTTTTAAATTTGCCCTGTTGTCCTCACACTCATCTTTACTCATTACTATTTAACATTAAAGTGGATTTTAAATTCAGGTGAAGATTTTTCCATTACTATGTAATTGAGTAAATTATCTGGTTGAAAATGAGTCACGAATGCTTTCGAGGTATGATTTACTGTTGTACTTTGCATTCATATTCTAGGAACTGATGAAGTATATTTCTTTGACACTCACTGAAATTATAAAATAAATCATATTTCATAAAGATTTTATCTCACCCTTCACCAGTATCTTCGAAGGCAGGTTCCTGCATGTAGGATGAAATCACTCAGGCCTCACTTGGGGCTTTCATCAGTCTGAAGTTCAAGAGATGGAAACCCTGCAAATGATTAGAAAATACTCTCCAGGGAGGTATTATCCTAATCATTTCTGAGATGCTTCAACTTTAAGACATGGAGGCCTTAAAGTCACAAATTCATAAAATATATAAAGAGTAGAAAAAAGCTGATCCTGCATTAATGACATGAAATCAATTGGTATTATAAAGTTCTCTCTCTCTCTCTCTCTCTCTCTCTCTCTCTATATATATATATATATATATATATATATATATATGTGTGTGTGTGTGTGTGTGTGTGTGTGTGTGTGTATGTGTTGGTTATGCATGTGTTACTGTATGTATCTGTATCTGTATGGATGAGTGTGTCTGTGTATGTGTGTGTGTATTAGTGGTGTGTATATGAGTGTGTGTTAGAAATTATTATATTTTTGCTTAGTTTCTTCTTCTTCCTCTCTCTCTTTCCAGTGCTAGGTATTGTATCCAAGACATGAAAGGTGTGAATGCTGAGCTTTATGTCCAGCCTCTAAAATATTGTTAGAATATATATGTATACATATGTATATGTATACATATATATACACACATATTTTGTTCTTTTTTATACTGTTTTAAAAATAATTGCAAGTCTCATAGTCCTAAGTTACAAACATTTATCTTATATTAAATAAATATTTAATCTCAAATTCTTCAAACTGTATAAAATCAAAATAATCCTCACAGAGTATGACTTAAGCAAAAGTTAGACAAAAACTAAAACCACAGAATCAGGAGCCAGTGTAAGACTTGATAGTGTGTTCATTGATTTAATGCACTTTTCCTGCAAAGGCATAAAGTTCAGGAAGGGCAAGTATTCTGGTCTCCTATGAATGATTTCTAACACACACTTACCCATACATATTCATACCCACACACACTCACACATACCACTAATGCATGAAGAGCACACATACACAGACACACACGCACAGATACACACACACACACACACACACACACACACACACACACAGATCCCCCAACATATACATACCCTCACAAACATTTATACACACACACACACACACACACACACACACACAAAATCACATTAACTATGGTTCATACTCTTGGTTAGCTCGCTGTAATGCTCTTATAGAACTTCAGGAGAGAATTATACTAGTCAGAAGAGTAGAGAGAGCAGATCAGGTATTATTTTTAGAACATGTAACAGTTTCCAGTTTGAGCAAATTCTAAGGAATCAATGATTTCAACATTAATAGGACAAATATTTTAGAGGTCAGGAATACAGTCCAGCACTGAACACATGCCTACTAAGTCCTAGATACAAGTTCTAGCAAGGGAGCAATATAAAGAGAGAGAGAGGGAGAGAGAGAGAGAGGAGAGAGAGAGAGAGAGAGAGAGAGAGAGAGAGAGAGAGAGAGAGAGAGAGAGAGAGAACAAGATAAAAATACTTATTCCTAAGATAGACTTTGGCCTGAACAAGATTATTAAAGACTCCATCACAAAAATTTATTTTGATAAGAATCTTAAAAGAAAACAAGAAATAACTGCTCTTGCAAAAATAACAAAAAGTCATAAAAGCAAGCAAGGTTTGAGATTTCAAGAAACAGAATACGAAAACATTAATTATTTGTATTTTGTTCTTTTTTTGCTGTTTCTAAGAGAAAAAAAATCCTAAGCTTTTTAAAGCTTGAATGTCACAAAGAATGATTATCACATGATAGAATTTAAGTCCAGGTGTAAGGACCCATTGTCATCACTGCTCTCTTTGTCCATTAGAACTTCGTGGTAGAGTAAAACACGTATTGTTTTATTTGCTTACTGTGTTTTATTCCCCAGAAAATCACTTTTATGTTAATGTGTATGAAGAGATTGAGATATAGTAGAATATACAACCTGAACTGACCTTCAACTTCTAATATCTTTCTCCTACCCCTGAGTGCTTGAATTACAACCATGCTCATCCAAACCTGGCTTAACTTGTAAGTGTCAAAAGGTCAGTTCTAACTGCAACATAGGTTTGGTGCCAAGGGTGTCAAAGATGTCAAGGACACAGTCATGAAAAAATACACATGCACCTATATTTGGGAAGTATGCACCGTGGCACCGTGTTCTTTCTTTTTATTCTCTTATTGTTGGCATCTCCTACCTATTATCCAGCTTCTTCGGCTTTCAAACGGACTTCCTGAATGACAAAAACACTTGCTGATTTTCTCTCCTTCAAGGAACTTGGGAATTTGTTTTTTTATTTATATTTTTGGTTTGGTATTTTTTGGGACAGTATCTCTCTGTTATGTAGCTCTGGCTGTCCTAGGACTCCCAGTGTAGACCAACCTGGCCTAGAACTTAGAGATCCATCTTCCTAGGTCTCATGTGATCTGAGAATAAAGGCTAGCACCATCATGCCAGACCTGTGCTAGGAATGCTAGGTAGTGTTTGAACTGAAAACAGAGCCCAGTTCAAGAGTGCTCCATTGCATTAGTTATAGGTTACTATACAATAACCTTTGATGGCATTTGATAAGGATACCATGTCTACTTGGGCTCACATTACAGAGGATTCAGTCCAAGACTGTGGGTGAGACAGCTGCCTTGGGACTTTGGCAGTACAGAAATCTTGTAAGAGAAAGAAAAAATGTGCCAGAAATAACTGATGACATTCTCCGCCAGGAAATAAAGAGAAAAAGGAAGACATGCTCCCACAATTCCCTTCAAGGACAGGCATCTAAAAATTAAGGATGTCTTGCAAAACCCTGCCTCTTAAAATGTCTTCAGTTTTCCAGTGCACCACTACTTTATGGTCAGGCCTTCAACCAATGGACCTCTTTACTGACATGAAACCTTCAAACTATAAAACATCCATGTTTGGAATGTTTTATCAATGATTAACACTAAATATACATACGTGTGCATGTCTGCATAGACAAAATAAATATTTGAATATTATCTATATGGATAGATATTTTATTGGATAGAGCACATTCAGTTTTCTACTATTATATAATAGACAGATTCCATACTCTGAGTATGTTTAGAGTTACCAGAGAATAGTTAATAAATGCATAATTATTCTTATGTGAACTTAAACTTCACTCAATATTCTTGATCTCCCTGTAGTTATGTCATTACAAACTGAATCTTGGTTTCAGTGTTATTAGGCATTTTGGGTAATGAGCCAAGAGTTTTCTAAATTGTAGATGACATGACCTTCAGAAATTCCTGAGTCAGAAAATGCTAATGTGTCTTGTGTCTTATGACAAAAAGAAATGGTTTTCATGGCAGCATTTATACAAGAACTCTTGCAGTTTAATTTTTTTAAGATCCCAGATAAAGCCTGTGGCTATACCACCATGATCTGGCCTGGTCTCAGAAGTGAAGCATGGCTGGACTTATTAGCATATTGCATGGAAGAGCACAAGGATAGTATTCGAGGGGCTGAGCTGTTTAAGCCTAGTAGGGTTATTTTTAAAAGAGAATATTCTTATTATCGTCTAATGGATATTATCAGATGAATGTTACTAATTAAAAATAAACCTGAAGAATGGCAAAAAATAAAGAGCATCAGTTTGTTCAACAATTGCAGGATTCCAACTGTACGATGTATTAGAACCCCGATGATCTTTAGCTTTCCAAACTAATTGCTCCCTCTGGCATCATTCCTGTTTCAGAGAATGCAAAAGCTTCCAACTTTTGTTTCTTTAAAGTGACATTTAAATTGTCAGAAAGCAGAGAAGCACAGAAGGAAAATGGAGAACTATGGTTAAGATGAACAACTAATGATTTGTAGCTGTTTAATGCTCTTCTAGGAGAGAGTGATGTTCAGTTTGGCCACAAATTTGACTGAAGCTCTTAAAAAAAAAAAAAAAACTTTTATATTTGGGTTATTTAATTTTTCTTTCTTTTTTTTTTTGGTTTTTCAAGACAGGGTTTCTCTGTGTAGCTTTGCGCCTTTCCTGGGACTCACTTGTAGCCAGGCTGGCTCGAACTCACAGAGATCCGCCTGGCTCTGCCTCCCGAGTGCTGGGATTAAAGGTGTGCGCCACCACCACCTAGCACCAAATACTTTTTTTCTTTATGCACATTTTGAAATAGTTTATTTATACTTTGAGATCCATTTGGATCATTGAAAATCAGCCATTTCTTTCTTTTTTGATATTGTTGGAGCAATAGTAGTTGGCTTTACATTTTAGAATTATGAAAATAATAGACTTAAAGTATCAATGAAGTTTCATTTGTTCATTCATTTCACTCAGTTTATAAATTCATTCAGAGACATTTTTCCCTCCTACTTATTCAGTTGATGCATCTATGTGTCTATGTATTTATGATCTATCTATCATCTATATCATCTATCTATCTATCTATCTATCTATCATCTATCTATCATCTATCTATCTATCTGCATATGGATGTATGTATCTATCTGTCTATCTATGTGTCTATGTATCTATCACTGTATCTATGTATCTATCATCTATCTACCTACCTACATATATATATGTGTATATATATATATATATACATATTTATATGCACTGTATACCTACATATGTGTAGCCATAAACAAGGCAATATGTCATTTATATAATATTTGAGGAAGGATTTAATCAAAGGTCTCCTACACCCATATTTTTTATATATTAAGAAATGATATTAGAAAAAACCTTGATCCACATGTGATATTAAGGATGTGTTAGTTAACAAACATTTTATTAATATAATTAATATAAATATATGGATATGGTAACTTTATGCAAACTAGAGTTTAACAATATTCTTGTCTAAATTCTAATAGGTCATATATTGTAGTGTGTAGGACATTTTTAAGAGAATTATTTTTCAACATTCTTAATTTCTGAGTGGACTTTCCCCGTTAACAAAGTAATGTGTTTCTTACCTGATCAAAATGGATTGGAGAGAAATTGATGTTCACTCTACATATATAAACTACATATGATAGAATTTCTAACCTCATTTTGGTTACATGGGTTGAGAGAGAAAAAGGTAGGGCCTCCAATAGTAACAGAATCTTCAAAGAAGAGATAACTTTAAAAATTCGGATTTTAGAGTCTGATAGCCCCTGTTTCCATTGTTAGGAGTCCCATATTAAGACCAAGCTACACAGCGGTAACATGTGTGCAAAGGTCCGAGGTCAGTCCCATGCAGGCTCCCTGGTTGTTGGTTCATTTTCTGTGATTCCCTATGAGCCCAGGTTAGTTGATTCTGTGTCTTTTCTTGTGGTGTCCTTGCCCCCCCACAACCTGATCACTCATGTTCCCATCCCCACCTGCTCTCAGTCTACTCAAGAAATCTCTTCTATTTGCCCTTCCCAGGGAGATCTGGCCACCACCCCCACACACACACCCGTCACTAACCCTCCTTTTTACCTAGTCTCTCTGTATCTGTGGGTTGTAGTTACACTTTATTTTACAGCTCATATCTAGCTATGAGTGTGTTCATACCATGTTTGTCTTTCTTGGTCTGGATTACCTCAGTCAGAATGATTTCTAGTTCCATTCATTTGACTTCAAATTTCCTGTGTCTTGTTTGTTTGTTTGTTTCAGCTGACTAATACTCTATTATGTAAATGTACCACATTTTGTTTATCAAGTCCTCAGTTGAGGGACATATAGGTTGTTTTCAGATTCTGGCTATTATAAATAAAGCTGCCATGAAAAGAGTTGAGCAAGTGTCCTCTTAGATGATTAAGCATCCTTTGGGTATATACCCAGAAATGGTATAGCTGGGTCTTGTGGTAGATTGATTTCCTGCTTTGGGAGAAACCGCCACACTGAATTCCCAAGTGTCTGCTCCACCAGCAATGGAGGAGTGTTCCCCTTGCTTCACCTCCTCTCTAGCATGAGCTGTTCTTGTGTTTTTTTATCTTGGCTATTCTGACAGGTGTAAGTTGAAATCTTAGAGTGGTTTTGAATTGCATTTCCCTTATAAATAAGGATGTTGAACATTTCCTTAATTGTTTATCTGCCATTTGAGATTCTTCTGTTGAGAATTCTGTTTAGATCTGTACCCTAGTTTT
Organism: Peromyscus leucopus; assembly: GCF_004664715.2. NCBI lineage: Eukaryota > Metazoa > Chordata > Mammalia > Rodentia > Cricetidae > Peromyscus > Peromyscus leucopus. Next base: position 22,853,575 of record NC_051077.1, on the reverse strand, counting down.
TAACTGAACTATTTGGTTTGTTGATATCTAGTTTCTCGAGCTCTTTATATATTTTGGAAATCAGTCCTCTGTTGGATGTGTAGTTGGTGAAGATCTTCCTCATTATGTGTTGCCTTGCCCAGCTTAATACAAGGGCATGTGCTTAGACTCGCTGCAACTTGATAGCCATGTTTTGTTGATATCCATGGGAGTCCTGCTCTTTACTGAATAGAAATGGAGGAGGAGTGGATGGGAAAGGCAGAAGGGAGTTGGGAGGGGACTAGGATGATAGGAGGGAGGGGAAACTGCAGCCAGGATGGAAACCTTGCATTGCTAGTATAGTTAATTTTTGAGGGTGCTTGCTGAGACTATACTCTAAGTACTCCACTTTGTACTATATACATAAAATAGGAATGGACTGGAGGAAGTAAAGCTAGTTGACAAGCAGACATTAAAAATAAGCAGCAGCTAGAATTCTATAGTGAAGTTCATGAGGTATATATATGTTCAGTCTGGTTAATTTTGGTGTGCTTTTTTTTTAATAACAAAGTTTTCTAAAAGAAAATGTACAAATGTGCATATAAAAAAGTAAGAGGAAAAATGTAATGCTAGAAATTGAATCCATGGTCTCTTATGTTAAAGGTAAGGACTTTGCCATGGAGCTATAGCTTTATTTTGGAAAGTTACTTTAAACAAAAACCATGAAAAGACTTAACCAGGGAACAATCTGGAATCTTGATTAAATAGCTGAATACTAGGGACTTTAAAAGCTGAAACTAGACAAAAGCATGGAATATTCAAAAACAAGAAATAGTGGTTCAGGAAACCTAAAGAATATTGTAGGAATAGAACAGAAAAGAGTAAACATTGACCTCCCAGAGCCTATGAGCAACAGACTGCAGTGAGATATGGCTGAAGAGATTTAAATGAAAATGGAACACAAATTCATTTATCTAGAAAAGTAATCCACCCTTGCCAAAGTGACAAAGAGTGGAGAGGACATGTATTCAGAAGCATATGCATCAGAAGGTGTGTATAGATACACAGATATGGAGATGAAGGGACCATAGGTAATGGTACTGATGTTGCCATACAGAGGGTTATAAGAGCTGCAGATCTTTGCTGTGACCAGTTGGACACTTGTAGTGGATGTGTGAAGGAACAATGTGAAGAGAACAACTTCTAGATGAGGCAGTTCTGTGTAGGACGTTAGGTGAGATCTGATCAGTTCTTTTCATTTACAAAAAAGTCTTGTGGTCCTAAAGCTGATTAAATGTTCTGAAGTTAATGCTTCAGTACTGGAATATAAAGTCTAGAGAGTAACTGCCTTGTGACAAATTGCTTTGTACAATCTGCATAACGCCACTATGTCTGAAGGATTCCAGTGTCATTCTCTGTATTTCTAACTTGTGTTTTTGTTTTTGTTTTGTATCTATTACCTGAAGTCCAGATGGGCTATTGAAATAGAAGAGGAAATTGAGGAATATGGGGGAAAGTGAATTACAATCAACTTCTAAAATACTATTCTCATTCTCTCCCCTCATCCGTTTAATCATATCACCATTTATCCTTAAATAACTTTTCTTCCACCACCTCTCTACTGTGACAGTTTTATTTAAGAGTGCAGAAGGAATAGAGAAAGACATGACCTTCAAGAAGCCCCTTTCCCAACACTGGAAACTCAAAGACCTTTCAAACATATCCAGTAGAAGGCACTATTTAAGGAAAAGTACAGTGGAGATCCCATTTTAAAAATAGCCTCATGATAAAGGGAAATTCAAGCAAAACAGAAGAGTAGAACACACTGCAGTCTTGTGCACTGTCTTCCAGTAAGTAATGACATCTTCTCATTTATGATGACGTTTTCTCAGTCCTTAATATTCAAACACTACCAAGTCTTATTTAATAGGTTTAGCATATAACATAGAGGAAATATGCATTTATGTCATTGGCTTAAGGAGGGATAGGGTAATGTACTGTCCCTCTGCTTTGTATTTATAGTATACTATCTGAATTTTTAACACTTTAAAGAATATTTTATAATTGTTATAAAAAACATTGAGCTTAATAACTATATGATGAATTTCCCAACAGGATAAGGCTTGGTATAATAATCTCTATGTATTGAATCATAAATTCCTATCTATATATTTATACAGAGCATCTGTGAAAAGTATAGTTTCTTATTTATCTCTGCCTAATTTTCATTCCATAATACATAAGGTGCATCTCATTCATGTTCATATGATGATTCATAGGTCACATTCATTCCATAATTTTCAATACCTACTGCAAGTCCTGTGATATTTCACTTGATAATCCAACAATAGTGAAGAAACACAATGAGATCCTTCATCTCATGGAATTCATATCCTAGCAAGGAAAATAGTTATCAGGTAAATCTTTGTGATAAATTATTTCACAGATTGGTATAATGGGAGATAATACATTGTTCACAAACAATTTCAATACATGAGTAGCTGACAGGACTGGATGAGACTCCACTTTATATCCGGATATGACTGCGAATCAGTAGGCTTAACTCCCACTGCTTAGAGGAAGCAACTGAGCTTGTAAAGACATTGCATTCTGAGCTTTTGTGTAGAAAGTTCAGCTTGGTCTGATCAAGGATCAGAAGAAGCATGGACACCTGTGGCTGATTTAGCTATCACTAGACTTATATCAAGAAGGATTCTTGAATTACCTTCTCTACTGTTCACTGTGACTTCCACAAGCAGCTACTCACTTGAATATAAATAACTATGTTCAAGGTGATTCTAATTTGTGGCTAAGTGTAAACATGCTTCCACCTGTATTTAAACATTCCAACTTAATTCCCATTAAATAGAAAAGCCCCAATGGCATGAAAGTCATAAGGTGCTAACATAGTAGTAAGTGTTCTAGTTCGTTAAAAAGTAGATTGCTGCAAATATTTCATGTAACAAAATATGTGACTATGTGCAGTATAGTACAGTAAAATCGCAGGATTTACAATCAGGAATTTAAAGTCTGAATTATTTCAGTATATTTTCTTATTTAATTCTATAATTAACCTGTTTTTAAGTGTACCAACCAGTCATAATGTAGGCTAGCTTGTTTCTTAAGTCACGTTTTAGAAGCATATTAGTCTACCAACTAAATTTGATATGCCATTGACAAGGTTATATTATATGCCAGTGATATTGAAGCATATGAAAACAGTTGCAAAGTTAAAATACATTGCAGTGGTACTGAGTTTTGTGTATGTATAACAACTTAAATCTTAATAGAATATGTGTAAGAAAAATAGTGATGGGGGATACATAAAGGAATAATCACATCATTGTCTTGAAACAGTGAAATACATTCCTGTAGTTAGCTGAACTACATTTTTTTCCAGGAAGCTCTAGTCAAAAACACAGTTCATGCCATGTGTTTCAACATGGAGACTTCAACCTAGGAAATTACAGAAATACAGAAGCAAGCCGGATGTAATACTGATAAGAAACTGCAGTCAAACTAAGAGATTGACAGCAGGGAAGGAGAGGATAGTAGGAAATGTTTAGAGCAAAGGACAGAGGGAGAGGGATGAGGCCTAGGAGTAAACAGCTCCCTTTCCAGGCTGAACCTTGAATCTTGGAGAAGAACCTATTCAGCCCGATGTAAAGCACAAAGGACTTGAAGTCACAGCCACAAAAGCCAAACAGAACACAGGGAGAAGAGTGAAGGTTACTGATGTCATCCTGTCCCCTTCAGTCCCATGTAGGTGCATGCCTCCCTTTGCAAAGGACTAGCTCAAAGGACAGAAATATAGAAGTCAAGGCGACACCCTTGTCAGAGTAGGTGTGATTGAGCTACACACTGAGCAGGGTAACAGCCAGGAACGGAGCTGTGAGTGAAGAACAGGAAATCACCTGGACGGTGTCAGGTGCAAAGGTATAAAAGTATAAATGCACCACTGGAAAAGGAGACAGGCAGAAAATCCATATTTCTTTTCTTGATGAAAGGCAAATGCTCTCACAGATTCTCAACAGTAACACATCAGAAGGCTCCTGCCTGGCCCTGAAAAATATAATATAACACCTAATCTGAAATGACAACCTCAAGTGTGAATTCCCTTGCCTAATTTAAAATTCTGTATGTCATTTTCATCATTCAGCATTATTTCTGAAGAGGAAACATACTTCTTAAGTTGCGTGAATCTCACTCTAACATTTTCCTTTCACCTCAATCAAAAGACAGAAACCCACAAAGACCTTAAAATGGTCTCTCTTTAACAAAATATATTGCTATTATATTAAAATTAATATTTCCTAGAAATGGCTAATTATATCAGTTATCTGGTGAATTTTCAGCAAACAATTCACAGCATGGCTTTGTATATATCCTGAGTACTTAGGAAATTTGTATGATGGAAACATTAAATTACACTATATAAATGTAGATCAATGGTATTGCATTAATCCTAATTACTCTTATAATAAAAACCCAGAGCCAGATATTGGGGTAAATGCTGAAAGATCAGAGAGACAGAGGAACAAGCCACTAAAGAAACTGCTCACCACTACCGAGTCCTCAGGTCAAAAGGGAGGCAAGATCCTGTTTCCACGAATCCTTAGACTGAATGCTTCTGAGTCCTCAGCCAAAAGGGCACCTAACCCCTGCCTCCAGCCACCTTATATTCCTTTCTCCGCCATATCACTTCATGCCTCAACCTTCATAATGCTGAGATTAAAGGCATGTGACTCCCAAATACAGGATTAAAAGTGTGTGTGCCACCACTGCCTAGCTCTATTTCTCTTTTAGACTGGATAAATCTTGTGTAGTCCAGGGTGGCTTTGAACTCATAGAGATCCAGATAGATCTCTGCCACCAGAGTCTTAGGATTAAAGGTGTGTGCTACCACTGTCTGGCCCTTAAATTTAATCTAGTGGCTGGCTTTGCCCTCTGATCTTCAGGCAAATGTTATTTGTTGAGTACAAACACAAAATATCACCACACAATGGGATTCTTTTTGTGTGTAGTGTGTGTGTGTGTGTGTGTGTGTGTGTGTGTGTGTGTGTATGTGTGTTGGCATTGCCATGCTATGGCCTATGTAGAGAGGTCAGAGAAAATGTGTGGGAGTTGCTTTTTGCCTTCTACTATGGATTCTGAGAATCAAACTCAGGTCACCATACTTGGTGGCAAGTGTCTACATGCTGAGCTGACTCACAAGCCCAACGAATGAGAATGTTTACAACTCAGTGTAAAAGTGTAATTGTTATGATATGAGAGCAAGATTAAAATTTGAGCCAAAAATAAATGCTTCTCCACCCCTGACATCACACCTTCTTTAATCTCTTATAGTCCTCTGCCTCTCCTTCCCAATATAGACGAATGAGTTTTTAGTCTCTCTCATCCATCTTCTCTGCCTACTTTGGTTTTTCCACTCTGCATTTTATGCAGAGCACGTGCTTACCTGCATTAATTCCTATTTCTCTTTTCCTAAGTTCCTGTCAAAGTACTTTTTTATTGACACCTAGGCTAGGCATCAAATTTTCTGGGCTAGGTCCAGTGATTTTGTAGCAATGAGGAACCAGATGTGTATTGCCAAGCTTAAGGGTTTGACTTCTAGCTGCAGTGACTTTAAACTAGAGTTGGAAATAAATATTACAATTATATTTTCCAAAGCTTAACAAACACAATCTGTAGAGAGAAACTATGAGGGAAATTGACCTTTTGAATTTCCAGGAAATAAGCATTGTTTAGAGACACACTTATTAATGAAATTGAGTTTTATTTATGGAAACTTAGGCTCATGAATCCAAATTATGATTTACCACAGAAAAATATGCTGACTTATTACTGAGGGGTAGAGTTTTTCTTGTGATAGCAATTGAGAGTTTTTTTTAATTAACATAGGAATTATTAGATGCAAATGTATATGTTGTTTCAGACTAAGTATACAAATTTATCATTTCTGTCTTTGTTTTTGTCTCCTCTGTCTGCCTCTGCTCTATTCCTTTTTATCTGTCTTCATTGTAATACCATTCTCTGTAATTAAAAAAAAACAAAAAAAAAAAAAAAAAAACACTTAACGTATGACAAGTTGTAGTTGGAATTTTCTCCAGTCCTGGCCAGGCCTGTAGCCACTCAGACCCAAGTAAACACACAGAGACTTACATTACTTATGAACTTTATGGCAGTGGTAGGCTTTTTGCTATCTAGTTCTTATATCTTAAATTAACCCATTTCTATTAATCTGTAAGTTGCCATGTGGCTTGTGGCTTACCGGTACTTTACATTGTTTCTCATGGTGGTGGTGGCTGGCAGCATCTCCTCAATCAGCCTTCTGCTTCTAGAATTCTCCTCTCTGCTTATCTCGCCTATACTATACATCCTGACGGGCTACTGACCAATCAGCTTTTTATTTATCAATCAGAGCAACACATTCACAGCATACAGAAAGACATCCCCAGCACTTCCTCTTTTCTTTTTTTTCAAAAAGGAAGGCTTTAACTTTAACATAGTAAAATTACATATAACAAAACAATTATCAAGCAAGAATTACAGTTATAATATCTAGTCTACTTGTATTTGGAAAAACTAAATAAGATATCCTATCTATTCTATATTTGTGAGTTTAAGGTTCATATCTAACTTATCTTTTATCATAACTAAGAAAATTAACTACCTAGTCTTCAACTACATCAAAGACCTCAGAAGGCTATAATATTACTTAGTAAAACAGGAAGTGCAAACAAGCGACTTCCAAAAAAAAAAAAAAAAAAAATGTGAGTTGACAGAAACAGCCAGCTGCCTGGACAGTCACCTGAGGTTTCTATGCAACATTGGGGCATCATCTTCAGCCTATAGGCTTAGCATCTCTGACAGACTCATTTGTGAAGTAGGGTGTACACAAGGCCTACAGTTCGACCTCACATTCGGTACGAGTAGCCCATGTACCAGATAAACCTGAATTCCTCTAGTGTCCTGTCATCATTCAGGATTTTAAATTCTGGAAATTGTCGATGTTTTTGGAATTCAGTTGTCCATTCTTCTTGGCTTGTGGGTGGCTTCATCTCAGCATCCCATTCTTCTCCACATCCTGTTCTTCTTGGCTTATGGGTGGCTTCATCTCTTTTATTAAATGCCAGTCTACTATTGAGAGGTTAGACTCCATCAGCCTAGTGTTACTCTTTCAACAATAACTTTTTCAGCTACTGTTCCACTACACACCAGAAGCCATCGGTCCACTGCCGGTTCAGCTGCCTTCAAAGAAAAGGGCACTGTACCTTTTCCAGACTGCAAAGGCCACTTCAGGACAGTGTTGTACTGTCCTGGTCTCAGAGGATGCCTGTTGCTAAAGCCACATCTGAACTGGAAAAACTCCAACTACATTTTATCTTCATAGTTTAAAACATTATAGGAAAAAATAATCAACTTATATTTTTGAGAAGTTCTTAAGCATCAACCACAAAGTGTTTTACTGATATCATGGCCATTGCACAGAAAGATTAAAAATACCATATAGCATTATAGATACATGGGCACATTTTATATGGGAAAATCATTCATTTTAGTAATATATTTGGGCTGTAGCCTTCTAGGTGAATACAACTTCTGTAGCTTTCTAAATGTTTTCAAAAATTGAGCATTCTAGATGCAGTTTTCTCTTATTTAAAATGAGAATGCTGTGACAGATCTTGAGATATTTGGATTTTTGAAATGAAAAGGAGACGAAGCCCAGATAATTTTCAATAGAAGAAAATTGGTGCACAGTCTAGCACTTTCCAAGTTTAAGATGAATCTTTACTTTCCAAGCAGTCTTCTACTGGGTGCTTGCAGTTCAGCTGTCATGAAAATGCTTGATCTGTTTATTATTGTCTAAAACATATGTAGTCTAATAACACACAAAATTATTATACAAATTCAGTTACATAAAATAATCTGAACTCTTTGTAGATAAAAGAAATTAACATCACTGTAAAAGTAACTCTTTGTTGAATTGTTTAGTGCTTCATGAGGGCATTTAAAGAAATACTGGGTACTCATTTTACTTTTCTTTTAAGAGACCATTGATTTTGAAATTGTAGCTTGCTCTTTATGAAAATGAACACTCATACAAAATTGCATATGATAGCACAGACCTGAAATATTTGAAACCAGGATGGACTCCTAAAACAAAAAGAGAAAATTCAGGAATGACAAAGGGCTATGGATAACCAGAGCCTACCACAGGTGTAACTTTATATACGCTAGGTCACTAGACTAAGAGATAGGTCATAATGTTCTCATTTTAAATTAGAGAAAACTGAGTCTAGAATTTTCAAATAACTTGAAAAACCTTAGGATGTCTATCTGAAGTTGGATTCAAGTCAGGCAAAGCTTATCATTCTTTACCGTAGCGTTTGTTTTCTTATGATGGATTTTATTACATTTGTATATTTTCATTTCTGTCTCTGTTTCTGTCTTTCTGTGTCTCTGTCTCTCTGTCTCTATCTCTGTCTCTCTGTCTCTCTGTCTCTCGTGTGTGTGTGTGTGTGTGTGTGTGTGTGTGTGTGTGTGTGCATGCTTGAGAAGTTCAAAATATAACTTTTGAAAGTTCGTTCTTTACTCCCATCATGTAGATATTGAGAATAGAACTGAAGTCTACAGGTTTTAAGTCAGGGAGGACAGAAATTCTAGTCCATAGCTCAAGGGCATTACTAAGCTTCTATGGCTTCCAGCAACCTAAGAAGCAGGCTGTTGAAATATAAGTTGCTGCATTTTCATGAAGTACAGAGCAGCAGCTGTGTAGCACTTAGCCTAGAAATGGCAATTCTGGCTGATCTTGAGGACTATCTTTATTTTATATGAACTTAGATGCAAAGATTCTAGTGACTCACTGATAACATTCTTCTAAGTGCTTGTATTCAATATGGGGACCATGAATAAAAGGTACTATCCCAGGAGACAGAAGAAGGGGCTAAATATAAAAGGAAAGTTCTCCAAGCTTGACTCATTTCATCCTCTTGGTTATCTACATGGAGTTGGCTGCAGATAAAAGCATGATATGAACAAGTTGCTCAGCTATTATAATTCCCTTTTAGTTGTTTATCATAGAATTTCAACAGCATCAAGCCTGCAGAGCAATAGAAAAGCCATGTCATGAATCCCTTATTTTATTGTTGACAAAATATGACCAATCGAAGTCTTCACTTTTACTCCAAATTAAAATGATATCCCACAGGAACCAAAAGAAGATGCAGAGAAGAGACCTGACTTAGGTAGTCTCTCTGGCTTCTCCTCAAATGTGATGATCACAGTGTCAGAAAGGCTTAGAAACCCAGAATGGCAGAGTCAAAAACTGTCAAGGAAAACAAATAAATAACACCAATATGCTGGCCCCACCTTTGAAATAATTCCTTTTGTATATTCTCTCTCCCTTATCCTAAGCACACAAAAAATTAAGATACTATGAGTTTAAATGCTAAGCCTGCTTTTAATTTTTATAACCCACTTTAAAAAATGGAATATTTCAACAAGCATGGTGGAATATGCCTTTAATCCCAGTACTTGGGAGGCCGAGGCAGGTGGATCTCTGTGGGTTCAAGGCCATCCTGGTCTACAAAGGATGTTCCAGGATAGCCAAAGCTGTCAAAAAAAGGAATAGCTCTCACTAAATGTCTTTAGAATCTTTGAGAAATAGGTGTGTTTTAGAGTAGTTAAACTCTCAGATATCTATTCTGTTTTAGCAAGCTTATAATCATTATGTGACAAATATCCTCTGATTAACCCTATCATCTAACCAGAAGCCTTATTTTTGCTACTTGATTTGTATCACCCTGCACTCTGATTAATGGTTGTGTTCACTCAAGGGATTACTCCATTCTTTTAAAAATGGCAAAGAGAGTGAGAAGAGCAAAATAGTGAATGACTCTATTTTGTGGGTCCCCTCTGATCGGCAATGACTGTCCATGAAGACCAGGGCTTTTCCTCACATGGCTGTGTTTTTGTTTGTATGTATGTTTGTTTTTGGTTTTGGCTTTGTTTTTTATTCATTGCTATCCATGATTAGAGTTACCACACTTGCAACAGAGGGCACTGCTGTTCTTAGCAACAGTGTACATAATATTGCTTATCACATGGAATCTGACCCTCTGGAAAATATCTCCTTTTGCAAGAGTTCCTTTTTCTAAATAGTTACAATCCTCCTAAACTTTGTGATTCATCTATTGCCTCCTGCTTGCCTGATTAACGTACATGGCATTTTCTTCTTTTCCCAAACCATCCTCTTCTGTGTCTATGGACTTATTACTATAGTAACTTCTAAGTTGAATGTATGAATCTCTACCTTAGGGGGAATGTGAGTTAATTCAGTGGCTTTTCATAAAGCAGATTAAATGAGCCAGAAAAATTATAGAAAGTGTGGGAGAAAAATATGAATAATTACAACTAGAAATTACCATAAAAATCCATACCACTTCATAACAAAAAGAAAATGAAAAACAGAAACCTTCCTGATATTGTTGTGTTATTTTTTTTTCCCGTGGGTCTCATTGTATGTAGTCCAAGCTGTCCTGTAACTCATGGTCCTTATATTTGTGAGCATTTTTATTTAATTCACTGAGTCTGAAGTAAGAATTGTTATTGTGGCAGTTTTAAAACTAGAAAGGCATGATTCCCAACTGGATACAGGACCTTTCTATGTTGCTACTGGGTAATTTGAGTACCTAGATGGATATATATGCAAGATGTTCGGCAATTACGTCCATAATAACTATTGCCAGATCACCTATATGTTGCTATCCCAGTGTTCCCATAGGTCGGTCACCACATGATCTTTATGTCAACTTTTCCATTTTTAAACATTTTAAATGCCAATGGTAATTTCTATCCCTTCGCTCAAATTTATTATCTACTTCTACAGCACTAAATGCTTTTACTTCCTTTGTAGTGCTACAATGATACTTTAGAAGGTTGAGAATTTACTTACAGATACTGTCTCAGTGAGGATCCAAGGAGATCCATAAGAATGAGTTGAATAAATGAATGGATGAGCATTTTAGACAAGACTTACAAAGACAGGCATGTCTCAATTATTGGAGCTATATATAAGTTTACTGTGTGATATCCTACAGCAATTATTGAAGATACTGAATACACTTGAGGCTATTTGACTGAAGGGAAATGCAAAGTAGTTTGTAATATGTTATGCATTTACATTTTAGTTCTATTGGTAGAGCTGAAGTATTGAATATGTAAAACAGAATGCACCATTAGAGGATATAATATATTTGTATTAAAAAGTGCATCTATTAAATTGTGGTATTTAATTGATACCTTCTAGGAAAGCAAAAATCAGTTTTCTCCAATGGAGTCTTGCTGGATCTATCAAACACTCCCCAGGAATAGCTGGCCCCATGCCCAGGAATAGCTGGCAAACACAAAACAGACTCCATGTTGTTCTGGGCAATGTTTTCGTTTTGGTTTTGATTGATATCTTTGATTGGTATTTTATGTTTATAGTTATTGTTAATCTTACATTCAATTCTCAGTTTTAGGTAGATGATTACAAGACTCTTGGGTTCTCTTTCCTCCCCCTTTTTCCTGGACATTAATTCCCTTACATTGAAACACGACACAAAGTACTAATTTTCTGCGAGACTATTATGAAAAGACATACAAAACACCTAAAATCTTTGTTATTTTCTACTCCAGTTACTGAGATTTAGGCTTTATGGGTTTCAATATGTCAGTTGAAAATTATCTTGTATAAATAAATTATTTGAAGTCTGTAGTTTATTGTAATTCATTCACTGGAAAGGTCATTTTCTCTGAGATTATTATAACTTCCATAAACCTAATTTTTCTGTGATCTTAGTTTATAATTTTCTCTATCTTTCATGTTTAACAATTTCAGCTTGATATTTATTTTGAGTTTGGTTATATTATTTCTACTTAGAACATAATTTTGCTGTTTTAGTCACACATATATTTTCCTTTAATTCTGAAGAATTTCAATGCTACTTTTGAAATCATTTTTTCTATATTCTCTATTTTCTCCCAAACACATACTGGGAAAATATTGTATTGTATTTCAGCTAGTGTATATTGTAGACCTTTACCACCCTTTGCATATAACCAATGTGACTACTCCCAATGTATTTTCCAGTAACCAGTGTGGCTACTGCAAATGTATGATCCAAAATATATGCCCAGCTTTGTTAGCTATATTTAGTAAGGTATGTGCCTATTCAATTGAATTTGTAACACTGTTGGATTTACTTTTGTAATTGAAGAAATAATCTTGAACAAGTGGTGTAACTCAGTTTATAGAGGACATGCCTAACAAACACCAAGCCCCAGACCTCACAATCTGGAAATGATAGTGCATGCTTATAACCCCAGCACTCTGGAAAGACAGGCAGGAGAATCAAGATTTCAAAGTAATTCTTGGCTTCATAGTATATTCAAGACAAATCCATGACTCAGGATACTTATCTCAAAACTCTGAAATATAATTTCTGTAATTTTATAATTATAAACTATTCTGTTTTGACATGTTTAAATTTATTCTTAGAATCATATATTTAAATGGTTTAAATCAATTTGTAATTTTACTATAAGGAGAAAACTTTTATCTTTTAATTTAACATTTACATTTAAAAATACAAAAGTTTTCTAACTTTGATCTCCAAAGGATATTATTTCTCATCAAATAATATTTTAAGCAAATATTAATATGTGACTTCAAATATTTTCCTTTAAAAGAATCCCCCACACTTGGATTTTAAAGTGTAATTCTCTCCCCATTCCATTCCAGTTTTTAAAGATACAGATTCATTTCATTCAAAGAAAAAAATGTATTGAAGTATTGTAAGCAGGACCTAAATTATACACAAAATTCAAATGCCACCCTCTAATTATCCCTTGTATTCATAAGCATACATTTCCAGTGAAACAAATTTTAATATCTTAGTTTTTAATACACATAATAAAGCAAATAGCTTTGACTCATGAACTTTGAACATTTTTTGTCTGTACTAATGGTTTTCCCAATTATCCAGAAGTAATGTGCTTGATAAAACTCACTGGCATTACATTGACAAAGCACAGTGGTTGTCTTTCAGCTAATACTGCAGTGATCCAGTATCTCCCAGAACAGACTGATGAAATCAAAGATAAATTAGGGACTGCTCTGCCAAATGTTTGTTCCATGTTCTAGGATATATTTTCAGATTCACTCTTTTTAGCTCTTTATTACTACAGCTTCTATTTCATTTGATAAGTTTTTATAGTTTTGTGTTTTTTTTTTTTGTTTTTTTTTTTTTTTTTTTTTTTTAGTAATTTAAAGCACATGATGCCATCCATTGCTGGTGGGAGTGCAAACTTGTATGGCTACATCGGAAATCAGTATGGAAGTTTCTCAGAAAATTGGGAATCAATCTACCTCAATACACAGCTATACCACCCTTGGGCATATACCCAAAGGATGTTCAATCGTACCACAAGGGCATTTGCTCAACTATGTTCATAGCAGGATTATTTGTAATAGCCAGAACCTGGAAACAAACTAGATGCTTCAACAAATGAATAAAGAATATGTGGTTCATTTGCACAATCGAGTATTACTCATCTGTTATAAACAATGACACCAGGAAACTTGAAGCAAATGTTTGGAACTAGAAAAAAAATTCATCTTGAGTGAGGTAACCCAGACCCAGAAAGACAAACATGGTATGAACTCACTCATAAGTGGATATTAGCATGTTCTTTTCTAATGAGAGACAGAAAGGGAGTGGATTAACCTGCACAAGAAAGAAGGGAGGAGCTGTTAGAATAAAGATAGAAGAAATTGTATTCAGGTTATATTGTATGAGTAAAGAATCTATGGTTAATAAAAGAGGAAAAAAACAAATTAAAATATAAAGAAGAAAGTTGTTTAAGTACATTTCTCCTATTTTGAACATGTTATATTCTGTTTTTATATTGTTTTAAATTTTTTTCTGTTCTTTTTCACTAATAAAGATGTCTGAATTTCAAAAATCATAATGTGTTAAGATTTTTCATCTATGATATTCATTTAAAGTCAAATATAATATAGTAGTCAGAAGATATTACCTCTTTAGCCTTCAACAAAAACTTGACCTTAAGTCTGGGCTTGGTGGCACGTACTTTGATCCCAGTATATGGGAAACAGGGACAAATGGATCATGAGATTGAGGGCATTCATGGCTCCATAGTGAGACTCTTTCTCAACAAATAAAGTAGTAAAGTAAAATAGTTGCATTGTTCCCGTGTTCATCATTTAACTCTTGGAGAGAAAATGTAGTATCTGGGCTATTTCAGTTTCCTTAAGGATCTTATGTGTTTTGTTTATTTATTTTAGGAGATTTCAAATGATGTTTTGCCAAAGAATATAAGCCTTACCAATCAAGAAGATAAAGTTACAATTATTCTTTATTATAAATGACAAAACACTTATAAGAACCCACAGATTATTCTCAACATTTAAAATCATAACTGCTCAGTCTTGAATTCCTCATGCGCTTAAGGACTCATGTTTTCTATTTTGGGGCCATAAATTACCTGTAATGTTTGCACTTCTTAAAGATTGTGTCATGGACCATGACAAAAATCACCTATGTAATGAATAGCCAGCAAGGGCAGCAAAGCATGTACTTCTCTATTACCCTTTAGCAGATGGTTTCAACTATTTTAATGCTGTTTTGCATTCTGTTTTATACACACACAACTTGTATATTTTTGCACGACACTTCTGAGAGACTTTCAAACTAGAAATTACTACATCCTTAGGGTTCTTAGGTGGAGCTGGTTAATACTGGATCCTAAATATAACAGCACTTATTCCCGAGTCAATGGTCATTGAACTTACATAATTTGCAACTGCCAATTCTGGGAGTATGTACAGACAAAAGTCAGTCAGTGATACGAATCCAAATGAATCTATTGTCTTTATAAACATTTATGGAGGACACCAGTAACTTTAACCTAACATGATCCTGGCTAATACAGGAAAGAACTCTTTGTAATTAAAACTTATATAAGTTAGAAATCACTAGGGAAACACAACAAAATATTTAAGATGGGTCCGTTAGTCCAGTTTGTTTGGTAAATGAAATACTTGAGGCTAGGTAACTTTATAGAAAAAGCAAATTGATTTAGCTCATAGCACTTGGCACCAACAGCAATTCTGGCCATTATATTATTCACTGTGTGACATTATGATGTATAATGTCATGGAGGAAGCACATGTAAAAGCAAGAAAGAAATTCAGGGATAAGTTCTGGATTTCATAACAACAATCTTTTTGGAGATCTCAAATGTCCCCTACTAGTCACATTAAGCCCTTCTAAGGACATGTCTGTCACTATCACATTATCCTCCACTCTTAAAGGCCTCATCACCTCTCACCTCAACACATTAAGAAACATGGCTCCAATTCCTTAAACTCAAGGACACACAATCAATTCATATTCAAGCCTTAACAATGATCACATCTAGGGATCAGAAATGAGTGTCTGAAAAATAGTTTTGCTCTTTACATTACACTGCCCACTTCAAAAAGAGGCCTATATGATCAGTATTGAGAACATCAGGGCTCCATGGATATAAGCAAAAATATTTCGAAAGTAATTTGATGACCTGATTATTTAGCAAAAAAAAAAATAAAACTTTCTACCCTAGGGCCTATTTTCTCTACAGCCAAAGAAAACATATTGTGCTTATAATAGGTATTTTTAGCTTATGATAGTTTTTATGTCTATTAATATGCATGGCCTAATTTTATTCACAGCATTTCTTAATCAAATGTCTGAGAATATTTTGTTACATCAGCTAATTCTCAGACATCCGCTGGATACTCTAAAATACAATTAAATTCTGACAGTTTGTACCTGGAGCCAGAGTAATATCCCATATGAAAAGGCTGTGTCATAATCTATACCCATGGCTCTTTCCAGTAACAAAACTCAAGAGATCTGCATTTTTAATGGGCCAGATATAAAGCACAGGTTCCCAGAGCCTCCTCATGGATTCAATGGTTTTCTGCAATGACTTAAGGGAACTCAGGATAGGGATTTACTTAGTATTACATCTTTGTAAGACAATGCTAAACACCCTTATTCATAAAAAAAAAAAAAAAAACTGGATCCAGATATTGGGGTTAAAACTGAGAGATCAGAAGAATAGGACAAGCCACAGACAACTTCATCTAACCAACTCCTCAGCTTCCAAAGAGACCTACTTCCTGTATACCCTCACCTATATGCCTTTCTGTTCTGCCATCTCATTTTCTCTCTCCACCCAGCTACATCACTTCCTGTCTGTCTGTACAGACCTCCAGACCTCTATGGTTAGTGCTGGGATTAAAGGCATGTGCCACCATGCCTGGCTCTGTTCCCAGTGTGGCCTTGATCTCACACAGACCTATATGGATCTCTGCCTCCTGAATGCTAGGATTAAAGGTGTGTGCTACCATTGCCTGACTTCTATGTTTACTCTAGTGGCTGGCTTTTTCCTCTGATCCTCAGATAAGCTTTATTAGAGTGCAAACTATATTGAGGGACACAATATATCACCACACATCTTCAAGAAGTGTATACAGAAAAAAGACAAGTGAAAGAAATGCATGGGTATGTATTCCACCCTTCATGTACTACATGTGGTTTGAACTTGAAATACTTCTCACTGTTTTCATACAAGTTCCATCAGGAGAAATGATTAAATTGTTTGCCTTTGGTAATCCACTCAGCATGCTGTCTCATACTGCAATGGATGTTCAGCAATGGTCTGAACATTCTAAGACCCTAATCAGACAGCTGAGGCCTCTGGCAGTCAACCCTTGTGCTGAAGCTGTAGAAGAGTCCAGATTAACACACTAAGAGTTCAGATGAGCAAGGAGCCAGGGATGGTGGATAGGGAGTCTTTTCTAGTTAACAAAATAGGGCTGATCCAACTTAATTCCAATTACCAAGAAAATGCCAAGGGCTTATCTCTATGTCAAGAACATATATTCTGTATCTCCTAAAAGGAAAATATGTTGATGTGCTTATTGCACATCAGTACATAGGCAGTACTGCAGCTTTCATGTAACCCCCAATCAGTTCTGCATTCTCGTTTTCTTAACATGTCATTTGATTCTGTAGAATTAAGTTCAGAGGGTTGCCCTCAAGTCCTTCAGTAATATTTTGAAATTTTTGTCTGAACTAGACATTCATAGTATGTTTGTAACCAAATCATTTTTAAACAAAATGACTCAGGAGCTTATACTCATGTATTTTTTCATACATGTGCATATGTGTGTGAAACAATAATAATCAAAAAAAGAGGCTATCAGCTTGAGAGTGGGAGGCATAGGAGAGTTTGGAAGGAGGAAAGGGAGCAGGTAAAGTGATATAATTCTATTTCAATTAAAACCACTTTATAAATTGTAGTGGGTAGCCATTCCAGCTTGTTCTGAATTCCAACCGTTGAGACTCTGGCAACGCACGAGGGGGGCGAGGGAGGCGCCGGGACCCGAGAGCTGGATGGGTCAGCGCTCTCTGGGCGCTCTCGGTGCGGACGCTGACGGTGGAGACTGACTGTGCAGAGCTCGGAGAACACGCTGGACTGCATTACACCTTCCCAACCTCGACCTACCATTACTTAATTGTGAGTTACGCCATTAAATAAATATCCTTTTAACTACGTGGAGTGGCCAAAATAATTTCTCCAATAATAAATACATTTTTTTGTTTCTTTGCTCTAGAAAAATACATGAAACATTTAGTATTTATTTTTTTGCTGAAATAGTAGATAATTTCTGCAGTAAACGCATCTATATTTGATAGATTTCATCTTTCTGTTAAGTAAATTAGTAAAGTGTATTTTCTTAGGCAATTTTATACTTCATCTAACTTCTCAAATTTATATATGGTATTTGAAATTGTTTTTTTCCATTGCCATTATAAATGTCACATCTTTATGATTATTTGTACCATTTGTTTCTCATCCAATTTCATTAGTATTTTTTTTTTTGTATGAAGCGTTCATGTCAAGGTCTATCATTTTGACATGATAATTTAGGTATTTACTTTTCTCTACATTTTTTATCCTTTTCCCTTGTCATTTCTACTGCTCTGGCTTTCTGTTGTTCATCTATGGCTCTACGTCCTATTTTCAGTTGCATTTCACAAACTTTCTCATTTTTATTTTGTTATTGTTTATACAATGAATGTGTGTATGATTAATGTGGATTTGTGTTACATGCGCGCGCGCGTGCACACACACGGAGGCTAAAGGTAGACATTGAGTGTCTTCTTCAGTTGCCCTTGACTTTAATTTTTTGAGACAGGGTCTTTCACTGAACTTATTAGAGCTAGCTCAATCATCTAAAATGGCTGGCCACCAAGCCATCAAGATCTTCCTTTCTTTGCCTCTTCAGAGCTGATTCCCTTTGTTCAGGTCATATTGAGTCAAGTCAATGTTGCATCTTAGCCTTCACATTTCCTGACTGTATGTCTGTCCCTCTTTCTTCTGGATATTTCCAAAACTCTTTGGCTGGCCTCCTGTATCTGTTTGCTCCAAATGTTATCTAGTCAATGAAACATCTCATGACCACCATATAAAACTGCTCCTAAGACATCCACACTCAATAGATGAGTCCATGCTCTTGGTTAGTGTATAGTTCTCCAAGGGCCAATATGCTACAAAACTTACTTGTTCCTTTATTTTAAAAGGTTTCCTATCCCAACTCATCACAATGTTCTATTTCCCCCACCACCCCCTTTCTCCTTAAACACTCTATTGCTAGGATTTAGGACATGATCTGGTGCAGAAGAGACATTCAAAGATTAAATTATGTAATTACTTTTCTTTCATATTGATACTCACAGATATTCACATTCACTGTAAATGTGTAAAAATGCCATTATTTGCTGCTTGTAGAGTTCCCATTTCCACACTTGGCCTCCACACAGCTTTTAGACTTATCTTACTGAGGATAATCCATTAAAACCACATTCAATATCTTTTTATCTTTCCTTTTAAATCTACTTTACTTTCTTGCTCTTTTATTAAAATCTCTATTCTTTTTTGTTTCTCCATACCTATTGTTTTCTCCTAGATTGTGAATCCCACATCAATCACTGTCTTGTGATGTGTAATAATTATAAATTTATCTTTAGGGTTTTTTTCATATAAGTTTCATCCACAGATACACAGAAAATAATATGAGTTAAACATGTCATTTTCTAATTCATTTCTCATCCATTACATTACATCCACAGCTCCCTCTGCCTCTACTCCTTCCAGGGCCTCCCCACTCTCCACTTTGCAGCAGATCCACTATTTTCAATATCCGAAGTTTATTTCTTGAACCAGATGTGTTTTCATTAAACTGAACTGGCTTCTTATAAAAAAAGACTGTTTAATGGTTTTAATAATACTTGTTTCTGATACTTTATTCAGGAGACTTATTCACTGATTGTCTCAAGAGGATGTTAAAGCAAATTATTCTCCTCTGTGGACATCTGGATTTTTTTAAAGACAGAATTTATTTTAAATTTTACGTTTGACAAATGCCTAAGATCTTCTGAAGGTGTTCCCATCTGGAAGAATATTATTATTTCTTTGAATATTTAAAACATTTTCCTTTGAAAAAGACAACAAGTAGAATTTCATTGGTTTCCACCCAATGATATTTATAGATCTCCTCTATAATGCTAACCTGTCTATCTGTATGTTGCATTTCTAATCTGTTGAATAATATATTCATGTTTGTGAAGGTCAACATGCTTATATATGGCCTGAAGTTTCTCTGTGTGATCTGTTTAACACATCTGCATTACATGCTCAGTAAAAAACATGGAACTTTCATTTGCATTAATGAATTTGCATGTTTCACCACTAAACATGAGCTTTATTAGTCACATCACATATTCAGTGTTAACTGTAGACTAGTTTCTAAATGGTTTTATTAAATAAAAAAACACAGAGCCAAATATAGGAGTCAAAGCTTTAGATCAGGGTAATAGTGACAGCCTCCAGCCAACCTACCTCACCAACTGTGCAGCTTCCAAATGTGATGTTTTTCCTCTCTATGCATGCCTTTATATGCCTTGCTTTTCTGCCCTCTCATTGGCTCTTAGCCCATCTACCTTACTTCCTTGTCACTGCCTGTCTGTACAGACCTCCAGGTCTCTATGGTTGGTATTGGGATTAAAGGCATGTGTCACCACACTTGGCTCTGTTCCCTAGTGTGGCTTTGAATACACAGAGATTCTGCCTGTTAAGTTATAGGATTAAGGGTGTGTGCTACCACTGCCTGACTTTTGTGTTTGCTTAAAATGCTTTTCAATTTCTTCTGATCTCCAGGCAAACTTTATTTATTAACATACAAATAAAATACCACCACATTTTACCACAAATAAAATATCACCACAGTTAACATATTCACAGATTCCACTAAACATTAAACCACCATCCATTTACTTAATGGCAGCAAAACTCATTACAAGTATAGCTAGCATGTCTCATAGTTTCCAACATATTTTTATTAGTTAGTTACATAATTTTGAAGCAAATGGTTTACGTTTTTAATAAATAATATAGGTAGAAGATGCCTTAGTGATGAAAAGAGGACTTGAGTATGAATATCTAGATTTACATATTTAATTCTTATTTTTTTCTTTTATTGAAATAGGGTATCTCTTCCCTCTACTCATCCAAGTTCCTCACTACCTCCTCTCCCCTCCTGATCCACTCCCTTTTTGTCTCTCATTTAAAGAGGATTTCCTCTGATAGTTTGCTGAGAGCAACCTTTTGTCTTAGTGACATCCTGAGTTGTTTGGGGACTCCCATGGGACCTTTTGGCCAAAAAGTCCATTTAGTGAAATCCAGTACCACCATGGGAAGATTTACTTGACAACGAGGAATGGCCCATTGACACTCCACATCCCCAACTACTAGGAGTCCTTTTTGGCACCAGGTTCATAGCTTCTAGGAAGTTTCCACTGCACTAGGTTTCCACACCTCCCTCCAAATGTACCCCACTTCCAGCCATTTCTCCCTACACTTGCTCTCTCCACCCCATATCACCCCCATTCACCCCTGCTCCCATTCCAACTGCCCCTAGTCTGACCATAAAATCTATTCTATTTCCCTCTCCCAGGGAGATCCATGCATCCCTCCTAGTCATGTCCTCTTTACCTAAACTCTTTGGCTCTACAGATTGTAGTTTGGTTATTGTTTACTTATAAGGGAATATATACCATATTTATATTTCTAGGTTTGTACTACCTCACTCAGGAAGTTTTTTTTTTTTCTAGTTCCATTCATTTACCTGAAAATTTCTGTTGTTATTTTTTTAACAGCTGAGTCATCCTCCATTGTGCAAATGCAACACATTTTCTTTATCTAGTCTTCTGTTGAGGGACATTTAGGTTTTCCAGTTTCTTGATATTATAAATAAAACTTTATTGATCTTGGTTGAGTAAGTGTCCTTGTGGTAGGATGGATCATCTTTTGAGTATATGCCTAAGAGTACTATAGCTAGATATTGAGGTAAATCAATTCTGAACTTTTATAGAAACTGCCATATTGATTTCCTTAGTGACTTGCACTCCCACCAGCAGGGGAGGAGTGTTCCCCTTACTCAACAGCCTTGCCAGAATGTGCTGTCACTTGTGTTACTGATCTTGACCATCCTAATGGGTGTCAGTTCTCGAAGTAGTTTTGATTCACATTTACCAGATGTCTAAGGACATTGAACATTTCTTTAAGTATTTCTCAGGCATTTGCCTTCCCTCTAGTGAGAATTCTCTGTTTAAATCTGTACCCCATTTTTAAATGGATTATTTGGTTTTTATTTTTTTAATAGCCTTTGAGGATGGAAGCTGTGTTGCTTTACATTATTTATAATTATCATTATTCATTTTTTATTATTTTTTTGAAATTTTTTCAAACACAATATATTTTGAATATTTCTCTTCTCCAACCCTCATTAAACTTGTTCCACCTCACCCAATATGTCTCCTCTCAGCTTCATGTCTGCTTTTTCTAAAAAAAAAAAAAAAAAAAAAAAACTTTCTTTTTATTTATTCTTTGTGTCTTTCACATCATACCTCCTGATCCCACCCCCCAAAAAAAATAAAATTTAAGAGAAAAAAAGGGAAAATCAGAAAATCTCATTATAAAAGCTGCAGTGTGACACAGTGAGTCACAATAAAGCCCTTCACCCATACATTTTTTACATGTAGGCATTAATCATAAAGAATCATTGGTCTGGCTTTTAGGCCCCTAGTTTCTATTATACCACCAACTCTGGGCCCTCACTGGTTCTCTTCCTGGACATGCCATTGCTGCCATGTGTTGTGGAGATCCTGTAGTCCTGGGTTCATAGACCAACTGACACTCCCTGCCCACCATACCCAACTCCCGGGTGTTCAAGCAGATCACAGATAGGGTGGATGTTGTGTTGGACCAACATGTAACCCTGCTTCTTGCCTGGGTGGTTGCAGTGTTGGTCAGCCTGCCAGCTCTCCCCGTCTTCACAACCAGAGTGAGCTCTCCAGCATTGCCCAGGCTAGACACCCCTTGAAGTGTTGAGCAATCGGCAAGGCCAGTTCTCTAGCTTTCAAGTCCTCAGGATCAGTTTTCCCACACCTACAGCTTCAGGGTGGTCTCTACTGTGTTGTCTGGGCAAGGGGGTTAGGATCACTCTCCAAAATGCTGCAGCTGATGAGGGATAGGGATGGTTCTGCTTTTATGACGTCAGGGTCAGCTCTTACACCTGTGTCAAGTGTTGATGTGTGGGGAGGAAGGCATCTTGACCCCACCCACGCTGCCTGCCACATGTCAGATGAGAATGGGTACATTTCTTCCATACTCACACCATTGGGGCTGACTCACTCACACCTCTGCCATCAGGGTCAGCTCTACTGTGCTGCCCACGTGAGGAACAAGGTCCACTTTCCAGAGTGCTGCAGCTGTTAAGGTCAGCTCCCTCACCCACCAATGGTGGCAGGATCAAGTGGGGGAGGGTAACTTTCCCTTGCTTTCACCACTACATGGCAGACAAAGGGTGTGTGTGGCTATCTATGCCACACTCACACTCTCAGGGCTATCTCACCCATGCCTCTAGCAACAGGTTCAGCTCTACTGTACAGGTGGGAGAGCTGTCCCTGAGGTCATAAGAGCAGTAGAGTTGCCCCCCCTCCCGTCAACTGCAACACTCAGGAGAGCAGTTCCTGCACAATAGAGCCAACCCTGTTTGCTGAGGAGCAGATGAGCCAGCCCTGATGGTGTGAGCATTGGAGAGCTGTGCCCACTAATTGTCACTCTTGTGGCAGTGTGGGTAGGGGAGAGATGCCCCCCTGACCCCTAACCCCTCACTGCCTGCAACAGACAAGTGAGCTGACCCTTCCCCTTACCAGCTGCAGCACTCAGGAAAGAAGGTCATGCCCCTTGCCTCCTAATAGTACCACGCTTTGGGGTGGGGTGGGGCATTTTCTTTCAAACCACCACAGTGTGTTATTGAACTATTCTTCTATCAGCACTGGAGGGTTAATATGTAATTTTAGTTTTCATGGTGTTTCTGATTCTGTGTTCTATACTCTCTTTTCTTATCTATATCCAGACATGTCCCTTCTGTCTCTCTTGATGTTTTCCTTCGCCTTCTCTTTATTCTTTGCCTTACAGCTTATATATCCCACCAAAATCTTTCTAGCAATATAAAAATTATAATGTAGTTACATTCTGTTTTTCAGGTGAATGATTACAATGAAAACAAGTAAAAAACATGTTTTCCATCTCCCTTGACATGATTAAACATTTTATGTATTATAGGTGAAAAACAAGTTATCCCAAGAACCCACATACATTCATACCCAAGCAACTTGTTATAGATTAACCATGAGGGCAGGCAAGGTATTCTTCCCAATTGGGTCTTTTCCTGGCAGGCTGCATATTGTGATTACAAAGAAAGAACCAATCACTTTATTACTCATGTCGAAAGGTAATTTATAAGGAACCTTAAAGGGCTCACAAATATAATCTTTTATACATGAAAAACAGTCAGCTCTACTTAAATCTTTAGTGTGCATACCCACTCATCAGTAGTTTATCATATCAGAAGACTGAGGGCAGAAATGAATATAAGGAATTAATCATCATCTTTGGTCGTCAACCAATCCTAGCAGAATAGGTACATCAGCTAATGATTGTGCTGCTTTGTTCTTATTCCCTGACCTTAATGAGTTCCTCATTCAACTACATGCCTTTCTAAAACATTAGATTGTCTTTCTTGTTTTTTCACATCAAAGTTATTTAACAAAAACATCTTATTCTAACTTTAACTTATTTTCAAAGCTTGTTTCAGCTATGATGCACTCTGTAACTTATGAACACATCTCCCAACATTAAGATTAAAAGAATTTAAGCTAGCTGGCGACTGGGACTCAGTTGTTTTTCTTAATCATCAACCTAAGCCAAAGTCTATATGGCTTCTCAATAGAAACTCATGGGTTCTAGCTGTGTGACACTTCCTTATTTATATTTTTAATCATCAAAACTCAATTTAAACTAACATTATTACTATCAATTAGACAGTAAAACTTAGGAAGAAATCATATTCCTAATAATCCACATGTAAACATGTCCAGTAGAATCGGATAATTCCATGATATAAACATACTACATTGCAAACACTGGGATCTCTCCTCACCCATTTGCATCATACCAGATACCAGAGAAAGATGGCAGCAGGAAACATGTGAGGGCACAGCAGGAGCAAAACACATTCTGGAGTCCATGGTCTAGGGACCTTGTCTACCAGAGATTCATCCATCAAGATTTTTCCTCATGGTGAGCTGACACCTTGAACTTCAATTGCTCCTTGCTGCACCTCTGACATGGTCACCATCACACCCAATTGTGAATCTTCTTTAAAAACAAATAGTACAAAATAACTTTTGCTGCCTATACAACCTGGGTGTGTGCCACCCACTGGATAGTGATTGTTCTACCAGGGGCCACACCCTTTAGAAAACTGATTCTTCCTTTCCCAGCCGTTATCAATTGCCAAGATCCCCTCAGCTAGGGGTTGGACTTTACACCTACCTCCTCTCTCCAAGATAGAATTTTTATCTGGCTTGAACATTCACAAGTCTTGCCCATGCTGTCATAACTGCTTTGCTATGAGTTTATATAGATATCTGTCCTATTGTGTATGAATCACACTGTCCCCATGTGCTCACCTATAGCTTCTGATTTTTACAGTCTTTCTCACCATCTTCTATGATGATCTCTGAGTCAAGAAAATAGGGGATATGAAATAGATGTTCCTTTTATGACAATAAATGTTAGTTCATAAATGGACTATGATATAAATTACATATTATGTGGCTCTGATATATTTTGAACTAGTAGCAGAGATTTTAAGACATATATGGTCAACATTAAATAATACCAAAATATTCTGAATAGACCACAATTCCTTTCCAAATGTAAGTAATATATTTGAGTGGAAGCTACAACCCATGGTTTGATTGTTCTCATTTTAGGTAGTTACTGCTGGTGTCATTATTTTAATAACATCTCAAAACAAACAAAGTTTGGTCAAGAAAAAAATTGAAATAGTGAATATTTCTACTTTGTAGTTAAGCAAACTTAGTATCTACGCCTTAGTTCCTTTACCTGTTGATGTGATAAAACACTTTAATAAACTAGTGTAAAGGGAAAGAGACATATTTTAGCATAACATTTAGTGTATAGTCAATTATGCTAAATGCAGCAGGAGCCTGAAGATCCTGGACATATTGCACCCACAATCAGGTAGAGAGAGTGATAAATACATACTTGCTAATACTCAGCTAACTGTCTCCATTGTATACAGTCCAGGAGCCCCTGCCAAAGACTGGCATTCCCTGCACTCCATCATTTAAGCTAAGATGAGAATGCTAGTAACTGAATCTGGATACTCTACAAGAACAACCAATTCTTCTAGCCACTAAGCCATCTATCTAGCCTTTCAATAGCCATTTTTTTTATTTTTGTTTTTTTCCAAGACAGGGTTTCCCTGTGTAGTTTTGGCACCTATCCCGGATCTCACTCTGTAGCCCAGGCTGGCCTAGAACTTATAGAGATCCACCTGGCTCTGCTTCCTGAGTGCTAGGATTAAAGACATGAACCACCACCACCTGGCTCAAATGCCAATTTTTAATAAATAAGAAAAAGGTGAAATTTATATGAGATATATTTTCAAAGTTCCTTTATTGACACAAAACTAGGCTTGGGCTAATGGGGAAAGAATCTATATCTTTGTACAGAATAAAATTACTCCATACAAAGCCAGTTCTTCCTGATTTAATGAATAAATGCCTTGAAGTCTGTAAAAAATATTCAGTAGATAATTTTATGGAGCTATTTAGACACAAAAAGGAGGTAGTACAATAAATATATAATAATTATTAAGAAATTGATAAAAAACTAAGCCTATAATGACAAATACCCAATAAGATGCTACAAGTAGTTATTTATACATTTCTACATCTATTATACAGATATTTATTTATATCATGTATATTACCTCTAAATATTAATGCAAACATTTCAACATTTGAATGAGTTTTCTTTAAAAAAGTGGTTAGTAACACATGAAGGGAATGATCCGCAAATTAATAACATTGAAAGTCAAGAAGTGAAAAAAGTTTATATGAAAATTGGATGTATCATGAGCATGAAGAAATTGGGTTTTTTAACAAACAGTACTGATGTTATATCAAAAGTCTTTTGGAAGGCTAAAACTGAAGCTCACACCTAATTTGCTTCTCTCTCTCTCTCTCTCTCTCTCTCTCTCTCTCTCTCTCTCTCTCTCTCTCTCTCTCTCTCTCTCTCTCTCCCCTTCTAGTGATGAAACTCAGGTCCCTGTATATGTTAGAAAAATATCCTAGTACTGAGATATATACTGCATTAAACCCTTTATACTGATTTCTCATTCTCAGAATCTTCTGTCTTTCTCTATTTAGAAGACTGGAGAGTTTGCTCCATGGCCCTACTCTCTCTTAACAGGGAAGTAACCCCTTTTTTCTGGGGATTATAGTGTTGATGGAAATGAAGAGTTCAATGATTTTTATACATAGGGAAAGAATCAGGTCACCACATAGAATCACTAGTTGTTATTACTATTTTCTAATGGCTTTTCTGAGGTTGGTTTGTCCATGCAAATTTTAAAAGAGTAATCTATTCTTAATTTTGCTTTGACTTAAGCCACATCAACACTGTACAAAATTTATCCCATTTTAAAACGTATAGTTTATTTACACAAATAGAATTATTTCCTACATTTATTTGAAATTTATATAAAAAATCAAGTTTGAGCTAGGAATATATACTATTAGATTATCTATTCATTGTTATCATTTGTTTTTGTTCTTTTGAGGGGCCTGCCACCCAGTTCCCAATTAAATCACTCACACAGGCTTATTCTTAATTATAAATGCCAGGTCTTAGCTTCGCCTGTTTCTTGCCAACTGTCCTTAACTTAGCCTATCTATCTTTTGTCTCTGGGCTTTTTCTTTTCTATTCCTGTACACCTTTCTTTGTTTCTTACTGCATGACTTGCTGTGTAGCTAGATAGCTGGCCCACAGAGTCTTTCTTCTTCTTTGGCTACTTCTTCCTTCCTTCCAGATTTCTTATTCATATATTCTCTCTGCCTGCCAGCCCCACCTATCCCTTCTCCTGCCTTGCTATTGGCCATTCAGCTCTCTATTAGCCTAGCAGATGTTTTAGACAGGCAAAATATTACAGCTTCACAGAGTTAAACAAATGCAACATAAACAAAAATAACACACCTTGAAATAATATCCTAGCACAATCCATTTGTCCACTTCAGGCTGTTTTTTGAATGTTCTCTATGAGGTACTGTACAATGGCAAACATGGGCTTGTCCTTTCCTTTATATTTTGTGCTTTCCTTGGAGGATGATAAATAACTGCTTCATTAATACTACAAAGAATCTGATTGTCATTTGCAATCTGTCTGTAACAAACTGTTCAAGAATAGAGCTTTTTGATGCATAATTATCATGTTGTGATTGATCTTAATTCTAAAAGTTGGAAACTATTTACCCTTTTTTTAATTCAAGCAATGAAATATATAATATGTAAATAATTCATATATATTTAATCTTGTTCATGTGTTTAAAACTTATTTCATCTTGATTTGAATTTCATAGGTCATGCACATCTAAAACTTCAGCCATTTCTTTTATATTTTTCAATTTTGTAGAACATGGTTTTACTTTTATTTTAATATACTCATCATTTTTGCTTTGTATCATTTCAATCCTAATTGTTTAACCACATTGTATATGACAGCAGCAGAGTTCTTAAGTAGCAGCATTTCACTTAATATATGTAATATATGACACTCTATTTTGATTCAGGGAAGGTAAATAATTTATCAAATAGACCTGAGTATAAATAATGAAGTTCCAAATTTACATAATATTCCATTATTTTAAATTTAAGTTAACCTTCAAGAAATTTTAAGTTATAGCTCTAAGTATGATGTTGTAGCTCATAGGAACATTTCTCAACCCATATCAATAAATTAAATTATTATTGACCTGATACATAAAATCTTATTTGTTGTCTTCAGAGAACAACTGAAAAGTTTTTAAAGTATGTTCTTACAATTTTCTGAATTTCACTAGTGTCTATTGTAAAGTCTCCCTTTCATGTCTAGTTGTAAACACTGTTTTAATTCAGATCTTTTAATGCTAAAATGCCATTGAATTTGAAATGACGTTTTAGAAAAGAGTATATGTTGAAAACAGAGAAGAAGAATTCAAAAGTACAAATGGAGAAGTGATGAGTATGGTCACGCCATGAACTAAACATGAACAGTTTCACTCTGCAATGAGGTTTTCTAAAATCAAGTAAATAACAGAAGCAGAAACAGTGATATGTGAGTTGCTTAGCTAAACATTTTCTAAATAAACAGCACTGGAGAAAGATGTCTTTCAAATAAGACCAATGTGAGAGAGCATGATCTAGGAATCCTCTTGTAACATGTCTCATTGGAAATGTTGGAGAAGAGTAAATAGAATGACATCTGCAGACCAGATTGTGTGGCCTGTGAACTCCAAGGTAACAACTGTGAATGCATGACTGAGAGGAAACAAAGGAGGAAATATCTTTGCACTTTTGTCAGCAGGTTGTGATTCTGAAAAAGACAAAACAAAGAAAGCATAGGAGTATCACAACTTCTTTACTGTTCAAAATAAACTGCTTGGAAAACATGCAAAGAAGAGTCCATATGGATATGTGTGCTATTCTGTTCTGTGTTGGGCTCATTGTCTG
Source organism: Peromyscus leucopus (assembly GCF_004664715.2). Taxonomy (NCBI): domain Eukaryota; kingdom Metazoa; phylum Chordata; class Mammalia; order Rodentia; family Cricetidae; genus Peromyscus; species Peromyscus leucopus. Next base: position 22,824,289 of record NC_051077.1, on the reverse strand, counting down.
TGAGTATTTAAAAAAGAAAGGAAGGAAGGAAGGAAGGAAGGAAGAAAGGAAGAAAGGAAGGAAGGAAGAAAAAAGAAAGAAAAGACCAACACACTGTTTGCAGCTAATGCAGAATTAAATTGTGACCTTTTGTAGCTACTGAATGGGAAAGATGTCATCTGTGGACTTTTTTTCTTTAATTTTTTTTATTTTACAACACTATTCAGTTCCACATAAGAGCCACAGATTCCCCCGTTCTCCCCCTCCCGCCCCCTTCCCCCCAGCCCACCCCCCCACTCCCACCTCCTCCAGATCAAGGTCTCCCCCGAGGACTGGGACTGTCCTGATAGACCCAGTCCAGGCAGGTCCAGTCCCTGCCCCCCAGACCGAGCCAAGCGTCCCTGCACAAGTCCCAGGTCTCAAACAGCCAAACCATGCAACGATCATCTGTGGACTTTAATCATGGGAGTTTAGTCCCAGCCTGAGAGCCAAAATTTTTTCCTTCTTGCCTGTCTGTAGACATACAGTGTATAAAAAAAATGTCAGTGGATAAAGAATGAGAGTAAAAACACATGATATGAAATGTCACATATATCCCAGGTGCGATTGTAGAGCCTGTCTACACCATGGGTGTAATATGTCAACTATCAGTTACCATTCTGTTTTTCAGCTATTTTTAGTGCTGTAAAATAGAATGGTAATAAAAATTGTTTTGCATTTGGAATCAGATTGGGTATAGTGTATCTCATTCTTTGCTCTTGTCTGCAGACTGCCATTTTGAAAGTTGCCTTGATGTTTATATGAAAAATGAGCACCCATGTTTCAAGTTACATAAAAATGAAAGTACCTATAAAATCATTTTAGAAATTCCCATTATAATATATTGTGCTGTGCATAACAAGATATCTCCATTTTGAGTAGCTACTATCAGCATATTTTTATATTCACAGTGAGCATATTTTGCCTGTCACAGAAATTGTATATCATATTTGCATTACTTCTCAGAATTTTCAAATACAGAAATGTAGGTAGACAAGAGAGGCAATTTGGTCTTTCTAAAATGTTTTGCAAGTCAATAAATAAGAAGTCACATAATAAAACAAAATTTGATAAAAATAATATAGTAGAAAGTTAAATAATATGGAAGTGTTGAGTGTGTGTGTGTGAGAGAGAGAGAGAGAGAGAGAGAGAGAGAGAGAGAGAGAGAGAGAGAGAGAGAGAGAGAGAGAGAGAGAGAGGGATACTCAAGGATAGAAGAAGTAGGGCTTAGGAAGAGAAGGACTTCATGAAGTGAAACATATTTAAGATTATGGGGGGAGCTGCTTGCTTTGGTTTTTGATCTAGCTTTAACAAATAGCACATCCCCAAGAATTTACTTGGAGGGACTCTATGAAGGAAGATACTTCTTAACCACACCTAAGGTCTCAGTAGAGTGGAACCACAAGGTCCTAGCTAAAGTATGTTATTAACCATATAAGCAAAGTTGAGTTGTGTTGGTTTTCTTCTCCTCACTGAACAAAATTAAAAAAACAACTAGATTTAAACATTGTTTGTATGTCTCATATGAGCAGGTTATATTGACCTATAGATTTAGTACAATTATTTTCTTTCAAAGACCTGTATTTTTAATATAATAACATAAATCTAATAACATAAAACATAGACTATCATATCGAAGTTGGACAGGAAAAATCAACAGGAGGGAAGGAATCAAGAGAAGGAACAAGAATCAGAGACCAACTTGTTTGCACACTCAGGAATCCCAGAAATACTCTAAGCTGGAAGTCAAAATATAGGAACAGAGAACCTGGTGCAGACCTTTGTATGCAAGACAGAAGGTCCTGTGCACGTTACTTGAGTCTCTGTGAGTCCATATGAACTTTTCTCAGGTTGATTTAGAGAGCTTTGTTTTCTTGGTGTCCTCTGTCATCTCTGGCATTTATATGCTTTCTGCCTCCATTTCCATTGGGTTCCCTGAGCTCTGAAGCAAGAGATTTGATGGAGATATCTCATTTAGGACTGAGTGTTCCAAGGTTTCTCTTTCTCTGCACAATGTCTAGTTGTGGGCTTCTGTATTTGTTCTCTTCTGCTGTGGGACGAAGCTTTTCTGATGATGGCTGAGCAACGCACTGATCTATGAGTATAACAGAATATCATTAGGAATCATTTTATAACTACACTTTTGAAACTATTAGATTTTTGTTTTATCCTATGTCCCTGGGCTATCTATTCTCTAATTCTTGGTCACTCAAGTAATGTCAGGTGTTCCATCTCATGGAGTAGAACTTAAGTCAATTACATTATTGATCGGTTACTTCCACAAACCTTGTGTCAATTTAATACAATTCTTACTAAGAAAAACCTGATTGAAATTAATTGGAGAAATGGCAAGATTGCTCTAAATTTAATAATGTCTAACATAATATATAATATCTAAAGAACTCTAAAAAGGTAATATAATGGGAGAAATCACATTATTTAGTGTGTGCTACAAGAGAGACAATTATATATAATATCTCTACATATTATACATTGCATACAGATTATTATGTAGTAGATTCTATACTCACAATGTACTAGGCACCCTGTGCATAACATTATATTAAAAACATGTAAAAAGAAATGGGAAATGGAATACAGAGAACAAAGAAGTCTACGAAAATCTACACAAATAAGACCTGCCTATCAACAAAGCTACAGAAGCAATTCAGTGGAGGAAGGGACAAGCCTTTTCTTGACTATGAACAGCAATGAACAAACCTTGACTCAAGCCTCACGCCAGATAAATGGTAGATCCAAAATAAATCATGAACTGGAATGTAAAATTTAGAACTGGAAACCACTGAAGGCAGAAAGATGAGTGCATGTGTATTTTCAATGTGATGCTGCAAACAAGCTGTGGAAGAAAAAAACAGTGGTAACTGAGAAGCCGTAAGATTTCAGTATTTTGAGATCTCTCCGAAGTCCACAACCAAATGCCTACTCCATTTAGACATGTATAAAGACAATGTATAAAAGATGAGAAGTAATCCAGAGGGTGTAAAAATGATAAAAAAAAAAAAGCTTATGAAAAAAATGTTCAGAATCAGTTAGCCGCCAGGAAAACAAAACACAATGAAGTATTCCTGTACTACATGGATGGTTAAAAACAATGACAAAAACCAAAACAAACAGATATAACAAACAAACAAAAATCTCTCAGTGTAACGTATAATGACCGTGAGAATGGGGAGAATCTAGATGCTCACACATGTTTGCTAATCATTGAGAAGTGAGTTGCTATTCTGGAAATTAGTTTGGCAGTTTCTTATACAAAAACTGCACAATACTGTACTTAAGACATTTATTCCAAAGCAATAAAAGGTGTTGCACATGAAGAATCATAGCAAATAATAAAGTTTATTGGTAGCAACCCCAATATAGAAACAACGTTGATTATTTTTAACAGACTACATCCTAAATTAACTGCTCAACATTCATAACATGGACACTATTTAGCAATAAAGAATAAATTATTCATTGTGACATTGTCATAGTCAGTAAATATGCGAGATCTTGTATTCCTTATTAAATTCTAGGCACATTAATATTTAGTATTAGGTGTTTCTTGTGGAAAAATATTACTGAAACTTCACTATGCATATCATTTTGTTATTGCCTTTAAAATTATTGATTAATCATCATAATTCAATGATGAAAAGTATCAAAATATTTACTTATACATGAAGTGTATATAGTTGTCTTTAAAAGTGTAAATATAAATATCTATCAATGATTTAAAAAACAAGGAATATTTACAGGTACATATCCTAATGTAAAAAAGACTTCCAATTTTAGAACAATGTTTACTTCAATTTTCCCATTTATTTTTGAGATTATAAATATATTTCTCCCATTCTTTTTCTCACTACAAAACCTCCAATATCCTTCTCATTTCTATCTTTTAAATTGATGGTTTCTTTTTCATTAATGGTTATCTCATGCACATATATTTTTACATACATTTTCAAAAGTATAATCTGCTCATCTGTATAATGTTACATATATATATATAAAATAGTGTTTTCCCTTAATTAAGAAGTATGTTAACTTCTAATTGTATAGACTGGTCAAAAAATCTGTGAACATATAAAGCACTATTTTCAGTTTTTCTTTTTTTTTTGGTTTTACTTTTTTAATAATTTAATTTAATTTTACATATCAGCCACGGATTTCCACCCACCCACCTTCCCCCCAGCCCACCCTCCAATTCCCATCTCCTCCAGGGCAAAGACTCCCCTGGGGATTGAGTTCAACCTGGTAGATTCAGTCCAGGCAGGTCCAGTCCCTTCCTCCCAGGCTGAGCTAAGTGTCCCTGCATAAGCCCTAGGTTCCAAACAGCCAGCTCATGTACTGAGCACAGGTGTTGGTCCCACTGCCTGTATGCCTCCCAAACAGTTCAAGCTAATCAACTGCCTCACTTATCCAGAGGGCCTGACCAGTTTAGGGCTCCTCAGCTATTGGTTCATAGTTCATACGTTTCCATTAGTTTGCCTATTTGTCCCTGTGCTTTTTCTAATCTTGGTCTCAACAATTCTCACTCATACAAACCATCCTCTTTCTCACCAATTGGACTCCTGGAGCTCCACCTGGGGCCTGACCATGGATCTCTGCATCTGCTTCCCTCAGTCATTGGATGAAATTTCTAGCACGACAATTAGGGTGTTCAGCCATCCTATCACCAGAGTAGGTCAGTTCGGGCTTTCTCTCAACCATTGCCAGTAGTCTATTGTGGGGGTATCTTTGTGGATTTCTGTGGACCTCTCTAGCACTTTGCTTCTTCCTATTCTCATGTGGTCTTCATTTATCATGGTCTCTTATTTCTTGTTCTCCCTCTCTGTTCTTGATCCAGCTGGCATCTCCCGCTCCCCTAAGATCTCTTTCCTTTGAACCTTGCCCTTCATGATACAAGAAGCCTATAGAACACAAAACAGACTAGACCCCCACAAAAGTCTCTTCACCACATAATAAGTAAACAACTAAATGTGCAGAATAAAGAAAGAATATTAAGAGCAGCAAAGGAAAAAGGCCAAGGGACTTATAAAGGCAAACCCATCAGAATAACATCCGATTTTTCAATGGAGACTTTGAAAGCCAGTTTTTCTTAAATATGACTATACCTTACATAATCTTCTAATTCAGTGACATCCTCATCCTCATGTTATCTGTATATGTATTTCTGTTTGTTTGTTTCAGAAGTACTATGTTTTAAATGAAGGTTGTCTTTCATGTGAGGAAACACTCTACCAGTGAACTTCAGCCCCAGACAGATATTTGACATTCTATTTTTAATTATAAAGATACTTATTTTTGTACCTATGCTATATCCCTTACAATGGAGTTTGGCCATGTGTTACATGATTATCAGCAATGGAGAGGCAAAGATACATGAACAGAGTAATATACCCACACCAAAATTCTTTTGAATTAATTACAGTGATGAATATGTATTCCATCAAAATCAACAAATACAACACTTCAATTGTCCATCTCACACATGAAGAAGAACATGAAAGTGATTGTAGATAGGATAGACCTACACGGCCTTTGGATGATCTCATTGACTGGCTCCTTAGTGATAGTACTCAATAGCTGTGTGTCATAGGTGAAATTTACAAATCTTTCTTTCTTTTTTAACCCATTTGTAGTGAAAGCACTAGTCTGAAAATGGTCATATAAAATATATGATATAATTATGGCTTTTTGATCTAATATTTGGTACAGTTGGAGAATATGTAGAAAAAAGATCAGTGATAGTTCTGTCACTGGGGACAAGAAAATGGGGCCACACACTGGACCATGTGTGTGGGCATCTCACAGTTTAGTGCTGATAGAACTTGATGGATAAATTAAAGAGTGAACAATCAGTCAGTTTCAATTGGTGGCTTATTTTATTTAATACTGGTGTCAGACAACTATTTCTCAGTCTATTATTAATAAATTCCTTTTTATCTTTTTTATTTAAATGTCAAGATCTTATATATAAGTATAATTGATTGAGAATTTTGAATATGGTTCAAAATAAAGGACCAATCTCTGGTTTTATGCAGATAATTCAGCTTTTTCAACATAGTGTATGTGTGTACATGTGTGTGTGTGTGCATGTGCAAGTGTGTATGTTTGTGTGTGTGCTGATTTTCATGTGTGCATGCAGATGAGCATGCTTGCGTATGCATACGGAGGCCAGAAAAATCAACACTTGTTGATTTTTGTCTAATTTTATTCAACTTCACTTTTGAGACAGGCTCCCTCATAGAGTCCAGCACTCATTGACTGGATAGGTGCTAGCCCATGAACTTTAGGGATTTGTGTGTCTCTGTTCCCGAGAGCTGATAATTATGCATAACCTTGCTCTGGGCTTTCATGTGTGTGCTGAGGACTGAAACTCATTTCTCCTTCCCTACATTCCTTTCAGCCCTCCCATGTTCCCACAGCTTTCTCACCCTTGCTTTCTTTCGAAATCATGGCCTAGAGCCTCTTGTACTTTGTTGTTAGAAGTACATAGAAACAACATATTCAGTCCATATAGTGTTACTTGTATGTATCTGATTTCAGAGCTGACTGTTCCTTCTAGATACACATTTGCAGTAACTCCAACCTAGAGAAAACCCTATCTCCCACTTTCAGAATTTCTAAGATATCTCTAGTTCTTTGTCTAGGATTTGGGGCCTGTAGAATTTCTTCCTTCCCAGTTAGGGTGCTTATTCATGTCATCATTGTTCTGGTCTTATTCAGGCAGTTCATAGGTATAACTTCCCTGGCATGTCTAGGAGACACAGTCTTGTAGCACTCACGCTGTTTCTCTGGCTCTTACAGCCTTCCCACATATCTCTGTCACATTCCTGGGACCTTAGGTGTACAAGTTGTGTTGTAGAGGATCAGATGGGCTTGGGAACTTCCAGAGGTTGAAGGTTAAGTCTCTGTTGCTGAAGACACCATGCATTTTGGACACAGAACTTAGAGGAGCCAAACCAGATTTAACCTTAAAAACTCCTCCCTGAGGACTAGATTTCATGGTATCAGGAGATATCAGGCAAGCTTACGAGGGAAGAAAGCAACCAAGAGTTCAATCAAGCTGGGATGCATATGAACAACAACAAAAATCAGCATAGCATGAGAACCATGTGGATACAATAATGGCACTCATCTTGATGGTAACCTATTGCTGTCTAAGTGGACTTAGGTCTGTTGAACATAAGGGAAATTATGCCAAGCTTACTATTGCCTTTGGTTACCTGGTAAACATATCTTATTTCATTATTTAAGTAATTTCAGTTAGCCCTTCAATTTACAGACTCCTTATGTTATATCATTTTCTCCAGTATACATTTACATATGTTTATACTTATTTCTTTAATCTGTTCTTTTACTATGGGTTCTAGAAACCTTAGTACATTATTCCTAATTTTTAAATCAGTCATTGTGTTGAAACCAGGTGCTTATAATGAAAATGGGGTTATTTATCATCCATTTACTAAGACACTTTTCTGATCTTTCATTTGTCTCAAAAATAAAAATAAAAATTAGATCTAATAGGCTCAGATAAGACTACTTTTGTATTTAGAATTTTGACTTTGTCCTGTTCTTCAAATAGATAGAATCAGTATGCAAGACCCTGGCAGCTCCAAGACCTTGGGGCTCCCAAGAGAGCTTTTAATTGACAGGATTTGTTAATGACAATCAAACTATTTATTTATCATTTTTCCTAAAGCTTTACAGTATTCAGTGATTACTAAAGATCATCAATTTCCCCAGGTTTATCATTCTCAAGTCTCTCTGTTAAAATGGCATATATGATTATTCAGTTTTACAAAGAAACAAATTAAATGTCAGATTAAGTAACTTTACTGAGATGTAAGAATGACATATCTAAAGTCAACAATTATCCTGAAAGCCAACGACATCATCCAGTATTTGTTGATAAATAAGTCTCTGCTCTCTCTGAGCAACAGACTTCATCTTCATAAGGAAGAAAAGTCAGCCTAGTTACTAGGTTGGCGTGGCCTAAAATTAAAATTTGAATTCATCTGAACTCAAGAGAATGGAGAATATACTCTGAATTTAAAGTACAAATAAAATTGTGTCTCTGTTTTACTGCTGATTGATAATATAAATTATCTTGTGTTCCTGACATGGTTATAGCAAAACATCTGCTTCTGGCTTATAAACCAACAAAGTGTACACACATTGTGGGGATGAATAAAACGTGCAATAAAGATGGAAGAAATTGACATTACAAGTTAGATGTCATAATAACATATTTGAATTCAAGGACAGAGTTAGGACAAATGTCTCACCAGTAGCAATAGAAATGCTAGCTTTCTAGGTTGAAATTGAAATGCATCAAAAATTTTTAAAACACTTTGTACATATTTATTATCAATGATGCACTACCAAAGGAACAGTGAGATGACCCAACAGGTAGAATGTACTTGCCATCAAGTCTTATGACCAAAGTCCAATCCTCAAACTCACATGGTAGAAGGAGAGAACCAGGCCCTAAAAGTTGTCCTCTGACCTCTACAAATATACTGTCACCCATGCTCCCTGCCCCAAATGAATAAGAAAAACAATGCTGAGAAATAGATACAGGTACATATGATTTCCATACATCATAAATGTTTTGAAAATACATGTGCTATTTGGAAATAACTTAATACAAATATTATGTTGATTCAGTGGCAAAAGATTTTATGACTGGTCTTAAGAAATTATGTTTAGTGAATAAGGGTGAATTGGAAAGAAATTTTCCTGGTGAATATGTTCACTAAGAATATGACTAATGCCAACTGGGATGGGAAAGACGTGACCTATTTCAGAATGGTAGAATTGTTTGTCACGTATCCTTTCCTTAAGGAGACATTAACAAATTGCAATTCCTACACATGGCTTATCAACTAATGACAGACTATCAGAAAAATTCTGTGAAAGTCCAACATGTAGAGTAAATGAATTTACTGGGCTTAAGTGTAGAACAACAGTCTAAGGTTACTCACCATAGAACTAAAGCATCCATCCCACTAGAAAGTCTCATCTCAGCATGTAGGATGTCTTGCCTTTAGCTGTGCAGTGGAGTCTGTCCTCTTCAGTCTACCTTCCACATTCTGGGTACTCTGTCACCTCACAAGATAATAGTATCTGTTACAGCTTGGGTCAAATTTCATACAGGTAGAAAAGAGATATAAGGAGTGGCCGACACTTCTGGGTGAAGGTTCTATGTCCTTCTACATCTACTCTTTCTCTGAGAAACATGGACTGTCCTGATACTAAGGAGCTCTTTCAAGAGTTCACAGTTGCTCTGATGACAATGCTAATGGTTGCTATGTTACCAGGAGAGCGTTCTACAAGCTATTGATGTCTTTGGCAACTCAGCATGGATCCAAGTGCTGAATAAATGGAAATGGTACTGTGCTTTCGAAAGACTTCTGAGGTTCCTCCTATTGCTGGGGCTGGAAAGAGACTTGACAGCTATGAACACTTGCTATCCTTGGAAACCGACCCAGGTTTAGTTCCTAGAAACCAAAAGATGGCTCACAACTATTCATGACTCCAGTACCAGGGCATTCAAATGCCATCTTTGGCCTCTATTGGCAAAGACTTTTATGAAGTATACATATGTATATGCAAAGAACACACACACACACCAAATAAATATAAAAATAAATAAATCTTCAATACAGAATTCCAGGTAGTAGGTAAACAATTCTTAAAAGTCATAAAACAAATTTAAGTCACCAAAGTGAATATGAAATCGAGAGAAAATGGCCAAGAGTAGACTCACAAGCAGATATGCCTTCTGATGATGGTCATAAATTAAAAATAATAATACCTGATGCTGACAGAGTTCATTTCTAACTGTGAGCTCATGTTAAATACTTGGCTAATACTAATGTTTTTAGATGCATTAATTTATTAATTTCTACTTTCAGAAAATTTCTTTTATTTTTGAGATTATAATGAATTGCATCATCCTTTTTCTTTCCTCTCTCCAAATCCTCCCATTTACCCCTCCTTTCTTACTTTCAAATTCATGTCCCCTTTTCCATTTATTGTTATTGAATGAAAATATGAATGTGTTTATACATGTCTATTCCTAAATATAACTTGCTCAGTTTTGTGAAATGTTACCTGTATATATGTACTTAGAGTTGATCACACTGCATAACCAATTTGCTGTGGTCCTTTCTGAGGAAGATTATTTCTGCCACTCTGAGTATTCCTTCATTTCCTCTAGTTCTGTGTGGGGTGGTATGTTATGGGCTAAACATGAACAATGATAGTAGACATGCCAAAGATGATGGAGAAATCCCATAGACCTCATAATAACTCACACAACACCTCTATCAAGAGGAAATACCCTTAAGTTGTTTTTTCATTTAATAATGTTTTTATTCTTTCTACATATCAAGTACAGCTCCCCCTCTCATCCCTCCTCCCACTCCCCCAATCCTTTCCCCTGGCCTATACCCCATCCCCTCCTCTGAAAGGGTAAAGCCTCCCATGGGGAGTCAGCAAAGCCTAGTACTTTCAGGTGGGACAGGACCAAACCTTCCTCCTCCCGCCTGCCCCGTGCATCAAGGCTGAGCAGGGTGTCCCACCATTAACACTACTTTTTAGAAGAAGAAACTGAGTCAGAAGTAACTTTGCGACAGAAAGAGGATTAATTTGCTTTAGAACAGCATCTCAAACTCAGGACATGACCCACATTCTTTAAAATTTTTTTTCATGTTAAATTTGGAGGGTTAAGAAAAGTAATCATGACCCAGAGTTGTCCAGAAATGTCCAGAAAACAAAATTCAAAGGAGCAATTTGCCACAGACGCCAAGTATTTCAAAATGTGGTACGGGCTAAATGTCAAATTATATGTAGAGGTCAATTATGTTAGAAGTAAGTCATATATTAGATGAAACTTATATTGATAACAGCACATTTAGTTTGGAGGAACAGAGCAAACACTGAGATGTAAAGAGGAGAATATATACTGAAATATGAAAGTTGTAATTTTGTAGAAGTAGCCTTCGTGGGCAATGGGGAATTCATGAGTCTGGAACCTTGATCCACTCTAATTGGGAACATGAGCCCAGTTGGCTTGTCTCCACAGGCAGATGGCTTTCAAGCCTAGTACCCACTATTGCTTAGTAGTGCTGGAAGAAATCAAGAATTGGTACACTCAATCTATTTTCATTTGGGACAGAAGAATAACCTTGAACTGTTTCTTTCTATACATCTCTGTTACAACATCTTCAGTCAAGCTTCCCCTCTACTCACTCTTACACACTTTGTTTGAAAACTTACCATTTTTTTTTTTTTTTTTTTTTTTTTTTTTGGTTTTTCGAGACAGGTTTCTCTGTGTAGCTTTGCGCTTTCCTGGACTCACTTGGTAGCCAGCTGCCTCGAACTCACAGAGATCCACCTGGCTCTGCCTCCCAAGTGCTGGGATTAAAGGCATGCGCCACCACCGCCCGGCAAAACTTACCATTTTTGCCTTGATGAAGCTACACTTATACATTATGTTCCTAACCAATGGGAAGTTGCAATGAGTTTGAAGGGTATTCTTCAATTATGCTTTTTAAAAACACACAAAGGTTTATATATTTGTTTTTACATTTAAGTTATTATTTACATTTTTCTTTTCAATACATAATACTGTTAAAGTTGAAAATGTCCTTTTATGTCATTAACACAAAAAAGGTGGGTTACAAGAACACTGGCCATGGCTTAACATTCCATTTTGAAAATGTGACATTTCATTTCATCATGTGTTTACACAGGTATGTACCAAAATGGCTAGTACTAGAAACAAATTATATAAGCATGTTGTAATCCCCCAATGTCTTCATCTCTTTACATATATGCCAATATTTGTGTGTGTGGGGGGGGTTGAGACAGGGTTTCTCTGTGCAGTTTTGGTGCCTGTCCTGGATCTTGGTCTGTAGACCAGGCTGGCTTCAAACTCATAGAGATCCGCCTGGCTCTCCTCCAAGTGCTGGGATTAAAGGCGTGCGCCACCACTGCCCAGCCTGTACTTTAATTTTTAAGGTTTGATTATAAAAGCAGCATATGGCCCCTTTTCAAATAAAGATTTATAACAAAGTATACATATTACTGGCTCAAAATTACTTTTTTTTTTAGATGACTCAGCATTTAGGAACACTTGATGCTGTTCCAGAGGAAGAAAGTTGGTTAACACAACCAATGAGTTGCTCACAACCTCCTGCAACTCTGTGAGACCTGAAGTCATCATTTGGGTCTCCCAGGCACCTGTACATCCATAGCATATATACAACAGATACACATACATTTTAAAGAGACAAAACAAATATCTGTGAATGGATGAGCTAAACCTATCTTCACAGGATAGTCACAGTGACTTTAAATCCTCCTTGTTCTCTGCAATTGACTCAAAATTGCAGGCCATTTTGCAGTCAATTTGACTATTACAATGCCATCCTATAAATGAAGTTTCCCATATCAAAATTACTTTTAACTTTAAGGCAAATTTTTAATAAATTTTGTTTTGAATTATTTATAAATGTAGTTTCATAAATTATTGATAGACCCCAAAATCAAGGGTACTACCTTCTCAAGTGGGCACCCAAGAACCCAGACTCCAGTCAGTTGATGCAACAGCAAGAGGTGTTTATTAATGAGACTGTACAGTCGGGCTCCTCTGCTCCAAAGTTACGCCTATTGCAATCACATGGGTACTTTTAAAGGAAAAACCAACAAAAGCCATCAGATTACAATTCCCATACAATTTCATGGCCTGATCACATGGTGATCACAGAGTGGGTACAGTCACGCCCGCATGTACATTCTTCCCAAAACCTCAAGGGGGGTATCAGGGCAGGAGTGGAGTTTACACAAAGGTTCCTGGAACACTTGCAATTATCCCAGTCACAGTTGAGCGCATCTCTTAACAGAGATCTCTTTACATTGTTACATTGTGGCAGGGGTGGTTGAATAATGATTGAGTCAGCTTGCCCTTGGAACTAGATTTTTTTTTTTTAGTTTCTCATTTCCTGGGGCTTGGGGGTGTAAACCTGAAGGGTTAGGGTCTTTCATTATAATGTTAAATAAATATCTAATACTGTAATTACTAGGCTACATTATAACTGGCTAAGAACAAGAATATATCGTAAGTATATTTCAGTAGCAATGGAATAAAAAAAAGTTATTCCAGAAAGCAAACCAATAAAAAATTCAATATAATTATCTTGATTTTTGGTGCTTGCCTATTGTAATCCAGTACATTTGTGTTTAAGATCAAAGTGGAGAAACAATAAACATGTTGACAATTAAGATTGTTGTACATGATGACCATGTATAATACTAGCATTTGAGAGACAGATGCAGGAAGATTCTGTTTGAGGCCACCTTGAGCTACATAGGGAGAGCAGGTTTCAAAACAAGCAAACAAAATACAAATGTAACAAAAGAAAATATTCTTGAATATAAACTGTCATTGGGAAGGATTTACAAAAAAAGGTAGCTTTGTCTTAGAAAAGCATCTTCAAATTTTTCCTTCCTCTAATACTCATAAACCATGATAGAGATCTTTGAAGTTATCCAATACAAGGTTAATATTAATTCAACTTCAATGATTGGGTATGGTAGAGAAATACATACCTCTGTCAATTTAAAATGTTTTAGTAGTAAAAATTATAAAAAGGTTTCAATAGTATTCAGGACAATATGACAAAATAATATAAAAAATCTATCTTTAAAATCTAGAAGAGGACAGAAGAAGATTTTAGAAAAGCATTAAGTACACCATTAAAAGCATGAGTGAAGGAAGAACATTCTGAAGAGAGAGACATAAAAAAGTGAAAACCAGAGTGAAGTTCTTGACCCTTTAACCCCATCAGAGGACTGGAGAGAGGCTGTGAAATAACAGGTTGGAACAGACATCCATGCTTAGAGTGAGAATCCCAGGAAGGCTATCTGTCAATGTGCAAAGAGAAACTAAGAAACCTAGCAAGACAAGAGGATCCAGGAGAAAAAATAGTGCTGCATATCTCATAGACTAAAGCACAGCATCAGACTGGATGGGAGACTTGGGTCAGCTCACAGCTTGGACTTGGAAATGAGAATTTCCACATGGATATACTCTCCTATAATTCCCACATATATCTGTTTTTCTATGTCTGGAGATATTTACCAGAGACCTTGTATGAACTATTACTGAATTAATTCTTCTGTATGTGTGATGGATGGTGCTTGCATGCAACTTACTATAAATGATCTCTCAATTACTTATTAAAATAATGCAATATGAATGATATGTAAAGAATCATTATGTTAAATTGTTTATGAACCAAGGCAAATGTCTACACATGCTCAGAAGAGAGGAAAACATTTTAACTATTATTTAATCCCCTTTGTTTGTATGCACAGATGTTGAACCTAGAGATAAAGAGGCTAGCTGGACATGACATAGATAGCCCCAGAAAACCAGACAAACACAAACTGCCATGTAGCTCCCCTCCAACAGATGCAATTTCAACTACTGAGCTTTTATCGATAGGGAACCTTTTACATGTCTGGATTTTTGTTTATGGATCTTAATTTTGTTTGCCTTCAATCCACACCAGGTTCAAGGAAGTCATTTATCACTGGGCTGGAAACCCAACCTCCCTTCATCTCTTTTCTTTTCCAATTCCATTTGTTCTCTTTTCTTGTTCTTTTAAACACAGAGGCCATTTAGTGCTTGGATGTTTGGGTATAGGAGCATCTTCCAGAACGTGAGTAGCCTCTTGGCTACTTTCTCTCTTTCCAGAACAGCCAGCAATGGCTAATAGCTCCTCAGCTAGAGGTGGGACTTATGAGCCATTCCCTTATCCTTATTATTATTTTGAATGAATTGGTCCTGGGCAATCTTCTGCATGCAGTCACAAACACAGTGAATTAATGTGCCCATAATATATAGGAAATACTTTTTTTTGTCTTTTTGAGACAGGGTTTCTCTGTGTAGTTTTGCTCTGTAAACTAGGCTGGCCTCGAACTCACAGAAATCTGCCTGGCTCTGCCTCACAAGTGCTGGGATTAAAGGCGTGCGCCACCACACCTGGCCTCAGCAAATAGTTTTAATCTTCCAAATCCACTGCTTCTGGATGTGGCAGTTTTTCTATTCTCTTTTCTATGATGATCTATGAACAATGTGAAAAGGCATGTGATATGAAAGCCTTATTTAGAATGGTTCACTTTATAGTCCTTTTCTGTGTGATGACCACATATGGGTATCTGTATTAACCTACTGCAAGAAGACTCTTCTCTGATGAGTGAGAGATGCACTAATTTTTGGGTAAAAAGATAAGAATTTAAGGGGTAGTATAAAACTATATTAATTTAGCAGAATAATAATATTTAATCCTCCTCAAGGTCTATGACATAGCAAGTCAGCAATTTTTTGGTGGACTCAGTATTACATCTGAGTTCTATCTTGTGGAGTAGGCTTTAAAGACAATTAGAAAATAGTTGGTTACACCCATTGTGTTCCCACAATTATTGAATCATTGAGCTTACCTTGCCAGGCTACTTCTGTTACTCTCAGAGTTCCAGCTGAATGTGATTGCTGTTTACTTTTCTCCCTCAGTAGCCTGTATAGAACCTTCTAACACTAAAGCTAAACAATAGTGAAGCTTTCAGGCCAGTACCAGCTTGACTTCTCCATAGTCTATGACTTAAGTAGGTGGGTCTTCAGCACTAAGGTTGTACCAACATGTTCTGGGGAGTAACCCAGAGCAATGACAAAAGAATATAATGTTTGGAGTCTACAAGGCCCTATTGCACAATAATTCCCAAGTAAGTATCATATCCTTACACTGAGATTTTGCTTGTTAACCTCTGCTGTCTAATATGGGCATTGTTAACTTTTAATAAGGTGAATCAAGCAAACTCCTTTGATGGATGCATATGCAGATACTTAAGGGAGCTTCTACAGTAGTAGGTTTTAATACTCCATTTTCAAAATCTTTGGGGTTAGTTATCTCTTCCCATAATCCCTCCTCTATCTGCCCTCTCTTCCTCTCCTAATTTAATACTTCTTGTTCCATTAATACAATTTCCCTCTTCATACCACCTATGACCTACCGCTTTTTTGTGAAATCACTATATTTACTCCGGAAGTCTAACTGTGCCTTGGAGAACAGATAATGAGAAGAACTTTCTTCTCAATTTTCAGTCAGTCACGCGAAGTCTAAAGTCAAATTATCCATTCCAAATGTTACAAAATAGCCTCCTCCATTCTTATGATGACTTGGCCTTTGTCATGTTAGTATCACTGCTATCTTCCTTCATTTCTGACAACAGACAGTGAATCTGTGTGAGAGGCCACAGAGTGCATAAACTTTTAACAATATCTTCATATTGTTATGAGCATCTTACGTGCTTATTCTATCTTCTGGCAGCTACAGCCCCTGCCCCTCTCAGTAACTTTAAACGTTCTACTGAACCTTCAGCTTCTGCAACAAATTTCCTCCCGTACATTGGATAGAGTTGATTTTCAAGTGTTTATGTGGCTTCTGCATTATCACTTTTGACAGATCTATAGCCCAGAGTTATGAAGAGATTGGCAGAAGAAACTTGACTTGTATGGGTGAAACCACATCAGTTCTCTACACAAGGCCCCCTAGCAAAGATCCAGTGCCTGATTTGAACTTGGGTGTAAATTGATTTTGTGAAACATTAGGCTTACATTTTTTAAATACAGATTAGTAAGCAAAGATTTTGTGAGTTGCATTATTATATTTGGATCTTTTAACATTATAGTATTTATTTATAATTTTCTAAACTCTCTTCCTTTTTAGTTAAGACTTGTACAAATATTAACCAAAATAATCCCTGACTACTATCCTTATCTACTTCTCTTAATACTAGGACAGCATGATATATTTGCTGTGGATCTAATGATATTTATTTAGAATTGATATAGTTTATAAAAGCTTTTCTGGAGTTTTGGGCTGATCATAGTTTTGAGAAAAAAAATTTCTTTTTCTTTTTTTTTTAAGACTTTTTTAAAAAAAGACTTACACATAAATAAAGCACTGGAATTCCTCTTGATTATCCTGTTGTTGCCTTGGTGTTGTGGAGATCCCGCAGCATTGGGTCTGCAGGACTGGTCCCTTCACATGCTCCAGCAGATCATAGATCAGGTGGATGTTGGGCTAGGCCAACACATAACCCTGGTTCTGGGCCTATGCAGCTGCTGAGTTGGTCAGCCTGCCAGCTCTCCCCTGTCTTCACCACCAGGGGGAGCTCTCCACCATTGCTCTGGCTAATTCACACTTTGCAGTGATGAGCAAGGGTCAATTCTCAAGCTTTCAAGTTCTCAGGGCTGGTTCTTCTAGACCTATACCTTCAAGGCCAGCTCTACTATGTTGCCTAGACATGGTGTAGGGGCCACTCTTCCGACTGCTGTAGCTGATGAGGGGCAGGGCCAGCTCTCCTGATCTTATGGCCTCAGGGCCAGCTTTACCACCTGCCTCAGAAATTGATGGAGTAGCATTACTCCCCTGCCAATGGCAGCATATGGCAGATGAGGGGTGGGGCTAAGTCTTCCATGCTCATGTTCTAGAGGTGGCTCACCTGTTTCCTTGTCTTTATAGATTCTATTTTCTTTTCAGGTCTTGAACAATTTTACTCATTTCTTTCCACTGTATAGTAGAATATTATTTTAAGGTTTGTTACTTTGGCTTATATTTTATTTGTTTCATTCTGTGAAGCTGTGTTACTGTGCCTGTGTAAAACACCTGATGATCTAATAAAGATCTGAACAGCCAATAGCGAGGCAGGAGGACATCAGGGGCCAGCCACCCAGCTACACAACCAGCAAGTAAGTAAGTAAGCCAAGAGTAAGACTTACAGTAAGGGGAGGCACATCCAGTAGAGGCAAATCCAAGCCCTTCTCCTTGCCTCAAGGCATAAATCCACAGCCAAACATTAGGCAGAGCTCCAGGAGTCCAGGAGGAGAGAAAGAGGAGGGATTCTAGGAGCAAGTGCATCAGGATCATGGTGGGGAAACCTCCAGAAACAACCAAACCAAACTAGTGGGAACTCATGAAAGCTGGATCAATGGCTGTTATTTCTGTTTTACTGAATTTCTTTAAAGATTTAATTTCCTCTTTAAAGACCTCTATTGTATCTATAAATGCTGTTTGAAGGGACTTTTTCTTGTGCTTCAGCTATGTTGGAATATTCAGGGCCTGTTGTGGTAGGGTTGCTGACTTCTGGTGGAGACATATTGTCCTGGCTGTTATGTTTTTGCACTGGCATGTAGGCATCTGGGCTTGGGAAGACTGTAGTTCTAGGTACTGATATCTGGTCTTATCTTTGATGGGTGGGTGTTCTGTTCCATGGTTTCTGTTTCCTCTCTGGTTATGAGGAGAGTGTGGTGGGTGGGTGTTGCCTGATGGAAATTTTTCAAGGTCCTGATACCTGTGGCCACTGAGGATTCCAGGTAAACTGTGATTCTTGGTATTAGGAACTGACACTGAGGAACAGAGATGCACTGTGGGAGGATTACAGGTTCACTGCAGGGAGGAAAACAGGATGTTACATCAGGATCTGCTTAGTCCCCTGGGAAGTGAAGCAGAGAGTGAGGAGAGGCCACAGGAGAAGTTCTACTACAGAGTTGGGTATGAAACAGGGATTAAACTTGGAGGAATGGAAGAGGAGGTGTAGATTAGCAGTTATCTTACCTGTTTCACAGGTCAGAGTGACCAGTGTGTTCTCAGGGATACCTTCGGTAGCTGGTCCTGAGATAATCAATGAGTAGAAGTATTGGAGAAATTATTTTGGCCACTCCATGTAGTTAAAAGGATATTTATTTAATGGCGTAACTCACAAATTAAGTAATGGGTAGGTCGCAGGGTCTGGGGAAGGTGTATCTCAGTCCAGCGGTGTTCTCCGGAGCTCTGCACAGTCCACCTTCACCATTCAGCATCCAGGCATCCAAGAGAGCGCACCGAGAGAGCGCTGGCCCATCCAGCTCTCGGGTCTGGCCCATCCAGCTCTCGGGTCCCGAGGCGCCTCCCCTCGCCCCGCCTCGTAGCGTGACAGTTGCCAGAGTCTCAATGGTTGAACTTCAGATCAAGCTGGAATGGCTACCCAATACATAGAAGATCTGTGTGATCCACAGGAGATGCATCAGGTGGTCTGCTGAAGAGCTACAGCTGATCCTGGGGAATTGGATTTGGAAAGTAAGGGTGATAGGTGAAGATATGCAGTGTGTCTGCCTGTTTCCCTAATAAGAGTTGACTGTGAGTTCCCGAGGAGTGTCTGCTGGAGTTGGAGTTCAGGAAAAAGCAATTAGTAGAGTAGATTTAGGACTGGATGATCTGTTTGAATGACTGGAGATAGGGATGGGGTAAGGAAGCTGCTGCTGGTATTATGCTGCAGAACTAGGTCTGAGAATGGGGTATTGGAGTTGGAGGGAAGGAGAGAGGAGTGAAGGTCTGCCATTTGCCTACTCTTTCCCTGGTCAGCGTGGCCTTGGGTTCCCAAGGAGTGCATGCTGGATTTGGAGTCTGGGATAAAGTAATGAGTGAGGGATAATGGTTAGACAGGAGACATCTATGTGACTGACCTGAGTTGGGATTAGGGGAGGAAGGGAGGCCAAGGCAGGTGTTCTGTTACCGAGTTAGGGATGAGACTGTGGGATTGGTTTCGGGATTGCAGAGGGAAAGGTGGATATCTGCAGTTAGCTTACCTGTTTCCCAGGTCTAAGTGGACTGTGGGTTCCCTGGGAATACATGCTAGAGTTGATGCCTGGATTAATGCAATAAATAAATAAATAAACAAACAATAAGTCTGTCTACCTTTTTCCCTAGGCAGTGCCTGCTGGATTTGGGGTCTGGGGTAAAGCACTGATTCTGTGGAGGAATTATAGAGGAGGAAGGCTGCAGCAGGTGTTCTGTTGCAGGATGAGGGATGAAATTGGGATACTGGATTTGGAAGATAGGAAAGAGACATGAAGATCTACAGTTATCCTACTTGCTGCCCTGGTCAGGGTGGCCTGAGAGTTCTTAGGGAATGCCTGCTGCAGTTGGTGGCAGGGATAAGGCCATGTGTGGAGGGTCGAAGATTAGAAGGGAAAGGTTTGTGTGGTTGACTGGAGGAGGGAGAAGGTAGCTTGTGGTCTGCTGTGATCTGGGGGTGAACCTGGGAGAATGAACTTGGAAGACATAGAGGAGAGGAGAATGCCTGCAATAGCCTACCTTTCCCCCTGTTCTGAGCATCCAGTGGTTTTCCGGGGAAGTTGGTGTCTGAGCAGAAGAGAGAATGTAGCAAGTGTTTTGTTGTGCAGCTGGGTATGAAACTGGGAGGTTTGTAGATCTGCAGTTAGCCTACCTGCTTTCATGTCCAGATTGGCTTGTTGATTCCTAGAGAATTCTGGCTGGAGTTGGGGACTGGGATAAAGTAATGAATGGGAGAAGGGATGTTAGGAGGGGAATAGCTGTTTGCTTGACTGGAGATGGGTTGGGGATGGGGCTGGGCTTCAGAGGGTGTTCTGCTGCAGAGCTGAGGATGAGACTGGTGGATTTGATTTGGTGGAGAAGAGGGAGTGGTTAATATCTGAAGTTCGCCTATCTGTTCCCTGGATGGAGTTTGGTGGATTTGATTTGGTGGAGAAGAGGGAGTGGTGAATATCTGCAGTTCGCCTATCTATTCCCTAGATGGAGTTTAGAATATTTTACAACGTGTCTTGTTCATATTCATCTCATCTCCTTTAACTCCTCTAGATCTCCAGATCCACTTCCTCCTCTGTAGACACCAAACTGTCTGCTTTTCTTTTTTAACCTACCCAACTCAATTTGCATTGCCCAAATAATCTTGGGTATGGGGCCATTTACTGATGCTTGGTTCACTTATTAATGGTCATTGCCTAAAAGAAAAGTGATTCTACTTTTCCCAACAGCAATCTATTACTAATGACTCCAGCTAAGGTAGAACTTGTTCCCACCTCTGTACTGTGTTATTTTGTCAGGCTTAAGCTTTCCCAGTCATGTTCCTGGGGCACAACCTCTGTGAGTTCACACGTACAACTTTCTGCTTGTGATCAGATGATACTGTTTTATTATAGTTGCCTACCTCCTCTTGCTCTTAAGGTCATCTTCCCCCATCTCCTTTCCTAACATTCCCTGAACCTTAGCAGTATGGATGTTATGCTGATGTCTTCCTCAGGGTCTAGCCCAGCCTCTTATTCTCTGCATATTGACCATGTATGTGTTGGTCTCTGTTTTGTCTGTCAGGAAAAAGCTTTCTTGATAAGGAATGAGAGATGCACTAATATATGGGATAAGAAATTAGAAGTTTGTTTAGTACTATGTCCACTTAGCATAATAATAATAATAATAATAATAATAATAATAATAATAATAATAGGATCTCTCCCTAAAAATGCAATGAGGAAATTTAGTTTTGTTAAGAATTTCCCAACAGATTTCGCTAGCTTTTTTTTGTTCATTTAAAAACGTCTCTCCTCTTCAATAAAAGAAAACATTTATTATACCTTTTAAGGTATTTGAAGCATAAAGACCAAATATTTCTTGTAAACCAGATACCAGCTATACTTAGTGTTTGCTATTCAGCAAAAATCCTTACTTTCGTTGTTCTAGGAAGTGAAAGACTCTTTGTTTGTAGAACTTTAACACGTATGTTGGATTTAGAGGGTGTGGCTGTTGACCATGATGAAAAAAGTTCATAGCTTGGGGAAACATCTATTTTGTTAGATAAAGGGAAGCCATAAGAAAACTAAGGTAAAATAGATTTTAAAGGGAAGAATAACATAAATTATCTGCTCTGGTATGTGATTAGGGCTGATAGTCAATAGGGTTTACTAAGGGTAGATGCTCTCATTCTAAGAAAATAATAAATTATATCCAATAATAACCCATAATACTTTGGAAAAGTCCCTCCCTTTACAAAGAATACAATATTTCTCTTTGAAATATTTCTTTATGAGTCAGTGTATATGATGGTATAATAGTTATAAATTCTGATATTTTTTCATTTCAATCACTTTATATTAATCTTTCAATTATTTTGTTACAAAGTATATAGTCTGTAGCATATGTCACTGTTCTGTGCTAAAATTTGAAAGAGTCATTGACAGTTCAGAATGATACACTATTATTGACAAAGTCCCAAAACATTTGAGATAGCATGATCTTAAGCATCATCCAATATTCTTCCATGTACCAAGTGAGGTATTTTTGTTTTGGGTTGGCCTGCCTTCCAGAATGTAGCCTAGAGAAAATTATTTTCCTAAAAGTGCAGTGAGAATGTGACCCACATGGCTGTAACACAGTAGGAAAATGTCCACTTTCACTGAGATTCCCTCCCATTGCTTCCAAAAGTAATTGTATGTCTGAAGTGTGATGTGTCTTAAAGGATGCAGTGTACAGAAGATGCTGAGTCAGAATGTATCCCCTTGAGTGGTGGCTGTATATGTATATTCTTCTTCTATTATAATAATGTGAAATTGTCTGTTCATAAAATGCCTACAACTGGATCACCACAGTAGACTTTGAATTTCTTATTATAAAAAATATGGTCATTTTTTTGACTAAGCAAAACACTAAATATGATAAGTCAAAAGAGGAATAAAACACAGTTCTGAGCATTATTAAAAAAATTACACTAGTTTTCTGGTGAGTACAGTATTTGGTTCCTATTTCTAAATGTTAAGAGAATTGCTCATATATAGAGCACAGTGAACAGTGTAGCAAACAGATTTTCTCACTATACTTTTTATGAAAATTTTAAAAGGAGATAGAACTCATGCAGCTGGCTATTATAGAAATCCTCAATAAAACTTTGGACACTGCACTAAGTGCTCTTCTGTGCAGGAATGTTGCCTGTGGCTGTACTCGTATTATCTCAGTGTGGAACCTCTCTGCTGCCAGACTTCATCAAATACTGGAATGTAGGTTTCTAAAAAAAAAGGTTTTCTCTTAGACTGCTTTTTTTTTTTTTTTTTTAAGAAAACTTAATTTCTCTCAGCAGAACTTTGATAGCAAACTACAGCATCTGGCCAACAACTCGGGCTACCATTCTCTTTGACTGATTAGGAAGAGATTTGTTTGTTTGAGCAGGTGTTAGGGATGAACATTTTATTATGAAAAGTAAAGAAATGAAATGGAAAACTTATCTACTAAGATGGAGTCAAAAGCTATTGTTGTAAACAATAATATCTAATAAGAATGTCATTAAAAGGGGGGAAATGAGGCAGGTTAAACAAATCTTTAGTTTCAAAAGTTTACATTCATGCATACACAGGGTAGATACATATATTTTCAATGCAGAATAAATTATTGCTATTTTGGCCATTAAGCCTAGAATATAACTAATCTGTTAGTGAATTTCCTACCTCCTTTTACATATTGACTGAAATTAGTCTCACAGTTTAAAATACTTCTGGTCTTAGTTTTACTGCCTAACTTTTTATATGATAATATATTTTGTTCTGAGATCAGTTATAGTTTTACTTCTTATATATATTTGACACACAGTTAGTTTCAATATCTCTCACAAGAAGAATTATCCAATACAGTCTTTTAAAGCAAGACTGTATTCACTTAACCAGTGCCCCTAATGTAATTCTCACTTATAAGTTCTTGTATTTCACTATATCTTTAGATCTCAGGATGTAATTAAATCAGCTGACTAGATATTGGAGAGCATTGATTCAATGACATGTCTTTATCACTGTAGAAGATTAAGTTTCTATTGATGGATTAAGTAAATTCCCCTACAATTTAATCATCTGATCACAACAATATTACAACAGAAAAATGGAATAATTCATTTCTGTATTCTATTTTCTGAGTGGTGTTTAAGTTTACAAAAAATTCAGTACGCTATGTAAAGATTTACCTCATATTTCTTTCTCCTATATTCACATTTTAAATACATTCTAGGTTTTTAATCTTTTACAAGCCAGTATTGAAATAGAATTCATATCATTATGGTACAACTAATTCTGATTTGTACGTACATTGGTAAGGGATTCTGTGATGTGAATATTGACATGTATTATTTGAAAAATGTTTTCACCATTTGAAGAACAAGAATACTCATTCAGAAAATCAGATCCTTTATCCACAAGAAATTAAGAAAGCACCTGGAAAGTCCTTACTCCTACCATCTAATAAGTAAGTGAAAAACCTTGGAGTTCAAAGAGATAGATTCCAGTCATATACTAGGAGAGGAGATGAGGGTTGTCTAGAATCTGGGTTTCCCAAAGCATCAAGAATAATTGTTTTTATACAATAATATTAAATATTGAGATATCAGGCATATCTATGACAGATTTAGAACGTTTTCTCAGTTGTTGTTTAGTTCTTATGGACAAAGAAGGGAAATCAAACTTCTGAGCACTTATCAAAGAAAACACTTTTGGATAACACCATGTTTGTAGAGCCTTTAGAGAAAGATGGATACCTAAGACCTCCTTTCACAAGACCAGGGATGAATCACCAAAAGTGTTATTTTTTAATTTGTGTTTGTTTATATTATAATTTTCATGGTAATATGCTTATAATTTTAGTATCTAGGACAAAATTACACATTCTGTACTGAAGAATTCTGGATCTGAGTAGCTAAAAGCACTTGCTTAGCTATGGTTTCTATGATTGTGATAAAATACCATGACTATAGGCAACTTGGAAAGAAAAGGGTTTATTTAGTTCTTCTTATTATTCTATGTAACAGTCCATTGTCCTAGATAGTCAGGGCAGGAACTCAAGTAGAGCAGGAATCTGGAGGTGTGACCTGATGCAAAGGCCATGAAGGGGTTGATTCCTTGCTTACCCAGCCTGTTTTTTTGTTTTTGTTTTGATATATATTACTGCTCATACTTTTTGAGATTTTGAGATTATAGCATAATTATATCATTCCTTCCCTCCCCTACTTCCAAACCTTTTCATATACCCCTTCCTATTTTCTTTCAAATCCATGTCCACTTTTTTTGATTAAATTTCATTACCTGCATATAATGCATGTACATATGTATTCCTAAATACATCTATACAACTTCTTCAATCTATATAATATTATTTTTTGTTATATATATATTTTTTTCTGGGCTTAACACTTGGTATTAGAAAACCATCTATTTTGTTCTTCCCTGGAGAAGACTTTTTCTTCTACTCCCAGCATTCCTTAGTTGATTCTAGTTCTGTGTGTGGGCTTGAGGCTTTGTCAGCATTCACATTCTGCTTTAATATAATACCTACTGTTGTACTTGTTCAGTTCATGCTTACGTAATGATATTGGTGAGACATTATGGATATAACATATGCTCAGGTGGTCATATTTGTGAGACTGTGGATATAACATGCTCAGGTGGTCATATTGGTGAGACACTGTGGATATAACATATGCTTAGGTAGTCATATTGGTGAGACACTGGATATCAAATATGTTTAGGCAGTCATGTTGGTGAGACGTTTTGTCTGTAACATCTCATGCATTCCTAGGAGACACAGTCTCATGTCAAACTCCCTGATTCTCTAACTCTTACAATCTTCCAGCACCTCTTCAGCAAAATTCCCTGTGCCTCATGTACAGGAGCTGTATTGTAGCTGTAGATTGGGCTCTACAACTCTACATTTTGATTAGTTGTGGTTTTCTGTAAAGGACTCTGTTGCAAAGAGAAGTTTCCCTGTTGAGTGGTTTTGCTCTTTTCAGTGTATATAAGGACAAATATTTAGAATATAGTTAGGAATTATGCTGCTTTAGTAAAGTGGTGGTTGTGGGTTCATCTCCAAGATCCATGACTCCACTTAGCCTGGCTATTTTGCTAAATTTCTGCTCCTAAGCATGATTTTCCTCTTAACAAGCAGATCTTAAGTCCAATTAGAGAGCTGTTGGTGACCACCAATGTATGCATGTCACTATTTCATCCTTAGGGTTATTGTGTCATGCTGGTCATTATTGTGATTCACCGGCATCATAGATAAGTAGGACTGTTCTGTTCAGTTTCTTTCCTCCCTTGGAAGCTTGCATTTTGCCATCATGTAGCCCTCAGGAAAGAATTCATTCATGTCAGTTCTGTATCAGAGGACTCTGGGCCTTCAGCTTGTTTTCCTATAATATCAAGGATCTTTGCTCACTCATGGAAAGTATCACCCACAGTGAGCTAGGTAATCTTTTTTGTTATTATTTCGAGTTACATCATGCATAATTCATTAATCTATCCTTCATATTATTATATTTGAACACTCTACAAAAGAAAACAGAATTCAAAAGAAAAACAAAACCAACCCAACTAACAAGCTTACAAAAAAAAAAGTCTCGGCATGGAATCTGTAGTGTGATCAACATAGTTACACATAACCTGCATCAATACATCTTTACTTGTAAGTGTTCATTGCAATGAGTCATTGGTCTGGTTCGAAGCCGCTGGCTTCTACTACACCCTAAATCCTGGGATTCCTCTTGTATTTCCTGTTGATACCTTGTGTCATGGAGATCCTGCAACTTTGGATCTGCAGGTCAGAACCTTCACATTGCTCTAGCAATTCATAGAAGAGGTGGATGTTGGGGTGGGCCAACTCATAGCCCTGGTTCTATGCCTGGAAGTTAGCAGCATTGGTCAGCCTGCCAGCTTTCCTTCATGGACACCAACAGGACAAACTCTACAGCATTATACTGGCTAGCTCACACACTGCAGCAAACAACAAGGAGCAAGGCCAGGTCTCTTCTCATGCCCTCAGGGCAACTCACCAGCACCCATAATGCCAGGGCCAGTTCTACTGTTTTGTGCAGGTGAGGTACAGGGCCTGCTGTCCTGAGCGCTGCAGTTGGTGGGGGTGGGGCAAGGCCAGCTCTCCTGTTCTTCTGCTCCTGAGGCCAGGTCTCTTACCTGCCACAGATGGTAAGTAGAGGGAGTATCTTTCCCTCACCCATGACACCACATGGCAGATGAGGGTGCGGGGTCAGCTCTTCTACTCTTATGCTCTCTGGCTTGGCTCACCTGCACCCTCTGCCAACAAGGTCAACTTTACTGTGTTGTTCAGTTCTACTGTATTGTCCAGGAATGGTATAGGGCCCTGTTTTCTGGAGTGCTGCATTTGGTGGGGGGCAGGGCCAGTTCTCTCTAGTGCTCCAGCCAGTGAAGGGGAGGCCCAACTCTGTGCAGTCCTAACTATCACAATCTGGAGGACCAACCTCCAGACTGTCCAAGGCTCAAAATGAATCCACAGCCTCAGCATAACTAAGACTTTTCTATCTGAGAGGGTTAGGGAAAGAGAGACACTCACACACTCTCCTGATGGCTCCTTTTTTAATTCTCTTCTATGTTGTTCTCCCTTGTTCTCTCTTCTCCACCATTTATATACCCCAACAAAATCTTCCAGGCAATACAGGATTCACAAAGCGGTTATATTCCATTTCTCAAGTGAATGATTATAGGTAAAGATTTGTTTCTTGTCTCCCTTACATGATTAAAAACAGTCATCCCAACAACTCGCATGCAATATATCTAAGCAACTTGTCATGAGCAATCAAGAAGCATATTTTCTCAGCCAACCATTTTGTTGACAGGCTGCAAATTGTGATTACAAAAAAAAAATCAATTACTTGATTATCTAGCTTAAGAGGTAATCTTATAAGAAATTTTAAAGGAATCATAAACCTAAACTGGTAAAGAGCGCAAGAAAATCAGCAAATTGTATATTTGTAACCTATACTTTTGAGTGTAGCAGCTGCTTCTACCTTTTGCCCTGCATTTTCTTAGGCAGGGGAAAGACAATTAAAACTAACTCATGACTATGTAAACATTTTGAACTAACACTTTGCAATCAGAAGTTGTAAATTCTGGATTCACTTCCAATCCCAAAGGTGCCCAGAGACTCATGGAATGTCATAGATTTTCTAGTTTAGGCCATGGTTACATTCCTGAGATACCATATATCTTTAAGCTATAGCTCAGTTGGCACTTCCCAAGATACTATGACACCATGAAGCTTTAAATCTCAAAATGTACTTTTTGCCCTGTGTGGAACTCCTGACTATCAAAGAAAACCCAAAGCCTTTATTTTGGGGTTACAGAGTCAAATTATTTTCTGTAGCCCTTACTAGTAAGAATTTATTTTCACTGAGGTCAGGAATGGGTGCATGTAGCTGGAAGATTTTCTGGTATCCCACCAGGTCCCGCACAGTCCAGACAAATATCTCACCCATGGCCTTGCAGTCACTTATAAAATAATCATTCAAAAGCTTATATTAATTATAACTGCTTGGCCATTAGCTCAGACTTATTACTGACTAGCTTTTACACTTAAATTAATCCATAAGTATTATTTATATTTAGCCACATGCCTTGGTACCTTTTCTAAGTTTTGCCTTGTCATCTTGCTTCCTCTGTGTCTGGCTGGCAACTCCTGACTCAGCTCTTCCTCTTCCCAGAATCCTCTTCTCTGCTTACCCTGCCTATACATCCTGCCTGGCTACTGGCCAATCAGCATTTTATTAAACCAGTGTATAAAAGCATTATTCCACAGCAGGTGCAAGGAATTAATCATTTGCCAGGCTAGCAATAATCAGGTTGTTTTTTATTAACAACCCTAGTTCATGGATCTGATAGGTCAGCTATGTTTCCTTATGTACTTTAGAATGTTTTTCTGTGAGTAATTTATCTTAATGCCATTAACAAAGCAGCTGCAGTTATTTCAGAACTTTATTTTAGCTAGTGGTGCACACCAAAACCTATGACTGCATTTTTCAACAATAAGATTAAAGGAATTTTGGTCAGTCTGGCTCATTAACTTGAGCTGTGATACGAAGTAGCTCCTTAAGAGGAATGCATTGGCCCTGATTATATAGCATTTCCTTATATTCATTTTTATTCATCTGAATTCTGTGTAGACTATTATTACTTTTATGAATTAGACAGTAGAGCTTAGGGAGTAATCATCTTCCTGACAATCCACAGATAAAAATGCTCAGTAGATTGGAATGTTTTCATGAGATAGACACACCACATTATGGACAATAAATGGTGAGGGGCACTTCTACTCTTACCATGTTAGATACCAGAGAAAGATTGTAGCAGTAAACATGTAAAGGTACAATAGAAGCAAAAGATATTCCAGCATCTGTAGTCTCATAAATTCGCTTAAATGATATTAATCCATCAGAGAGTTTTCTTCCTGGTGGACTGACACCTTCAACTTCATTTGACATCTGCCATCTTTCTGACACAGGCACTGGCATCTAACCTCAGTGGTAATAGGAGCCACAGACACCAACACATACCCAGGCTACTGAAGGGCCACAGATCAAGACACAGGCCTTGCCAGAAGCCCAAGCTCAGAAGACACCATGTCCTCAGAAAGCAGTGCAGGCAACTCACATCTGTATGGCCCCCACACAGGCATGGCCTTCAGACACTAATGTGGGACTAGGTGGTGGACCAGATCCCAGTCATCTGTGTGGCTCTTGGTGGCAACACAAGCCATGGGTATCAACACAGACCGACTGCAATTGGATCATGGTCCCAGACCTGGTCCTGGTCAGCAGCATGTAACCATCACCCCAGTTGGCAGTGCAGATCACTCAGATCGGGATGGGCCCAGCAGTTGTGTGGCCATCGAACACCTACATGGCTTGAGGTGGCAGCCCAGATCCTAGGCATCCACACAGCTGTCAAAGGCAACAGGAACCTGAAACATCAACTCAGACCCTGCCTGCAAATGGGCTACAGAGAGCTGGGCACTCGTACATTAATCACCAATCAAAGACATGCACCATAGACTGGCTCATGGGCCAAAAGCAATTGAGGTTTAACTCTAGTTTGTGTTAGGCTGACAAAAACTAGCCTGCACTCACATAGTTTAGTATATGTAGACCAGTATGTCACTGTGTCCCCACTTCTCTCCCCAGCTGTTGTACAGATGTTCTCCCAGCTATCAGCAAATGAGAATCTGGGTACATCATCTTCTTACCCAACTGGGTACTGTCATTCTTTTAAGTGTTCTCATGCTAGTGAATAGGATAAAAAGTAGTAAGTCCCAGATTTATGTGTTTGTTCAGAATGATGGAAGTAACCTTTCGTATATGCATGGCCTTTTCTATTTCCTTCTTTGTTTGGTTACTGTCTGAAACTTTTGTCCTTACCTACTGTGTTGGCTTTCATTGCCTTTGAAGAACTTTTTGTACATTCTGGATATATTTCTGTGTGGGACTATGCAAACACATCTGCTTACCAGTGACACTGCACTCCCATTAGTAATGTAGGAGTTTCAAGTGCTTCACATGTCTTGCTTTTCAACTTTCCTAATTGTCGTGCTAGAAACCCTGTCCAATGACTGAGGGATCTGGATGCAGAGATTCATGGCCAGGCCCTGGGTGGAGCTCTGGGAGTCCAATTATCGAGAAAGAGGAGGGTTTATGTGAGCAAGAATTGTTGAGACCAAGGTTGGATAAAGCACAGGAACAAATAGCCAAACGAATGGAAAGACATGAACTATGAACCAATGGCTGAGGGGCCCCCAACTGGATCAGGCCCTCTGAATGGGTGAGACTGTCGATTGGCTTGATCTGTTTGGGAGGCATCCAGGCAGTGAGACCTGGTCTTGTGCTCATTGCATCAGTTGGCTGTTTGAAACCTGGGGCTTATGCAGGGACTCTTGGCTCGGCCTGAGAGGCGGGGACTGGACCTGCCTGGACTGAGTCTACCAGGTTGATCTCAGTCCTTGGGGGAGGCTTTGCCCTGGAGGAGGTGGGAATGGGGGATAGGATCGGGGATGGTGAGGGGGCGGGAGGGGAGAGAACAAGGGAATCCATGGCTGATATGTAGAACTGAATTGTATTGTAAAATTAAATTAAATTTAAAAAAAATCAACTTTCCATTTGTAGTTTTAGTGGTTCTGTCTGGTTTGTGTTGTTATCTCATTGTGATTAATGGACTATTTTACCTAGAAACAGGTGAATTCACTATTCATTAGTGAATTTACTATTCATTGCAACAATGTACTTGTAATTTAGTGGGTTTTCTATATAAATAACCATATCACTTTCAGATTGCAATTTTTTATTGTCATAAAAATATTATCCTTCCAGTTTTCATTTTCTGTTTCAATTGTGAAGGCTTTAATTTTATTTGTTGTAAACTGTAGCTTTAAAACTACTTTAATTAATTTCTTTAAAGTTTTAATTATCCCTACATTCTAATTTTTATAATTATCTTTATTAATATATTTTAAAATTTAACAGTCTCTGTGTGTGTGCACATGTGCATGTGTGTGCACACATGAGCTTACATGCAGTATGTGTGTGTGTAGGTGCCTAGAGATGCAAAAAAGGGCTGTAACACCCTACAAAAACTCCAATTATATGCAGTTCTGGACTGCCCCATATAGTAATGAAGAACCAAACTCTGGTTCCCTATAAGAGCAGTAAATTCTCTGAATTGATGAGTCTTCTCTCTAGGCTCTCATTTATATAATTCCTTTAATATGAGCATGGTCTTCCCTGCCTGGTCAACACAGTGATGTGAAATCCTGTACTCTGGGAACACATCTTCTACCTTAGGCAAGGCCTTGCTGGAACCACAGGACATCCCTTTCTCAGACCTCCTTAGGGGCTTAGGAGTGAAGCACACCCTATATGGGTTCCCTCTGAAGAACTTGCTTGCATGAATTCATTTAGAGAAAAAGTACAACCACCGAGCACTAGGTGAAAAAGTATGGAAGAATGCTTACTTAACAAACACAGCACTTCTATTTGGAATAATGAAACTATCTGAAGATGAGCAGTGGTATTGGTTCCTGAGTCACATGAATGTACTTAATACCAAAGGTTTGCACTTTAAAATGAGTAGAATGGTAATTATTTATTAAGTGTGTAATTTATTACAATAATGAAATTAGTTTAGTCTAAGAGTCCATTGGGTCATCTCCTTACTTTTAAATTTTATTTTTTTAATGTTTGCAAATTTTCTACCTATTTGCATTTTGTATATGACTCTGTTGTAACCTACTGTGTCATGTGTACAAATTGACTTAAAATCTTCCATAAATTTGTTATTTAATAATATCATTATATATATTATTATATATTACATTATAGATATTGTATATAAACAATCTAATTACTTTCACCGTCACTCTTTCTTATCTTTTTTTAATCATATAAGGACCTTTCCCACATTCGGATATTTTTTTAAAATTCATTTATTTATTTACTTATTTATTTATTTATTTATTTACTTATTTATTTATTTATTTATTATTTATTTATTTATTATTTATTTATTTATATTTATTCATTTTGGCCCACAGAATTAAACCAGTGCTGTTCAGTTCAGTGGGAGCACATCTGAAGGCATTGTGTGCAGTCACCCCAGGAATCCATGAGTAGCCCATGTTTCAGCAGGGAGGGGTGACTCCAGCAAGGGCTTCTTTTATCTTTGATTTACTCTTGGCTGGTTTGTTCCTCTGCAGACCTGTCATAGCCATTGCCATTGTGATTGCATTGGTTGTATAGGAGGTATTTCACAGCTCTTTCTCCATTTCTTTTCTGCGTTCTATCTACACCCTTTTCCGTACTGTTCCGTGAGACGTTTTCTAGTGCCCAAACTACTTTTTACTTCAATTGATATTTGTAAAGCATTTTAATAATACTTACATGTAATTATATTTTAATCTATGATAGGGAAAGCAAAAAAAAAAAATAATGTATCATCCTTTTCCTCAGAGACATCAAATCGCAAAAAACAAAATCTTAGCTGGGCAGTAGTGGCACATGCCTTTAATCCCAGCACTCGGAAGGCAGAGACAGGCAGATCTCTGTGAGTTCAAGGCCGGCCTGGGCTACCAAGTGAGTTCCAGGAAAGGCACAAAGCTACACAGAGAAACCCTGTCTCGAAAAAACAAACAAAAAACAAAACAAAAAAAAAAAACATACTTAATAAGAATTAAATGGAACTTACTGCAGTAAATATATTAAAAGTAGAAAAACAGAGTTATTTTCAATGAACTAAGATGCTGGAGAGTTTGGTCAATGATTAGAAACATGTACTGCCCTTGCAGAGATCCTGAGTCTAAGTTCCCCCACACTCAAGTCAGGCAGTCACAGCTTCCTATACCTCCAGCTCCAATGAATCTTTTGACCCATTTGGATACCTGGGCTAAGTTTCTCATAATCACACATAGACACACACATACACATGAGTTTTTTAAAATTTTAAATTTGTATGCATGTGTGATTTTCTTTTTAAAAAATAAATTATTTTTCATACAATATATTCTGATCATGGAGTCTCCTTTCTCATCTCTTCCCAGATCCTACCCACTTCCCCAACAATCCAACTCCAAATTTGTAAAGAAAATAAGGAGAGGATATACTACAGGAATGTCTGCAAAAATATTAGATCTATTATTATATTGTTATTATTTTATTGGTTCATAACCTATCAGATTTGCTTCTTAATGTGAGACCTTTTGCTTCATTTTCTACTTGGACACTGATAAAATATGATTTTCTATATACAAGGATGAATGTTAGGAAATGGATTGTATGGTATAAGCTCTATATTGCAAAAAAGCTACACAAATCTGTTATAGTTATGAAGGATAAAGTTGGATATCATTATTTGCTATATTTCTATAGTAGTTAGTATTTTGCTTTGAGTCTTCAAGTGCAGAAGATCATACAATGTTGTATGCCAGCTTATGGAGCATAACAAAGTTGTTCAAGTTGAGGCACATTCTTTTATCTGGAACATACTATGGTGATATTCTGTGAAGACAGTGGATATTGAACCTATGAGATCATATGTTTCAAATTCAGAATAGAGATATAGGAAAAGTATATATTGGCATCAAGATGAATTAAAGACTGGAAGCTGCATCTATGCTTAGAATCAGATGGCCGGTGTAAGCAAAAACAGACACAAGAACATAGTCTATCACCCTCCCTAGAAAGATTCTTGAAAGAAATGTAGGTTTTGGAGCTGCTAAAGAGATTTCTGTGAAATGTGATGTTTTTAAGTCAGTGTCCAAGTAAATAATGACAGAGGCAATCAAAGGAAGGAGAACAAAATCTAGAGGATGTGTTTATGCAATGAGTCTGGAGCAAAAGCTTGAATATTAGCCATGAGTCATTGAGATCACAGTGAGACTGTAAAGAAACCTGTGAGAATAGACTCTTGTGTTCTATTGAACTAAGAAAGGGAGGAGGGAGAAGGAAATGGGAGAGAAAAGGAGGTGAGAGGTGGGATATAAAAAGAAAAGAGGAGGGGAGAGAGAAAAAAGAGAGAGAGACTCTCTTATGACTAGCTCCATGACTTTTTCCCCAAAGAAAATGAGCATGTCACCTCTGCCATCATGCAATATCTCTCCTTTCCTTTCCTTTCCTTTCCTTTCCTTTCCTTTCCTTTCCTTTCCTTTCCTTTCCTTTCCTTTCCTTTCCTTTCCTTTCCTTTCCTTTCCTTTCCTTTCCTTTCCTTCTTTCCTCTCCTTTCTCTAATGCCATTCACTTACTGTTTCCCCAATGGCAGCCCGGAGAGAGTTGAACAACATTAATTTCAACACCCAGCCTTACATACTTACAATGCTCAAATCCTCCTCCTCCTCCTTCGCCTTCTCCTCCTTCAGAATAATACTAAGAAGATCCTGATAAACAGCTTATATGAAAAATATAAAGAGCAAAATTCATTCCTAGTAAACAAAAAAAATATTAGATTTCTTTAAAATAGCCCATGAGTATATGAATAACAATCATTTGTTTTAAAAGTTTTTGTGTTCTGGAAAAACTATGTGATCTTTCCACATTAGAACTTTGTATTATCAGACCATTGTTTTAAGAAACAGGTCTAAACCAAAGAAGAAATATATGCTAGTCAATGAGTTGGTTAAATGAACAGATTTTAAATGAGATAATTTAAAGAATAAGAGATAGCCAGTTAACACGTATCACAAGGATGAGCATCCAGATAGTTATGAGGAGTCAGATAACTAGGCACAACTTACATTTTCTATCCCATCATAAACTGATAAATGAAATGGAGAAGACAACACTTTTCTGATTGACCACTTTACCCACTCTTTAACACTCACATAGCCTTGTTTTAATAATTAAAATAAAATAAAGAAAATGATGTGCCCACTTCATATTATTGCTTCGGAAATTAAAAATGTTTCTTCAGGAGACTTGAAGAAATTCCCAGACAAGACTTTCAAACAAGGAGTGCTTCCATGGAGTAACTATTGCTTAAGGTCTTGCCCTTAATTTACAAGTCTAGGAATGTGGAAAAGAGGTAGAGTGAGAACTTAAGATATATAAAACACTGGCGTTCAAGAACCAGCAAGTACACACACATACTTGGAAATTTTTTCAGAGTATGATGAGATTTTCCTTTAATATAATAAATTATGATAATTGGTATATCTGAAAACACACACACACACACACACACACACACATATATATATACATATACTTATGTGTGCTCATAGAAACATAGACAGGCAGAGTGCAAAACCAGAAGCATCCTTAGGATCACATCTCTCTCTGACCATTTACTGATAAGAAGATGTAACATCCATGAAACTCAGCTCCCTCCAGTTCCTAAGGATGAATGAACTATGGCAGAGTAGAAAGCTATATGTAACCTCTCAGGGAACATTTGTGGAGATGTAGGAACTAAAGGCTCTTTTAATCTTTTCTTTCTGGGGTTCTTTGCCAGAGAGCATTATGCTTTGATGGATTGCCTGCATCATTTGTAAAACAGAATTGATTATGTGAGGATTTCCACAGGGTATGAAAGGGACATTACTTGACCGCTTTGAAGAGTCGGATGTATAGGGGCCCTGTTGGACAAAGTGCCCCGGGAACTGTGTGAACAGAAGGAAATGCATTGCTTTAATCCATAGCATGTTTAATATGCTAATGTATATTATGAATCTCTGAGTGAAAATATATCATGCAATGGTTTCTTAAATTGGTTGGAAAATGGGTCTTTCTTACCACTAGTTATAATTCTGGCATTCTATTAAACACAGTTGGAAGAGACACTCAAGTAATAGCAAGCCTTTAGGGTACAAATACTTATTAAAATACTAACATGTGGAAATCTTTTAGCCACTTGGTGACTTTTAGGGAATATAGCATTATTATTTACTTACATTTAAGGCAGATTTCCTGATACTATTTGCAGCTGCCCCATTTTCCACTAAAATGTTCATTTTGGTACCAACACATTTAATCTAGTTTGTTTTTCCATGATCTTCCTGGGTCACAACCACAGGATGCAAACTTAATCCTAAGCACAACTTTCATGTGTGTTTCAAATCACATTGGATAATACATATTAGAGTATCACAAAAATATTTTCCTGACAGAGTCTTCTGGTGATTTCTTATTGTTTAACACAATTTCAGAGATATTATATTATTTATTCTAACTATTCCATGCTTAGAATGATTTTACATGGACTTTCATACATGTAATGTTCCAATGATAATATTTACATTTATTATTCTTCCATGGTTCTGTTACATTTTGAGTGCTTTGTCTGCTTCTTTATTTGTGTCACATGGGATGTGTTGGGAATACCCATTTCCACACTATATGTAACATGGTTCTGAGCCTATCTGACTTGTCACATTACCATCTTTCATTTTTAAATGGTTTTGTTGCCGGGCAGTGGTGGTGTATGCCTTTAATCCCTGCACTTGGGAGGCAGAGGTAGGGGGATCTCTGTGAGTTCGAGGCCAGTCTGGGCTACAGAGTGAGTTCCAGGAAAGGTGCAAAGCTACACAGAGAAACCTTGTCTCGAAAAAACCAATAAATAAATAAATAAATAAATAAAATAATAAATGGTCTTGTTTTTGAGAAACTAAATTTGCTTTTCATGCTAATAATGAATTATTTCTCAGTAGAATAAGAAAGAAAATATATCATAGAATACTTGGGAGAATGTTTCAATTGTTTTAAAAATAATTTTTAATATAATATATTCTGATTTGGATTTTCCCTCCCCCAGTTCCTTCTAGATACACCTCACTTCCCTACCCACTCAAATCCTCACCATTTTTTCACTCTCTCAGGATACAAACAGGCATCTAAAATAATAATAATAAAATTAGATAAAATAGAAACAAAGGAAGTAGTATACCACAAAAACAAACAAGCAAACAAATGAAAAAGGAGCTGAAGAAAATGCTCAAGAAACATGTACAGATGCAGAGAAATTTACATTTGAACACCCAGAAATCCCATTAACACAAAACCTGGCAACCATATTATAAATGCAAAGGACCTGGAAAAGCAGGGGCTTGGGGAACCTAACAAAGCATTATGAGACAAAGAATCTCCAAAAATTGCATTGACTTTGTTTTGTCTTGTCCATCTACTGCTGGACATGGGGACTAGCCTTAAGAGTGGTTTGTATAGGAAAGAGATACCATGATAGAGGGAGACATCAAGGGAACAGGGAGAAATAGGGTACTAGGGAAGTTCCCAGGAATCCACAAGGATGACCCCACCTTAGACTACTAGCAATAGTGGAGAAGGTGCCTGAACTGGCCGATCCCGGTATTCAGATTGGTGAATACCCTAACTGTCATCATAGTGCCTCCATTCAGTAACTAATGGAAGCAGATACAGAGATCCACAGCCAAGCACCAGACTGAGCTCCAGGAGTCCAGTCAAAGAGAGAAATAGGATTCTATGAGCAAGGGTCATCGAGATCATGATGAGGAAACCTACAGAGACAACCAAAGCAAACTAGTGGGAACTCATTTAACTATGGACCAATAGCTATGGAGCCTCCATGGATCTGGACTTGGCCCTCTGCATAGGTGAGATAGTTGTTTAGCTTGACCTACTTAAAGGGACCCTGGCAGTGGAATCAGGATCCATCCTTGCTCCATGAGCAGCCTTTTTGGAGCCCAATGCCTATGGTAGGACACCTTACACAGCCTTGGTTCAGTGGGGGGAGGGGTTTGGACCTGCCTCATCTGAATATACGAGGCTCTGCTGACATCCCATGGGAGGCATAACCTTGGAGGAGGTAGGAATAAGGAGTGAGTTGGGGAGGAAGGCTGGGGTAGGAGGAAGGAGAAGAGGGGCACCTGTGGTTGCTATGTAAAATGAACAGAAAATTTCTTAATAATAATAAAAAAGAATGACATTATAAGAGGTTTAAAAAAAAAAGTGGTGTGTATACCCAGTGAGACTCCATTGGAGAAAACTAATTTTTCAACAGTCATCAATTCCTTCTCCTCAAGACTCAGGGACCCCTGAATAAAAGGAGTGTCTTAGTTAGGGTTTCTATTGCTGTGAAGAGACACCATGACCACAGCAAATTTTGTAAACAAAAATGTTTAATTGTGGATGGCTTACAGTTTCAGAGGTTTAGTCCATTATCATGGCAGGAAACATGGCAGCATGTAGGCAGATATAGTGCTGGAAATGGAGCTTAGAATTCTACATCTAGATCTACAGGCAACAGAAAGTGAACTGTCTTCCACAGTGGGCATAGATTGAGCTTATCTGAGACCTCAGAGTTTGCCCACACAATGACATACTTCCCAGTCAAGGCCACACATACTCCAACAAAGCCACAGCACTTAACAGTGCCATTCCCTAAAGGTCAAACATTCAAACACACGACTCTGTGGGCCATTCCTATTCAAACCCCTACAAGGAGGCAGAAACATTTAAAAGTTAGAGTGAATGGAAGATACCAAGGAAACAATGCCATCTAAACACAGAAGGCATGAAGCACACATGAACTCACAGGCACACTGGGGCAGCATACACAGGGCATGCATAGGTCTTGGCCTGATGAGTCCCAGGGCTAAGAGAGAAAGTGGACTTAAGCCTACATCTTTAACACAGGATGTATGTCTAATTGATATTTCAATATTTTATTGTGCTTATGTGTTAATAAAAAATAACTCACGCACCTAAAGGAATGTCAGTATAATTAAGTAGTGTGAACTAACTACAATATGTATTGTCATATTAATGCAAAAATACATTTTAAATTTTCTCTTATAACTTTAACACCAGAAATCATGGAAAAATGGATAATTTGAGCAACTACTATAAAAGAAAAAAAATGATGTATTAAAGGGTACAGGCCATTGTAATAATAGCAATCTTTAACAGTGCTTGAATGCAAATGAGCTAGAGATCAACTTTCTGTTTGTGTATCAATTGCTACCACAGTAGTATATCTTAATTATATGTAAGGAAAAGTAAGCCACTTAAACTAAAGAATACAGACTCACAGCAAACAGCACAGTGAAAACACCTCTACAAAACAGCTGTCAGCTTTTGTTTGTTTTTCTGCCTGGGCTTGTAGGAAAACAGCTCATTATAAAGTATAAATAACATCAGCCAAAATAGGTGAGAAAAAGAAAGTGCTTAGCCTTCTTAAAGGACATCTCTCCTATAATTAGGAGCCAGAAATTAGATATATTTTATCAGTACAATGTACATTAAGGAATGCACATCAAGAAGTTTAAATGTGATTTTTATTTTTATTTAATAACTCAATATTTGCTTTTGCCATGAATTTTGTTTTGGTTTATTGAATATATTATATCCTAATATTTCACAAATAAATGTCAATTTAGACTCTGATTTTATCCTATTTACCCTCTACAAGGTATTTATTTCTTTATGTACATTGAAATTTACAATGACTGGTACCATTAGCCTATCAAAACCATAAGACATATAATTATTTCCCCTCCTGAATGATTATGAAATGTATGATGCTAGTTTTTTGAAAAAAATTTGAATTTACAGAAAATAATGTCTAATATCTGCAATTCATTGTCTTTTGCCTTGTTTCTCTTAACTCACTTGAAAGGGTTAACAATAAAAACATATCTTTGTATTTTTAGTGAGTAGATGCACTTTTTATTGTTTGAAACACTCTATCAACAAGCTGGTCCTGCTTATGTTACCATTTCACTGGTACTAATTTGTCACATTTTAGCTGTACCTAGACTTTAAGTAATCTTTAGTGAAGAGTGACCAAAGAGATTAGAGATAT
The DNA here is from genome assembly GCF_004664715.2 of Peromyscus leucopus. Taxonomy (NCBI): domain Eukaryota; kingdom Metazoa; phylum Chordata; class Mammalia; order Rodentia; family Cricetidae; genus Peromyscus; species Peromyscus leucopus. The sequence goes on along the minus strand of NC_051077.1, from coordinate 22,784,250 downwards.
TGGGGACATAGTCAATTATTATGAAATCATTATGTAATATTGGATATGACTATTTAAATATAAATAACGTTCCACAAGATATTTCTTTTGATATTTGCATGTTTGATATCTCTTTTAGAAAATATCTCATAACAAATTCCCCAAGTAGTATTTCTTTGTGAAAAATATTCTACCTTTAAAAAAATCATACCCATGAAAATTGTACTAAAGATTCTAGCGAGCTAGGAAAATGCTCAGTGATTGAGAACATTGAATGCTCTTACAGAGCATCTGGGTTCAACTCACACATTGACCTACTACCATTCATAACTCCAGTTTCAGAGGACTCAATACTTTCTGACCACTGTGATCACATGTAATGCTTATGCTTACATCTAGGAAAACTACCCATATACACAAAATATAGTAAACAAACCTAAAACAAAAAGGTTACTTAGTTTTAGAGCTGAATAGTGTAATTTCTTTGTAATGATAATTATAAATTAGCATCTATGATTATTTTTAGTTATTTTCAAGAAAAGAGCTCTAGTTTACTGAACGTTTAAATATCCAGGAACCATTTTAGCTTTTGTTCTGTAAACTTCACTTTTGAAAAGAGTGTGTGAGGTAAGAAGGCAGGAATGAAACTGACCATAACTTTTAAAAAGAGATAAAATGTATGTATGGTTAATGAAAATACAAATCACAGGAGAAAACAAAATCTTTTTTTTTTATTTTTTCATTTAATTTTCCATGTAAGCCACAGATTCCCTTGCCCTCACCCCCCCACAGCCTCCCCCCCATTCCCATCTCCTCCAGGGTAAAGACTCCCCTGGGGATTGAGTTCAACCTGGTAGATTCAGTCCAGGCAGGTCCAGGTCCAGTCCCCTCCTCTCAGGCTGAGCAAAGCATCCCTGCATAAGCCTCAGGTTCCAAACAGCCAACTCATGCACTGAGTACAGGTTCCAGACCCACTGCCTGGATGCCTCCCAAACAATTCAAGCTAATCAACTGTCTCACTTATCCAGAGGGCCTGATCCAGTTGAAGGGATAGCTCAGCTGTTAAAGGCTAGGCTCACAACCAAAAATATAAGAGAAAACAAAATCTTACTGGTTTGCTAAAGGAACATTACCAAAGAAATTACCTCTAATGATATTTTGCTATACTCATAGATCTGTGTCTTGCTCAGCCCTGATGAATGAAGCTTCCTCTTGAAGTAGGGAACAAGTATAGAGACCCACAACTGGACAATGCACAGAGAGTGAGAGACTTTGGAACACACAGTCCTAAATAGGATGTCTTGATCAAATGCCCCTTTTCAAGTTTAAGGACTCTGAGAAAAAGAAGGTGGATAGATTATAAGAACTAGTAGAAGGCCTGGCAGTGGTGGCACATGCATTTAATCCCAGCACTTGGGGGGCAGAGGCAGGAGGTTCTCTGTGAGTTCGAGGCCTGCCTGGGCTACCAAGTGAGTTCCAGGAAAGGCACAAAGCTACACAGAGAAACCCTGTCTCAAAAAACAAACAAACAAACAAACAAACAAAAACAGTGGAAATGGAAGACAGCAAGGAACCAAGACCTTCTATAATAACAGGACTGGTACACATAAGAACTCATAGGAGTCTGCAGAGGTCTAAGCCAGATCAAGTCCTAGTGCTGAGAGGGGAAGAAGACACAAACATCATTCTTAATCCAGAAACTATGTCCAAATAGCAACTGCTTGCAAAGGAAAAATTTGGTTCTCCCATAGTCTCACTGGGAACATCAATCACACTCAAGGGCCATGCCCTATAGTAGATGGCCAACACAAAGGAAAGTCAATAGTGTTTTTGTAGATTTGTTGTTATCCCATGTTGCTTTGTTTGGCAGTTTTTACCTAACTGGTCTTGTGCTTATATATTATGGTTTCTAGTTTGCGTTTTTATTGGTTTGAGTATTTTGAGTTGGACTGCATATCTGTGTGTGTGTGTGTGTGTGTGTGTGTGTGTTTCTTCTTTATTTTGTTTTGTTTTAATGCCTGTTTGTTTTATAAAGAGAGAGAGAGAGAGCTTAAGAAGGCATGGAGTTAGATTGATGTGAGCTTGTGAGGATCTGGGAGGAGATGAGGGAATAGGAACCATGATCCAAATATATTGTATGAAAAAATATTTTCAATTAAATAAAGTAAGTACAGTCAGCTAATAATTATCTGAAAATATTTTCAATGTACTTAGCCATCTGTAAATTAAAACAATATTGATAACTCTAGAATTCTCCAGTCATAACAGTAGTCATCAAAAATCAAATAACATATATATATATATATATATACATATATATTATATGTAACAACAATTGAAGAAAAAGGGGTCATGAATTTAAAATAGCTAGGTATATAGGATAGCTTGTAGGAAGAAAGGGAAGGAGAAAATTATGCAATTATATAATCTCAAAATATAAAAATAAAAAAGGAAAACTATAACCAATGCTGGTTATATATAATGGTAAAGACAGAAGGAAAGGGAAACTATTACAGAATGTTGGTAGGAATACAAATTAGTCCAGGTAATGTAGAAATCAGTTTAGATGCTTCTCAGAATAGATCTCCCATATGACCTAGTTCTATTATCTCTGGGACTATTGCACAAGGGATCTAACTCTGCTTAACACAGAGTTACTTGCATAACCATATTTTTTCAGTACTATGCATAATAGCCAAGTTATTGTATTTTTCTAGGCATGTATTAGCATACAGCTACATAAAAACATGACATATATACACATAATAGAGTTTTATTCTGTCCTACAGAATGGTGAATTCATTTGAATAAAAAAATGAATATTGCAATCGCTCATCATATTAAGTGACAAAAACTAGACCAAGAAAGCCAAATATCACATGTTCTCTCACGTGTGAATATATGTGACATGAAAGTAGATATCCGGGCAAAGGAAGCATGCTAGCAGCAACAGGAGTCAGGTGGACAAAAAGAAAATAACAGTAGATTAATACAGCTGTACTACTTGATTTTTTGTGTATGTGAACAAAAATATCTTTATGAAACCATCACTAGATGTAATTAATGTATGCCAATTAAAAAAGTGGGAAGAATAAACACATATGATAAAAGAAGGAAAATTTAAAGCAGAAGCATGGGTTGAGTTTCCATGAAGGCAACAGAACCAAGAAAAAAGCTTAAAGGAAAGGTAGGTTAGATGCTATAATACTCCAGTATTTGGCAATGCCTTCATTAAATGAAAATCTGTACATTATTTCCTGTCATATTTCAAAGGACCAAGATGATAATGAATCATAAAGCTGACAGAATAAAAACACTTCTTGAAAGTAGGTAGAAGGGCAAGTAGATGTCTTACCATTTTATAAATATCATTGGACTTAATAGGAGAATAAGGATCAGTTAGTCACTCAGTACACCTGGATATATTAGAAAGAGTTTTTTGTGGTGATATATTGAGTACCTGAAAGTTTTACTGTGCTTGCCTGGCACCAAGGTCCCAGAGCCACTTATAAAATTCCTGTGCTGCCTGGTTCTGTAACCACTCAGACACAAGTAAACACACAGAGGCTTATATTATTTTTAAACTATGGCCATGGCAGGCTTCTCACTAGCTAGCTCTTACATCTTAAATTAACCCATTTCTATAAATCTATACTTTGCCACATGGTTTGTGGCTTAGTATACTTACTTTTACATCTTGTTTCTCCTGGCAGTAGCTAGCAGCATTTCCTCTGCTCTGTCTTACTCCTTTCTCTCTCTCTAGTTAGAATGTCCTGCCTAACCTTATTCTGCCTCACCATTGGCCAAACAGCTTTATTTATCAACCAATCATAGCAACACATATTCACAGCATACAGAATGATATTACCCATCAATATTGTATGCTCTAATAAAATTTGCCTGAAGATCAGGGAACAGAACAAGCCACAAAATTAAATATAGATGCCAGGCAGTGCTGGTACACACCTTTAATCCTAGTAATCAGGAGGCAGAGATCTTTCTGAGTTCAAAGCCACCCTGGATTACATGAGATTGATTCAGTCTAGGAGAGAAACAGAAGTAGGCAGTGGTGGCACACACCTTTAATCCCAATACTCGGGTGTTACACACTTTTAACGCCAGCTCTAGGAAGGATGTAATATGGCTGGGCGGGGAAAGGTATGTGAGCCGTGAGGAGACAGGAACTAAGTTTTTCTGTGGAAGCCTTTTCATTAGAAGCCCTTTCAGCTGGGGCCTTTCAGCTGAGGACTCAGAGACTTTTCAAAAAGAGGATTTGTGGAGTTGGTGAGGTGAGACTGTGGCAGTGGCTTGTTCCTTTGTCTCTCTGATCTTTCAGCATTTACCCCTATATCTGGCTCCAGTTTTTTTTTTTTTAATATAATACCAGTTAGAAATTCACGCAATAGTTTTTAATTTAAATTTAAAAGCACTGTGGAGATGATGAAAATATTAAAAATTACTTAAATTTAATATCAGACAGGAGAGAAATACAAAGTGGGATAAATAAACATATGGTAGAATCAGGTAGAATCATAACACAATACTGTAAGAACTGGCCCACACTCACACAGAGGAATTCCATTTAGAGTCATTTAAATGATATAGTTATTTAATTATCCGGGATCATAATTTTATGGTAAATAGAAGAAAACATAGTAAAATTAAGTTTGGAAACATTCTACAATTAAATACACACATATTATAAATTGTATCAAATAATTTTATCACTAATATTGAATGGGAATTCACATTAGTTATATAATTTGTTTCCTCTTTCCTTAGAAGTTATAACAAGGACATTTATATTTTCACAGGAATGGAGAGCATTTCAGAAATCTTCTCTTTCAGCAAGCATCTGAGAATATATATGGATACTGACTGTGAGATTTAGCCAAGAAAATCCCTGATTTGAGATATTTTTTATGCCACATATCATCTTAGTTATTCTAGCTATCTTATCACTCTGGATTCCAGAGAATTCTTCCTTTCTTCTTAACTTTGCAAACATTATTAGCATCTTCTTAAGCATCACTAGGTCTAGAAAAATCCCCTCACCTTCAACAGCCTAAAAGACAAAGTTGCATTTTCCGATGATAAACTTTTCTTTGCCATTCTCAGACTTAACTCTTTCAGGAATATGACTATTTTTAAATCTCCTCTTGCTATGCTTGCTTTCTTGTTCATCTTTAAGTCTTTATTTAATATTTGCTTTTGCCCTTCAATGAGAAAAAAAACTGTAATTTTTTTAATTAAGGAGTAGACTCTTGAGAAAGATGACTTTTCCAATACTTAAGAATGCCACAACCCTATGACTTTACTTTTTAAATGTAAAATGTCCCTTGTGTTGTGTTATATGATAAATAAAGCCTGCCTGGAGATCAGAGGGCAGGCAGTGGTGGCACACACCTTTAATCCCAGCACTAGGGAGGTGGAGACAGGAATATAAGGTAGATGGAGACAGGATCTCCACCCTTTCACTCTGAGGATTCATAGAAATAGTATCACCCCTGCTTTGGTCTGAGGTTTCTTAGAGTTAAGTTTCTGGTGACTGGGGCTGCTCCTTTGCTTATCTGATCTTTCAGTTTTTACCCTAATATCTGATTCTGGTTTTTATTGATAAGACCAGTTAGGATTGAGCTTCATCCTTGTCTCAGTTAGAAGAGAAGTATACACCAAACATACTTGTTTTATCATCATAAAATTTCTATTGCTGATTGAATTGTCATATAAAGTTACTTACTTTTAGTTGATGTACATACTAGGCATATGCAAGCCAGCTCTATTTCTTCACTTATCTCAGTGAATGAATTCCTTCCTAGCAATTCCTAGTTTAATTCATTGAGAGACTGTTTCTCCTCCCATGGAAATACTAAAGCTTATCACTTAATAAAACTCCCCCCACCTCTCTCTCTCTCTCTCTCTCTCTCTTTCTCTTTCTCTCCGTGTGTGTGTGTGTGTGTGTGTGTGTGTGTGTGTGTGATAACATCTTTTCCTCTTTCCTTTTCTTTCTCCAGTGGTCTCTAATTCATTCTTCCTTACTCCATGATGCACCTGGGTTATTTCCTATTGCTAAAATCATCAGATTATATTGTCTCATTGGATTCCTTTTGCTAGTAAAGGGTCAACGTTGAGCTTACCATGTTCTCTTGACTCTGCTTTTATAATGATTAAAATTTCTCTGGGGAATGGGAAAGAGAAGGCTCAGTAGATAAAACATGCGACTAAGAAGTGTGAAAACCTGGATATGTAAAGTGTGAAGCCTTTGAATCCCTGGAATCTACATAAAAGTCAGGTGTGCATGATGGCTAGCTGTTAACTCCAGCATTCTGGAAGCAGAGACAGGGGAGCCTGAGATAAATTCTAGTCTACCCAGATTCTGTGAGCTCCAGTTTCACCAAGAAGAGAAATACTCCCTCAATAAATAAAATGGGTTATAGAGGAAGACAAATGTCAATCTCAGCCTCCACATTCACATGTACACATGTGCACAATATCTACATATATATGTCTATACACATGTATATGCACACACACACACACACACACACACACACACACACACACACTACAAATATACTTATACAGGCAAATAAATACTTTTCTAGATGTATATGATACCTTTCCATACCTGCAGAACAAATTGTTATCCAAACTTTCTCTTTGCTTTTAAATGCATATTTGCACATGGAACTTACTAGTTATCCTCATGATAGATTCAAATATGCTATAATTAGGTATTTCTTTCCACCTTATTTTCTGCAGATATACTGGTTGATGAATTGCAAAGTGCTGCCTAGCTACTCCTGACATTATCCTAGAATTTCTCTCTTCCCGTTTATAAAATAACAACTTTTACTAACGATTATGAAGTCTGGAATAAGTGATAAACAATACTCTTCTCCGTGTCATCAGATGAAATTAGTCACCAAGCCTGTAAATTTTTCTTTCATCACAAATTTCATACTTAACAGAAGAAGTCCTGTGTTGTTAACAACTTTTAGCCCCATACAAGATTCTGCCAGATATTCTGTCTTGAAACATGACACAAATCCCCTCAAGTTGATGAGCTGTTTAAATGCCTTTTTACATTTCTTCTTTTATAACTTTGCATAGGAACTGCATCTTTAGCGCAGCATCTATGGTGTTCCTTGCTTTGATCTTGACAATATAAATCCCCAGCTGTTTCCTCTCCAAGTATCCCAAAGTAGAAAGACCATACATGACCAGGAAACAAAGGCTATCTCTTTTCCAAATGTCACTAAAATGGAGATTGTCCCTCCTTCCACGGTCATTTCCTGTTTAAATTCATTTTCAAAATTTTTATATAGCCAGTTTCTTACTATAAGTGGGATCCACTCTTTAAAATTCACAATATACCCTGATTTCTATCTCATCAACATTATTTTTAACTGTATTAATCTCCCCAGGGACAATTGTTTTGCTAGATAGGACACGTGTTTTCTCATGGTTATTCTTCAGATGCACCAGGTTGTCAAATGCCAATCATTAATTAGTTGTTACAATTTTTATACAATGGAAATGATGGAAAATGTAGATAAGCCTCATACTCTAAGAATGTTGTTAGACCTCTGCAAACTTTTAACAATAGCTAGGTAACAAGTACTGAACTAATGTATGAAGGAAGTATTTATTCATAGATAAATCATAACGGGTGATCCACCAGTTCCTTTAACACCCTCTTCCTTTCTTATGAAAACAGCGCCCTCTATTGCATGCACAATTCTGTGATCTTTCCTTAAGTAGCTCCAATCACTCATTTTTTTTTCCTTAAATCATCATGGATTTGAGCTCACTGTTTTCTCAATTTAGCCCTAGGAAAATTATGGCGAGATACGCATTCTCTAATTAACCTAAAAGTGAACTATATTTCATTGCTTGTAGGATGGTATGGGGAATCTGAGAGTCACCAAGAAGGGAATCCGACTTGAAGGTATATCTGAGTTTCTACTTCCATTGTATGTGAAAGAAATTCATTCCCGAAAGGTATGTGATATGGCTTTGGCTTACTCTAAGATAATTTCGAGTTTGTGTTTTCACTCGACATAGGAGCATCCAATCTCCTTATCCCCTTCCTTTTCATTTAATTTCTTTAAGCTTAAAACTTATTTGAAGAAACAAAAAGAATCAACTGAAGAACAATGGAAAGAGTTAGCTTTGAACAATGGGAAGAGTTAGCAAATCAGGAAGCATTTGAACTGAGACGCTGCTGCTTTTAGTCTTTCAATTGTGTTCTTCTATCACTCAAAATTAAATGCGGTGGTAGCAAGGAGTTTGTAAGCTTTAAAGGATTTTCTCGGGAAGCACATATGGATTAATTATTTCGATTTAATGTATCAAACACTTCCCCCTTAAATGCAAATGCATTTCCAAAACACAACAACGTTTGAAAGGAGGAATTAATTCATTATTTTAACTACTGCCAGAATATTTGTCCTTTGGATGTATGGGTGTATGCTAGGCATATTTTGCCACTTAACAGCATGCTAAAAGAAAAAAAGAGTTAGCTTAGTAATTGCTGGATTTGACTTGAGTTTTACTTAGAATGTGTCTACTAGTCTATGGCATCAGTATATCTCCAATCTATCAGGATGTTTTCTGATATGTATTCATGGAAATAAATTTATTAAGACAGAATGAAAAGATTCTTATTTAAAAGTTTCAGGAACAGATTTGTCTCATGTAAAACTTATTTTAGATAAAAATAATACTTCAGTGTTACCAAGATAATATGTTAGGAGATTTCTACAGTAAAATTTGGATAATTTCCATTAAGGCTTTTCCCCATTAATATAAAAGTACAAGGATTTATTTCTAACATTTTAATAAGGATATATGTATCAATTTTTTTATAATATATAAACTATACAGAATATTGAATAGACTTTATTGAGTATGCGTTCAGTAGCACAAATTTAGTTTAATATTACTTCACAGATATCAATCAGATATAAAGCAATAGGCACATGTGTTGATACATGACCTTGAATGATTAAACTTTAAAAATAGCTATTTAATATTTGAGATAAGTTTTATGTATGAAAACTGCACCAAAGTGGTTATATACATCAGTGTATTATACTATTCCTTCATTTCTCAAATACCTCCTGTGCTGTTCACTGTTAAATTGTTTAGCAAAATTAAAGAAATTAAAATTTATATATAGAAATTAGAAAAATACTTAACTTAGATAAAAGGTAATAGTGGTCACACAATCATATATATATATAATATAATATGATATGATATGATGTATATTATACACACACACACATACACACACACACACACATATATATATTATAAATGCATCTTACTGGAGAGTCCAGAGGCAACAATGGTGATTTACCTCTAATGTCTTTTGAAAGTATAACAAAAGTTGTTCTCTGAGAACGTGGGTGAGAATTGATCCCATCTCTGGCCTAAATAACAGAGTATACAAACTTTATAGCCTAAACGTGTGAGGCCGGGGCAGCTTTACTTTCTGCCTAGAATAACTGATCTCAGCTTCACAAACATTTCCAAAGTCAGCTGCATGGATGGAGAGCCGCAGTCCTTGTTCATATCCCCATTTTTTGCTACTGGCCATCTCTGTGTCTCTAGATTTTGCCTGTTGGTAATTAAGAAGGGGTGTGCAGCATGGGAGGTGGTGACTACAGTGTCCAGAAGGGACATCTGCACTGATAACAGAATACAAAGGAGACCCATTCCTTGGAAGATTTCTCTATATGTATGCAACAAAAAATTAAGGAAAATATCTATGTTATAATTGATCTTCATATTACAGATTGCTTGCCTTGAGTACATATAATCATTTTTCTTGCTGTAAAGATTATTTATCGCATTTTTAGATGAAGCTAGGCACATAGTTTTCCTCAGCTTTAATTTCCAAGTTAATGAAGTTAGGAATGTATACAAATGCTTATCTCTCAGATTCAGAAGATACACACAAGTCACTAGTAATACTAGAAATGGAGTTTTAATTAAAATTTTTTTAGATATATGCTTGTAGGTGCCTTCCCAAGTGTTTTCTTAACTTTTGTTACAATTATTTGTTATTTGGTGTGTGTGTGTGTGTGTGTGTGTGTGTGTGTGTGTGTGTGTGTGTGTGTGTGCATTACTGAATTTTTATGGCTCCGAAGTCTGAGGACACATTTTGGGAGTCAGTTTTCTCCTTCAACCATGGGGAGCCCAGGGACTAAAACTCAAGTAATCCAGTACAATAGCAAATAGCCCACCTTCAAAATCTTCTTGCCAGACCAATATTCTCATACATTTTTTCATGTATTCAAATCTAAGGAAATTGCCAAATCTATTAATATATTAAGTCAATTAAAATAAGGAATCTATTAAAATAAAAACCCACCCTAAAAGATTCATAATAGAAAATGTTACATCGTATTACTGTTATTTTTGTGTATGTTTCCCCTCTTAATTTCAGCCTGCTTGCCTCTTCATCTTTAGCCAACTGATAGTATGTAAAATTCCTTTCTGGTAGCAGGATGTGGTTGCTCAAGACTATAATCCTGGCATTTAGCAAGCTGATGAAAGATTATGGCCATGTGTTTGAGGCCAAGTGAGGCTCCATAATGAGTCTAAGGCTACTGTGGGTTTTATAAATCCTAAACATGAACAAGTTAAATCCTATACATGAAAACAAGATTCTTTCTGGACACAAAGTACAGCTATTTACAAACACACTAAATTACATAACCTGATAACACATGGGTTTGATTTAATTTCCTAGGAAACTATTCTCATCCTCACCACTCTCCAGCTGCTGACACACACACACATACACACACACACACACACACACACACACACACACACTACAGATACTTTTAAATATCTTCTATTATCCATACAATTTTCTCTTACTCAGTTTTTAATCAAACCTTTCTAAGCAGTCCACAAAAACTGTATTTAGACATGTATAGTATATATTCTACCTTGCACATACTCAGGATTCAGTGCCTTTTACACATTTTTAAATTTGAAAAATATTAAGCAATATTCGCCCAGCTTAATCACTTCCTGTCAGTTTGTCAAGTTAAATGACCAGTTTTCTCCAGATAGGAAAAACACAAAGGTTATATAATTTGAATTATATATGGTAAATGATATCTGATAATATTCCATATATATCTTCAAGGCACATGGTGTCACATTAGGACAAAATATTTCAATTTCAGGAAATTAAGACAATTACATTTTAATCTAATTGGTGTGCAGGATGCTAATGAGCTTAAATAATACATATTTTTACTATTCTGTTCAGTAAAATTGGTACCATGTCGTTTTAACCATCTTAGACTAACCTAATCACAAAATTATATTGTTTACTTTTTTCCTAGTCAATGATCTTTACTTAAGTTGTTTCCTCATCTGACAGGAATGGTGTATAACAGACTAGTAGTTATTTCCCAGCAGCTGCCCTCAGATATTTCCAACTCCAGTATGTGGGCAGAAAGGCAATGAAGTCTTGAGTCTTTAGACTTCTGAGTCAACAAAGTATTAAGAGCTATGCTCTTCCTATTCCCATGCACTTGGGTCCAATGTTGGGTTTCTAACTCAGTGTCTGGTTACCATTAGTTTTGGGCTTTGTGTGTTAGAGTTTTTCTGGATTTCACACACAAAGACACAGGCAGGTGACTTTTATGTCTATGTGGTAGCATAGTAGGTTCCTTCTCTGTCTCTTTCATGTATCACAGCATATCTCATTTATTCAGATTACTTTTCCCCCATACGTATCAATTTATACAAATAAACATCATAGGAATTCCAAAATTAATTTATCATCACCATCATTATAATTTTGCAACTGGATGTTTAATATGGGAGACATCTGTGATTTTTGTAGTATTGTCTGTTTAAACCAAATTTCAAATAATATACATCATTCCAAACTCTTTACACTGAAAAACAACAAAATTAACAGCAGCAGCATGGTCCTATAATATTTCTGCAAAAATAAAATGATAAAGAAAACATATATGTAAAGTGAAACATGTACATACTCTTTTAAATTAATATGGCATTTAAAGGAAAAATGCAAAGTCAATTGAATAATTGCTATATTAGCATACTAAAATTTAACACCTGTCTTTAAGGCTAAGAATTAATGATTATGAATATGATTAAGAAGCTGGGTGTATTAGCCTCATGATTAATATCACACAACATTTGGTACCATCATTTGGGATGATTGCCTCCTCTCAAATCTGTCCTCCTCCTTCCCCACTTTCTCTCCTTTTGTAACAATATCATTTTAATTTTTGTCATAGTCAATAATATTTCCATTCTGCTTTGCTGCTGTATTCTCTGAACACTCTGGTCTTGATTCTGCCTGTATATGGAAGCATAACCATTACTAACGTTTTTGTTACTGAACAGCCCAGTAGGCATTTAGCATTCTGATGATCCCTTGCTTTAACTTACTGGTAATTAATTTGCTTGTTTGCTAATTACTGAAATATCTAGTCTCTCTGAATGATGCATTTGTTGGTTTTTTTTTCTGGGAATGTTAGTGATGACACTTTTCTTTTCTTCAGATTTGTAAATATTTGTCTAGTTAACCTTAACATTGACTATTGGCATAAGCTGTTGAAAAACAAACAAATATTTTTCTCCTGTTGATGACATAACGTAATGTTTGGGGATCTGGGGAGTATTTGAATTCCTTTTTTTCCATTTCAGGGAAAATTTCACTCTTGTGTCACCTGATAGCTCAAGTGTTGTTTGCTGGATGGTGACTGATCAGTGTGAAAGGAAGTATCACTATTTTTCCAGAAATCTTCTGGCCTCATCCTTCTGGTAGCTGAGAGTCCTTGTATTTAGGGCTCTACTTGGCTACTAACTTTCAGTTTTACTTGCTGAGTTTATTAGTTCAGAGGTAGCAATCATCCTCACATCGCCATCTCTCTGCATATTTAAATGCTCTGTGGTTTTCTTCAAACCATAAGTAGCGGTTGTCTGGATTTCCTCTTATATGGAATTACTTTCTCCATGCGAATTTTGCCCTTGCTCTCAGTAATTCATATATTCTGTGTACAGTAATCTTTTAATTACCAGGGATATCTAGCACATCTTTTTGACATTATACTTTACTTGAATCCCTCTGTTCTATGGTAATATCAATTATGTGAAACTTAGGTAAATTTTATATTGCTTATAAATGTTAAAGCAAATATTTAGCACTTACTGTTTGAGTATTTCAAGGGGCTAATTTGAAATAAAACAAGTACTGCATATCTGTAAACTGGGCTACAGGGACTGAGCAGGAAGACCAAGGCAAACTGAGGGTCTGAGGAGCCCCTGAATCCCTTGTAGCAAGACATGGATGAAGTTAATCTATGGGTTCCACTGGTTGTCCATCTCTCCAGATTTCAGCCTGTGCCACAGCCAAACATCCAGTAGTTAAACTATCTCAAGACCCTTTGCTTGCTACTTTGTTTTCTCCAGGCAAATTTTAATTTGTGTTAGACCTTTGGTGAACCCACAAACTACTGAAATTACTCAAAATTTAGGTGGCTTAATGTGTTAAGTAGTGAAGGAGAGAGAGATTTGGAGCTTTCCTGAAATTTAGTGTACAGTCTTAAGTGAGACTCTTCTTCCTTACCTCTCTTTTACCCTTTGCCTTCCCAATACTTCCCTCCCTTCCTTTGTCCTTCCTTCCATCTAATTCCCTCTCTTCATGACAAGTCAATAGGTCATAAGACCATAATCTGAATAAACCATTTCCATCGTTGATCTTCTACACTTCACTACCAATGTCTTTACTTCTATTCTCTCTATTCTCTTCTGATAATATATTCATAAAGACCCACACTTTAGCTTCAAGGGGTGTTCTTACAACTCCTAGAGTTGTTTGTTGTTATCAGTGGCTTGGAAACATTTTGTCAATTATGCATTCTTTTTATTCTGGATGGATTTAATCATCAGCCATCAAATTTCATAAATTCCTGCTGGGAACGTAATGATAGGTACACTGGATTTCATGTAAATTTTGTCTTTATATTGTGGTATCTTCCCAGCTGGGAGTACGGCTTCTTTCAGTATTTCCTGGAATCCCTGTGCATTTCTCAGAAACTCTTCTTACCATCTTCTTTGCAGCATTACAAATCCCTTTGTAATCACCTTAATATTCCTACTAGCTGTGTGAATGAGTTTAATCACTTAATGATTCCCACTAGCTAGTGAATGAGTTTCTATTCCCTTTTCTTATTGTACTTTCTGCTTGTATAGAAGAGATTGTAGTTTCTTGTTTTGTGAATGTAACTCGGATATTTTTTGAATTTTTAAAAGAGTTATTAAAATTGAAATAGAATTAAATCACATCCCTCTTCCTTTCCTCCTTCCAGACCTTTCCAGATATCCATCCTTCTTCAAACACCTCCCATGACCCCACTGTCAAGTTGATATCATCTCTTTTATTTTTGTTACTCACATGCACACACAAATATATATGTATACAAATATATATATACACATATATATAAAACCTGCTGAGTCTATTTTTGTTGTCTGTGTGTATATGGTTTCAGGACTGACCACTCTGCGTTGGACACCCAACAAGAATGCTCACTTTTAGTGAGCTTTTGTTTATATGGTAGATTAAATAATTTTGTGTCTTATTGAGTGAATAATTTTTGATTATGATAACTGACTGTGACCATCCTTTAGAGCTCTGGGTCCTAATTTCTGTGTTCAAACCCTGAGTTTGTGATTCAGCCTTGTGCCTTGTAATCATTACTATTTCATCATGCAAATCAAAATTCAAAACAGCACATAATACTTTAATACTACAGTATTGGGGCTAATGCAAATTGAAGTAAATGTTAAAAAACTAAATTTGACGTTATGTTCATTCCAATAATTATCAATCTCAACTTATAGAAAGATAAACACATACTGGATGTACTGTGCATTTTGGAGTATTCAGTGAGTGCTTTGCCATAAGCACAATTAGCAAAAAGTCAGATCTGATAGTACAGCCTGATCAAGTGGAAAATTAGATTTACGATGAAAGAGAGATTTTAATATAACAGCAATTGCTTTGGTTTGCACAATAGGAAAAAATTGATCTGAATGTGAGCATGAGACAGAGGGAAATTAAGAGCTTATTTTGGAGCTGTTTTGACTATCAGATATATAAATGGTTTAATGAGTCTAGATTTCATGTTAGAAATGAACGGTATAAATAAATGTATTTTAAATGTGTATGTTAAAATGCATATATGTGTAGACGAAATTCTAAACGGACTTATTAAATAAGAAACAGAGCCAAATGCAGAGTTAAAAGCTCAAGAGATCAGAGCATTAGCGAATAGCCTTTACCTTACCACTAGCTGCCATCCTTCTGAGAGAGAGAGAGAGACCTTCTCCTGTGTGACCTGTCTTTTTATTGCCGTTCTGTTCTACCTTCTCATTGGCTCTAAATCCAACCACATGATTTCCTCATCACTGCCTGTCTATACAGACCTCCAGGTCTCTATGGTTGGTCCTGGGATTAAAGGTTCGGGTCACTACTTGGCTGTGTCCTTGAACACACAGAGACTCTGCCTGCCATGTCATCAGAGTTAGAGCATGTGCCACCCCTGCTGGACTTCTGCTAAATGACTTGCTTTTAGCTCTGATCCCCATGCAACTTTATTTATTAACATACAAATAAAATCACATTTCAGCACAAATAAAATATCACCATATATATGCTTATGTACACATGAAAGTAGATGTAATTGCATATGTTATTAAGCATTGAACAGAAATCCTAAGTGAAGGCAAGTAGAAAATGTAAAACAGTGCTAATCTAGTGTTGAATGGCTTAGGAAGAAGTAAATAAGGAAGACCAACTAAGAGGTAATATAAGCGAGATAAAAAGAAAGCCAAAGGGTGTAATGTTACTGGAAAGCAGAGAAAGGATTCTATTTTCAGGAAGATTGACTATTCACCTTCTGATGTTTTGATTAAAGTTCAGTCACAAGTAAATATTCACATATTGGTTTTCACATATTAGATTTCTAGCAAGATGATGCATATCAATTTCCTTACTTAATATTTGTAGTAAGTGTCATAGGAAGCATACAAACTATGGATACTTGTGAAGCCCTCTTTTATAACTTGAATACACTTTCCTCTTGAGAGGGACCAAGTTCTTAATAAGATTGCAAATCAATCTACTAACTGCTTTGAGTATTTGCATATGTTTGGTATTACTGTTGTTTTCCTGTACACTTTACTTTAATCACATCTTAAATTTTGTTTTATTAATTTATTATTTTATCACTCTTCTAAGAATTATTAAGAGATCCAATTTTGTCTTTCTTCTGTACTAAATCAATGTAATGACATAAGCTTTATTTCTTGATCACAAAGATATGGCTTGTTTGCTCCTTCTTACATTTCCTCATTTGTTTATTCAGACACTATACTACAAATAATCTTCCTCTTATTTTTACTTAAAATAAACTTTCATTTTGGTCTATTACAGCCTTTAACAAGAGCAGTATAGATAATGTAATTCCCATCACCAACAAAGTCACCAGACTTTTTAAACGGTGCATCCAAAGCTCTGGATTCCAGCATGAGCTAAGACTCAAGGCTCCATTACCACACCTTCTTTGGTGTACCTCCTCTTTGTAAAAGTCTCCTATAGGATATTTTCTTTCCTTTATAATGAATACTTGCTTTAAAAATAACAGAACTCTGAGTTTTTAAAATTTTTAGAAATATATGAAAATTTGTTACGTTAGCTTAGTAAGATGAAATAGGCAGTGCAAATAATAGAGATATTGGATTTGTATTCATATCAACACATGTGGTGTAACGGTAACACCCGCATTACCGATATCCGTTCACCATGTCCGAGCAAAGGGCTGCGGATTAAAAAATAAGAGACAAGAGACAGCGGGTCATTAGCCTCAGCAGAATGCCGAATGCCAAATGCCGAATGCCGTTTATTGAAAGAGGGAAAAAACCTTAAATACAGGCTTACAACACAAATGGAGGATCCCTGGAGGGCAGAAGTTCGCTACAATGGTCTACATTCTAGACCCAATGTTTTACATTCTTGCATCTAAGTTGTTTACATCAAATACAGGATACAGGAACAAAGAACCTCTGGTAAGCTCTCCGGTGATCCTTAGGTGAGAAGGAGACCAGCAGGGAATCTGAATAGGTAGGACATCTGGTCAAGGTCAGCAAGCAAGCCACTCACAGTTGGGGGCCAGGGCCCATGGCGCCCACAATGTGGTATATGTGAATTTCCTATGGTTTACAGGACATCTTTCTTGCTAATTTCAACCCATCTCTGAATTTATGAGATCATATTATTCTCACCAAAGTTATATTGCTAAAGTAAATGTTGATATTTATTTCAGTATGAAGATTTATATTCTGATATAATACTACATTAAACTAAACAACAGTCAAAGTAAGATTTGTGCTTACTCAATTTTATCTACAATCTTCACACAGGAGACCTCTCAAATTAGGTGGCATTCTTGTAATACACTACAGATTCTTCCTGTCTCAATATTTGGTCCTCTAATATATTGAGATTTTTTGATGTACTAATGTAGTCTAAAGTTCTCAAATTGTCATCCACTGAAAAAATCCATACCTTTCAACAACTTATAGATCTTGACTATATTTTATTTTCTAGTTCAAACAAAATCTTCCTACTATAACACAATTAATTTGTAAGTATAAATAATGAAAAATGTATGTGTTTGCTTGGATAGTAATATTGAATAGCTTCAGTTTTTTATTCATACAATTAAAATTAACTCTATATTTAAAACTGCATATCAAGTACATCAATGTTTATTAAATATTTTGGTTATGTTCAGTAAAGAATAAGCATGAATTGCAGAAAGAAAAGTGAACTGTCATGGCTATGGAATATTGTAGAATTTTTCACACACACACACACACACACACACACACACACACACACACTTTCTTTCTGAAATGAAATTACCATATCATAAGTATCTTTATATTTCATTCATCTCGAGTAAAACAATGTTTGAAAATACAGTATATTATTTGTATTATAATTTTAAGAGATTATTTATATAATTACAACATTTCTCCCTTTTCTTTTCCCTCCCTAAAAACTACCATGTACCCTTACTTGCTGTTTTTCAAATTCATGGCTCTTTTTCATTGTTATTGCATATTTATATGTATATTCATATAAATTCCAGATATAACAAGTTCAATATATATATATATATATATATATATATATATATATATATATATATATTTACCTTTATGTATGTTTCCAACGCTGACAATTTGGTATTGAATAACCAGTTGGTGTGTTCTTTCCTAGGGAAGACAATTTCTTTCTATACAAAACATCATTGCCTTGAGCTCTTTGTACAAGACTGAGGTCTTTTGTGTTTTTCTAGTTGACTTTGACATGTCTAATGCTGTTGTCCTTGTTTAGCTTCTGTTGAAGCAGTCATGTTGGTGAGCCTTTGTGAGTGCAGCTTCTAACATTACTAGGAGACACAACCTCACAGAAAACTCCCTGATCTTCTGGCTATCTCTATCTTTCCACCCTTTTTTAAATCTCTGTTCTCTGAGGAAGGAGTGTTTTATAATGCATATACAGGGACTGAACAATATTTCTGAAAAATTCTGAGTGATTTTGGAAATGAAAATGACGTTTATGCAACTGTAGAATGGAACCTACAAGTTTTAGAATGGAACCTAAAAGTTTGCCCATTTAAGAGAATAATTTTTATTCAACCTATTTGGATATCAAGCCGTCTAATTAATACTCTGAGGCCAAAAATGACAGTCTCTAGTTTTGTTAGATTTACTAAAAATGTAATCAATAATGAAATGACCATGAACCCATGTTATTTGAAATTTAGAATGAAATATTATCTTGACTGATACTTTGCTATTTTCTATAATTTGGCTCTCCATTATTTCCACTGATACACAGGAGACAGGTTATGATACAGCATCACTTCTGCAAAATGTGTCACTGAACACTTTCTGGGTTATTTACTGAAGCAAAGTGTAGATTTGGAGCAAACCATCTCTGTTAGGCACTTTCATGAATCTATGTACTATTACTTCTTAAAATAATATTAGCTTTTTTGTATGAGTTTGAGATATCTTTTACTCTGAAAAAATCCAGCTTGTATGTAGTTTCCTAGAGATTATATGTGTATTATATTGATTTTATTTTTGATGTTGTTCATTTGTGTGTATGTATGTATGTTTCTGAAACAGAATCCATGGAAGAACATGCATGACTTAGTGGACTGTTTGCTTTTTTCTTTTTATTGCTTTTTTATTTTTGAGATTATAATATGATTATATTTCTCCTTGCCCTTTCCTTCCTCCAAATCTCCCTCTTATACCACCTTCTTTCTTTCAAATCCATTGCTGCACTTTTCATTCACTGCTGTTGCGTGTGTATATCTTTATGTATAGACATATCTATTCCTAAACATAACCTGCTCCTCAGCATCTATAATATTACCTCTATGTGTCTTTGGGGCTGGAACAGGTATTGGATAACCAACTGGCATGCTCTTCTCTGGGGATGACTCTTTTTCCTGTTCTCTGCATTCCTTAATTGCCTGAATTCTTTGTGTGCAGTTGAAGCCCTGGGCTTTCTTTCACCTTCTTTGGTTACTGTTGCTGTCCAAGTTCAGCTCATGTTTGGTTAGCCATGTGGGTGGGACTTTATGCCTGTGACATTGAACTAGGTGATACAATCTCACAGCAAACTCTCTGATCTACCTCTTACACTCTTTCCCCTCCCTCTTCCTCAATATTCCTTGAGACTTAGGTATAGGAGTATTTTTATAGATATACCTATAGGCACTGAGCTCTTCTCCATTTAGATAGGATGTGGTTTGCTGAAAAGGCTCTGTATGTTGCAAAGAAGTTTTCTTGATGAGGGGTGAGGACTGCACTTATCTGTGAGTATAAGAACAAACGTTTAGAACGTCAATAGAGAGTATATTGGCTTAGTAAAGGTGGCTGTAGTTTCACCTGCAATGTCATACCTAATGTTGGCCTGCATGGTTAGCCAGGTTACCAGTATCAGCATGGTTTCCATCTTCCCGAGAAGAACTTAAATTGAACTAGATAGCTGCTGGTTACTGCATAGGTATGTCCGTCACAACTGTACCCTTCAGCTTATCGAGCCATACTGACAGCTGTTGTAGCTCCTACACGTCATAGCTTGGTAAGACTGTTGGTTGCTTGCCGCCTTTTGAAGCTTGCATGGTATCTTCTGATACCACGAAAGTCATTCCAGAGGAGACATTCAAATCAAGTTTAGCTCACAGGCCTCTGAGCCCTGTGTCTAATGTTCTGAGTGTCTTCAGCACCAGGGAATTACCTTCCACCTCTGGAGGTCAACCAAGGGCAATAACAATCACCTCTGTATTTTAGGAGTCTTTTGCATGCTCGTTGTTCATGAAGAGAAGGGAGATGAGGATTATAAGGATATGAGGAGGATAATATCACTAATTCATTAATCTTGCTTTCTTTGTATTAAGTACAACATTTGCAGTTTTATTTTCCTTATCTTTTTCTAGTTATAAAAGTATTCATTTAGAATAACAAAATGAGCTACAAATTATTTTGTGAGAGAGCTTATCTAAAGTTGCTATCAGTTACTCATTAATATTTTAAAATAATTGTACAGGATTAAACCTGCACACATGTTTTTCTTTACTTTTGAGAAATGCCCTGGAATTCTGAACTTCTCCAGAAATTGTCACTCACACAACTCAGATATTACTGTCTGTGATGTCTACACCTTCTTCTATGTTTGGATTTGATTTCTTTTATCTTCTAAGAACTTTGTTTATTTATCTATGTGGCTCAATAATTTTCATACAATTCTTGACAATTCTCTATATTGTTTCATTAATGTCAACATGATATTCTTATCATTTTTGTTGTTGTTCTACAAAGCAGCAAATCCACAGTTAGTGTTTAGTTGTTTTTTGTTTTTGTTTGTTGTGTGTTTGTTTTACATTCTGTATGATTTTTCTAAGTAGTGACTTTTTAATGATATTGATAACCAACACAGTTTAAATTATTTATTATTTTTCATGTTCTTTTCTGGGAACTTTGATTATTTTATTATTCCTCTATGCAGTAATTGATTTCTGTACTCCATTTTTTCTCTTCATTAGCTCTTAACAGAAAAACATTTTCACTGTTTATAAAACTTTTTCCACTAATAAAAGAATGTAAGTTTTGCATTTCTACTTACATTTCAATGTTCATCAATTTCTGAGATTTTTGTTTTAAAATGGTCTTACTATGAATACTGGTTGACCAGGAACTCTGTAGACCTGGTCACTATGTAGTATAGGCTGGCCACAAACTCTTTGAGATCCACCTGACCCTGCTTTCCAAGTACTGAGATTAAAGTCGTGGTTATATCATGGCTAGTTAAATTCTGAGATTTAACTTTTTAAATTTTTCAGTTCAAAATTATCTTTCAGCTCTAAATATCTTCTTTACTTAATAATTTATTCTTTGCCTTTGCTCAGATAGTGCAAATAATAATTTCTTTGACCCTTCACCTGCCAATTTGATCTTTTTATAGATTTGTCACATTTCACTTGTTTTAATTTCATTGGTTCTCTATCACTTTTTATTTATACTTTATACTGAGTTAATGGTTTTCTGATCATACTGTTAGCCATACTTGTTTTTTTCTAGAGTCAAAATATGCAATATGCACCCACCGTACCCCAAGTTAAAATTATATTAGCTGAGATGTGATGTAAGGACTTCATTCTTTCTCAAATGTTATATGCTATTACATATATGTCTTCCTCAGATGTATTCCACCACTGAATACCATTATCAATTGAATTTAAACAGTTTAATGTATATTACAATTAAAAATGTGGAGGCATATTAAATATTTCTCCAATGTTTACTGTCCAACATGCATTTATCTTTCATATATTTACAGATTTTCTTCTGTTATATTTATCTGCAGAAGAAAAACTTTTCTTTACTATTTACTATATTAAAAGCCAATTACTTAATTTTTTCTCTTGGTTAATTCAGAAATTTAATGTTTAATTTTCTTAAAACTTTTAGTATTATTATCTGTATACAAAATACAATAATTTTAAAACTTCAGTATTTTATTATATTCTTTCAAATATGTTTCAATTATGTTGAGGGTTTTTCTTTCTTTCTTTCTTTCTTTCTTTCTTTCTTTCTTTCTTTCTTTCTTTCTTTCTTTCTTTCTTTTTTTTTGGCATGCAATTAACTACCTGCCAGATCACACTGAGCTTGCCATAGGTTAAGGCTTCCTTGTGGAAATTCTATGGTTGGTACGGCCCTACAGACACACATGTCATTTTGTGGACTCAGCTCTAAATGGTGTGATCAACAATCGCTCTCTGAACTTTGTGATTTGAATGGAACTCACAGTAATATGTGACCTCAGCTCACAGTTCCTCAGCCACCCTTTCCTCACAGCCATTCCAGATTACAGTCTCCATGCAATGTTCCTTTGAATTTGGACTCAGACTCTATTTGGACTGTTGTAAAAACATGGAGTTCTCTCTGTGAAGCTCCCTCTGCTGTAGAACACTGTTCCCAAATTCTAGCCAAGTCCCAGCATTGCTTTTCCTTCCATATAATTCTATAGCACTGCTTGTTGCCAGAGCTCAACAATTTGAAAAGTGTGTATGGCAGAAAGTCTTCATGAATATTAAGTTCACCTGATCACATTCCATACCAGTGTGTTTCAAATCTATGCTTTCTGCTTCCAATGACTAAAACAGCTTGGTTCATATATGTTAATCCTGGTTATAGTTTTTTTTTTAATACCAGGAGGTTAAATTCCAAATTATTTACTCAATGATAAAAAGAAATAATAGTTTGTATTCTTACTTATCACTTAAAAAAATTAATATTATCAATTATGATTGACAATATGCTAGACTGTGTTCAGTGCAACACAATATGCCACATTGTGTCCAGAGAAAATCATTACATTTTCTTAGCATTGCTACACAGTAGCTGCTGCTTATTCTCACATACAGGCTAGGAAATTTGGGACTCAAAAGCTTAAACAACTTACTCTGGGTCATCATGTTAGAATGCCAATTTCTAACTTGGGCCCAGCCATTACGGTTAAGCAGCAATCTACCCATGCTCATAAAATGTATCTTCTTTGCAGAACATTCCAGAGAACTGTAAGATCAGAACTAAGTAGGATGTTTCCATCAAATATCTATTACTTTAAAAGCCAATAAAGCAATTGGGAGATTATGTGGAAAAGGAAGTAATATGACAGGCTCTTAGCTATAAATTATGCTCTGCTGATATTCACATACCATTACTTTTACGTGTGGCAAATACAACACAATTCTCAAAACATATAGTGGAACCATATGATGTAAGTACCTCTTACAATTCATTAATCTTGTTACAGCCATCAATATTATAGTTCCTTATTCAATTGCTGTGTAGCATCCCACAGCACTCCTACACTACACTTACATAATTGATTCAAAAGAGATTTAAAAAAAAAAACATTGTAGTATAGCAAATAAAGATTCACAGTTTTTAAGTGAATGGACATTTATTTTACTATTATATTCAAGAAAAGATTACTGTATATAGGAGATGGCATTTTTAAAAACAATCATCTAAATAATTTTCATTTGTCTCTACTCATTTTTCACAGTGACAAGCATACATAAGAATTCTAGATGATGCACATTACTGTTCAACTCTTCACATTCTAGGTATTATTATTATTATTATTATTATTATTATTAGAATTTTAAAGGTCATGAAGTAGAAGTTCTTTGTAGATTAACTGGAATTGCTCCAGATGTCTAATAGTGATTACATATCCTTCTGAACAATATGTATGTATTCCAGGATGATGGACATTTGTATCTGATTATTTAGAACATTAAATAGCATTTTTATTTTCTTGTTGAGGTTTTCTATAATTGTATGTACTTGGTAAAAAAAAAAAAAAACTTGTCATAAAAATGCCTTTAATCCTAGCACTAGGGAAATATAGGCAGGCAAATCTCTGGTTCAAGGCCAGCCTAGTCTACAGAGAGAGTTGCAGGACAGACAGGGTTATACAGAGAAACTCTGTCTCAAAAAAAAAAAAACTAGAGAGAGAAACACCCTAAGAATTCAGAATACTGAATTCAAGAAAAAATAGCCCAATAAAAAGGAGAATATAGAGTTAAACAGAGTTCTCAATATATGAAACATAAAAAGGCTGTGAAACACTTATTTCTTTTATATCATTAGCATTGAGAAAAAAATGAAAATTCAAATTACTTTGAGATTTCTTCTTACCCAAAGCAGAATGACCAAGATCAATAAAATATATGAAAATATTTGCTAGTATGGATACAAGAAATTAGGAATACTTATTCACTGCTCATGGAAATACAAAGTTAGTAAGGCAACTTCAGAAATAAATTTAGAGTTTCCTCAACAATCTGAAAATAAATCTAACATAATATCCAACTATACCAATCTGTGACATATAACTATAACATCATACAGAGATATTTGCTCATCCACATTCATTGCTGTTCTATTCAAAATACCCAGGTTGGAAACAACATATATGCAAATCAGCTGATGCAAAAGTTTGGAAAATATGATACATGAAATGTTATTCAGCTGTTAAGGAAAATGAAATATGAAGGTAATTAGATGAAGCTAGAAACAATCATCCTGAGTAGGGCAACTCTGACCCCAGACTCAGAGCACCCAGAACAAGTATTGCCTATATTCTCTTACACATGGATATTAGACACTAAGCTCTCTCTCTCATTCTCTCTCTCTCTCTCTCTCTCTCTCTCTCTCTCTCTCTCTCTCTCTCTCTCTCTCTTTCTGTTGTTCATAATATACTCACAGGTTAGGCAGCTTGTAGGGAATCAGAGTCTAGTGTAGGAAATCTTCTAAAGATGGGAAAATAGAATAGCTTCATAGAAAGAAAAAGAAGAAACTAAAATAGGAGGATGAAATGGGGAGAAAATGGGAGAAGAAGGAAGAGGAGAGAATATGGGGAGGGATAATTAACACAAAAGACCCTTTGAAATTCCATACCGAATCCTAATACTCTTGAAACTTCCTAAAATACATACATTTATTAAAGCAATTTAAATGAAGTTACTATATAATAAGATAGAGAGTGCCTCAACAAGGTGTTACATGCAACCAAATAAAAATCCCAGTATCAGGAGTGGATTACATTTTTTTTCAGTCTTTGCCTAAAGATTTCCTATAGACATATGTTGAACATTAAGGTCTATTGCCAATGCTATTGGTTTCCCTCCACAAGCTGAACACACCTCATCATTATGTCACTGGATATGGAGAAATGGAGCTGGTGCTCAACTAGAATCTTCATGACTAATGACTAATGTTCTTAATGGTGTAGAGAACTATACAAGCTAATGAAAGAGAAAAGTAACCATTGATCTCCTTCAGTCTTAAACTTGTAAGGTACAAGGGCAACCGGCCTACAAGATACGCTGGTAAAATAGTGGAATAAATGCTGTGGGAGTAAACAGCTATATTTTTGACTTGTATTTAAGACCTGGTCCAGAATTCATAACCCATGTTGGACACTGTTAATAAGGCCAAGAACCTGAGACTGGATATGTCATGGACCTTAGGGGAAAATTCATATTATTATTCTGCTAAATGAACTTAGAGTTGTTTTGGTTTAGTTTCAATGTTTTTTTAAGGGATAATAACATGAAGTTGACTGAGAGAGGATGGGAAGGAAAGATCTGGAAAGAGCTGGGGAGGAAAAATAATGTATTCAATTATACTACATGAAAAATACTGGTTAAAAAAAAAAACTATTCCTAAATGAACTGTGATGTTGATAACAGAATATGTGCCTGCAGAGCTGTCTTTGAGGATAAACTGTTTGCTATACCTTGTTAGGACATCGCTTCCCATCACCAGCTCTCATTATATAGTCCAAGGTGGCAGTACATATCTGTAACTCCAGTCCTGGCAGTCAGAGACAGAAAGAATTGATATCAAAGAGAGGTTGGGTTTCAAAGGAAATAATAACACAGAAAAGCAACTGAGGAAGACCTCTGTCAACCTCTGCCCTTCACGTCCACCTGCACACATCTTCCTCCACACATGAAAACATATACCAAGACACATATACACAGAGGGAGTGGGGGGGGATAAGAGCAAAGTATGTGTCAGGGAAGGTGAAGAAAGCTATCAACAGCAAACACAAAATGGTGTAATTTAATAATGCACATGGCATTCTTTTAGAGAATTGTATCTGAAGGTCCCCAATAAATATAGGAGCTCTGACAGTTCTCAGAACTTTTTTTGAAAAGTGCCTATCATTATGAGAAGTGAAGATAAGACAAGAACTGCTCATGTGCCATCCTTCTTTAGAGTTCAGGGCAAGGTCCGCAGTATGAAAAGTCCACCACTAACCAACAAGCTTCGTGCCAGTAGGTATGGAAGGGAAGGGAACGTATGTGAGCACTCAGCAGTTGCATTAGTCTTCCAAACAATTGTTGACTAAGTTCAAAGCCAAATCTTGTAGATTAAAATAGTAAAATCCTCTATGGCGTCAAGGGCAAGAGGAAGGCACTTAATGTGATGAATATCATTTCACTAACTATGACTAATACCTTTTAAACATAACCTTGGCATTTTGCCAAGTAGCTGAGACAACAGGGAGGGGAAGTTAGATTATAAAAGTCAAGAAAAATGAAAAAGCACATTTTATTAATGATATGAGGCTATTTAGAGAAGTTAAATAGAAATTTAAATGGAGCTAAGAATACATTTAGTTAAGACTATGCCTGTGTTCATAATTCTACAACTCTCCCATGTATAAACAACCAGTAAAACAAAATGATATAATAAAAAACTTCACAAACACCACTCCTCTCAATAAGAGGCCTGCAAATCTAATTTAAATGCTTTGTTTTTATATACCCTATCTAAACTTATCCACAAAGTAGCCTAAGTATTTGAAAATGTATTGACATATTACTTTATGTGACAAAGTCAAATGTAATAATATAACATAAGCACCATTATAAGAACACTTTGGTTTAATAGTTACTGCAACCCTGCCCCACCACCCAAGATATCCTCTCATGGTTCTCTCTAGAAGTGAGAGATGAGAGGAAATGAGATGATTCTGTGCCATTCTGTTGATCATTCTAGCAGCTGATATCATACTATGTCACCTGGCATGCCATTGGCTTAGAGGGTTATAGATTTCTGTTTGGCAAAGCTTCACATCTGCTCTTATTAAAATTAATGAGTCAATTCCAATCCTCTGTCCTCTGACACACCTTGTAAATCTCTGTCTTGTTCAGATATCTTGATCTCTGCGTTCAAATAAAGGCTATCCCTCTACCCCAAATCTTCACAGTTAGTTAAGCCAATGAACAGCTATCTTACCCTGACTTCACAAGCAATCTTCCGCAAAGTGGAGACTTCATATCCTCCTCTTGTTCTCCATGTGCAGCTCTCTGCTGTTGCCCTATGTTCTCTGCACAACAGGCTGAGTATCTTCTCATTGAGATCTGTGAACACAATAGCTTTGGTTTCCCTGAGCGTGATGGAAATCATCTCATATATAATTACCAAACATCTGCTCCTCAGTAATTTTGGTCGTTACGAAGAAGAGCCACAGCAAGTCTAGAGATGTCATTCTATAGGTTTTGTGGTCTCTGCTGGAAGTGTATAAGAAAGCCATTATGATAGCCATGCACAGCTGAAAAACAGGACCGTGATGATCTTGGCTTAGGTAGTTTGAAGAAGATGGATACATCGGAGAATAACTGAAATGATAAAATTTTATGCATATAAAATAGAATTATTTTATGTTCTTGTAGTTTTTATTGGCAGTTTTATGCCCAAACTAACACATTTAATTTTCAATAAATGTCCAAGTCACTGATGAGGTTGTCACTGGGAATGTGTATATAAAAGTATCACTGGTGTCTCTACATGGTAATAGGCACTTGGGTTTTAAGATTTCATTATTCCTATGGTTTTTATCTGTGAAAATATTAACTATTTCTTCTATTGAATCCTATCATACTCATTAATGCAAATAAAATGACAAAATATTTTTATATAGATAATAGTCATCAGGTCTGATTAAAATTTGAGTCATCTAGTCTTACTATATCACATTCTTTGTTCTCAGGACTTTCCCTTCATTTACATTAGATATGGGTAAATTACAATTTGTGTATACATATATTCAATTTAGCCCTCTTCAATATTTCTATTTGGGAACTCTATTTAACCTAAAGTGACAATTTTAAATCTATTTTCTAAATCATCTCTAAAATGTACTTACCACCTATCTATCTTGGAAAAATTATGATGATTATTTCTATGGGAATAAGAGCTGTTCAAAATACACTCTGCATTTTGAAATCTAAAGTACTGTAAAAGGTTTTGGAAGGTACATGGATCTTATGTATTAATATTCTCTGCTAATGTTTCTTTTGTGCACTACTGTAACAAAATAATGGCAATCCTAACATTTTAGGGAAAATTAATATTTACTTGGTAGTTGTTAGATATAACATGTTAAGTATAGTTTTAATAACTTTAAGAAGAGAAGTTATTTATTATTACTACTATTATGAACATGGTTCCATTGTAGATGAGGAACTAGAATTCCAAATAGACAAAAAGTTTGTCTACGGTCATTTGTCAATTAAATGATAGAACCGGAATTTGACATTGAAACAGAGTTATGAGTGTTCCACAGTATTCACTAGAATAGATTACTCCACATTTCCATGACATAAATATAATCATGGACTATTTTAGGAGCTAACATATGCAAAGCTGCCTTTTGCTTCATCAATATCAGAATATTTCCTAATTACCTGCCTTGTACCTTACCTTCAAGACATGCTGAGCTTGTGTGCACCTGGGGTTTATTTCTGTCTCTGACCTTTGGGTTTCTGCATGTATCATTACCCTCCCCTTACTGCTGTCTCGATTTTTACTGGATTCTCCATTATTTGCCACTTGTGGTGTATAAAGTACACACATATTTAGTGGATTTTCATTTAGTAAATAGAAAAATTAAAGGCAATGTCTCATTTCTGTTTTAGCCTCTATCTCCTAGCTCTACTTTATGATTAAAATACTAAATTAATATATCTATGAAAGAATTGAGCACTGGAGTTTAAATATATATTTACTGAGGTTTAATCAGCTAGGATTTTTGTTGCTGTGATAAAACACCATAATCAAAAGGATTTTGGGGAGGGATGTTTATTTCATCTTAGAGATCTCAGATCATAGTCCATCACTGAAGGATGTTAGGGCAGGAACTCAAGTTAGAACTCAAGGCAGAAGCCATGAATAATTTCTTTCCATGGTTTATTCAGCCTGTTTTGTTACAAGACTCAGAACTACTCTTCTGGGAGTAGCAGCCACCCACAGTGAACTGAGCCCTCCCAGATCAATTATTAAATAAATTAAAATGTCTAACATGCTTGTGCACAACCCAATATGGGATAGGAGTTTTATTATTTGAGATTTCATCTTCCGAATGACTATGTCTTCTGTCCAGTTAGCATAAAACTAATCAGGACAGAGGGGCTCAAAAGAGTCCTGCATTAACTTTTAAAGTAATGAAGCAAAGATTGGGACAGTTTATTATTATCATCTCATTTTTTATGTCTGAATGTTATTAGTTATGACAGATATTGTAAGAGATTATATTTCAATGTAAAATATCACTTTTGGTACATGAGATATGAGCCTGGCTTTTATAAGGTTAACTTAGATTTCCTTAAAAAAATAAATATGACTATTTCTTATAAATAAATTTCTATTTCTTCTGAAGTTGTTTATTTTGAATCCTATAACAGAAAGAATGAAATGAAAAAGTTAAACCCCCAAATCCCCACTATAATTATACCGAATGGAAGACAAAATGGAGTTTATATTTTAAGACAAAGGTTTGTTAAATATTAAAAAACAATATTCCAGGAGCCAAAATGTGAACTTTTTCTATCTCCTGCAATTTAAAAAAATGTATTTATGAAACTCTTGGGAACATAACTTAGACCCCAAATAGAGAAAAAAAGATATCTGGAATAAGAACAAAGTTGAATATTGCATTGCTATTTACTTTGTAATATAATTTTTTTTATTTTAAAGTTTTAAACACATTTATTCATTTTTCTGTGTTTGAGTGCTTTGCCTGCATGTATCTTTTTTGTATTTAAAAACAATTTTTATTCATTTTACATATCAACCACAGATCCCCCTCTCATCGCCCCTCCTACTTGCCCATCTCCCCATCTCTTCTTCCTTCAAAAGGGTAAGGCCTCCCATGGGGAGTCAGCAAAGCTTAGTACATTCAGTTGAGGCAAGACCAAGCCCCTGCCCACTACATCAAGGGTGAGCAAGGTGTCTGACCATAGGTAATGGGCTTGAGAAAGTCAGCTCATGTACCAGGTGATAGATCCTGATCCCACTGCCAGGGGACCTTCAAACAGACCATGCTACACAACTGTCTCCTGTATGCAGAGGGACTAGTCTGGTCCCATGCAGGTTCTGCAGCTGTCAGTCTAAAGTTTGTGAGTTTCGATGAACTTGGTTTAGTTGTCTCTGTAGATTTCCCCATCATGATCTTCATCCCTCTTGCTCACATAATCCCTCTTCTCTCTCTTCGACTGGACTTCTGGAGCTCGGCCTGGTGCTTGGCTGTGGATCTTTGCATCTGCTACCATCAGTTATTCGATGAAGGCTATATGAAGACAGTTGGGGTTAAGTGCACTGGATGTATACCTGGTGCCCATGGAGACCAGTAGAGGGTGTCAGATTCCCTGGAACTAGAATTACAGACAGCTGTAATCCACCCTGTGGCACTGGGAACCAAATCTGTGTCCTCCCCAAAAGTAGCAAATGCTCTTGACCAAAGAGACATAGTGATATTTTATTTGTGTTGAAATGTGATATTTTATTTGTATATTAATAAAAGTTTGCCTGGAGATCAGAGGTCATAGTCAGCCATAAACAAAAGTCAGACAGTGTTGGTAGCACACACCCCTAGTCCAACCACATGGCAGGCAGAGTCTCTGTGTGTTCAAAGACACAGCCAAGCGTGGTGACACACACCTTTAATCCCAGTACCAAACACAGAGACCTGAAGGTCTGTACAGACAGGCAATGACAAGGAAGTGAGGTAGCTGGGCTAAGAGTCAATGAGAGGGCAGAACAGCAAGGCAATAAAGGCACAGGTTAGACTTGAAGAAGCTGGTTCTCTTGGGAAGCTATGGCAGCGTGGTGAGCTAAGTTTAGCTGATGACTCTATTTCTCTGATCTCTATGGTTTTCACCCCTGTATTTGGCTCTGTGTTTCTTATTTAATGAGACCATTTAGAAATTCATCTGCAGAGACATCTCTTCAGCACCTAATAATTTATCTTTACTTTTTGACAGTTTAAAACATTGGTACTGTGTTCACCTCATCTCCATCTCTTTTCTCTCCTATTTCACTCCCATTCTTAATTAAAAATGAATGACCTCTTTTTACACGCAAACACATACCCAAGCACACACACAGACTCTCTCTCTTTCTCTCTCTGTCACACACACACACACACACACACACACACACACACACACACACACACTTAGAGTCCATTTAGTGTTTTTCTTATGTACAGAGCCCCTGATTGTGTAGGGCTATTCAGCTACGTGTGTGGGATTTCATGGAATTTCCATTGCCACTGTTACAATGCCACCTGGGGTCACTATGCATGCACTGTTAAGGGAATTGCATTGTTGTATCTCTGACATTCCATTTGTGCGTCATGTCTCCTAGCAGATATCTAGGGGATGCTATTTGGTTCTCACAGTCTTTTCCCACTTCCTTCCATGACTTTCCTTGAGAATTAGCTATTGAGGTTGCACTGTATATGTGTAAGCTTAGTCTGGGAACCCCAGGGTCACATTTTTTATAAATGTTTCTGATCTTTGTAATAGCCTCTATTTGTTTCTAAAAGAAGCTTCTTTGACGAAAGGCGAAAGCTACATTTATCTATTGGAATAGGGTAAGTATTTAGCATGTAATTAGACATTGCATAGTTAACCACAGGAATAATTTCTTATGATCTCTGAACTCTTTCAGCATGGATATGTGCCAAGGCTTACAGGAACAGGTATGAATCTATCCCCTTTGAGCAGGCCACACTTAGATAGCTGTTACTTACTCCCATGCTAAAAGTGCCACTCTTGTATCATTGAAGATGTCTTGCCATCCTGTCATTATTGTGGTTCATAGACCTTTATACATGCTTTTCTCCCTTGTCAGCTTGCATAGCTCCTACCAATACTGTAAGAGTCAGTCCTCAGCGACGAGATTTCCAGGTCAATTCCAGCTCAATTTCTCCTAGTTCCGTGTCTTAGGTATATGGTATCTATAGCAGTAGAGACTTCCGTTCAAGTTCTGTCAGGCAACAGGCCAAGGGCAACAACAATCACCTACAGTGTTGTGGGAGTCTCTTGGATTCTTCTAAGCCACAACAAAGGAAGTTTCCCATGCCAGCTTGGTGGTTTTGTTATATGATCTGTAGGTCTGTTGGGGAAGTGATATCACCCGATTTATATCTCCATCTAAACCACACACACACACACACACACACACACACACACACACACACACGCACACATACACATACACAAAATGTTGCATTTTAAGTATATATAAAAACAATACTTCCTGTGACTTTCTAACTTCTCTAGTTTCATTTATTTCTCCTTCCTTCCCTTTTCTCCTCATTACTCTCCTCCCTCTTCTTTCAAAGTCCCCAGCCCATTTTTCTCATTTCCCCTACTATCCTCCTCCATGGAGCTACTCCCTCTTGTTACCTCCATGGTTCCTTTAAACATATTTGGTGTCTGCAGTTACTTACAAACTCAATGTTAAACTTTGAAGATCCAGATCTAAAATCTACAAATAAGAGAAATAATGTGTCATTTGCATTCCTGTGTCTGGGTAACCTCACTTTGCATAATATATCCCTGTTATATCCTTTTACCAGCAAATTTCATGATTTCAGTTTCCTTCACAGCCTATTAAAATTCCACTCTATATATGTACCACATTTTCATTGTGCAATGATAACTTGAAAATTATTTAGATTGTGCCTATTTCCTAGCTATGTGAATAAAGTGGCAAAAAAATAACTTAGTAAGTATCTCTGTGATATAGGGTATCCTGAGGGCATATGTCAAGGAGTAGCATGGCTGGATCATAGGAGAGATCCACATTTAGTTCCTTGAGATTTACCCACTCTGATTTCCATAGTGGCTACACAAGTTTTCAATCCCATCAACAGCGAATGGGATTATCATTTGCTCAGATCATTACCAGAGTATGTTGTTAGTTGTTTTCTTGAACTTAGTCACCATGAATTCATGACTGAGGTGGATGAAATCTCAATATAACTTTAATTTGAATGTTCATAGCGCTTGAGGGTGTTATGATAGTCAACAATATTGCAATAGCACAGAAATGTAAGTTAATGGTGTTGGTGAGATAGATTTGTGTTTATAAAAAATTGATGCTCTTGCAGATAAGTCAGATTTGGGACCCAGCAACCACACGTCAAATAACAACTGTGGTGGCTTGAATAACTGTGGCCTCCATTTGTAGCATGAATCTTAAAAGTTCTTATTAATAAAATCAAATTTGAGACAGGTATTGGGGTGAACTGGAAGATAAAAGAACTAGAACAAGCCACAGCTACCTCACTTCGCCGGATCCTCAGCTGGTCTTGTTTCCTCAGACTGGAGGCCTCTGAATCCTCATATCCGAATGGGTCTCAGCTGAACTGTGTTGCTAGGAGCCTGAAAGCTTAACCAGCCAAATGCTTCTAGTTTCTGGTCTTCACACATTATATATCTTTCCTTTCTACCATCACTCCCTAGGATTAAAGGCTCGCTTTCTAGAATTAAATGTGTGTGTCACCATGCCTGGCTGTTTCCAATGTGGCCTTGAACTCACAGAGATCCAGAGGGATTTCTACCTCTGGAATGCTAGGATTAAAGGTGTGTGTGCCACCATTTTCTAGCCTTTGTATCTAGTGGCTGTTCTGTCTCTGACCCCAGATAAGTTTATTAGGGTGCACAATATTTTGGGGAACACAATACCACCACATCCATAGACTCATATATTTTAATTTAATGCTTCTTCTACAGTCAATGGAACTGTTCAAATTCAACAAACATCATTGGAGTAAACAATAATGCAATTCTTTTGACATCACAATAGATGTTAATGGATTTAAATAGTGGTGATACCCACAGGAATTGCAAGAGAAAATGAGAATTAAAGAAGCCCACTAAAATAAAAAAGGTTAACATTCAAATTTAAGAAAAACTTTGTTTGACATGATCACCAAATACATCCAAAAAATGACAAGATCAAAATATAGATAATATAGATCAAAATAAAAATGAGAACATGCTTGCTTACAACAATATGAGTGGTAACATTAATAAATTGTGTGAAAGCTTAATTTGGAAACAGTAATCATAATAATAAATAATAAATGATTTACAAACAAAATGCTTTTAATTAAAAAGTGGATAATTTGAAAACAACATGGTAAAAAATATAGCATGTTGGTCTTCTGCTAGCAGGTCATCATTACTCTAATAAAATCAGACAAAACAGTTCACATGGAAAGGATAGACAGAATCTTAATGATAACTCATCTAGTGTAATATACAAGACTCTAAATGTGTATTCAATAAAACTTGACAAACACAAAGTTTGAAAACAGAAATTTATCAAAATAGTTTTTGTTTGTTGAATGATTTCTTTTTTATATGTGAAACAGGCTCTTGCTGTGTAGCCCAGGCTGCCTTTGGGTTTGCAATAACACTGCCTCAATCTCCTGAGTGCTGGCATTATGAGTGAGAACTACCACAGATGGTGAACAGAACACCCTTGTGCACATCTAGGGTCTTGTTGGAAAACTAACAATTTTGAAGTAGCAAGCAGTTTAACCCAGGATCTGCTACTTGTTTTTGTCATAAGATACCAACACTTATTAGCTCATGTGTTGCCTATGGCTGCTTTCGGGTGCCAGGGTAAAATTGAGTGCTTCTGACATGTGACTCATAAATTCTAAACTTTTTGCTGTCTGGCACTCTCCAGAAAGTGCTTGTTGACTTTTTTTTAGATAAATGTATGACAGAATGCTCCAAATACTAAAAGCACCATGGTTGTATACAAGAATACTGGGCTTGCTTTCTCCTTCCTTCCTTCCTTCCTTCCTTCCTTCCTTCCTTCCTTCCTTCCTTCCTTCCTTCCTTCCTTTCTCCCTCCCTCCTTTCCCTCTTTCTTTCTTTCTTTCTTTCTTTCTTTCTTTCTTTCTTTCTTTCTTTCTTTCTTTCTTTCTTTCTTTCTTTCTTCCTTCCTTCCTTTCTATCTTTCTTTCTTTAACTTGCACTTAAACATTTAGCAGAAAAGAATATTGTGTGTTTAAGGTACTCTCAAAGACTTTTGGAAAAGGTTGTTGAGAAGATTAAAGGGTAGCCAAGGATACAGAGTGCATATGAATAATGAAATCTTCTAAGTAGAGAATGTTCATTGGCTGAGCAAGAGAAAGATACTCTTATGCTTTGAGTTTTCTAAAATTTGACCCTATTAACATGCTTGAAGATTTTGAGAGAATATAGAGATTTTCAGAAAGAAAATATGTTAATAATAATTGGACAAATTGAAAGCATTTGCTAAAGTTACAGTAGGTTACCAAGAAGTACAGAATGTTAATCTTGGTTACAAAAACTTTGCCTACCAACCTCCTCGTTTGTGTGATGACTTACATTCATTCTGAGATATTTCTGAAAAAGCATGGATAGGTATAAGATAAATAGGTATTATTGTTCCATGGTCTGTCACAAGGGGAGAGAGAGAATCAAGTCAGAAGTATTGTGTTATGATGAACTAAGGAAGTCTGAAATGAAGGGAAGTGGTCTTAGTGATAGTAGATGTAAGTTGGGTTAAGAGATTAGAGAGACTGATACAGAAAAATTTAAATATTATAGTAGGGGCATTCAACAAGTATATAGAAAGGAAGGTTTCTGGGAATAAGCACATGAGACTTTACTTTGTGACCTTGAAAATATCCATATTTTAGCCGGGCGGTGGTTGCGCACGCCTTTAATCCCAGCACTCGGGAGGCAGAGCCAGGTGGATCTCTGTGAGTTCGAGGCCAGCCTGGGTTACCAAGTGAGCTCCAGGAAAGGCGCAAAGCTACGCAGAGAAACCCTGTCTCGGAAAAAAAAAAAATATCCATATTCTACTTCAATATGTGAAATATGAGTAAATAGCTCAAAAAGACCAATGTATAGTGGTGCATGCCTATTAGTCTCCCACTGTGGGGGCTTAAATAGAAAGATTGTAACTTTGAGAGCGTAGGCTATATAGCAAATCCATGTTTCAATAATTAAATATAAAAGAAAAATAGAGTGATTGAGAGCGTGAGAACTGATAAATATAATAGTACATAAGACAGTAAAATAAAATAGTCATGGGCCTTTCAGACACTACACATGAATAGAGTGGGAGAGATGCCAGGCTGCCACCCAAGGAGCAACAAGATTCGAGCAGACCTGAATGCCACAGCCACATTACAACATACAGATTAATAGAAATGAGTTAAGTTATAAGATCTAGCTATCAAGAAGCCTGACCCATAGGCCATAGATTTTGTAAGTAATATAAGCCTCTGTGTGTTTAACTGGGACCAAGTAAATGGGTGGGAGAGATTTGTCCCAACCCCGGGGCTAGGCAGGACTGGAGAAACTTCTGACTACATAGACGGAAAATAGTGATGTGTTTTATAGAATTAGTCATGAGTGTTTACAGGAGTGTAAGAATCAGGGGAATCATAGTGAGTGTGAGAAAGAGATTATTATTGGTATAACATAGAAAAAAAGAGGGTTAAATATTCTGAAATTAATATTCTTAAATGAGTAGGGATTTTGAGGAGATAAAAATTCTGTTACTCTGGGTATAAACTGAAAAATACCGTGACTGTATCATAAAAAGGCGTCTAAGAACCAATGGCTTTTAGAAAAGGATGCAGAAGGAGCAGTCAATAAGACTTCAACTAGAGCAAATGGCAGCAAACATGTAATGATGTTTATAGTAGACTGCTGTTTTTGCTCCATCATGCTTACTGGATTACATGCTTTGATAAATAAGTACTAGAAAGAAATCCATGTAAACTGTCTTTAATGTGACTCTGTGCCTAGTTTGAATCTGAATACACTAAATTTGGAATATGGATATTTTCAAAGTCACAAAGTAAAGACTCACAAACTCCTTTCTCATGATGTTCCCTTCCATACACTTATACAAGCAGTCCCTACTGCAACTTTCATTTTTCTATCTCAAGTTCTCCCATCTCTTAAAAAATAATAACTGAACATGTTTAGTTAGACCAATGTTTGTGAAGTGGGTCTGTGATGATGATTTTAACGCACAAGAAATGAAAAAAAAATAGGGTTTGGAAGATACACTGAGTACATTTATTTTGAAATGCAAAATCAATTATGTAGCTCAGAAACAATTTATTTTATGTTCCAGAAAGTCCACATTTTAAGTGTTTTATGGTTTTATTACAGCTGGTGTCATAATCTAACTCTATGTGTAACTTCCTTGTTCTTTCATAAAACACATTTTAAATACAGAATAACGCTGTTTTAGTGGGTATTTTCACTAAGAGAGTTAGCCATGGCCATTTCTGCTAACACAGTGTATGAATTCATAGTTAACACTTCGCAACTCACTAAGCAGCTTCGAAATTTGAGTTCTCAGCCTTTAAGAGTTGCTTAGACATTTATATACATGTGAAATGTTATTTTTAGAAAGTTGAGCAATTTCTCAATATATTTCTAAAATTTTATAGCACAAAAACCTTAAGAATCCGTGGCTGATATGTAGAACTGAATGGTATTGTAAAATAAAATAAAAGGAAAAAAAAGAAATTTTAAATTTACATTTGAAAAAAAAAACTTAAGAATAAGAAGTTTCCACTCCAGATGGTTTAAAGTATTTATGACAACATAATCTGCCTAACAACATATTGTTTAGTAATTGAATCATCACAAAATATATTCTTTAAAAAAAAAAAACTGTATCTATTATGTAGCTCTGGTTATCCTGGAACTTACCATGTAGATTTGGCTGGCCTTGAACACACAAGGATTCACCTGCCTCTGCCTTCAGAGGTATAGCAAGATAAGGAAATAATCTTCCCCATAAGCTATGTTAAAAATCCAAAACACAGATTAAGAGAACTAAAAGAAAGGTCAGAAGAACTATAGGAAAAGTCCAAGGGCATGATTTCCTTGTTTGAAAAATGTTCAAAGTCAATTTCACTCCAATTGTGTTTCTCATAGCAAGGAGAGCAGCAGGAGTATTATCATTAACAGTGTCATATTATAATGTTTAAAAGACAATATATAAAATCCAAGTGCCATTAAGACACTGTTAGAGATTTCCGATTTAAGGATGTAGAAGCAATAGCACTAAAAGATGTCAAGGGAATATTCTTCTTAGAATCATATTTTATATGAATGTAATAGCAAAGATCAAATATCACATAATCTACTCGCTAAGAAAATTTATTGGGAGCAATATCCCTTCGTTTTAAAGAGGAGAATTTAGAAGCCTTAGATGAAAGAATAAAATGCTATCCTGAGGTTACAGAAACATTTAATCATGCTTATTCTTTTCCTACTACGTTGTAATATATAAAACCTCCAACAGATTTCAGGTTTTTAAATATTTTTAACATTAGGATTTTAATGTAACATTCTTCATTTTATTTTTATTAATATCCATGTTATTTTGTAGTTTTATAATTAAACAATTCCATTTTATCATCCACAGTTATTTTGCTGTAATGAACATTCAAGATTTTGTGTATTGTCCTGTGCTTACACCTGTAAAAAGTAGATTGTATTATTTAATCACTTAATTAAGGTTTAATCCATTTGAATACAACCACAAACTATATGATTGAAAAATAAAATCTATGCTTGGTTTCTGTAATGGGGAAAGTTATTGACAAGATAAAAACTGTTTTTGGCTGGGCAGTGGTGGCGCACGCCTTTAATCCCAGCACTTGGGAGGTAGAGGCAGGCGGATTTTTGTGAGTGCGAGACCAGGCTGGCCTACAGAGCGAGATCCAGGAAAGGCACAAAGCTACACGGAGAAACCCAGTCTTGAAAAAAACAAACAAACAAAACAAACTGGGTTTGGCAATACTTAAAGTTTATTATACTTTCAATTTAGATAGATCTAACTCAAATGAACAAAACTGAGATAATAGATAATAGCTCACACTAAAGAATAAGTTTACATAGGTGGTCATTTGATTTTTATTTTCTCAAAAGAACTACATTAGCAAAAATTAGATATAAAAAATGAGGGGATGTCAGAGCTAACAAATATTTACTAAAATTTCAGAATCAGTAAATATTACAGTGACCATCAGTGAAACTTACCAATAACTTCTGAGATACTACACTGGTGTTCATCTAGAAACTGTTTGATGGAATGTAGGTGGTTTTACCATGCCTAAATTTATTCAACTTATGGAAGGTAGATATGGCTAACACTATGCTGTGGTAATGATTCAAATTGAAGACTTGTTCTTTCATATTTACACTTAGGTTGCTCTAAAAAAAGTAATTTCAACTTTTAATTCTATTGTGAATAGACTAGTGAGTTACATACACTTGTCTAATCCAAATACATTCTACAATAAGATTCATCTCTTTATTACAGTATGAATTAAAAAGAAGTTAATACAGTAAGAGAAAGTCACTTACTCTAAAGATGTCAATCCATGTGCATACATTTGCATTAACCTAAGGTTCAAGATGTTTGGGTCTTTTAAAGTCTGAATTTTAAAACTTCAAAATTACTTAATACCTATATGTGTTATATTTTGAAACATCCTTTATTTCAGCTCTCAAATTAAGCCTAAGGCAAACTCTTTGCTTTTACATCCCTCTTCGCTGCTCTTCAAGGACACATTGTATTCTTAATAAAGTACTAGCACATGAGTTTTATTCTAGATCCTGATTTGTTGGGACTTCAACCTAAACTGGTAGTTAAAGTTAAGTTGTACATTAAGAAGGAGAATGGAATAATATCTTCCTATGATTACATTTGACAGAGATATTTCCCCATTACAAGCTGAAGCCTTAGAACCAAAGCCATTTGTTGGACACATTCAATTATCAGGACCGAGAGGAGGATTTTATAGGCCTTCATGGGAGCAATTACTAGGCTTTCTGATCAAGGGACCATTTAAGAACACCTTGAGGGTTATTACCAATATCTCCCAGGAGTTCTGTTTATATATTAAGTACATCACAAACATACATTCCTATGTGGAGGTAGATTATGGCAGAACACCAGCCTTATTTTATGATCTGTTAATGACATGCTGTCACAGTCAGTGATTTAAATACATAATAGTATTTAGAAGCAAGTATGTATCTATTACATTGGTAAAACACATGGTATTTGGAAAACAGCAACCTAGACAATATAGCAAACTCTGAATCTGTCTCTGTATTTCCTGTTTTCCTTTGAGACTTTTAAAACTTCATTCAATTTACACAATAACTAGGAATCTGTTAGTTGGTCAGGAGAATATTATGTATTCAAAATCTCACAATGTATATATATTTATGGCATTTGAATAACTACAATTTTACTGTAAAGGAGAGGGGATTGAATTGGAAGGAACTGATCATGAGGATGCTATCCTATTGTATTCTAGTGACTAATACAATACACAAAAATCAACCGAGATAACCCATGCTATATAATTTACATAGCTAACCATTCTTTTGTAACCTCACTGTTGATGCTCTACTAGTATGTTCCAAATTCTTTCTTCCTGCATACAACCGATAAGGTGACTTACTAATTCATTCTAAACCCATTCCATTATTCATTTATGGATTCTCTAGTCAATACTAAACAGCAGATACATAAACAAATAATAACAATGAACTGACAGT
The DNA here is from genome assembly GCF_004664715.2 of Peromyscus leucopus. NCBI lineage: Eukaryota > Metazoa > Chordata > Mammalia > Rodentia > Cricetidae > Peromyscus > Peromyscus leucopus. The sequence goes on along the minus strand of NC_051077.1, from coordinate 22,743,136 downwards.
TACTGAGTAGAATTATAAAATGCCATTTGAGGTGAATTAAGTCAGTGGGAATAGAATAGGTGTGGAAAGGGAAGTATGCAGCAATATACATTGTGCACATTATTACTATTTGCTGAAATATTTGTGTTGAATTCATAAGGGAAAAAATAAAGTCAGAATAAGTGGTACAGAATTTAAATTAACAATCACATTATAATACAGTAACACCTCAACCACTGCTTAGCATTGACGTGAAAGCTAAATGACCTGTAAGATGCTGTGTAAGAGGGCTGCATAGAATTGTGCTAACCAGAGGTTCCAGTTGAAGGTCAGGTAAATACGTGCCACATTGAAAGATGATATATGAAACTATGAATGAATGATTCAAAAAGGGGTGTCAGATAATTACTACTATTCCTAATTCCATTCATGCACATGCAGGGGATTTTTAGAGACAATTTTTAGAGAAATATTTCCACATATGTGTGTGTGTGTGTGTGTGTTTTGCTTCCCTCCAAGAATTAATCATGCCTACCTCTTTCAAAGAATTAAAAACACTCATTATTTTAACTTGAGGATGTGATGATTTCCCCTAAAATCTCAGAGCTCAGCACATCAGTGTTTTTCACCACGAGACATTGGAAAGGAAGAAAGGACTTTACTCCTAGAGTTTACCATACCAAAAGAAATGTGGAGTGCTCTCTTACTGTCTTTTGTAACTAAGTAAATGTCTCAGTAAACGCGATGCAACCCTTATAGAAAGGACTCCTAAGTACCCAGGGAAATAGTCACCCCACACCAGCTGGAAGAGATGCTCAAGACAGTATTAGTGACAGTAGAGTGTCCCTTTCATGTCTCCTGGAAACCTTCTTGAGTTCCAATACTGAAAAAATAGAAAGGAGGGTAAGAATTGTGTAGCCAAAGGGAGAAAAGCAATAAAGCCCCCTTTTCGTGGAAAAGAAACCATGCCACCAGGCTCAGGAGAGACAGGAAGGGATGCGTGTGAAGCTTTTGAATGATACATTTGATTGTATTAAATGTTACAAGAAGACTTTCCATTTCCTGAGAATATTATGAAGACTCACTGAGTTCTGATTAGGTTTTAGCCAGAGACATGGAAGAGGTTATTGCACTGAGAGGATTAAAATATGCAATAGAAGAACTGGAGTTGATACTTTACAAGATTACAAGCAGGTGGATGTCAGAGTTTGCTATGGAAATATTTGGATATTTAATTGAATCACTGGCTGACATATGAGAGGAGTCCTAGCATTGAGCTTCCCTTATTAACTCTGTACACGTAGTTTTGCTACCCCATGTTCTCTATGTTATACCATGAAATCAACAAACTTGCAGCTCAAATTGAAGGTTTGTGTAAAATCATAAACTTCTGAGTGTCAGATGAATTCTATTCTGGTCCATTCTGTTGGTTTAAACTGTATTACCTGACTGTAATATGGTAAATGGTAAAACCTGAGACAGAGAGTTGTTTTTCAAAACCCTGGGGAGAAAGTAAGTACAGGATGACAATAACGCTCAGATAATTATTAATATCATTGCTAAAGTTGCATTACATTCTAAGTTATAATATGCTCTATTAGAATGCCTGAGTGTGATTCTAAATAATGATTCAACAAAAATATTGAGAAAGGACCTATTGTTAAGGTGCTAAAACGAATGTTGAGAGGCCTCCTAATGCGCATAACTCAAAATTGAACTGTGTTTGGAGTAAATTTGAAGACGAATTTTTTTTTTTTTGTAATACACTAACAAGGTGAAGAAACTAAGACAAGTATCTATCAAATAATCATGACAGGAAGAAAAATAAGTAACAGACCCTACTTGCAGTTTCCATTTTTCATAACCTTAGCCTCTGCTCTGAAGTCAAGCCCTCTGCAGTCATGTCAAAGATTTCTATTTGAATGTCATCAGACTTTAAAGTCAAGAGCTGATGCCTATCTTAATATTTCATAGAATGGAATATTTATGTAAACTAACTATGTCCTTTAACTCTTCCAGATTAATAATCATGAAGAAGAGCAAAAGATGGCCAGTTGTTAGATCACATTGAAATTTCTAGTTGATTTCTCCACAGAGATCAGAGCATGCCTTCTGCTGAGTTCCATTCCTCACTTTTTCCTAACAATTGTGTTTGGAATATGGTTCTCTCCTGGCACTTGAAAGTACAGCACCATAAATTGTGTGCTCACAACTGGATGTTAACCTATGCAAGGGAGCCTCCAACAATAAGTAACAGAATATGCTGAGGCATGGATTATACAGAAAAAAGATTCCCTAAAATTTTTAGCCTGAAGGCTTTTCCTAATGATTAGTATCATGAGAGAAGCTTTGCAATTTGTTAGAAATGTGCAAGCATGTCTGATAAAATAATTCCATTCTCTCATGCAAAACAATAAAATTTTATATTGTTATTTTTTAAAATATGTCACTATGTTATTGACATGAGATAAGATATCAAATAAAATATTTATTAGGCATGGCTAGACATGTTATTACAATTCTCATCAGTTCCCATATTTAATGTTTGTGTTGCATTTAGCATTGCCTGTGTTCTTCTCTTTGTTAAGGATTATTACTTAGAAAGTATGGAATGGTGTTTTTATTATTTTTTGAGGTTGTATCTTTACATTTTCCTATTTGCAGATTCAAGAATAATTACACAAAATTCTAAACTGTTAAACATAAAGAATGAAGGTAGTACTTTCAACCTGGTTTATAAAAATCCAAATATTAATGTGGCTTGCATCAAGGAATATCACAGGAGAGTGGGTGAACCATACCTGAAGGTTCAGGGAAATGACAAGGGCATGAGTTGACTGCCTATTTCAGGGAACCTATGTAGGAGAAATGTTTGGAATGTGAGAGTCATTTCTAGGGAAGATAAAATTTCTCCCCAGTTTCAAACCCACAGACATTTTATGGTCAAGAAAGAAAAGGAAATGTAAGTTTTTTTCAAATTTTTATGTATAAATTTGTTGTAATTCAAATAGCATCATTAAGTCTAAGCCCAAGTTGCCAAAACACTAACCCAGAAGAAACCATATTCCAGAGGTTCTCAACTGGTGCATCATGACCCCTTTGAGATCAAAGGACCCTTTCACAGGGGTTGTGTATCAGATATCCTGCATATCAGATATTTAAACTACGATTCATAAGAGTAGCAAAATTACAGCTATGAAGTACCAACAAAAATAACTTTTATGGTTGGGAACCACCACATCATGAGGACCTGTATTAAAGGTCAGAGCATTAGGAAGGTTGAGAATCACAGTATCACAATTTTAATTATTATTAATTTCTTTATGAATATATTCCAACTTAAAAGCCTTCGTGAATTATTAACAATAAAAAAAGCTTTTCATGGTGAAACTTAGGTGGTCAAAACATTCCTTCAAAAAAATTCCAAAATTATGCAGCGCTCTTGTTTGATGTTAAGTTCATTTGTTCCTAATTTGATAGTCACATTCAAACATTACAGTTAAAAGCAAAAGGGGAAATTATTTTGTCAGCATCTCTGAATTAACGAGTCTTTTATGCCTCTTTGCGAGAGAGATGTATAATTTTAATACAAATATACATGTGGAGTGTCCAGTTATTAAATTTCCAACTCAATAAGCAGAGAAAATTTTAAATGCTATGTTAGAGCAACATTTTTATTTTTACATTCTTCTACTTTTTTCAACCATAAGATTTAAACCAGGACTTTGTGTAACTCATACAAAATGTTTTTAATTGATTAATCAGAATTTCTTATACCCATTTGCCTTTCTGTATTTTTTGTCTTACATGTTTTTATTCAGTTTTAAACTGGGGCCCTGGAAAGATGTTTTAAGTAGGCAAATTTTATTTTTTTACTCAAATATTCCTCAGGACTATCAATTTCTTGAAAATTACATTGAAAAAAATTATAAAATATCCCAACAATACAGCTCATACATGTTTCTATAAGAAAGTTATACTTTGTGCTAATTTGTCATAAAAACACTTATTCCAGATAGAGCCAATTTTAATCTTATTTTATTTTGCACAATAAAGGTATTAAATACAACTAAATATTTAAAGAACAATGATGCATAAAATTATACATTATTGTTCAAAATTATGTAAAAGCTACCTGACCCCCACCCCAGCCCCCCAAAAAAACACACTCCAAGACACTGAGTCATCAAACACCATCGGACCCTAGGAAAGTGTGCAGTCAGATGACTTCTCATTTGTTAATATAATAATAATAACATAATGTAATAATAACAATATATTATCTGTGTGGTGGGGGTGACAAAGCTTATAGTGTCATATTCTCATAATGTTTATTAATTTTTACTTATATTTTCATATTTCATGCTATATTCAGATATACCTGCCACAGAGGTCAATGACTCAGCAATGGTCTGGCATTTAGTGATTATTTACAGTTGAAAATGAATATGCAGCCCTCCTAAAAAGCTCCTAGAATACCTGCAATGCAAATAGACTGTAGCTCCAGATTGCCTGCTCAAATGCACATATATTTCTGGCACAATGCCTACTTTAGAAAAAAATCAGATATTAGCGTGGAGAGAAATAAACCACCATGATCCTACATCTGGATATGAGTACTGAGGCATTAGAGATTTGCATATTAATTGCCATTCAAAATATTTATCTTAAGCATTACTTCTTACAGCAAATGTGGAAATCTCTTAACACCTAACAAAGGTACAATTATTTACTAAGTCAACACACTGGGCCAAATTGTATTTGAGATATCAACTTTATTTTCTCACATACAGTCAAATGTAAATCTGCTCAGAAAGTAAAGCTATGGTGAAATTTTGAGCTGATCTCTCATACAGGTTAATTTTTATGAAATGAAATTACAGTATATGAGGGTGTGTCCTCTTAGAGAACTGATGCATTTTGAATAGACTCAGACTTTTCTGAGAACTAGAAAAAGACAATAAATAAAAGCCAACTAAATGTTCAAAGCAGATGAATGTTAGTATAAAATCAGAGATAAGAGATGCATTGATTTTTCCTTTTTAGTGATTGTGACCTAGTTAATATTTAATTATATAAATTATATCCATTGAAATTAATTTTCATCTGAGTTCTGTGTTCTTTACTTTTTGAATAGATGCTATAAATGGCCTATACAGCATTCATTTAAAGAAGTCTATGCTTTGTGCCATTTATCATGCTATTTCATGATGATAAATGATGTTTATATTTTTCATTCAAAGTTTCTTGAGGTTTTAAATTGGATTATAGGGGAAAAGACAAGGACTAAATATAAGGAAATATCTTGATTTTTGCAATAAAGAATAAATGTTTTTAAAAATTAAATATAAAATGTAAAGGACAGACTATTTATTACAAGAATGGATGATTCTGTATTTTAGGTACTGTAATTTTTAATACTAGCTACTAGCTACAAGTGGATATTAAGGTTTAAATAATTAAAATTAAATAAAATTTAAAATAAACTTGTCCATCTGTTTCTTCCATAGTTTTGTGTAGGTAATTAGAACTGGATTAGGTAGAGTAAACCATACACCTCAGATAGAAAGTACTGTTGTACATTGGTCATTGAGACAATTATAGCTATTGTAAATGAAAGTTTACCTATACTGTGTTTTTTAATAAATCTTCAGCTTTCTAGATTCTCATTTTTTATTATGTGCCTTCATTGTTCATATTTCAGTAAAACAAGTTAGTTAATTGTGCTTGGTATATTCCTATGACTATCCATAGCAGAAGAAATATGTCACTCAGAACCATATCCTAACATCTCCATGACCTTACTGTTCACCATATCTCAATAGCTTACAATAGTAGAGAACAAGAAATTACTTTAATTCTTTCTTTTTTCTTTTTTATTGAAAATGAATTTTTTATACAATATATTTGGATTGTGGTTCCCGTCCCCCAACTCCTTGCAGATCCTCCTCATCTTCCTACCACCAAAAGACACAACCTTTCTTGCTCTCTCTATACCTTTAGAAAACAAGCAGGCCAGTGCAAAACAAACAAAGGAACAGGAAAAATTAGAGCCAAAGGAAAAGCCAAGAAACATACACACACACACACACACACACACACACACACACACACACACACACTCAAACACAGAACTGCCATTAAAAACATAAAACCAGAAACCATAATAATAAACCTAATAACATTAAATTAAAAAAATTCTATTGAGTTCATTTTGTATTGGCCATCTACTAGTTATGGGGCCTGCACTTAATTGTGGTTTGTATACCCAGTGAGACTACACTGGAGAAATGTTATTTTCCTTTGTAAGCAGTTATCAATTTGAGATAGCTTCTGGGTTAGAGATGGGCAGTGTTACTTCCCTTTTCACTGCTGGGACCCCATCTCGCTTAGACTTGTATAGACCCTGGGCATGGTGCTGTAGTCTCTGTTCACTCCTGCAAATGTCCTGTTGTGTCTAATAGGTCTTGTTTCCTTGGTGTCTTCCATCCCCACTGGCTCTTACAATTTTTTCACCTGCTTTTCCAGAGTTTCCTGAACCATAAGGAAAGAAACAGGATAAGCCATCCTGTTTATGACTGAGTATTCCAAATTTCTTACTCTAAGCTCATTGACTAGTTGTAGGTATCTGCATTAGTTCCCATCTAAGGTGGAAGGAATCTACTATAATGATGGTTTAGCAGAACCCTGATCTGTGAGTGAGGCAGTAAGTCATTAGGAGTCATTTTATTGCTACAATTCTTTAGCAGAACAGTCACATTTGGCATTCCCTAAAACAATGACTTATCTACAATGGGGGAATGTTTTTCTGTATGCTGTGAATGTGTTGCTCTGATTGGTTCATAAATAAAATGGTGATTGGCCAGTAGCCAGGCAGGAATTACAGGCAGGATAACCAGACAAGGAGAATTCTGGGAAGGAAAAACAAAACTGAGGAGGAGATGCCAGCCCACTGTCCAGGGAGCAGCATGTAATGGCACATAGGTAAAGCCACGAAACACGTGACAACATATAGATTAACAGAAATGGACTGAGTTTAAATGTAAGAGTTAGTCAGTGGGAGGCCTGAGCTAATGGCCAGGCAGTTTTAATTAATATAAGCTTCTGAGTGATATTACGATGTGTAAATGTACCCCATTTTCTTTATGCATTAATCTGCTAACAACAACTAGGGTCTTTCTAATTTCTGACTATTGTAAGTAGAACAACAATAGACATGGCTGAGCAAGTGTCTCTGTCATAGAATGCAGAGTCCTTTGGATAAATGTACAGTGGCATAGCTGGATCTTGAGGTATATCTTTCCTCAGCTACCTGAGGAGCCACCACACTGATTTCCATAGTGACTGTACAAGTTTGCTCAATAGTACCCCAAAACTTGATTAGAAAGAAAGAAACCAAGATTCAAAGTTAGGTGGGTAGATATAGTGTAAATCTGAGAGGATTAGGGACGGGCTGAATGTGATCAAGTAATAGTCCGTGAAATCTTTCAAGAATAAAATAATGTTAAAAGAAAAATAAACAACATCTCAACGTGCTTACCTTATTATTAGGAATATCTTACCTTGAGATGTCAATAAGTTTTTACTATGTTCTTGCATTTCTTATGTTTAGATGCTCTGATAGTCTTAAGCTCCAGGGAGTTTTTAATAAATTATTTCTAAGACCTCATGGGAGATTCTGTATTCACATAAACAGAAAATAGACCAAGCAAATGATAAATATCACCTCTTTACTCAAAAGTAAATGTTTAACTTGTGAATGATATGATCTCTCTTTATCATCATTAAGTTGCTAATTTGAAATATATGCTTGACTTGGAATTGATCTAAATGAACAGGCTAGTTTGATGTTCTACAGAGGTAAAAAAAAATTGCTCAGTGAAAATTTTTAATGAAAGGGCAAAACAACTTATTATAGAAGGTATAAAAATAATGGTAATATATAAAACCTCAACTTACTCGGAAATATTTACATCAAGGACATTCCTAATAACAAGACAATAAAGTATCAAAAATTAATCCCTTTGTAGATAACATTGAGAATATTTGTTTAAATAAGAAACAGCTTTTTTCTTATAATTAAAATTTACTGCTTATCTTACTTTATTATGCAAACAACCATTTTAATTACTATATACTAATTATATATATAATTAGATGTAATTTGATGTTTAATCTACAGGTACAACAGGTGATAACTGAGTCAGGGTAATTAGAAATCTCATTTCTTTAAGTTTTTCTCATCAGTTTTTGTTGAAAAATCTTTGAGTGCATTGGCTCTAATTCTGTGTAAAATATGAAGTGATGTGTCAAAAACTACTGATGTGAAATAAAGTAATGTATTCTTCCTATCCAGCTAACTTGGCACTCATAATGCAGCCTCCTTTGATCTTCTAACCTCACATTTTGTAGCCTCTAGTGACATTAGTACTCTTCATTCTTTGATTCAATCAATATTGTCAGCTTCCATATGTTAATATAAACAGATTCCTGGCCTTTCTGTTCAGGGCTTTTTGATAGAATAATTACACTATTTGTTTCTCTCAGCCAGTTGTCTGTGTGAGAGAACAAACAGGAATAACACAGCCCTACTCAGTTAAGAGATACAAAAACTTAACATTACATATTAATTTACATTGTAAAATTAATGATTTGTTTAAAAAAATCTGATTTTCTGCCTCCTTGTCATTCTCTTAGTCTACATGTATTTATACACTTGCCTTGTAGGCCAGGTATATGTCTTATCTGTAGTAAATTTGAAAGACTTCATAAAAATTTACTTGTATTATAAAATATAATATTCAAAATAAATTGCCAAAGTATACAAGTACGTTCTAGCATACTTTGAAACCAAACAGGAAGACACAGCCAAAGACATGAGATGGTCATGTTTAAGCTCCTCACTACGCATTTTGTAAAGGCTGAAACACTCCCTGCTTTTGCATTGATATTACATAGTTTAAAAGTCTATTTTTAGATGCAAGTTTGGTCACATGGAGACTATAAGGCGATAAATCTTTAATAATTGCTATAAGTGAGCCTTCTCTCTTTTATTTCCACCATTCTACATGTAATCCTCACATGTTAAGATGGTAAAAATCACCCGAAGCATGTTAAGAAATGTAAAACACAGCTGAATACCTTCTTTTTCTTCCTTGGCAGTTTGCATAGCTCTTTCAGATATTCTAAGGGTTAGCCCTCAGGGAGGAGCTTCCCAGACAGTTTCTGTTTGGTTCTTTCTTTGCCCAAAGTGTGTGCATTCTTTAGCAATAGAATCTTACCGTTAAGTTCAGGGAGCGGGGCATCCAGGCAGCCTCCATTCTTTAGAGATTCTCTCAGTGCTCTGACAAACACCTTGAAGGGAAGCGTCCCATGAATAATACTGGGAATTTGTGTTACATAGTCTATGGCACCTGGGGGAATTACAATCATCCATTGTGTCATAACTCCATTTATATTATTAGGTTACCACACTGAGAATAGTGATTTTTAGTTTTATTTTTCCGTAAACAGAACAATATACTACTTTATTGCTTTTTCCAACATCCTTGGGGTTCTCTCTGTCTCTGTCTCTCTTATTTCACTGTCTGTCTCTAATATCTCTGTCTCTATGTGTGCGTGTGCGTGTGCGTGTGCGTGTGCGTGTGTGTGTGTGTGTGTGTGTTTGCCTGCCTGCCTGCCTGCCTGTCTCTCATTCTCTCTGTATTACCCCCCAGGTAAATCCACCCTGTTTTCCCATTTTCTCACTAATAATACACGTGCCCCATAATACCCACTCTACAGCTCCTTTCCCAGCATCTCACGGTCATGATTTCTGCTGTTATTTCAGGCTATACTCTCACATCTAAAGATCCAGATCTGTGATCCACAAATGGGAGAGGTTATGTGACGTTTATCTTTATGGTTATAGATTCCCTCACCCAGGATAATATGTTTTAGTTCCATCAACTCATGATTTCACTTCTTTACAACCAAATGAAATTACATTGTGTATTCATACCCACATTTTCCTATCCATTCGGCAGTTGAAGGACACTTTATTTACTTCTACATTCTAGCTCTTGTGAACAGAGTGGCAATGAGTGTGGCTGAGCAAGTAGTTACGGAGTAGGATGTTGAGTCCTTGAGGAATATGCCAAGAAATTGTATAGCCAGGTCCTATAGTAAATCTGCTTTTAGTTCTTTGAAAATATTCCACACTAATTTAAAGACAGATGCAGCAGGTTTCAGTCTCTTTAACTGTGAATCTTCTCTCACTCTTTGTCACATCCATGCTGGCATTTGTCACCAAGTATTTTCTTCACCTTAGCTATTCATCTTACTCCATCGTTCTAAACAAACAGCTGTGAAGGTTCTGTCCAAAGCAAGTAATCACCCTACCATTGCTAATTTTAGCATAATATTATTTAGAATACCAAGAAAGGGAGTTAAAAACAAAAGAAAAATAGGGCAATATGAGAAAAAAAATGTTTAATTTTATACCCAATTTAACAATATTTATCCTTTCAATTCAATTTACCCTCAACTGTGAAAGGGAAAGGAACTGTAACTGCTTATGTAATATATTTTAGAAAATGATCCATAATTAAAGAAATAACTCTTCTTCAATTAAAGTTCCAATAAAATTGATCATATAGAATTTCATAACAAAATTGTGAAACAAGAGTAAATCCTTTTGTGAAAGTTGTTTAAAATCAAAAGTAGAATCCTGGCTAGTATGGTATCACATTATATAACCATAAAACAATAAATTATTATAAATAGAACAGAACAATTATTTTGAAAGGTACTAACAATGAGGTAATATTCTATATATGTTTATGAATATATTATAAATGATTTAAATGAATAAGTCTATACAAAAGTGTTATACTGATAATTTATTGTTCAAATTACCTATACTCATTTTTTCCTTTCTGAGATTCTTAATAGCAGTAAATGTCAGGGAGTTTGATAAAATAGCTTGTCATATATGCCATGATAAATGATAATTCATACTAGTTTTTGTGGCAGATATTAATGTTTAGGAACTGAGAAATATATATTATAGAGTGAATTTGGCATTGTACAAAGGTACAGGTACTTATCTGAAGACAAGAGAGTTTGTTAAGATCAAATGAAGCCAGATCTAACTCAAATGGAGATTTGATCTTCAAAATAAATTCATCGTAAGTTTGTTAAAACTTTTATCAGAGCAAGAGAGAGAGGCAGATAGACAGAGACAAAGACAGAGATGGGGGGATGTTTAACTTGTCATCAAAATCTCATAGCAATATGTATAAATAACGCATACACACCCTAGAGAATCTATATTAAGTGAATCATGTTTGGTATTTTGAAGGAGCTGAGATGTTTTGTATTGATCTTGTAAAACTTTGTACCAAGAACACCAAGTAGTTGTATTTAGTGAGCTTTCATTTTCCGTTTCTAACCTTGAGTTAAAAAGGCAAGTTTTCTCTTTTTTTTTCTCAAGAAGAGACAATAAAGGAAGTAAAGTCAAAGATTATATGGCATCCACCTTGTCTCATGTATGTAACACTTGTACCTTCCAAATAATTCAGTTATGGGATAGTCTATATGGTCCAGAGAATGACTGTATTATGGTCATGTTTTTCATTTTGAATGACTGAGCTTATTAGGTATATAGTAAAGCTAAAGCAAAAGAATAAAGGACAGGTAGACAGACAGACAGATAGTAACATATTAACAAACCAGGTATTCAAAACATCCCAAAAGAATCCACCAGGAATGCCACCTGAAGGCAGCAGGTTCGAGTTCCTAGGAGTTTCAGGCTGAGCGGAGGGTTCTCTTGATTAAGGCATCCAAGTAAAGGACACAGAGCAGCAGACCTTGTGTTATCCAAACATGTGCTCCTTGTGTTCAGCAAAACCTAATACCAACAACAGCAACAACAACAATAATAATCTCACTATCAGTGAAAATGTTTATGATAACTCACTTTTACGGATATATTTGAAAACTTCAAAATCATTTAACATTTTGTGATGGTTAATATTTGTAACAAACTTGAATACATCTTGAATTAACTAAAAAACAACTGGCTGGGTAAAGCAGTGAGGGATTTTTTTATTATTTTTTTAAATAAATCATTAAAAATGAAAAAAAATCCACTTTTAATCCAGATCTTTTGAGGTGGGAAGATCCACCTTTCATCTGGACCATTCTTTCTGGTGACAGTTTATATGCAGACATGGAAGAAAAAAGCTTTTGTTCTTTAGCTGCTTGCTCTTGCTCTTGCTGACAGATCCATCGCTTCACTGGCATTGGTGCCTACTTCTTTGGGATTTTGCATGTACTGATGACCAGCTGAGACATCTAGCCTTATGGGCTGAACAACTACTAGACTCTTGAACTTCCCATTGGTATAAAAACATTGTTGGACTAGCAAGACCACAGGCTACAAGCCACTCTAATAAATCTCATCAATTAGAGAAAGTAAATTGAAAGATCCAGCTTCGTGTTCTTGCAGTGGAGATAGGCAAAGTGATGCATATATTAGTAATGAAAACATATGTCAACCTAGAGTCACGTGCCAGGAGAACATGTGGCAATAAGATATCCAAGGGTTCAGAACATCATCTGAAACCTCTGAAGATGACCACCAATGTGATTACTGAGAGAGGGCCCTCTTCTGTAACTGAGCATTGACATCCTGAAAGAATAAGTCAATAAAGAGTATGGGACTGCACATGTATAATGTGGTTATACATGAGATTAGACAGATGGGGAAAAGGACGTGGGGTGGAGGTTTATGTGAGACCAGTACTGAGACATGTAGAGGACACACCTCCATCAACCCTAAAAACCTGAAGAGGGAGAGGACCAAGTTGGGATTAGAGACAACAGGAGCTCAGATGCCTCCCCTCCTGACTCTGCTTCAGCTATTCTCATCAAAGATGCAGGGGTCATTCTGAACATTTTGCAGATTGATATTTGCTTAATTCTAAAGACCATGACTATGACTGGATATGTGATCTCCTCATACTTTTTACTCTCAATTAATAGTTCCCCTAAATTTGGAATAATGAAGGACAGTCCCTATAAAAACCTCCAACAGAAAAAGACAAACATATTTCATCTAAACAACCAAACCCACACGCATTCTACCGATGTATGATTGGAACAGCAGAATAAAAGTGGTAAGATTTTATCATTTATAGTTATAAAATTCACATATTATATCAAAAATGAAATGCGCTAAAAATGTAAAAATTTCCCAGGAGATGAAATAAGATTTAGAGGAATATGAAACAATATCATTTTACAAAGCTAGTTTAAACAGATTTTTGCTTCCTTAAATTTCAATTGCTATTTTTTCATCAGTGTTGTGAGTTGAACCTCATGCATGCTAGTCAACTACTCTGTCAGGGAGCGACATCCCAGTCCTGCTTCACTTACTTTGATGCTATAAGAAATTCTGTTCCCTTGGTGTGCAACCCTGTCTTCAATAGCACTAGGGCAGAGCTTAGGACAGACAGGGCAGAGCAATATAAACTTTGCCCAAATTTATAAAATAATATTAAAATGAGTATACTCTACCTTCTGAAAGAAAGAGATCAATGCTAGTATCAGAGGCACTACTTTTCTAAATAAGTTACTTTTTTATCTTTCAATAAATGTTTTCTAACAGTTTATACTATTTCTTTAAGTGCCAAGACACTAAAAGTATGGTTTTCTTTTTCAATACTAGACAGAATTAAAAAAAAAATGTGAGTGCTTGGGAATATTTATTTTCATGGTTTAAAAGGCTTTTAGGACATGTTTACATGATTTTAGTTCATTCTTTAGAATGTTTTTAGGTTTGCAAAACTATTTTTTTTGCAGAACTGTTTATAAGTAGTTCATGTTTTATTTATCTGCCTGATAATAAAACTTCAGGTCTTTTATATTTTAATTAATAATAAAATGATTGATAAAAGCAACTATGCTGTCATCATTTTGCAGCTAGAAAAAATTCACTGGTTTCTTATATGTCACCAATTCTGTACTTTGGTAGAAACATTCTTTTAAATCAGTATTGACTAACATTGTACCAGTTAATTTATTATGCTTGAAGGGTTCTGGTTTCTATGTTTAATTTGAGATGTTTTATGAAACAATGTTTTGGTATTCCCTCAACGAAAATATCTCTTAAATATGGATAAGCTTTAAGCACTTCCAAAAAAATGTTGGATGGATATATAAATCAATTAGTATTTCTGTAAAATACCATTATAAACTATTGGTGTCACTGATGAAATTAACTAGGAACCCAATAGTGATCCAGAACTTGCCGCACTTTTACCTTACAGCAATGTTGTTTCATTGGACCTATGATCTTTATGTCATAGCCAAGAATGGGGTCCAAATGCTCAAACAAGAATGGAGTCTAATCTCTCTTTCTCTCTCTCCTTTCTCTCCCCCATGTGCATGCCTAGGCAAACACACATAAAGGACATTGCTAAGAAAGATATGACAATATACTCTTCCAGGCACTAACCTGATGTCTAATATCATGCCATATTATTAAAGATTGTGATGTACATCATGTCTACTTTGACCAGCCATCATCTCTATTTTTTTCACTTATTTATCTTATGAACTGTGATTTCATTGTTTATGTAAAAAATACTACATAATCAGGATTTTTGGATTCTAGTCTATTTACAGATCCAAGATTATACAGTACATTTATGAAGACAATTTGCTTGCAAAGTAGCTTTTAAAAGGTCTTCATTTTAACTGAACTTTAAAATTTATAAACGAAAACAGAAGAACCAGAGGGCTAAAGTGAGAAAAGAAATCAGAGAGACAAAAAAAAATCTAATTCATGAGAATTTTAATGTTTCCCTTAAGCATTGTTGATAATGTTTTGGATTTAAAGCTCTTCAGATTGATAATCACCTGAGTAACCCAAAGTTCAGAAAATTAGTGCAGGATAAACTAGTGTTTTTCTTAGCTTTGTCCTGTCCTCTTAAATTTATGTTATCTCCTTGGAATTTTACAACCTGATTTTAAATCATAGAAGTCGATACCAACTTTCTCTACAAGAGTGCTTCCTTTATCCTTTAACCAGGCTCCTGAGAGTTTCCACAAATCATCTGTAAACTAACCAAACACACAACAAAGAAATGGACACCAGAATTGAAATTCAAGAGAAACATTGATTCACTGGTGTGAATATCCTGATTGCTTCAGCAGTTAAAATTTTCAGGCACAGACAACTAAGTGCTCAGGACAGCAATGTTTAGGAATAATTTAAAGGGCAATTTTTAAGATTATAAAATTATTGTACTTGATAACAAAATAAAAATACATATTAATACATGGATATTTTAGTGTACAGTTTAATAGCTGGCTACCACAGCTAAAGAGAAAGTTTCTGTTACAATAGTGAAGCCATTAGTTACCATCTATCACAATCATGAAATGGGCAGTATGAGAGAAATTTGGAAGAAAAGGAGAGCACAAAAATGATACAATGCATATGTGATGTGCATTTCCTGTGTAGAATATTGAGAAAACTCATTAGAGATGTTGCTGGAGAGTGAATGGATGATATTGTTTTTAAGTAGTGACAGACATAAATTATAAGATGCATAAAATTTATGCAGAATTATATGAAGTGAAATTTATAGTGGAATTTGTCATAAAATCCTTCTTTTATTGACTCTTCCATGAAAAACATAGTAAGTTGGCATATAGAGTCATTAAATTAATATCATTATGTAATAGAATTAACATTCTTTAAAATGTTAAGCATATTTTTACCACAACTTTGAATTCTGGACCTACTAGGATTCTAATTCAGAATTCGGCAAACCAGTATTTGTAAATGACTACCTTAAAAAAAAAAGATGCATTTCATTACAGTGTAGTTGTATCTGTATCTACTTCTTTCTGGCTTCGTTTGAGCCACAATAGAAAAGTTTAATATTTTCACACAAATTTGCATGAATGACAAAGACATACATAGCTTGATTGGATCTAGGGTCTGGATAAAGCTATTCGAAACTCACAAAAGAAGAAAAATAGCACATTGTCATATATAATCTCCTTACAAGGCACGTGTTAACAGAACAATGCCGAAGATTAAAGTGATTTGAGAGTGTGGCCATGGGTGCAGCTCGTTTTCAGAATATCCATGTAGTGTATCAAAATCCTGGATTGAGTTCCTAGTGCCACAGGAAAAAGAAAATAAAAGAAAAAGAACTATCTGTATAATGTGACCCGTCAACATCACTAAAAGGGAAGATTGTGTCAAACCTGTAATATAGTAAAGGAAGGCTTGTTAAGGCACTGAAGTCATAGAGCATGGCAGTAAGAAATACGGAGGGGGGGTTAGTTCTTTAAAAAGAGCATTTCCTTGAGAATTACATATAATATGCTTTATTATTTCCATTCTCCTTTCAATTCTTCTCAGATCCTCCCTTCCTTTCCCACAGAACTTGGCACTGTTCTCCCCAAAAAACCAGTTTGTGCTGCTGATATACTCCTGCCTGTGTGGCATCCCACTAGAGTCTGGTTGACTTACCAGGGGCTACATAAACTTTTAGAGAAAATAGGGCATGCTCACACCAACCACTGTCACTAGCTCCTTAGCTAGGAGTGGAAATTGGTGTGTGACTGCTCTCTCCATGTTGGGATTTGGTCTGGCTTGGGTTTCCATGGTTCTTGTGCATGCTATCACATGAACTGTTGTTAGTTCATATGTTCAGCATCCCTTCTGTATCCAGAAGACACTGTTTCCCTGTAGTCATTTAGTGATCCTAGCTCTTATGCGTATTCCACACTCTATTATGTATGGTCCATGCCTATTTTGTAGTAGAGGTTTCAGTATAAATATATGTTCCTGGTAGGGAAAACCATTTGGCATTTCCTTACTTTCTTCACCTAAGTTAATTGTGAATCTCTGCATCAAGCATTATCTCTGCAAGCAGAAGTTTCTCTGATAATGCTTAATCAATGGGTTTAATGATAATGCAATAGGAGTTGGTTTAATACTAAAACCATTTATCAGCATACTAGCAGTAGGTTTCACCCCAGTTTCCATTCCCTGTGCAGCCTTAGGTCCTTGGTCTGATAATGGTGCCAGGCATGGGTTTCATCTTATGGAGTGGGCCTCAGGTCCCAACAGAATGTGGTTGGTTTGTCTTACATTTGTAGCAGTATTGTATCAACGGCTGTGTCTTTCCCACCCAGTCCTTATTGTAGATGACTGCAGCCATGGATGACTAATATCAACGATTACATTTCTCCTTCAGTAGTGGGCACAGAACCTTTACAGAACTATGAAAACTAGTAAGGAGAGATGAAGCTTAAAAGTGAGTACCAGCTTGAGTTCTCCATGATCTCCATGAAGGCACTCGAGCATGGGTGCCTTCAACAATAGGATCTTACTCTTAAGTGCTTGAGTGTAAACTAAATAATTGACAATAGCCTATCTGTAATGTCTGAGAGTCTTCGGAAACTCACTGACCAACAACTCCAAAAGACATTACCCATTCCTTGGACTGGGCTTTTGACTTGTTAGCCTGTGGTTGCTGGTAGGAGCATTGTTACTTTATTTTAAGGGAATTTCATTTTAACGTCTTTTATATATTCATACAGATTTATTTTAGGAAGCTTCTACAGAAGTAAATTTTCATTTGACACTTTATAAGTCTGTATTATTATTTATTCTTGCTAAATATTTTCCCTATTTTACACTGATCTCTGCTCCCCAGCCGCAGTATAATCGTTCCTAAACCATGGTTCATCTTTTCTCCTTTGTACCAGTACACTCTCTTCTCCCTTAAAAGTCCCTCCCCTATAGATAAATTGCTAAATTGTCTTATTAATAAAAAAAAAAAACAGAGCCAGATATCAGGGTTGAAACCTGAAAGATCAGAGGAATAGGAAAAGCCTTAAGGCAACCCCACTTTACCAACCCTCAGCTTTCAAAGAGAGACTTATTTCTTTTATACCCACACCTATATGCCTTTCTATTCTTCTATTTCATTTGCTCTCTCTGTCCAGCTATATCACTTTCTCTTCATGCCCAACTCTGTCACTTCCTGTCTGTCTGTACAGACATCCAAACCTTTATGGTTAACTAGTGTTGGAATTTGAGGTTATGTGCCATTATGCCTGGCTCTGTTACCAGTGTGGCCTTGAACTCACAAAGATCCAGAGAGATCCCTGCCTCCCGAATGATAGGATTAAAGGCATGTGCTACCATTGCCTGACTTTTATGTTTAGTATAGTTGCTGGCTTTTTCCTCTGATCCTCAGATAAATTTTACTGGATTCTACAAATAAAATATCATCACATCCCCCATAGGTCCTTACCAATTTTTTGACCTCTGGGTGTTCCAAGTGAAACATTTATATCAAAAGTTTCAAAGATCACAACCACAAATGAGAGAAAAAATGCTTTGTTTGTCTTTCTAGACCTTGATTACCTCACTCAAGAAGACTTTTTTTGCCTCCATTCTTGACCTGAAAATTTCATTTATTCTTTAAAAATTGAGCAATCTCTCTCTCTCTCTCTCTCTCTCTCTCTCTCTCTCTCTCTCTCTCTCTCTCTCTCTCTCTCTCTCTCTCCTTTCTCCCTTCCTCCCTCCCTCATTCCCTCTCCCCTCCCCTATAGTAAAAGCAGCAATGACCATGGATGACCATGGATGACCAGTGTCTCCACAGTAGCACATGGATTCATTTGGATACATTTCCAAGAGCAATATAGCTGAAACCTGTGATATGTCTATTAGCATTTTAGATTTTGTTGTGAGACCTTTGATCCATTCCAAGTTGATTTTTTTTTTGTTGTTGTTGTTTGGAATAATAGACATTTTGTCTCACTTCATTTTCCTTTTTGTGGATATGCAGTGTTTGCAGCATGCTTGTTTAAGATAGTGTCTCCTCTCCTGTGTGTAATCCTGACATCTTGTCAACTATCACATGGCTATAACTTTAAGTGCAGATGCTATCATGTGTAATTGATTGATATGTCTTGTTTTGTTGTTGTTTTCTTCTGTTTATTTCAGCTCCATGCTTCTTTTATTTCTATAGCACCACAATATAGCATCAAATCTGGTGCAGTAATCCCTCTTCTTACTTTATTTTGGGCAGTTGGGGGAAGGGTATGTCAATCTTTTTACCTTTACAACGAACCAACTCTTGCTTTCATTGATTCATTGTAATATTTTATTATTTATTTCATTAATTCCTTCTTTTATTTCTATTGTTTCTTCACATCTATTGGATTTTTGGTTGGTTGGTTCTTATTTTGACAAATTCTAGAGTTCCATCATTAAGTAATGTATTTGTGCTTTTTCATATTATCTATTTTAGATGCTTAGAGTTATGAATATCATTACCAGGACTGTTTTTATTGTGTTCCAGATGTTTTCCTGTATTGGATTTTCATTTAATTATAGGATTTTTTCTCTTA
Source organism: Peromyscus leucopus (assembly GCF_004664715.2). Lineage (NCBI taxonomy): Eukaryota > Metazoa > Chordata > Mammalia > Rodentia > Cricetidae > Peromyscus > Peromyscus leucopus. The sequence goes on along the minus strand of NC_051077.1, from coordinate 22,723,726 downwards.
TAATTCTATCTTTGACCAACTTATCACTAATTAGCCTAATCTCTATGAGTTCATGTGATTACTAGAGATTTATTTTATGTTGATTTTAACTTTTTTTTTTTAACTTCAGCCATGTAGGATACTTGTTATTTCAAATTTTTGTTGGGATTTCCTTTCTACTACAATATGAAGTCTATTTCAGAGAAATTTCTGTGGATTTCTGAGCAATTTGTGTGTTTGAGTATAATATTCTGGAGATATATAAAAGATCCATTGGATTTACAATGTTGTTTAATGCTAATTTCTCCGTGCTAATTTGTTGTTAAAATGATCTCTTGATTGGAGAAAGTGGTATATTAAAATCAACTATTATTGAGTTGGGGGTTAATCTGTATCTTGAAATTCAGCAGTATGCCTTTTAAACAGATTTTAGCACATGTGTGTTTAGGATTGAAATGTCTTCTTTTTAAATTGTTTGCTTGATCAGATTGAAGTATCCTTATCTCTCCTGATTAATTTTAATTTGGAGTTTACTTTGTCATATATGAGGATACAGATGACTGCTTGGTTCCCAGATCCATTTTTTGGAATATTTTTCTTCATTCTTTCACTTTAACATGTGGCCTATTCTTGAAGATGAAATGAGTTTCTTGTAGACAATAGAAAGATGAATTTGTTTCTTAATCTAACTACTGTCTTTGATTGAGGGAGTCGAGGCAATTAATATATAAAATTACTATTAACACGTGTGAGTAGGTTGATTTTGTTATTTCTTTAATGTTGTCTTCTGAGTTATAGTTTGTGTTTCAGTAATGATAAATTCCTTTGTTGTCTTTTTATAGTCTCTTAGCCATTCTTATTCTTCTTTTCACTCACAAGTATTGCTCCTAGTATTCTCTGTAGCGCTGGTTTGTCCATGAGTTCTTTTAGGGGATTTATATCATGGAGAGCAATATATAGAATATATGTAACCAGACAATTCTCTCCCACCCACCAGTTCCCGAATAACCACTCAGAGGCTTAATATTACTTATGAATGTTTGGCTGGTAGCTCAGGCTTATTACTAACTAGCTCTTACACTTAAATTAACCAATAATTATTATTTATGTTTATCCACCTGGCTTGGTACCTTTTCTCAGTATGGCATTCTCATCTTGCTTCCTCTGCATCCGGTTAGTAACTTCAGACTCTCTTTCCTTCCTCTTTCCAGAATTCTCTCTGTGTCAGACTGTTGTCTAATCTCATTCTGCCCAGCTCTTGGTCAATCAACATTTTATTAACAATGAGAGCAATGCATATTTACAGTATACAAAGACTGTTCCACAGCAGATATATATCATATGTTATATATATGATGCTGGGAATCACCTATTTTGCATTTGGCAGCAGGTTTCTACCATACAGTTGGGAGCACAAAACCAAATTATCATATGGACAGCAGTGGGAGAGATCTTCAGGGATCTGTGTCAGGTTTTTGCTTGAGATAGGTCAGGTATTCAGGCTTGGGGACAGCTTCTGGATAATGTCAAGCCTCTGAGCCTGGAGACACTATCCAGGTAAGAAAAGAGTCCTGCTGGAATGGGAGTCCTCCATTTGTGCAGAGGTCAGAGAACTGTCCTGCCATGGTGGGCTGCAATCTTAACTGCATCTGTGGTCTGTTAGAACTTTGAGTGATTGCTTCAGTCTCTTCTGTTTTTGAAGTGCCTAGTAAGAAGTCAGCTGCTATTCTCATGGGTTTTCCATTATATGTGACTTGTTTTTTTTTTTTCTTGCTGTTTATCAGTACCTTCCCTGTGTTCTCTATACCTAATATATTAATGTGCTAATGCTATAGGGAGTTTCTTTTTGGTCAAGTCTATTTGTTATTCTATGGGCTTCTTGTACTTGCATGAGGTTGTCTTCCTTTAAATTGAGTGTTTTCTTCTGTGAATCTGTTGAAGATCTAGTATATGTCATTTATCTAGAATTCTCGTGATCCTTTTGTCTCTGTAATTCATAATTTTGTTCTTCTCAGCATGCCTCAAAGTTCCTGAATCTTCCCTTAGCATGTTTTACTGAAATTTTTCATCTTTTTTTATTTAGTAGTCTAGTTACTCTACCTTTTTGTAAATTCTGATAGTCTTTCTTCTGTTTGAGCCACTCTACTGATAAGGCTTTCCCTGATATCCTGTTTTTTTTTTTTTTTCTTTTTTTTTTTTTTTTTTTTTTTTTTTTTTTTTTTGTGTTTTTTTTTTTAATTTTTTTTTTTTTTTTATTTTTTTTTTTTTTTTTTTTTTTTTTTTTTTTTTTTTTTTTTTTTTTTTTTTTTTTTTTTTTTTTTTTTTTTTTTTTTTTTTTTTCTTTGCTCACTCTGATATGCAAATTTCTTTCTTATTTACTTTTTTTTTCTTTCTTTTTTTTTTAAGATTTATTTTGTTTATTATTGCATTTCTCTGCAATTTGCCTGTCCGAGAGATTTCTTAATGCTTCCATTGTTCGTCATTAAGACATCATCTACTTGAGCATCTTCACGACTTTTCTTAAGTATGCTTATCTCTTTACATAATTCAGTCTTCAAGTGCTGAATTGTCATTTACCCACACTTGAGCATTCTTGGGCTTCACTTGCATGTTTACTCAGAGCCTCTATGTTTGTTAATGTGTCACACTTCCTGCCTTTTCTGAACTCCTTGTGTTCTTTGCACATGTTTTTGATTGTTCTTTAAAAATATGTGTACTGAGTTCAATCAAGGTAATTCTCATTGGAGAAAATTTCTAATAGAGAACTGAATTTAGGGGGAGACATATTATTTTGAACTTTCTTATTGCTTGAGTTTTGTATGCTATGATCTGTGCATGTGAATTATTTGTCTGACACAAGATTCTAGATTGCCTTTGATGAACTGCAGTTAGGTTCTGTTGCTGATACTGCCCATGCTTGGCTGATTTAAGATCAAGAATTAAGAGTTGGTAGGTTAATTCTTCAGACACTCAGTATTGGTTTATTTATTTATTTTTATTGGAGAGACAGGGTGATTCCAACCAGTGTTAACCAGGAAAACATTCAAATGTGCCTTCCCGCTGGGTCAACACTGCTGTGCAAGCTGTGATACCCAAACCTGGTCTGAGTTGTGGGTATGGCCAAGCTGGTTAGGTTCTTAGGAACTCACTAACTAGCCTTGGTAGATGATTGAGTTGCAGAATCCAAATTAGGATTGCTGTTCAAGGATAGCATAACGACCTACTAAATGGAGAATTTACCAAGCTGGGCAGGTGCATGTGATGTGTAATTAAAGCTGGAACTTGAATTGTAGGGTTGGTGTTAAAATATAAAATTTTAAACCTAGTGTGTTCAATAAAACTTGGGTACAATTGTATGTGGTGGTATTCTAATTGTACTGAAATGTGATTTTAATTGTATGTTAATAAATAAAGTTGCCCAGGGGTCAGAGCTATTAGAGCCATAGACAGAGTGTGGCGGTGGTGGCGCACGTCTTTAATTCCGTAGATCTATGTGTGTTCAGGGATACAGCCAGCATTGGAGACATATGCCTTTAAGACCTGGGGGGCTGTACATACAAACAGTGACAAGGCAGTCACGTGTTTGGGTTTACAACCAATGAGAAGGCAGAACAAAAGACTATGAAAAGACAGACAGACAGGAAATAGGTCTCTTTCGGGAAGCTAGGAGCTTGCAGGAGGAAGGGTAAGATTTTAGTTCTGAGCTCTGACCTCTCGGCTTTCTCTTTTACATTGGTTCTGCGTTTCTTATTTAATAAGACAGGTGGTTACATCTACATCTGTACAATTGGTCTATTAAATATAAATAAGGAGAATGAGGCCAAATGTATCCTAATTGACACATCTATAGGTTTGATATCACCTAATAATGTCTTAAACAAGGCTGAGGACTTGGCATGGATGTCATGAGAAATACTTCAAAATTACTTTTTTGTTTTAGAAAATTGAGATTTCTTTTTCTTCTCATTGTATTTCTTTAGGGATATTCACATACAGTTTGACACACTGATCTTGGCATGGGGAGGAACACAGTCCAAATATATGCACATGATTTATGCAGACAGGACACCTCTTGTGGTATGCCATACTCTGTTTCTTTATTTGATTTGTCTTAGCCCATTTTTATGCAAGTGAGTAAATATATCCCTCCCATAAAAAAATTACTCTTTAGATTTTCAACCTTCCCCTATCCCAATAGTCTCCCCTATTTCCTGAGAGAGTTTTGCTCCTACCTCCCTGTAATTTGTACATATATAAAAAAATTACTCTTTGTGAGAAATTTTAATTTTATGCTTTATGTATGTAGTCTGGTCAAATTATAGATACAAATAGATTTGTATAACTAGAAGTCTGTTCCCAAACCTGTATCTGAGTCAGAACATTGGTATTATACTACTCAAATAGATATCCATAGACCGGCATCATGAGTGTGACTTGTGAGACTCTTACAATGCAAAACCTGGACTTCATCCTGAGGTGTGTCTAAAAAGAGCTTCAGAATATTTCTATGTGCACTGAAGATTTCTAAGCACGTTGATATGTCTCCCTAGTTATGTCTTCTGCTGTTTGGATTTCTTCAGTATGTTTATTGAACAAAGATGCTATAGTTATTATTGTTTATGGTAAACAAATACCCTAATATTTCTTTTGACCCAGAGTCTAGCCACTACTGGATTTTTTTTTATAGAAGATGTTGAGGATTGTCTTATGGGAGTATAAGCAAAATATCACAATTTTGAAATATCTGTTGTGATAAGAGGTAAGCCTAAGAATACTTCTTCCCCAAAGTATGTATTTAATTGAGGAAGAAAGTATATGAATTGCTAAAGATTCACAAATCAACGATTGTTCCAACTGATAGAAATAATTCCCTTGTCAGGACTGCACATGATAGTGTAAGATTGTTATTCAGCATTTGGGAGGTAGAGATGAGTTTGGGGCCACCAGTAATTCAAAGTGAGAATACATCTTTTAGAATATCCCTATCAAATACAGGTAATATTTAACCAGAAACCATAATAATTATGCATTCCAGAATTAGCCTTTTACCTAATGTTTGTTTATCTTGTCATATTTTATTTGTAATATGGGAACTCTACTAGTCTTGCCTCTCCATAGAAAAAAAGTATCATCAAGGGTATTTGTCTTATAGAATTGTCTTGGATTGTTATGGAGAATAAGAAATCTCAGGTTAGGCAGTTTCATAATCTGGGAGTGTTGATGGCATAGTTTTAACGGTTTTTAGTTTTTTTTTCTAGATAGAACCTCATGTAGTTTAAGTTAGACTCTCACTCACCTTGCAGCTGAAGATAACTTTCAACCATCTGATCATCTTGCCTCTCCTTGATACAGAGAGTTTTAAGCCATGAAAATGACATAATGATATACATTAAGTTCTAAATTCAAAACCAAAAAGCCAATGCATCAGCTGTAAGGAATATAAATTCTGTTTGCAGTGCACTTTTGGTTTCTTCAGGCCTTGAATGAATTGAAGAGGCACATAAATGCTTAATATTGATTTAAATGCTAATTGACAGTTACCCTCACTATTACACCCAAAGCAATGTAAGACTAAATACCTGAGAAACTTGTGTCCCAGTTACTGTCATCATAATGGTATTTGTACTTTTTAATTTATAACCATTATTTATTTTCACTAAGTACTTTTTAAATTCTATTTTTTTTAATCATTTCGATGAACTGTTTGAAAAATGCCCTCCATGGTCTCATGCATCTGAATACTTAGTCCCCTCTTGGTGTTGCTATTTGGAGACACTAGAAGATGCAATATTGCTGGAGGAGGTTCACCATTGAGGGCAGGATTGGAGATGAAAGTCCTACCACCGGCTATCTTTCTGCTTCATGCTATCAGCTTTTGGCTACTACCATCATGTCTACTGGTTACTCCTATGCTGTCCCCACCATTATGGACTCTAACCCTCTGCAGTTGTAAACCAAAATAAACCGTTCTATAATTTGTTTGATCATAGTGGTTTTTATCACAATAACAGAAGGAGAAAAATGACAAATACAAAGACGTATCTCTGAGCTTCCTCTTCTCATTCAGGAATTAAGTTTCAGTATACAGTCAGACACAGAGTAAACTGAAAACTTGGTCCTAACATTTTCAAATATTTTAAGATTTAATTTAGTAAGGCTACTTTAGTTTAATCGAACGAAAGAAGATCTTTGCTTATTTTTTTTAAGTAGTGAAAACTTAGATACATGAAAGAAGGTATTTCTGAGGAAAAATAATCTAAAACTCATTATTTCTTTCCCTACTTGAAATTAAAGATCCCATTGAAAGCACATCTATCTTATTGAGAAACTTGATTTTCTCATTTAAATGTGTTGCATTTAAAAAGTAAAAAATTAGAGTCTGGAAACTTACTTTTCTCAATTGCCAAGGTCCATGAAACTAACTTAATGAAAAGTTTTTATTATTCTTCTCTCATTGCACACCTAAAACATGAAGGTATTTTTTCATATACACACACATACCTAATATTCTTTCTCTATCTCTGTAGTCTTTGCTCCCCATGCAAATGCACACTCATCATTATTATTCCCATTATAGAATTTCCTAATTTGATTGATTAAAACTAGAAAGGCCCTGTACCTTTCCTGGCCTAAGTCATCTATCAACCCATCATCTCCATTTATGTAGTCTCTGGGTTGTCCATTTCATTGTATGTAACAAAAATTCTCACCAATGCTCTAAAGTTTCCTTGTGGCCAGCCTTGTCAGTGGACATGCTCCCCACACAATGAGGATCTTACTCTGCTTCCTAGCATAGTGCAAATGTGTAGAACTGAGTGTTCAAAGTGAACAGAGTTGACACCTGCAGTTAGGACAAGGGCAATGTCTTAGAAAGACTGAAGGGACATCTGCAGTAAAAATGAGTACAATGCCTTGAGTGGAAGTAAAATGAGAGGAAGAAATATCTCTGGTGCTACAAATCCTGTCCAAGAAAGAGAGGGGCTGCTAGTACCATTGTACACCTAATTGATATAAAATAGCAATATCTTACTTACATGAACCATTTATTTTGGGGGATATAGATAGTACTTTTTTCATCCATGGTCCTTACTCATACAAAAAATCATTCTGTAAGCATACCCATAGGTAAAATTTGACTTGAAACATTTGAAAGATGCAGGGTAAGACCATTTCTAAGAATCTTCTATAATTGAGAGCAATGAATAAAACTGTTCCCAATGCCAATACTCGGATACATGTTTGTCAGTAAGAACAGGGATAAAAAGTCAAAAAGAAACATATATAGATGGCCACAGTCAATGTATAACACCAAATAGGCAGGCATGACCATACAACCACTTCAATATGCAAAGACATTCCTAAAAGTCAAAGTCACCATGGGAAGTTCTCAGTAAGAATATTGGACTAGAAATGTATGTATTGATGACTTTCAATAAATACTATATCTATACTATTTCACACTCTAGTAAAATTATTAACTCAGAATTGGAGGACACTGCATTAACAATCCATACCACAATGTTTTGAAATAACAATTTAAGTAATTAGATCATTTGCTTGCTGAGAGAAATTAAATTTTAAATAATCTTGTTATTAAACAAATAATTTTTAGTTACCTGTTTTGCATGTTCTTAAGGGTCAAATAAGAAAGGGAATAGAAATAAATTAAGTTACTACTCAAAGCACAGAGATGAGGAATGCAAATTAAACCATGTGATATGGCTTGTTCCACTTAAACGGTACTTCAGAAATCTTCTCCTAAAAAGGAGGAGTTAAAAAAAAAAAAAACTAATGAGACACAGATAGTGAAAACACTAAGATTTCTGAAATCCAAATCCAAATCCAAATGAGCATAAAGAGCTCATCAAGTGTGTTTCACTTTGGATGTTTCTCAACGGTTCATTCAAAGTGTGTTTGTTAATCTTAAACCATGTGTCAATGTAACACAAACTGTCTTGAAAAGTCTGTATAAAGAAAAGGAAATACCCAGGTGGTGGTGGTGCATGCCCTTAATCCCAGCACTTCAGAAGCAGAGGCAAGTGGATTTCTGTAAGTTTGAGGCCAGCCTTGTCTACAGAACTAGTTCCAGGAGCTAGGACTGTTACACAAAGAAACTCTGGCTCAAAAAACAAAAACATACAAACAAAATAAATAAAAGGAAAAAGAAAGGAAAGGAAAATGCTGATTATCTTCAAGGCAACTGGCTCAGAGAATACAGCATTACAGACTACTCCAGTCAAGACCTGACCATAATCCTAAAATTTTCTTTGTGTCCTCATGAGATTACCAGCACCCTCCATCAGCAGGAAGTAGCCTAGAAAACAATACCCATACTCCTAAAAAATGGGTTTTGGATGTTTGTCTTTGTTTAGGTTGTTGGTTACAAATTGTTATTAGTCATACTCAATCTCTTTCCAAAAAAAGGGAGGGTATGATATAAAAATATAAGAGAAACTTTTACACTGCTCTAGATTTTAGTTTATTGATACAAATTTAAACTTAATTTTGTTATACATTATATATATTTCTACTCTCATTTAAGGTATTATGTTTATATAACTCATTTAAATTGTAATAGATACTTAAGTTATATAGATTAATAATTAGTCTTCTATGATAGTCAAACTATGTAAGTCAAACTTACAAAATTTTTAGGTATATAAAGATATATTTCAATTAGATAGGTAATCTTCAAACACTTTAAAGACCTACAGAATATGGCATTTAAAATGTTTTAAGAACTTTGACTTTCTGGACATAGAGACATGTCTGCTCCTGGCAACACCAATCTACTTCAGAGAAGATAATGGACATTTAGGAAACTCATTATGGAGTTTGCTTTCTTTGTAGCAAAAGTTAGCCACTGAGCAAAAAAGTGCCATTGCATCAACTGCTTGATAATGTGTTGTATAAACTGGACATGCAGGACCCATAGGAAGGTGACCACTGAACTTTGCAAGGCAAGATGGTCCTTCAGGTTCGTGCTTCACAGATAAAACTGCCAGACATTCTACAGGACACAGGAAGAAGCAACTGAGAGACTCTAGGCCTGTGGGCTGAAGATGGATGCCCTAATGTTGCAGAGGAACTCTGGATAACTGTCAAGGTAGCAAGCTGTCTTTGTCATTCTAGATTTTTTTGGAAGTTGCTTACAATGCTCTTCCTGTTTATTTAGATAATAGTATATCCATCTGAGGTCTTTGACATAGTTGAAGACTAGATAGTAATATGCCGGGGACCAGCCTTAGCAGTTTTGGTGGTCCGAAGGATGGAATACCTAGAAGGCGCAGTAATGACTCAGAGACAGTGCTCTTGTAAGCTGACAAGTCACTTCAGGCTTCTGCAATTGCTAAGTAGTTTCTTTGCAACAGTTTCTTTAGCTTCCCAAGCTTCTCTTAGCTTCTTTAGCTTCCCTAGCTTCTGCTTTTGGCCTGGTAACCTCCGTCTTTTATTATCATAAGCAAGGGGGAAAGAAAAGGGAAAATCATCCAATACAAAATATTCTCAGATTCCAAAGGTTATTCTTAGAAAATAACCAATATATTCTTCATCATTTTTTTACTAAACACAGGAACTATCCCAGACTTAACACCAAAGCAAACATAATCTATTTTTATTATTAATACTTATACAATCTTCTGAGCACTTGACCCAGAGTCTAGCAACATGCAATTTCACAAAAAAAAGAAAGAAAGAAAAAGTTAAAGAAGGTAAAAATAAGAACAGTGGTCAATGTACCAGACAGTCATTTCCTTCTCACACAGCTCATTCTGACCTCAAGACCCTGCAGTCACCTAAGTTCCTCCTCAGCCTCTGCAAACACCAAGTCCCATGACTGCTGGGCCACAATGACCTCAGACAAGAGATCTGCCCCTGCAGGTCAGTGACTTTGTTCTTCTTATCCCAACAGTTCCAAGGAAGACCTGGTCCAATTTTCAGAGCTTCCATGAAAGGAAGCTCACCTTTCTTTGTAGCTGTTTTTAATCTAGGAACCCAATAAAACTTACAGCAATCACTCCAGCCATTGACACATTTTCTCCACACTCCTTCAGGAGGAATTGAAATATCTAGATTAAAGTTGCCATCTCCCTTTCTTGGTGGAGGCCACTATTTTTCTCTTATTCTAGGTTCCCATACTTTTAGTTTGTCATCCCATCTGTATGTTACTCCATCCATAGTCTTCATCCAATACCTCTTAGGGTCTCAATTTTCTCTAATAAGACCAGTCTGTAAGGAATTCTAAATGTAAATTTCTTGATTAATGAAACATGAGGGAAGGATCAGTTTATTGTGGGTGGTGCTATCCAAAAGACAAATGGTTTGGGGCTGTATAGGAAAGCGAATAAGAAAGAGAAGCCAAGTGGAGCAAGCCAGTAAGCTGTATTGCATTATGGCTTCTGCTTTAGTTCCTGACTCCACGTACCTACCTTGAGTTCCTGCCTTAACTCCCCTTCATAAAGAGCCAAAGCAGTAAGAGAACATAAACGCTTTCCTCTTCAAATTACTTTTGATCATGGTGTTTATCACAGCAACAAAAATGTAACTAAGATATCAACACAACCTACCAAAAGGTGATTAACAGAATACTGGGTATTTTGGACCAGAGAAGAAAGTCATCATGCCATATCAAATGAAAACTCTCATTTGAAAGATGACAATTTCCAACCCATCATCATAACCAAACAGAATTATCCATCTCAATTGAAGAAGAAAGAATTTTTTTTTCTATGTCAAAAGAAGGCTAAATGAATTTTTGACCACAAAATGTCTTATGGAACAAATACAACAGGTACTACTGGGAAAAAATAAAAAAGAACAAGATGGTTGTCAGAAAACAAGAACAAAAACAAAACAACATAATGCCAAAAACTGTAAGATGACAGGAATTAATAAATATTTTTTGTTATAACTCAGAATAATAATGATGTCTATTCTTCTATAAAAAAGAAACAGACTATCAATTTGGATTGGAAACCAGATCATTTCTTTTCCTACCTCCAATGAAGCATACTTTGTTATCAAGGATAGGCACTATCTTAGTAATAAAAGTTGAGAAAAGACAGAATCCAAACAAGTGGAACTGCCTATTTCAATTGTCTATTGATGTGATAAAATGCTGACCCAAACTAATTTGGATAGGAAATGGTTAATTTTAGTGAGAAGTTACAGTCCATCATGAAGTGAAGCCAAGGCAGGAACCCAAAACGAGAACCAGGAGGCAGTAACTGAAACAGATACCATGGAAGAATACCATTTATTGGCTTGCTCCTGATGGTTTCCTCAGTCTGCCTTCTTATACTACCCAAAACCACTTTGCCTAAGGGCAGTACTTCCCACAGTAGACTAAACCCTCCAATATCAATCATTATTGGAGAAAGAAATGACCATAGACATATGCACAGACCAATATGATGAAGGTAATACCTGAATTGCACTGGCATCTTTTCAGATAATGGTAGTTTGTGTCCATTGGATAAAAACTAACCATCACAATGGTCAAACACCAAATAAGTGATGCTAAGATCTGACTTTAACCCAAATCTGGTAAAAAGAGACAAACACATGCTGAATAGGAGAACAATCCAAGAAGAACAAACTAATTCTAAATATTTATGTCCCAAACCTAGACTCACTCAATTTTATAAAATAGATGCTATTAAATATCAAGACATATATTAATGCCAACACAGTAATATTTCAACTTCAATACCTTGATCTCTCCTTAAGACAGATCAACCAGTCAAAAATGAGAAACAATGTAATTAAATGACATCAAAGATCAAATGGACCCAATATAAATCTATAGAATATTTCACTGAAATATTATAGACTAGATCACATATTAGGACACAAGGCAACTCCAAAAAAATTATAGGAAAATTGTAATAATCCTTCATATTTTATCTGACCACAATAAATATGAAACAAATCTATTGCAAAAGCAATTACAGAAAATATACAAATTCATGTTGAGTAAGGAAAACACTGTTGAATTATAAATGTGTCAGATAAGATATGAATAAATTTCTAGGATTAGATGGAAAGTCTATCATTAGAGAGAAATGTATATCTTTAAATGTCTACAGTAAAATGTTAGAGGGAACTCAGATAAAGAACATAATTATGCACCCTAAAGCACTGGAAAAACAAGAACAATATAAAAAAATCAATAGACAGGAAGACAGTTAAGTTCAGGGCAGAAATTAGTGACATAGAAATGACACAAATTAGTACAAAAAAAGAACAATGAAACAATGTCTTGGTTCTTTTTTTTCAAACCGTTAGCTTGAGTAACAAATGAACAAAGAAAAGACCCAAATTAAAATAACTAGAGATTAGAAGGGAGACATCCCAACATATACCAAAGAAATGCAAAAAATTGTGGAATATACCTTAAGAATTTATATTACACTAATGTAAAGTCTAAAAAAGGTTGAATTTTTAAACATATATAACCTATAAAGAGGCACAACGATATGCATAATTCAAAACAACTTATAACAATACAGGAGACTGAACTAGTAATTAAAATCTCCCATTTAAAAGTAAACTTTTGTCCATATTTATTACAAGCATAATTCTACCAGATATTCAAAGAACTAATACCAAACTTCTCAAATTATTGGCTTAAATGGAAAAGTAAGCCTCTAAACTCTCAGAACCAGCATTACTCAGATTCAAAACTAGATGAAGAAATAAAAATAATACAACTGATTTCCCTGACAAACATAGGCACATAAAAGTATTAAAAACAATATATAACATATATATGTATATAGTATTAGCATATGTAGTATTTGCAAGTAAAATTCCAGGACCCTTGAAAACATCATCTATCATGAGAAAGTTTGTGTCATTCCAGGCATACCTAATTCATCATAGGTAAATCAATAAATGTAATTCAGCACAAAATGGTTTCAAGAACAGAAATCATTATGAGGGGTGGTTTGAATAAAAATGGCCCCTTAAAGTCATATATTTGATTTCTTAGTCAACTAGGAAGAGGCACTATTTGAATGACAAGGAGGAAGTATGTTACAGGGGTGGACATTGAGGTTTCAAAAGCCCATGCCATGCCCAGCAACTTTCCATGCTGCCTGAAGATCAGGATGTAGAACTCTCAGCTACTTCTCCTGTCTTCCTGTGTCCCACCAAGCTCTCCTTCATGATGATAATGGGCTAAGTCTCTGAAACTGTTGGCAAGCTCCCCGTTAAATATTTTCTGTTATAAGATTTGCCTTGGCCATGGTGTCTCTTCACAAAAGAACAGTGGCTAAAACATATGGTAATCCCAATAGAGGCAGAAAAGTCCTTTAACAAAATCTACCCCTTCTTTTTTTGTGTGAAAGCCCTGGAGCATTTCTCAATAAATACTTTGTAAGAAAAACCTATAGACAACATCAAAGCAAATGGAGAAAAACTGCATTCCCACGGAGACCAGGAATGTCCACTCTCCATACTGTTATTTATATAGTGCTTTAAATCTTAGCTACAATGTAAAATAGTAGAAGGTATACAAAGAGAAAAGAGAAACCAAAGTACCTGTATTTTATATATGACGTGATTCTATAAATGAGAAATCCCAAAGACTCCTCCAGGAAGTTTCTAGAGATGATAAACACTCTCAGCAAGGCGGCAGGGTACAAAACCACATGTACAATTCGGGAGCTTTCCTTTATACCAATGACAAAATAGTGAGATTATAAATAAGGAACAAAATACCATTCACAGCAGTCTCAAAAATCATTCCTTAATTCAAGATGAACCACAGAGCCAAAGTAATAAAACATGGTAGTGACACAAAAATAGATAAGCAGATTAATGGAAAAGAACAGAAGATGCCTATGAACCACATTAGTGACTGACAAAGCACAATGACCCTACAGGAATGGTAGTGGCACACAGAAACTGGCCATAACCAATAGTTCTCTAATGGGACTTAAGATCTGCTGAACAAGGATACCATGCCTGGCACTGAATATCCAGCTAACTACTCAGTACTAGTAAAATCATGATTATTGGAGGAGAATCTACAATTACTAATTTATATATCCAATATAATCCATAACAATCTAAAAACATTTGTCCTTATACGTACAGACAAAAATAGTATTCACCCCTCATCAAGGAAGCTTCTCTTTGAAACAGATGGGAGCCAGGTACAGAAAACCACAGCTATCAAGATGCAGAGCTGTGCAGCCCACTGCCAATGGCTACATCTACCAAACACTCCCACTTTTTAAAACTAAGGGAATATTGGAGATAGAGGGTGAAAAGATTGTAAGAGCCAGAGCATCAGAACTGTGCTGTGAGTCTATGTCTTGTAGTGACATCAGAAGGTAACCTTGTGAAGTCTCAACAACAAGACTACCCTAATATTATCTGAACAAAGAGTGTCACAAGCTATTGCAGGCCACGATGCAAATACAGCTCATAGCAATTGGTAATTCAGATGTCAACTCACCAGAGGAATGATTCTCTGATGGAGGAGAATCCTGTCCAGGCAAGGCTTGTGAGACCACCAACTCTGGAAACTATTGCTCTTGTCTGTAATTTCACACGTGCAGAAAGCTGTGCTCTCTCCCCAATACCCGCACTAATTTCATGTGACATGTATATGTAATCTCATGATTGCATCTCAGTCTTATGGGCACATATATTTATAAATGGTCAGGAAGATATCTTCTCATTAAGCTATATAATTTTGATATATAAAAAAAAATATACTAGGAGCCAGGTGGTGGCGGCGGTGGCAGCGGCAGCAGCGGCAGTGGCAATGCATGCCTTTAATGCCAGCAAGAGGAGGGCAAAGGCAGGCAGATCTCTGTGAGTTCAAGGCCAGCCTGGCTACAGAGTGAGTTCCAGGAAAAGCATCACCACTACACAGAGAAACCCTGTTTTGAAAAAAAAAAACAAAAAGAAAGAAAGAAAGAAAGAAAGAAAGAAAGAAAGAAAGAAAGAAAGAAAGAAAGAAGAAGAAAGAAAGAAAAGAAAAAAGAAAGAAAGAAAGAAAGAAAGAAAGAAAGAAAGAAGGAAAGAAAGAAAGAAGGAAGGAAAATATACTAGGATATCCTTTATAACTAAATCTATTGTCACAGGAGGACTATAAGACACTTAAATCCAGTTATGTTCCTTTAAATCAAACCAACATAGAAAACAAACAAACAAACAAACAAACAAATTCTCCCCAGTCTAAGACACAATTAGCTCATTTTTACCTCAGAGCAAGTTCAAACTAGAATTAATGTTGCTGTAAATGGATCATAACTTAAAAACCTTATAGAAATGCACAAGGACAAAGTCACAGATAGCTAACCAAGGTTATTAACACAATGCAACCTAAAGAGATCATGCCAATTCTTCACTTTCCAAGTTTGGCTGATAAAGACATATTCCTCAGAGGCTTGTCTCACCAGGCACTGTGCCCCAGCATTGGTCACAGTCTTACACCAGGAACCTTAAAACCTTGTGTTGCCATGGTAAATGTCTCTGCCCCTTATTGTTTACTCAAGGAATGTGCTATGACCTTCAGAGGTACCTTTGTAATTTTTTTTATTATTGAGAAAAAGCCTCCTACAAAATATAGCTATAGAGAACAGAGGAGAACGAGAAAGAATTAGAAGTTAGAAGGAATTAGAAGTAGGGAGAATTAGAGCTGTAAAGAAGAATTAGAGTTGGAGAAGAATTAAAGAAAATAACCCTTAGATTGTGTCTGAATTTATTATAGATAAGAAAATTTTCTAAGCCCCCACTCCTGAAAAGCATCTCTGAGTTACCCTGGGAGTGGGACTAACAGGTCACTAAAAAGGAGGAGACCAGTGACCATGCCAAACTTGACGGGGAAAAACCCAGGAGGCCTTAAGGCAACATAATACTATGAACAACTGAGTAAAAGTGGCAGGGGAGGTATTCCTCCCCAGGAAGAGCACACCAATTGGTTGTTCAGTGGCAAATTGTCAGCTCTGAAAGCATATGTAAAAGTAATATTATATTGATTCAACAGGTTATAATTAAGAATATATGTGTATATACAAATACACATATGGGTGCCCTAACAATGTAAAAAGAGGACATAAGGGGACTGGAGAGATGGCTCAGTGGTTAAGAGCACTGGCTGTTCTTCCAGAGGTCCTGAGTTCAATTCCCAGCAACCACATGGTGGCTCACAACCATCTGTAATGAGATTGGTGCCCTCTTCTGACCTCCAGGGATATGTGCAGACAGAACACTGTATACATAATAAATAAATAAATCTTAAAAAAAAAAAAAAAAAAAAGAGCAGTAAAAAAAAAAAAGAGGACATAAATTTGAAGGGGAGAGGGAGAGGGAAGTGGTATGTGGGAGGACTTGGAGGGAGGAAAGTGATGGGAAGAGACACTCTAATTAAGTTATAATTTCAAAACTAAACAAAAAAAAATTGCAAGGTGGTGGTTGTGCACGTCTTTAATCGCAGCACTCGGGAGTCAGAGGCAGGTGGTTCTCTGTGAGTTCGAGGCCAGCCTGGGCAACAGAGCAAGTTCCAGGACAGATGCCAAAGCTATACACAGAAACACCGTCTTGAAAACAAACAGACAAACAAAAAAGATAGAACAGCATAAAAAAATCTAAAGGTACCTTATTTTGGACAAAGATGTCAAAAACACATTTTGGAAATTAGAACCTCTAAAATAGTGCTGTGACCTGGTACCACTGCCTAGATGCCTCCCAAACAGATCAAGCCAATCAACTGTCTCACCTATTCAGAAGGCCTAATCCAGTTGGGGGCCCCTCAACCTTTGGTTCATAGTTTATGTGTTTCCATTCGTTTGGCTATTTTCCCTGTGCTTTATCCAACCTTGGTTTCAACAATTCTCGCTCTTATAAAATTAGACTCCTGGCGCTCCACCCAGGGCCTAGCCGTGGATCTCTGCATCCAGATTCCTTAGTCCTTGGATGGGGTTTCTGGCACAACTATTAGGGTGTTTGGCCATCCCATCACCAGAGTAGGTCAGTCCCGGCTGTCTCTCGGCCATTGCCAGCAGGCTTTTGTGGGGGTATCTTTTGTGGATTTCTGTGGGCTCATTGCATGAGTTAGCTGTTTGAAACCTGGGACTTTTGCAGGGACGCTTGGCTCAATCTGGGAGGAAGGGACTGCCTGGACTGAAACTATCAGGTCGATCTCAGTCCTCAGGGGAGGCCTTGCTCTGGAGGAGGTGGGATTCGGGGGTGGGCTGGGGGAAGGGGAGGGGGACAGGAAGGGGAGAACAAGGGAATCTGTGGCTGTTATGTAGAACTGAATAGTATTGTAAAATAAAATAATAATAAAAAAATAAAAATAAAATAAAATAAATAGTGCTGTGAAAGCTGCATATCTACATTAGATAAATGAGACTCCAACCTTTTCTCGCAATGTACAAAAGTTAATTCCTCATGAATCAAAGCCTCAATGTTAGGCCTGGACTGCTGAAACTCTGGATGCTTAAAAGGGGGGTACACTTAAGCATATAGGCACAACTAAGGGCATTTTGAATAGGACTCCAGCTGGCTGGGAAATAAGGTCAACAATTGATCAAGTAAGATCTCATGGAATTAGAAAGTCTTTTCTGCAAATGAAACCATGACTGCAGTGAATAAACAGCACAGAGAAAGAGTTAAATTCTTCTTAGCTCTACATCTGGGTGAGAATTTGTGTCTAAAATATAGAAAAAGATTGATACACTATACATGAAGAAAGCAAACTGACCAATTAAAAGCAGTATAAGGAATGGAATGAAGCTCTCTAAAGAAATGCAAAGGCTAATAATTTCCTTAAAAATATTCAGTATCCTTAGCCATTGGAAAAAAATCAAATTGAATTAATTTAGAGAAATCCTCTTATTTCAGTCATATCTTCATTATAATTAAACATAAAAGGACTATAAATACTGATGAGGATGTAGAAATGGGGAAATTGTATCCACTGTTGGGGGAAATGTGAACTTGTGCAGCCTTTATTTAAACAATCTGGAGTTTCCTCAAAAAGATGAACATGGCACTATCATATGTCCAACCCATATTGCCCTTGGAAATGTACTCAAATTTTCCATATTCTACAACAGAAACATCTCCATCCTGTGTTCACTGCTCCTCTATTCATAATAGCTAGGAAATGAAACCAGCTTTGATGTTCATCAACTCAGGAGTGAAGAGTGAACATGTGATACTTACAAACAATGGAATTTTATTCAGCAGTGAAGAAGAATGTCTTATAAAATTTTTAGGAAGCCACTGATTTGAAAGAAAGTAAGAGGAAGTAGAAGGGAGGATTTGAAGGACTTGAAAGACAATGGAGGAATGATGTAATTATATTAAAATTTAAAAAAAAGATTGAAACTTAAAATCCTTTCAGAAAAAGCAGTAGATCTTGAAAGTATTCTAAATGAGAAAAACCTAAGGAAAGGAAGTAAAGTATATTCTTATATCCTGATACCAGTTACAAATTTTTAAAGTCATCTGCTTAACATAATTTGTTAATAAAAATGGATTCCTACACTATTGAAGTGTGCAATATGACATCTTTGACTATTTAATTACTTTCAAAGCTCTAATAGTATCATTGTTGATCCTTGAGGTACTATCATATAATATTTCTCCTTTATTTTAGAGAAATTATAAAACAAAAGTGGATAATGCTGTTTGTTTTAGTATCTAAGACTGGACACTAGTGTTCTCAGCTTTGGAACACAGGAATAGAAGAAAACAATTCAAATAAAATAGATACAAATAAAATATTAATGACAACTATTTTCTCATAGAGAGGCCTTTGGAGAAACAGTCACAAGAGAATATAAAATGTGTATTAAAATCTTTGTTCAGGGCAACATTTCCTAAATGCCATTTTTTAAGTAAAAAGAAAATGGATTTTACTGTTGATTCACACTGAAAAATATACCTTCTAACAGACTTAACAATTGCATAGTGTTGTTGGATTGTGTTCTCATTACATAACTCAATTAGGTTGCCATTTTCATAATATATGTACTTATTAGGACTCCAGTGGATATTATGTAAGAGGTTATGATTTGGTCCTAAGATGCATAAGTAGTGGTGCTGGCCTCAAAGTCATCCCTGATGATTTGTGTATAAACTCACCCCGTGATTTGTCAGTGGGCATACTGCACTTATAGAAATGACATTGGCTTCATAGAACTTAAAAATCAGAATAGCATAAAACTATGATTTTATTCGCATGAGTATATTGTAGAAAATTGCTCATCGCCCCTTATAGCTCTGTTTATATTTTTAGTGACTAGAGAGATTGCTGTTTCTCCCATAGTAAAAATTTAATCCAGATATAAAACATTTAATTCTGGAAGCAAATTTAGTGGAATAAGTAGAAAGGAAGTGAGCCAGGGATGGAAATTCAATAGCATCCCCATGGTGAGGGTAAAATTGAATTGACATGTTGTAAACAAAATTGCACAATGATTAAACCCACACTCCTAACATGTCTATTTCTATATTAGATCAGATGAAATGCCTGTTAACGGTTTCCCTCTAAATATACTTTTCTTTGTTCTTAAGATCTTTCATACAGCAATAATTTTTACAATACCTATAATATTTTCACAGCCCATCATTTAAACATACCAGCATGTTATGCTTTTCATTGTACTTATATTCATACATGTTCATTTTAATATGTCTAGTAATTCAAATAGAAGCAAATAATCTCATACATTTTATGGATCTAAACAAAATGATATATATCAAATACTTAAAAATGATGTAATTTAAATTTGACTACTCAGTTATTTACGACTTTGGAATTATGAGAAACATTTGGGTTCATTTCTTACATCAAAGTCTTTATCTAATATATAGCATTCCTTCCCCTCTCTCCCCTCAAAACCATTCCAGATAACTCTTCCTCTTCTCTTTCAAAGTCATGGCTGCTGTTTCATAATACTCTCTAAAAAATGTCTACACGATTTTACCAATACAGAATGTCATTGTTTTGTGTATGTCTGTGGGCCACACAAAATATATTCTGTGTATTATTAGACACTGCAGTGTTGGTACTTGGTATAAACGCTAGTCTGGAATCATTTCTTAGTGGACAATCTGTACTGTCAACCTAATTTGGACATGTTATGCGACAGGAATGACATAATTGATTTAAAGTGTTTCAGTGTTTTCAAACATGGATGTCTATAGGTATACTTAGAGAGAAGTGACTAGATGTATTTTTTACATATTCTTTAATGTTCATGTTATAATATGATGACATCATTTCCTCCTAATGCAGAAATAAAACTTCATTTCTAGCTAAACAATCTGAGTTGGGATAAGAGACAAACAGAGTGAAATTAGCTGTAGTCATTTTGTACAACAAAATCTTAATAGAATAAATATTTTCTTCAAATTTGGAAAATTATTTTAAAAATAAGGTCATGTCAAATCTGAGTTTGAATGTATTTGAAAATCTCACTTCATAAAGGTTTGTTTGCGAGTGTTGTGTGTGTTGAGTATTTCACATATGCATATATTTTTTATCATCTCCTTGCATACTTGCTTAGAGTTAGAAGAGTCTAAGGTAGGTTTAGGAAATGTCTATAATATAGTCTCATGCATAGTCAAATAAATAATACCAAATCCTAATATTCAGTGTTTAGGTGGCTTGTATGTAAAATATATGTTCACAAAACACAGATCTAAATCATTAAAGCTCACATCCACATACCTGAGGAAGCATGATGTTTGTCTTTTGTTCTCTGGGTTACTTAGAATGATTGTTTCCAGCTACATCTATTTGCCTGAAATTTTCATAATTATGTTTTTTTCTAAATAGCTCAATAATCAATAATATTTTCATTATCCATTCATCAGTTGATGACAATTAGGCTGTTTCTACAGCAAGTATCTCCGTAATAGATGTAGAATTCTTTGGGTGTATTCTCAAGAGCAGCTTAACTGTATTTTGTGGTAGATTTATTTTCAGCTTTTGACACACTTCCACAATAATTTTCATAGAAGCTGTAGCAATACCTGTAATGACTAGGTATTCCCCTTTCCCCACATAATCAACAGCACCTGCTGTCATTCATTTTATTAATTTTGTGCATTCTTTATTTTTATATTTTAAGGTTATAATTACTACATTTCCTCTTCTTTTTTCCTCACTCCACACCCTCCCATGTGTACCTCTTGTGGTGGTGTTTGTTTTACTCTTTTGGCTCTTTGTTTTTTGGGGGGGCCCACTACCTAGCTATCAAATAAATTCACACATGGAGTCTTATTCTTCCTTATAGGTGTCCAACATTATCTTGGTTTGTTTCTTGCCAGCTTTTCTTAATTTAAATTATCCTGTCTACTTTTTGCCTCTAGGATTTTACCTTTCCCTATTTTTGTATACCTTTTATTTTACTCCATTGCTGGTTGTGTAGCTGGGTGGCTGGCCCCTGATGTCCTCCTCCTTCTCTGGCTACTTCTTTTCTCTTAGATTTCTCCTTCTATATATTCTCTCTGCCTGCCAGCCCCACCTATCCTTTCTCTTGCCTTGCTGTTGGACATTCAGTACTTTATTTGACCATCAGGTGTTTTAGACAGGCAACGTATCACAGTATCACAGAGTTAAACCATTGCAACATAAACAAATTCACACACTTTAAAATAATATTTCCCCTAATCTTTGCTCTCTTTCAACTTCTTGGCATTTTTCATTAATTGTTGTAGTTGATGATGATGGTGTTGTGTTTGCATACATTATATATATATATATGGATATATGTATATACATATATTATATTATATATATATGACTTGATTACAAACATGGACTGAACAAGAATAACACCAAAAGACATGTTAACATGGATGGGGGAGTCATGGCCATTCTGATTGCTGGGAGGTGACATCTCAAAGTAGTTTTACTTCTCTTTTCCCTATTGGCTAAGGACATTTTAAATGTTTCCCAGATATTTGTGTTTCATCTCTTGAAAAAAAAAATTGCTTAGCTCTATTTCCTATTTTAAATTGGGTTATTTTTTTCTCGATATCCAGGTACCTAGTAAGGGACCATGGGGAAAAGGGGATCTTCCAAGGAAGGAGATATAAAACATAGTTCTATGAAATGATATAGTGGAAATTACAATACAAAGATTAAAGGATGTAAGAGAGGATGGTAGAAGATAGAATATGGAGAAGGATATCTAACACTAAAGATCTTTTAAAAACCCATGTTGAAACACACTAATCTAGAAGCTTCCAGGTGTGTGTGTGTGTGTGTGTGTGTGTGTGTGTGTGTGTAATGGGTTACATATTTTCAGTTATTGGCCAAAGGAATCCCATAGATTCCCCAAATTCTACAGGCTATTGCCAATTTTATGGTTATCCCCCATATCTTGTCAGTAAGACCCAATTGCTGAAGAAACCACATTATTATGGCATAGAATATGTAGAAATATAGCTTTATCCCCTACGAGGTAGCATTTATAGTGCTAGAAGATACTATATATACTGTCATAGGAAAAAATGAATCATCAGTCAAACAAGATATGAACACAAGTAGCTATAATAACTACCTGACTTCAAGATATAGATGCAAAGGTTGTAAGAATCATAGGGGAGTAACAATCTGTTTCTTTTTTATTTAAGTTCCACTTCATGTGATGTATTCCATATCTGATACTGTTAGTGAGGCCAAGAACTGGAGACTATATGTGCCATGAGCTCTATAGGAACACCTACTACTCTTATCTACTAAAGGAACATGGCAATAAAATGACTGCTAATGACATATTACTATACACATAGGTCACTCAGAACTCACCAGGGGGGCTTCTTCTTGCATTAGATGGCAATTAACACAATGTCCCCCATTTGGATAATGAGCAGAGAGTGAGATATTTTGGAGTCCTTAGCCCCAAATGGGATATCTTTAACATATTCCTCACCTCAAGGCTCAGGATTTTATGTGGAAATAAGTGACATGACAATTATAAGAGCCAGAGGTGGAGGACATTTTTAAGGAAATGGCATTTTCCAGACCAACATGACAGATGCACATCAGAATTCACAGAGACTGTGACCTGCACAGGCTAAAGGCAGACATGATCTCAGTATGAAGGGGGTAAACTAGGCACTTGTCTCATTACTGGACTAGAAGCTATTGCAAATAACAACTTCTATGAGGGAAAATAACTTTTCTTCATTGGAGGTAACACTGGATATATCAATCAGACTCTATCCACAAGACTAGTTCAAACTCTGATTTTCAATTGCTTCATTTCTTTCTTTTCTTTTTCTTTATTTTTTAAGAAAGAGAAAGAACATGAAGTTGTGTGAATATGGAAGTGAGAAAGATCTGGAAGGACCTGAAGGATGAAAAAGAATGCGATATAATATATTGTATTATATTCTCAAAATAAAAACAATTTTAAAACAATAAAATAAAACACATGTGTAATGATTTCAAAGTAGAAGTGGCATAAATTAGGTGGGAGAGAAATTTTAGAGAGAGATTTTTTTCATTAATTTTACAAAACTAAGCTTCCTAAGTTAAGCTCCATGAAGGTAGCTATTGTGTTTTGATTACTTAAATGCCCAAGCTCCTATAAAAGTGTGTTGTGCACAAAAATAATACATTTTTTTTGGATAAGTGGGTGCCTAATTTGTCCATGATCAACTTTGTTTTAAATCATAAATAATGGTTTTGGTTTTTTTTTTTTTTTTTTTTTTTTTTTTTTTTTTTTTTTTTGTGTGTGTGTGTGTGTGTGTGTGTGTGTGGTCTGATGTGGACATTTGAAAGTTCTACAGGAATCGTCCTCAGGCAATCTTATTTCCCTTCAATGTACTGTTATTATGTGCTGAATTAGTCTGAGGTCAGCATCTAATTGGACACATATAAACAAGCAAACAACCAAAACAACCTTCAGGAGAAGAATGCCTCAGCCATTATGCAATTCACAGAGCATCCCCACATTAGAGAAGCTGAACAAAAGGCAGTAAAGACTTAATTAATTAATTGTATAGGCTTTTTACTTAATAAACACACAGCAAATACTTCCTGTTTGCATTAGGAGAAATAGTGGACGTGCAGCTGTGTAAACCTGACTGCCATAATCTTTGTCATTTTGGATACAATCAAGTAAACAAGAAGATAAACATGTGAAAACAGCACAAGACAAGTAAACTGTGCCTGCTATAAGTGCTTTAACAAAAGAAATGTGGATAGGAAGGTGATGAGTTGAATCAGTCAGTACTCATGGTGATCAGAGGATGAAGTTTTGAGGAAATTTTATTTAATAATGAAGTCTGAAAATTACTTAGAGGAAATTTTTCCTTGGTATTTGGATGGATTATCTGTGCCAACAAGTTTATATATACCATTAGGAAAGAGATGTAGGGGCTTTTGTACCCGTGCTTAAGAGCCATGAGGAGAATTGAAAATGCTGCCATTGGATGGTTATTGCCTGGATATAAACCTGAAAGCAAGCGTTCTGTTCTACTATAAAACTATTTTGATACACTATCTTTGTACCCAGTTCAAGCAAATGTTAAAACAACAGCCTACTGTTTATAAAGAAAATTGAGATAACATACACAGCAGGATTTCATGTGTTCTGACTACAGTTATATTTTTGTTTGATTTATTTTGTTTTATGCATGTTTCCTAGGACAGTCCATTGGTCTTACAGTCTGACAGGAATGTAACAGTGAATGCAAGAAACCACATGGGGCAGCTCACTGGACAGCTGACAGTCGGTGAGTGTTTGGAGGTAAAGTCTGTTCATTCTGTCTTATTCCATTTTAGATTCTGCGGTCAAGTTGAAATACATGAAGCCATGTTCCTTCTCTAATTCATCACTCCTAAATTTCAAAAATGTCGTGATTTTCCCTGAAATATTTTCATAGTATATATCAAAATAGATTTAGAAAGCACATGAGGTAGCATGACATCATATGTCTGTGCATATGTTGGTATTTCCAGTTTCTGACAGAGCTTTTTGTTAAGATTACATACAAAGGATTTAATATATGAAAGACAAATTAAAGAAAAAAAAGTACCACTTCTGTTTGTTTGTTTCTTTTGTTTTCTGACAAAGCTTTGTTTTCTGAAATAGGGTGTCACATAGACTAGACTTGCCTCAAACTGGCTATGTAGGTGAGGATGACCTTGAGCTCTTGATCATCTGGACTACAACTCCCAGATGCTCTTTTTACACTCTAAGCAGTGCTTGGGATTCTACCAAAGGCTTCCTGCATGCTAGGCCAACACTCTACCAACTATGAAACATCCTCAGTCCTAAATGGTTTTACTTGTATTATCAAATAAATGTTAATTTATCTATTGACATTTTATCAAAATAGCATGTATAATTATTTCACTCAGTATTTATATGGAAAAAGATAAATCAAAACTCATTGTAACTGCAAATTATACATATTTGTTATGTATGTAATGCTAAATATTTTGATAGGATATACGGCTGTGATAAAATTACATGGTACTGCCATTGATTGATTCATGTTTATATTACTATTATCTGCATTTCTATATTTACCTACATCATCTATAATATGTGTGATGTACAAACAGTGGGAGAGGGTCAATTTTTAAGCTTGAGAAATAAATTATCCTATTTTAGTGAGGAATTAATGTTTTCAACATTCCTAATTGAATTTTAGAAATAAAATAATCACTTATAATAAGACATTTATAAATAGGAATGTTAGTTGTGTCTACCTCCTATGTATAAATATAAGATTTTTGATAAATTATAGGTTTTAATGAAGAAAAACAGTTAATTTTTCAGTAAATATCTACTAATTGTCATAACTACATATTTTGTGATAAATTAAAATGTTACTTTTGAAAGGGGGTTTAAAATAAATTGACTAAAATTTACAGGAATAAAATATTTCTATGCATGCATAAATGTGCCAGAATCCTCAAGCTCTCAAAGTTAACCTCAATGACAACTTGTGATTGTTTCAAAATAGTATAAGATGGCCTGAACATCCAGGCCTAAGCTGAGAATATTTTTCAAGTCAAAGTTTACTCATAGTTAAAAACACTTATTAGAACAGAATTTTCTATTCCATTCATTTCAACATAGCTGAAGTGGTTCTTAGTGCACCTGTCAACAGATAAATTAAAAACACACAGACCATATTGCAAAATCTACTGTCATATAATAGTTACATAATTCCTGCCTGTAGCATGAAGCAGCTGTTTGATTACAGGGTGGGTAGACAAATGCCATCTGTATGCAATTGCATGCTTTTATGCATGGAATATAAAGAATGAATTTTCTTGCATTTTAGCCATTCTTGCAAAATCTTTCAATGTAATATTAATATTATTCAAATGAGAGAAAAGAAAAAAAGAGAATGAAGGAAAAGTTGTTTAATTATAATGAACAATCAAATAGCCAGTTATTTCTGTGGTTAGAAATACATTTAAACTAAGAAAACTTAAACTACAAATTGGTAATTTAGTCACAGTGTTGTTGCCTCCCCTACTTTTTTTTTGTAACTGTCAATAAACAAAGAACAAAAGCACATTAACTATAGAGTGGGTAATAATATATTAAATGATCCTGTATATCCAGGTGTTGTGGGACAACCTTTTAATGCCAGCACCTGAATGATTGAGGTAGGCAAATATCTGTTAGCTTGAGACCACCCCTGTCTACATAGTGAATTCCAGAAAAGCCAGGACTACACAGTGAGAAATTGTCTTAACTACAAACATTATTAGAAGTCAAACTGTATCTAGATATCTACCATTTCAGTGGGTTTTAAGAATACAACTTATCTCTATTGGAGATCAAGGTTTTATTTTCTTTTCTAAAATAGTTATGACACTTGGAATAATGCTAGAAAAATGGGAGTGTATTTAAATGGGAAGATGTAGCTATATGTCAAATGTGTATGTTGGTGGTAGTGATTGTAATTATGATGACATTTGTTACAATGCATTGCTATTTTGTGAACAATTCCATGATGACTTTCCATCACATTTTCTTCCTGATGGTAGTTAAATGAGGTACATTATGACTGTTACCATGTGTCTATGTAGACATCACAGATAAACTACACACAATGTATTAAAATTTGAATCTTGGAAATATAATGTTCCTTTCTACAGATGTTAAAGATGAGTACATTCTCACAATATAGTCACTCAAGTTTCATTTTAAAAAACAAATTATGATGACATAGATATCCTTTTAAATCCTCTTTTCATCCTTTTCATCTTCCATTCAGTTTTTGTTTGTGAGCATGGCATTAATTGTAGTTCTTAGGAATTACACTGCTTATTAATTTAAAATATCTTACTTCTAATCAGCACATGGTTATGGACTAGAATTTCAGTTATTCTGTAAATAACCTAACTGTTATTACCTAACTATGTATCGATTTCTAATGAAAATGCACAGTACATTCCAGCAGACAGTGACTATTTTTTTCCAGATTTCTATTTCGATAATGTATTGGAAAAGCAAAGAAAGATGTCTCCCTAATTCATAGTTATTTGTTCCATTATGCCCTTCAAAATGCTGCTTAACGGCTATGAACAAACCAAATGCCTATCTACCTTGAGTCCTGTCTTACTTCTTCATTATAAGCCAATTTTCCTTTTTACTCTGCATAAAAAAGAGACCTGTAATTTAATCGAGAAATATGACATGTGTGGTTTGTTAATGCTAATATTAACTATTTTTCTGCCTTTGAACTGGAAGCCAAATTATTCCCCTTTCAATAAGTGCATAGAAAATACTATATACATATATTTGAATGTATGTGTGTATTCATATGTACATATACTTTAAGTTTACTCAATCTAAATATTTTTAGACATTGGGAAAAAAACCTAATTTGAATAATTTTTGTGTGAACTTATAAAGATCCATAGTTTATGTTAAAATAGGCTATTTAATATCAAAATTTGCCTACCAAAACTAAAATTCTAATTTTTCATGACCATTCTAGCTTTGAAAGAGATAACCATGAACCCAAGTTTCTTCTACCAGATTGCACTTCTTAGAATAAATCTGAAAGAAATGAATGAGATTGTTGTTGAGAAGGTTAAAGAAAGTACAACAGACCATGAGGTCAGACTCCTTGAAGAAAAAGCAAGATCTTTCATAAGCAAGTTTCAAAATCACTTCCAAGATCAACATTTCCTATTATTTGATCTATAATTATGTTTGTTTGTAAAACATTAATTTCTGTATAAGAAGAAAATGGTGTGTGGTTTGAAGTATGATGTGATCATATGTGTTGGGAGCCTGATGACATTGTTCATGATTTCCTTTCAAATAATATTGTAATCAGACATTTCCTGTCCCTTTGTCCCAACCCCCTGTTCCCAAGTAACTGACACAGAGGCTTAATATTACTTATAAATGCTTGGTTGATAACTCAGGCTTATTATTATCTAACTCTTACACTTAAATTAGCCCATAGTTATTATCTATGTTTAGCCACAAGCCTTAGTACCTTTTCGCAGTGCAACATTTTCATCTTGCTTCTCTGAATTTGCCAAATGCTCTGACTCTACCCCTCCTCTTTCCAGAATTCTTCTAGTCTGGCTCTCATGTTCAATCTCTTCCTGCCCAGCTATAGGCCAATCAGCTCTTTATTAGCAAATGAGAGTAATACATATTCATTGTGTAGAAAAGGATTGTTCCACAGCATTTCCCCTTTTTGTATAATTAAAAAGGAAGATTTTAACCTTGTTATAGTACAACTATATGCAAGAAAAATAGTTATTAAGTAAGAATTATAGTAACAATATCCAATCCATTTGCATTTGTCAAAATTAGAGAAAGTAACTATCTGTTTTATCTTGATGAGTCTAAAGTTTTGTATCTAATTTATTTTCTGTTATAACTAAGGAAAACTATAATTATAACTTTTTAGTCTTAAATTCCATCAAAGACTCAGAAGAGTGAAATATTACCTAATGTCAGGGACATCAGTTGGCCTAAGCAGTCACTCAATGTTCCTTTGTAACATTGGGGCATCCAACTGTGGCCTATAGGCTTAGCTATCATATCTGTCAGACTTTCCTGTGAAGCAGGGAATTTTGAAGGACTGTCCTACCTTGTCTTAGCAAAGTTTGGTATTCACCTTTCTTGCATCCTGCTGGTCCATTTTGGACGATAACAGTCAGCAATCAAGGCAAAGGCAGTTTCTTTGCCCGTATTACTAGCTTTTACCATAAAGAACACAAACTCTACATGGAGTTACTTCAATGCCCATCATCCTCCTGGAAGTAATCAGTGCTGCCAAAAGCAGATGTGTCTCACTGTTAAGAAAAGTCTAAGTTCTTAAAAGATTTTAAATACCATGTTCTGTACATCTTTGAAGTGTTTGAAATATGTGAAATATAACCCTGTATGACTTTGAAAACCTAACTAACATGACTATAAGTTTACTATTATAGATGACTATTAATCTGTATTTCTTAATTATATATTACATTTAAATGAGCTGTATAATATCCTAAATAAGAGTAGAAATATACATACAGAATAACAAAATTAATGTTAAATTTTTATCAATAAACCAAAATCTACACTAATATAAAGTATGTGAGATTAATATTTATTTTTTGGATTAAAGTAGATTCAATAATATACCCTTTTATCCTATCATTTCTATATCCCTCTTTTTTTCTTTTCAAAACAAGTTCCCTGAATCTAATCTCCTTTGTTTAGTTTTTTTCCTGATGGTTACCCATAAGAACTTGTAACCACCTCCCACCCCTAAAGATGACAAACATTCATAATTTATTTTTGGAAATGTCGGCACAGTTCTCTAGACTACATCCTGTTGATTGGGGGCACTAGTAATCTTTGGGGGACTCTGAGAAAATTTAGGATTATGGTCAAGCCCTGACTGGAGTATTCTGTGAGGCTGGATCATCTCAACCAGCAGCCTTGAAGCTGTTCTTGATGCAGAACTTAGAGGAAATTGCAACAGAGGCATTCTGAAACATTGGATCACCTGGGCAATCCATTCCCATTGGAGATTTTTTAGGGATATTCCTCCATCAAACCTTATTTTTCTTAACCCAGAATGAATCCAGAGGCTCTCATTTTCTGTGGAAATAAGAGCAGAACCTCTTTCCCAAAGTAACATATCTTTTGACTTAAAGTTTGAACTCAAAATGTTTTAAAAATATATAGGTTGGTTTATTCTAGCAGCTTTCATAAACAAAAGTCTCTAGCAGTTATCATTTATCATAAAGTCAAAAAAATTAAAGACAACACAGTAACATTCAGTATCCAGACTCTGTGTATTTTCCATTTTTATGTGGCTTGTTATATTTTTTTATTACTCTATTACTTTTTAAGGACTTTATTTTAGAACTGTATTTTCAATCTAAGATTGAATACATCTTTTTTCTTTGTCTCCCAAGCCTACACTTATTTTTTTAAACACTGTGACTCATTTAGAGGCTCTTTTTGTCTGAATATGTCATTACTGTGCATCTGTAACCTTTTCTGCCTACATGAGTAAAACAAAAACTATATAACTTTGATCAGGGCATGCTGCTGCTGGCTCTTCCCCATCGATTCCTTGAGTTTAATCTCATGGTGGAGGCAAGCATACTGCACCTCTGGAAGTTGTGTTTACCACCCCAACTTTGAGAAGTTTCTAGGTCTATGTTGCCACTGAGTAGCATGCCTGCCTGCTCATAAACAACATGTAAGTGTTTGGTAGCAGGGCTAAAAGAGCAGCCTGTTTTTGCTGCTAGCATTGAGACATGAATCAATCTCTCTCTCTCTCTCTCTCTCTCTCTCTCTCTCTCTCTCTCTCTCTCTCTCTCTCTCATATAGATATGAAATTTGTAACTGATGGTTCACAAAAGATATACAGATACATATATAGTTGTAACAATAATTAATGAAGAAAAGAATCCATGAATTTAAAAGAGCGAGAAGAGATTATAGAGATGAAAAGGAAGAGACAATTATAATTTCAAAAACAAAAGAAAAATTGAATGTCATATATTCTGAAACATCTTTAAGAGAATTATCCTTGATTTCTGTAATTCCATTCTTATCTTTAACATAATAGATTTAATTACATTTAGACTTACTTTAAAGACAGAGACTTTAATTTCAGCCATTTGGTTTCTGTCTAATAAATCTTATATAACTAAATGGAGGCATCAAATTTAATATTTCATTTTTATAGCATAAAATATTTCATATTATACTTACGCTATCAAAATATTTCCACAAAGCAGTCTCCATTTCTTTTCAAAGGCTATGATAGAGAAGTAACTGAAAAGAAATCAAAGTTAGCTTACTGTTTCAGGGAAGTTGAGAAACAGTGATTCTGAAGCAGCTGGTCATGTCTCACCTACATATAGGAAACAGCAATGAATGCATTTATATTAGTTCTCAGGTTGACCTGTCTGCTCTAGATAATCCAGGATCTCCTGCCTAGGGAATGGTGACAACTTAATAAATATAACCCTGGTCATTTCTCATAGATGTGACCAAAGGTCCATCACAGCGGATTCTTCCAAGTGGAAAATTAAAACTAACAATCACATAGCCAGAGGCTGAAGCTAATCTTATTTTTCACTTTCATCTGACTTTATCCAGTCTACACATGAAGGTTACAGATAGGAAAATAACTGAGAAGTTTAGCAAAGAAAAATCCTATTAGAATGTCATGGCAGTCAGCTCCTGCAGCAGAGTTGATTCTGGCTGATTCAGAGGACTAAAGATACATTGCTTTGTCTGTCCAGGCAGACTTAAGAGGGGACCAAACTCAGAAGACAGAAATAATAACTCACCAGGTATAGTGGTTCAAGATATTAGTTCTGGCTATTACAAATAATGCTGCTATGAACATAGCTGAGCATGTGTCCTTGTGGTATGATTTAGCATTCCTTGGGAATATGCCCAAGAGTGGTATAGCTGGGTCTTTGGGGAGATTGTTTCCCAAGTTTCTAAGAAAGTGCCATATTGATTTCCAAAGTGGCTATACAAGCTTGCATTTCCACCAACAGTGGAGGAGAGTTCCCCTAGCTCCACATCCTCTCCAGCATAAAGTGTCTTCAGTGTTTTTGATCTTAGCCATTCTGACAGGTGTAAGGTGATATCTCATAGTCATTTCGATTTGCATTTCTCAGATGATTAGGGATGTTGAGCAATTCTTTAAATGTCTTTCAGCCATTTGAACTTCCTCTGTTGAGAATTCTGTTTAGCTTTATAGCCCATTTCTTAATTGGAGTGTTGGCCATTTTGATGTCTAATTTCTTGAGTTCTTTATATATTCTGGATATCAGACCTCTGTCAGATGTGGGGTTGGTGAAGATATTTTCCCATTCTGTAGGCTGTCGCTTTGTCCTGTTGACCATGTCCTTTGCTCTACAAAAGCTTCCCAGTTTCAAGAGGTCCCATTGATTGTTTGTTTCTCTCAGTGTCGGTGATACTGGTGTTATATTTAGGATGTGATCTCCTGTGCCAATGCATTCAAGACTACTTCCTACTTTCTCTTCTATCAGGTTCAGAGTAACTGGATTTATGTTGAGGTCTTTGATCCACTTGGAATTAATCCATGGCTGATATGTAAAATTAAATAAATTATAAAATAAATTTTAAAAAAGATATAAGTTTATGAAAACTGTAAAATGTGTATAGATATGTAGATTTTTCACTAATCATATTACAAGTAAATTCATATGATTTGTACTATACATCAAGATGCTACATAGAGTAATTTCTAGTTTTAAAGGAGTTTAACAATTAATTATATTTAGTCAGCTAAATTCTCTTCATGTGACTCCTAGATGCTAGAGGAACATCTCTTGGCATCCATGCTCATAATGCACATGTACACCTCCAATAGCAGTTGCAGAAAATAAAATAGGAAGTTTGCCTGAAGGTTTTAGAATGTTCCTGGGAATGTAGTATTGTTATGTATATGTTAGTAATTGAAACTCTCAATAGGTCTACACATAAATAATTATGAACACTTGGCCAAACTTCTGGGCATTCCTGATGGAAAAAAAT
Source organism: Peromyscus leucopus (assembly GCF_004664715.2). Taxonomy (NCBI): domain Eukaryota; kingdom Metazoa; phylum Chordata; class Mammalia; order Rodentia; family Cricetidae; genus Peromyscus; species Peromyscus leucopus. The sequence continues at coordinate 22,690,739 of NC_051077.1, read as the reverse complement.
AACTCTATTTTGCTAGACTGTCTTTTGTCTACTTTCTACTACCTTTAAAGTAAAAACTTAATTTTTACCTTTAGTGTCAGAAATTGTTTGATGAACCTTCTGATAGTTTACATTCCTCAATATTTAGTAGCCCTAACAAAAAAATGACATCTTTTTCATGCATCATAGGTTCTTATTTTCATACATGCCTCATTTTTAAATTAAGAATGTAAAGGAAAGGTAACTAAGTCGGCATCCTAGATATTCTATTTTTCTTCAATTCTTGGCACTTAAAAAAGATTTTAATTGACATTTAATTCACAGAATAATTCAACGAGTCCAATTAACTTTTTGTGTGTTGCTACTGAACGTCAGCATGTTTTGTGCCTAGATGAATGAGAAAAATGTAGATGAGAGTTTTATAATAAATATTTAAATACCCATAAAGTGACATGTAATCTTGTGTTAAAGCAATTACCATGAACACCTGGGAATCATTTAATTGACTGCAGATGGTGTAGGACAGATACAAAGTAAAAGGTTACATATTACTCTCACATAGTAAATTTATGGTTTTTGTCATTGGCTTATTTTGCATATGACTTAGATATATTGTAATGGTCTTGGACAACTTAATAGGGATGAATATTTTCTGTGAAATAAGCTATGGAATCTGAAAAAATAGACCAAAAATGAAGAGAAATATATTCAGGTTTAATGTTACCTGTTAATTTTAAATGATTAATGAGTTGTTGATTTTGATCATTATTAATTGTTTAATTAACTCATTAATATTAGTTAAGTTGATATGAATTGGTTTAATATTAATTAATCATTCTGGAAAAGATGTAAGTGGAAACAGATGCCTATTATATTCAAGAGCAAGATGATAGGCTTAGAAATTAGGATGCTTATTTTAAGTGACTTGAGGAAAAGACATTGACATTCAAGTTTTGAAAAGTTTCAAAGAGAATCCTGAACCATTACATGAACACTCAGAAATTCTTATGTAATTTGAAACTTTATCTGTATTTTGGAAACCATTTTATTATTTTAAAAGAGAAAAAATAGGCTTCCCAAGTATCTGTTAAATTTTCACTTAAAAAGAAAATAAAAGCACAGAATCAGGGAATATTGTATATTATTTTCTGCCACAGTTGGACATACTCAATTTGGGAGACCACTTTTCAAGCCGTGCATCCGGTCTTCCAGGATCCCAAGGCACTTCTTTGAGATCTGTCACTTCAGGTCTACTAACCTATCTCTACTTAGGAGTGCTCAGCTTGGTAAGATTGTCCCAGAAGGCACTGACCTCTACTCCTCATGGGCATCAGTGAACAATCTAAGAAAATAGTCCATCATCAAATGTCAGCAGATGATCATTCTTTCCCTGATTAAAAAAAAAGCCTGAAATTACCCTCTTGTTAGATAGAACATAACCTTTAATGTATAGTCTGTGGTAATTTGCCATTCTCAAAGGAGTAAACTGATTATTTGGGAATAAGGGCAGATAGATCAAGTGATAAATGATGCTTCTTTAAGAACTCATCACATAAATTGCACATTACTCCAAATTACCAGTAACTATGGATCTTAGTGCTCTGACATATGTGTAAAAAGAAATAGCTAGGCTAAAGTAGAAATACTGAGGCACAGTATAGTGCTAGAAGACATGTCTAACAAGGACACAGTCCTAGGCTTGATCCTGGCAGCAACAACAACAACAACAAAAAAAACAGAATTAAAATTAATTTGAATAAATACAGTCTAACTAATTATTTCTAAATTGACAATGTTGAAGAAATCACTGGCTAGACAGAAAACCATTTTCTTAACTCTGTAACAATAGAATATGTTTTATTTAAAAGATAATTCTAACTCACTATCTTAAATTTTGAGAAGATTTGTACTGAAATCCATATTGAAGAATCACAAATCTTTATAAGGAAGAAAAAATAGAGAAAGAGAAGCAAGTTTCCTATTGTGAATCCTATATTAGATTTAATACTAGGCCTAGATAAACGGCAACTAGAATTGAAGAGTCTGAAGCTTATTCACTAGGCCTATCTTTGTTTTCAATAAATCTAAATTTGTGGACCTAGATTTTTAGGAGCATTTGTGTTTTATACATTATTCACTAATTTAATATACTTTTTTTTGCATTGTAGAATATTATTTTAAGATGTACTACATTGGTTTATGCTGTGGAACATAATGATGCAAAGATGTGTTGCATTTTCTTATGTTGCATTAGTTTAACTCTGTGAAGCTATGATTCTTTGTCTGTCTAAAACACCTGATGATCTAATAAAGAACTGAAAGGCCAATACCAAGAAAGGATAGTGGGACTGGCAGGCAGAGAGAACATATAGAAGGAGAAATCTGAGAATAAAAAAGAAGTAGCCAGAGAAGGATGATTTCTCCAGGGGCCAGCTATCCAGCTACATAACAAGTCACAAAGTAAGAAACAAAGAAAAGTGTACAGGAATTGAAAAGGAAATGCCCAGGGGCAAAGGGTACATGAGATAATTTAAGTTAAGGAAAACTGGCAAGAAACAAAACAAGCTAAGGCCAGACATTTATAATTAAGTATAAGCCTACTTGTGTGTTTTATTTTTGAGCTGGGTGGCAGGCCCCATAAAAGAAAAAACACCAACAACAGTTTTGTGTGCTTTACTTAATAGAAAAGTTGTTTGGAAATTCAGTTAATGGGGAACAAAGTTCACAAATGTATGGTTGTAGGACACATACACACACATTTGTAAGTGTATGTATACATATGTGCATATATATGAATGTATATACATATGTATATTTCTATGTTGTATGTATATGTATATATGTGTATGTATATATACATATATAGCTAAATAACTTTTGGGAGGATATCCTGAATATTGTTTCACTAGATAGCACTATTAATTGCCAATCATAGGAAAGAGAAGGATAAACCTTGGGGAGTGAGTGCTACTTAGGTTGGTGTAGCTCTATTAGCTATTGTAGCTGTAATGTAACTCTTCATTCTTAATTTTGTTTAATTGTTTTTAGTTTCTGCATAAGTATGTATGTTTTGTGAATGTATGCCACATGAATGGGTGCCTGAGAAGACTAAAGAAGGATTAGAAGCTCCTCCAGCGGGAGGTACATGGAGTTGTGTGCTCCCAGGCATGGGTGCTAAGAACTCAGATTGGATATGCAAGAGCAACAAGTACTCTTAACCACTGAGTCATCTTTTTAGTCCTCTGTGCTTGCTTTTATGGGTAGTTTTGGAGAATTGCCAAGTCAGAGACTATGTATCAGAAGAATAAGGTATATTTGGAAGAGAAAAAAAATCAGAGGAATTTGAGGAGAAAATGGAACTTCTCTCTCCTTTTATTTTCCTCTTTATAATACATAGTTTGCACTAATGAAGCATTATAAAGTTTTCTTCAAAATTCTCTAAGATTTCAGTTTTGTCTTCATTTGTGTGATGTGTGTATTGCTAGGAATCAAACCCAGGACCTTGCTCCTTGAGGGAAGTGTTTCATCACTGACATACAACCCCATCACTTACCAGCTGCTCCTTCTTCTTCTCCTTCTCCTCCTCCTCCTTCTCCTCCTTCTTCTACTTCTTCTTTTCTTCTCTTCCTCCTCCTTCATTCTCTTTCTGTGATTAAAGTTCTTAGCTAACCCAGACTGACCTTAGACTTGATTTCCTCCCACCTCAGCTGTGATTACAAGTGTGCTGAAATTGCCCACCTGCATTACCTCATCAAGTGAATATGTAGGGTTTAGTTAAAATATCTAAATAGGCCTTAATTCCATTGCAAAATTTACTGCAATATTATCTCTAGATGTTTGGCTGTGTTTTTTTTTTTAATTTTACAATACTATTCAGTTCTAAAAATAGCCACAGATTCCCTTGTTCTCCCTCTTCCTGCCCCCCTCCCCTTCCCTCCAGCCCACCCCCCATTCCCACCACCTCCAGATCAAGGCCACCCCCGAGGACTGAGATCGACCTGATAGACTCAGTCCAGGCAGGTCCAGTCCCTTCCTTCCAGATTGTTGGCTGTGTGTTTTAATGAAGTGAAGAATATCTTACTCTGATTCCAGATGTTTGCTTTTGATCACGATCCAATAACCTTATGAGGAAAGAAATTTTGGGCCATTCATTCATGGATTATTTGGTTCTTTCTGTTTTTATTACTAGTATGCTTTGTAAATGTTTACAAATCCATTGGTATAATAATGTATAATCAGTATTCTGCCTTCTTTTATCCCACCACAAAGCAACTGAAGCATATTAATTAATCATAATTTGCCATGGTCGCACTCATCCTGAGATCACAACACTTGGAAAGTGGAGGTGAACAAACCATCTTTATTTATATAGTGGATTTAAGGCCATCCTGTCCCCACAAAAAAAGACAAATAAATAAAAAAATGAAACATGCTTTTTCTCTTGTGCTATTAATAAAAAACAATTCCCAATAGCAGAGCATGGTGGTAGTTCTAAAAGGTCATTCTTCTCATTCCATAATTGCTATGATGTAATTCCCTATGTTTCTCATTATCAGGTTCATTGCACACCTGGTAAGTGAACTCATTTTAACATGTTTCAGCATCCTAATAATACTAGAATAATTTAGATCATTTTACCTGGGGAATAAAGCCTTCAGTAATTTATACTAAAAAATTAACCATAAATATTTACAGAGTAAATCTTTGAGATATCATAATCACAGTAATCACAAAAATAAAACTTATTGAAAATTCTAGCCATCAAATGGACATAAAGCTTTGGAAACCTTTGTAATGGCACTCTGAAAAACATTTGCCTGATTACTGTGCATTGAAATATGTGACCCAGAAATTCTATTCCTAGAATTTTTCACAGGCTAAACAAAAATTTGTGTTCATACATCAAAGACTAAATAAGTATTTTCATCAAATCTGTGTAAAACTGCCCAAATTCTTAATCACCTAAAATGTTCAAATACTCCTTAGATGAATGCATAGTCACTCTGTGGTAGACTAACACAGTAGAGTTTGTATGCCACAATTGGTAGCAATGGCAAATGATAGGAAACAAACAGAAGACCTATCTATATTACATTGAATGTAACAAACCATTTGATAATTTGTACCATGGCTTTTGTTTCTTTTGAGGAGGCAAACTATCACATTTATACCAGGCTAGCTTGAGCTCACTAGATTCTCCTGCATTAGCCTCTCAAGTGATGGAACTACAGGCCAGATTCACCATGCCAGACTTGTGGTTACATTATATGATTTTCCCTGAAGGAAATGAGAATGGGGCATCAGTCATCTTCTGAAAATTGTTACTGGTGGAAGCTGAGATGGTCTTAGAAGAGCTACTAAAATGTCTACCCGTGTTCAAAAGTCCTTTTAAGAATTAGAGAAAGAATTCATGGATGAGACTAAATATGAACTTGGGAAGAAGTTGTATTAAGGGATAAAAAAAAAAATTCAAGAGAGAATTCAGGTTTTTAAAGTGTCAGTTGAGGCACCTAGGGCTTAGACTTCAATGAAATGGAAGATTGTACATGACTTAAGCTATGAAAATTATAGGAAATTCCAAGGATGGAATATGTTGGCCTTTTCATAAAATACAATTCACTCCTCTTTTTTCTTATATAGATATATTGGAAGTGTCATGACAATTTTACAAGGCTAAAGATATAAAGTTACCATTGTAATGAAACAAAACGCAGTTAGTGATCATTCTGTTCAGGCTTTTTGGTTCCAAATGGTTGCGTGTTGGGTAGGATTTTTTTTTCCTCCATTTGGCCTTCTGCAATGATGCCCTGTGGTTGATCAGCATGGGAGTTCTTCATAATCTACTTCTCCATCCCCCAAATCCATGAACAGTTGAGTTACTTTAGTATTTATGTCCTACTCTTTTCTAGGTCATTTTTTTTTTTTTTGGTTTTTTTTTTTTTTTGAGACAGTAGTTTTTGTGCCTGTCCTGAATCTTGTTCTGTAGACCAGGCTGGCCTCAAATTCACAGAGATCCACCTAGCTCTGCCTCCCGAGTGCTGGGATTAAAGGTCATGTTTTAATGATAATTTTTAAAAATTTTTCATGACTGTACTATTTTATTTATTTTACTTCAACTCACTAAGAACAACTTTTTAAAATCAGTTTTACATGCCTGAGTACACTTCTTTCTTAGATAGCATAACACATGCAACATCAGTTTATTGGCAGTGTAGGTCCTTATAGCTTTTATTTAAATAAAAAAACGTAACTCATTGAAGGCAACTTTAGTTTAATTTCCTTTAGCTTTCAGTCTTAACATTTATTTAAAATTTAGTTTGAAGCAGTTATCAGTTCACATCTTCTTCACTAAAGATTGCCTCATTTGTTTTTGACATCTATCTCTTTAGTCTAATGTCTGACATGATCTTCCAACATGTCACATGTGTGTGGAAAACCCCCAAATAAAGCCTTCACGGTTTCCTCTGCATTCTTCAAATGAATAAATTAAGAAATCAGCTGTTTATTGACCAGGTCTCAGTTTGAATCTCCATCTTGTTGCTTTAAAAATCTGCCATATAGCTTGTTTTTGATTCAAGTTCTAATGTTCAAAGATGGCGGTGCTAATGTTTTATCTAGTACTGTTTATTTGTAGAAGTTTGGGGTTTCTTAATTAGTGGAAGTAATCAGCTTTCCTTCAAAACGTCACCTCTTCTTTCTGCTTCTCACTCATAATCAGCTCACATTTAGAACAGTCTAAAAGTCTTTTGTGAAAAATAAAAATAAAAATAAAAGTCTTTTGTGGATCTTTTTAGTTTGCTGAATTTGCATACTTTTTTAAACACATGAAAAGAGAAAGTATATACCATATTCATCTTTTGAAATCACTTTGATAATAAAAAGAAGATAAATATCATTAATATGTAGCTACTGATCATTCTGACCTTGGTATTTCCATTTTACTTAGTACATATATATTCACAATTTATTTTTTCTATTGGAAAAAAATTGTGGTGCTTCATAATTAGGAGCTTCAGTTGTAGATCAGGGGAGTGGATGTAGTCTGGAGTCCCTAGATCTGCGTTGACCTCTGGGTCCCTAGATCAACCTGGCCTCCAGTACATTTACAGGAGCTGAGGTCCTTAGATCCAGCCTGTGCTTTGGTAAAGTTGAAGTAAGTTTCTGAAGTTGTAGGCCTAGATATGGAGCCCAGGGAAGTGGTGCTGTCTGGGGTTCCTAGACCCTACCTGGGCTCTGGAAAAGACAAAGAATGCCACGATATCAGGCCCAGGGGCAGGGGTGGTGCTGTCTGGGGTTGTTGGGCAGGCATAAATGGGTTTAGTGGGCCAGTCTTCCCTGGGGTCTCTAGGACTAATATTGCTTCCAGTGATAACAAAAAGAGATAAATATCATTAATAGGTAGCTACTGAAATTAAGTACATTTTATTGAAAAAAATTATGAAGCTTCATAATAAGGAGCACAAAAGGAAACCATATTTTAAGTAAATGGAAGGGATGCACAAGGACTGGATTAGTGTCAAATGTGGTCCTTCCTGAGAACATATACATACAGGTTACAATGCATGGGCTGAGAAGGTTATATTTATGTGTTTAGGAATATTTGTACAATATATGTGTATGCATATACACACACACACACACATATATATATAGGGATTTATGTATATAAAATTATGTAACAACAATTTATTTAGAGCCACAAGTTTGTGAGAGAGCAAGAGATGCATAGGAGAGGTTAGAGGGAGAAAAGGGACGGGAGTGATGACATAATTATACTATAATTTCAAAAAGTAAGAAAAATTATTATGAATGGTCATAGTGTCAGTAGATAAGCATAGAAAAATAATGAATATCAATGCCTTTGAAAAATAAGTGTCTTTAAGTGGACAGTTTATCAGATTGAGAGAGATGCTAGTGAGTGTGACTAAGGAGAAGTAGCTTTGAGCTAGTTAAGTTTTAAGAAAAGAATATCAAATGACAGTAGATGTAATTTAATAATAACCATAATTTTCAATATGCTTTCCAGAATTTTCTGATCCTCTCTTTGCTATGTACTTTCCCTCTTGGCCATCTTATAATTTTTATGGTAGGTTATTAAGTGCACCTTCCTGTAAGATTATTAGAGGGTCTGAATTTCCATGATTATTTTTTCTCTGTAGCTGACACAATGAAAGTACTAATATAAAGAATAGTTATGCTATCCTGACAGGCCATTCATAGACATAATCAGGAACCATGAGGGTATAGAACATACACTTACTGATGGCCTTGTCTGCCAATGAAAGGTCATGGAATTTACAATCCTAAATTTTAAATATTTTTCTGATTCACCATTCCTGTATCCCTCTAGCCTTTAGTGCTGGGGCATTGCTTACATTTCTCACATGGACTTCATACCTAATATGCCCCAACTGACACTCGGATCTGCTCACGAGGAAAATACCAGAACTTATTAAAATATTAAAACTGATCATTCTGACCTTGGTATTTCCATTTTACTTAGTACATATATATTCTGGCTATATTAATAATCAGCTATTTATTTTCACATGAAAAGTCATTTACAAATGGAATAATTGGGTTGTATTTAAAGGGTCTGTTTGTTCCATAACATAGCATTTTCAGGGTAAGTCCAAAAAGGTGGGACAATGTTTAGTTTGAAATTTTCTTTTAAATTTTGAGTGGCAAAGTAGTCTCAAGAATATGTTTTTGATGTAAATTAGAAAGAGACTAGTGAATGGATGTAGTCAGAGGGTGACTAGCACATGATGATATACATAACCATAGCTTTAGACTCTGTTCCTTGGAAATTTTATAGAAATGCTGTGGACATGAAAGGTATAAGCAGTGCTTTTGGGTGTCACATGCAAGTAACTGAGCAAGATGAGATTGAAGGATAGGAGAAGAATGAAATGACCTTCTATCCTGAAAATTATCCTTCAGCTGACCCTACAAGGAAGCTCTCATAAATACATTTCAGGGAATTGAACGATTAGTTCACACCAGCCCAGAAGGCAAAAAAGAAAAATATGCATCAGAGAATAGATTCTGGATTTTAGCTGCATAAGCCAAAACCTCATGCTACCATTCATAAACCATAGAATTTGTCTTAGTTTAATAGACTTTCTGTGTCTCAACTCTCTGACTATAAATGATATGGCACTCTCTCTGACTTTAAGGGTATTTTGATGACTTGGTGAGTTTATAAAGAAGTTCTTAGCACATCTAAGTGCTACAGAAGGGCTAGTTGATATCATTTATATGATAGTTGTTTCTCAATGGTAAAGTAGCAAAAGATAGTTTTGTTTTCATTATTGTCTGAATTTATACTGCATATTGTGGATGATCAACTCACATAACATTTAATTTTAGCATCATAGGTTTATTAAGGGTTATAATGATTTATCAGCATCAGCGGGTGCTTCTCTGGGTCATGACTTGTGAGAGATTGCTGCAGGGTGTTAAGCACAATTAAATTACCTATAGCATCTGGCCCTGTAACAAGTCACTGACAGGACATTAAGGTTTGGTATTTATTCTCTTTTAGTTTTCTGACAAGCCAATGGTTCATTAATTCTGATAAAAATATATTATTCTGGATGTGACTGATTTAGATGAACATAAAAATGAATAGTAAATTTAATGTCTCTATCAATTGAATTATCTCACATGAATATTTATTAAACATCTAAAAAGCAATTTGAATTCTGTGATACATATCTTTATTATAATTATCACCTTTTCCTCATGTTAACCATCAGATATAAAGCAACTCTAATTATGATAAATCTAAATAAAAATAATCAAGAAAATGTCACCTGTACATACCAAATTTACAGACACAAAAGTTGGTATAAGGTTAGTATAGATGTGGACAGCTTGAGGCTAATAAAAGAGTATAAAAAACCTGGAAAGACATCATGTATCTATAAAATTTCAATATAAAAAGCAAGATGCCTTTTCCTATTACTAAGAGAATGCCCTTTTAAATGAATACAAATGATACTCTTAGAATCAAAGTTTACTTCTTTACAGACAGACATTGTATACATGTTGAGTCTGTAACAGAAGTTATACTGTAAAATGAATGCTTTAAGTACCAAACAACAAACTTTGGAAGTGAAGAATAATGATTTGTTTGGTCTCCTGTGAAGACAGACTTGAAGAACGCATGCTCTGTTTCAGGAGCTGCAGAATGGAGACTTACTAGTGATTTATATGCACAAAAGTTAAAATGACCACAAAAATTTAAAATTTTCCCATAAGGAAAAGTGGGTCCATACTTTATCAACCTAACCATCGTCTAAAGGGCCACTATCACACTCAACATTATCAAAACTCATTGAGACCCATAAAACCTCTCAAAATCTCTATAATGTCCTGAGAAATAAATCAAGCAATGCATATAAGGGGATTTGATATTTAGTAAGTAAACACGTTAATCCATCTCACTTCTACTGAATTACTTGCTAGACTCTTCAAATGTCTTTATTTACTTACCAAAATACGCGTTTGATGCTGACTTCTAGTGGAAAATGTGCGGAGAATGGAAATACCAAGCAGGATGTAAACAGTGAGGACCTCTAGTGATCATGACTAGCGACACTCAACATTCAAACAACTGTCATTTTATATCCAAGTGTCCATACCAGGTAGTTAAAGAAGTTGATAACTTATATATTGTTTTACAACATATGAATTCCTAGTTCAGAATGTGGAATTAGAGAAAACCTCTGAATTTTTCTTTATTTTTCTCTCCCTCCTTCCATTCTCCCATCATCCCCCAGTCATGCACACCTGATACTTTATGCTTCCATCCCCTGATTTTTATGCGCACCAACAGCACATACACATAGGACCTGATTATTGACTTGCCCTACACTTTGATGGCTTCACATTTCTCTTCTTTGACTTTTATTTCTTCACAGTTCTAGCCTCTCTATCTTGAGTACCTTCTCATCTCACAGGGTCTCATGTAGCCTGTGCTAGCCATGAACGCAACCATTCCAATACTAGCATCATAGGCACATTTAACCAAAACCTAGCCAGTGCCCATTACTATTATGTCAGAAACTTAATGTCGAAGGCTCGTGAATGTATCCCTCACATCACTACAGTATGACAGCAGCTGCACCAAATGACTCACAAGGTGTGAGCATCTACACTCCCTTTCTTAACTTCCCACAGATCTAGGTGGCAGATATGACAATGGTTTCCCAACCCCTTAACTATTTAATGTACTGTTACAAATGTGTATAGAGTAAGAGCATCTTAGAGATTTGATACAAAGCAAACTCAGTTCCAATTTCAATATTCAGAATAAGGTACAAAACATGATCAAGTCTCCAAGTCAGATTTGTGATCGCTGTCTCTGTTTCTACTCTCAGATGGAAACCCACTTCAGATTTTCTAAGATTATATAAAGAATTCACACATTTCACATCATTTTGTGTCATCTGCTTTTGTAACCTGAAAGACCACTCTCAAGGCTACAACCAGGGTTGAAAAAAAAAGCCACAGCATAGTGAAACTTAACTTGGGGCTTTACTATCTAAGAAGTAGACTCACAGACACGATCAATCTAAGGGTAATTTTCTTTTATTCTTCCTCAGCTCTAATTCTTCTTTACAGCTCTAATTCCTTCTAAGTTCTAATTCTTTCTAGTATAGTTCTCCTCTCTTCTCTACAGCTATATATATATATGCAGGAAGCTTTTTTCAATAAAAAGAAGAGTTACAAATCTACCTCTCAAGGTCATAGTACATTCCTTGAGTAAATGATAAGGGGCAGAGCCATTTACCATGGCAACAGAAGGTTTCAATGTTTCTGGTGTAAGACTGTGACCAGAGGCTGGGGGCACAGTGCCTGGTGAGACAAGATGCAGAGAGATCTACAGAGAGCCAGATCCCTATCAGCCAGACTTAGCAAGAATTGACATGATTTTTCAGGTCGCTTTGTATTAATAACCTAGATTAGACATCTGCAACTCTGACGTTGTGTATATATCTAAAGTGTTTAGCTTAAGATCTGTTTACAGAACCATTAAGTCTAGTTTGAACTTGCTCTGAGGTAAAAATGAGCTAATTGTATGTAGTCTATCTTAGATGGGGAGAAATTATTGTTTTCTTGTGTTAGTCTGAGTAAAAGCAACAAAGCAGGAATTTAAATGTCTTATAGTCCTCATAGGACAATAGATCTAGTTATGAAGTATATCATAATAGATATTCTCTGCACCAAATTATACAGCTTAATGAGAAGTTATCCTCCTGATATTTTATGTGTATATGCGCCCATAAGTTTGAGATGCAATCATGAGATTACATATACATATAATATGAAATCAGTATTGGGGAGACACCACAGTGGCTTTTGCACATGTGAAATTACAGACAGGAGCAACCATTTCTAGAGTCAGTGGTCTCACAAGCCTTGCCTGAGCTAGATTCTACTCCATCAGAGAATCATTCTTCTGGTGGTTTGACATCTGAATTATCAATTGCTATAAGCAGTATTTGCATCAAAGCCTGAAATAGCTTGTGACACTCTGCAATAATTATGTGTACAACACCTTACTTCTTCTTTGCATATAATATTCCTTTCATAACCATGTAATAGTCCATCCACCAATTCCCCAATGATTGTTCAGTTAAGTTCTATGTGGTGTTTTCTTGAAAGTATAAAAATATTATTAAGCCTTTTATAGGGTCTTATATATATTATTGAGAAATTTCTAAAAAGAAGTACAATTCTATACGTTAATTTAGGGAAAAGCTTTCATTCTATAATTCTTAGTCTGTTAATCATGGGTCATAGAGTGTCCCCACTGAACAGGTCATTTCTTGTTTATTTCAGCAATTTTAGTCTTCAGCAAAGAGACTTGAAAATATTTCAATAGTTTTATTCCTTGAGACACTTTCTAAAAATTTGTACAATTTGAATTTTCTCTGCTAATTGTTACAAGCAAAAGAGGAAATCACTTTGTATTAAAACCATGATCAGAATATATACTAAAATAATTTTCAATAAAAATATCCACTTATGCATTTCAAAAAATTGACTATTATTTTGAACATATAGTTTGCAAATGAAATTATTCTACTAAAGGAGATAAAATCCATTTCTTCCTTCCTGTTTTGTAGAATTTCTTTTTCTTACATGGACTATCCCCTCTTTCTTAGACAATAAGATATAAGCTATCTTTCCAACACCTACTCATATCCTTTTATGACTTTAGTTCATCTATCTTTACCACAGAGGTTTAATTTAACATGGATTGAGTATTGCTTTGTTGAAGTTTTCATTTGATTTTTAATGCTGTGCCTTCTGATTGTGGTTACCTTGTTTTTCTCTTTTTATCTTCTCATGAGAACCAAACCATTCGTTTTAGGATTCTATCTTGATTTATTTAGAGTATATTTTAATATAGTGTTATATATGTTTTTCTTAGGGGTTGTTATATATTATCATATGTGTATTACATATTTATATAGGAATACATAAATATATAGAATATTCATTACACATTTGTTGAAATATACATATGTAAATGTACATATATACATATACATGCATATATATAACAAAGATTTTAATATTATTATAATTCAAGTACAAATTTGAAAATATGCTTCCATGTAGGACCTCTTAAAGTACTCATTAATAAATTTTAATCAACTTTATTTCATTTGAAAGTATTGAGCCATAATCTAGTTATAAGTAATTTTCAAACATGAAGAAATATGTCTCATATGATATCCTCTGCTTTAGTGCACATGTCTCCCTTCATCTTTACTGTTCTTCTTCTCTTCATTCTCCCACAAGTACATGCTACCTGCTTCAAGAGCTTCTTTACAGTTATTCTTTATGGCTAGACTTAAAGGTAACATATTCCTATGTTTTGCCTTATTTGAGAGCACTCTTTTCCTGCTGTTTCCTGAAAGATGACCTAACCACGTGTAGAATCTGATATTTTCACTTCATTTTTTTTAAGCCACTTCAGTCTGGACTCCATGTTTTTAGATGACAAATTGACTTGTAGGGGAGCAGGTGTTGCCTGATGGCTAATACATTCCTTCTGTTTAGTTGATTTCAGTGTTTATTTTTTTTTCGCTTATCTTGACCAGAAGTTTAATTTTTCAAGTGTCATATTTCTTTGGATTTACTCAATTTTAGCTTATTGAATATCTGTTTTATGACTTTCTCCAATATGAGGGATATTTCATCTATTATTTGTTTGAAAATCTTTCTATCCTCACTCTTTTTCTCTTTATGAATCTGATACAAATGCTAGGTTTTTTCCATTGTTGCCACATCACTGAGAGTCAGGTCTCATTACTCAAATTACCATTTCTCTTGTTCTGATTAATTCTATCAACATAGTTATTCATTGCTTTTTTTCTTACTGAAAATAGATTATTTTCTCATACAATATATCCTGATTAAAACTCCCCTCCCTCTACTCCAAATGTTATCTTGTTGGATTTTTCCTTTGATGAGTTTAGAGTGTTCTTCCCCGTCTCTTTTGGTTAGTTTTGATTTGAAGTCTACATTGTTAGATATTAAAATGGCTACAACAGCTTGTTTTTTAGGTCCATTTGCTTGAAATAATTTTATGGCAACCTATTGCTCTCAGGAACATCTATCCTTGATGTTGACATGTGTATCTTATATGAAGAAGAACAGATTCTGGCTTCATATCCATTCTGCCAATGAGAGACATCAGTGACCAAAGATTGTTGATTCCTGTTATTTTGTTTTTGTTGTTGTTGGTGGTGGTGTAGTCGTGTGTGTGTGTGTGTGTGTGTGTGTGTGTGTGTGTGTGTGTGTGTGTTCTTTCTTTTGGTTTTAATGGTGTAAAGGATATAGTTAAACTCCTTAGATTGGAATTTCCCTTCTAGCACCTCTTGTAGGGCTAGATTTGTAGATGGATATTGTTTACATTTGTCCTTTTTGTGGAATATTTTATTTTCTCCATCTATGGTGATTGAAAGGCTTCCTAGGTATTGTAGTCTGGACTGGCATTTGTGGTCTCTTAGAGTCTACAGCACATCCATCAAAGCCCTTCTGTCTCCATTGAGAAGTCAGGTGTAATTCCAGTAAGTCTGCTACTTTGTCTTTCTCCCTTGTGGCTTTTAATATTCTTTATTCATTTTGTATGTTTTGTATTTTGATTATTATGTGGTAAGAGGACTTTCTTTTCTCATCCAATCTATTTGTTCTCCTTTATACTTCTCATATCTTTGTAGGCATCTCCTTCTTTAGGTTTTCTTTATTATTTCTATTTTTATTTTCAAGAAGTGAACAATGTTATTTGTTTACTTCAACTGATTTTTGTGTTATCTTGATTTTTCTTTAAGGCATTTATTCATTTCCTCCTATGGTTTGTTTTTCCTGGATTTCTATAAGAGATTTATTCATTTCCTCTTTAAAGGACAACTATTGTTTTCATGTAGTTGGTTTTAAGGTCTTTTTCTTGTTCAGGAATATTCAGGACCTGCTCTGGGACATCTGTCTTGATTGTTACTGATTGTGTACTTACATTGGTGTCTAGGCATCTGGGTTTGGGATGATTTATAGATCTAGGGGCTGATTTGGGGGGGGGGTTGTCTTTTTTGGTCGGGTGGTTTGTTCCTTGATTTCTTTTTCCTTGCTCTGTTTTTGGAGAGTGTAATGGCTGTGTTTCCTGTTTTACTGAACTGCTAGGCTGGTGTGTTCACAGGGAGTCTGGGATCCAGGGAGAGGGAGTTTAGGAGTGAATGGTCTGTGGGACCCACAGGCAATGTGGGCAGAAGAGAAGGGAGGCTGTCCTGGTGTTTTGCTGTAGCTCTAGGTATGAGACTGATGGGTTGAGTCTTGCTGGTTGAATAGATGGAGCAGAGAAGTCTATTAGCATATTTTGAAATTCACTGATTCTATCTTCTGTCATCTTTATTAAACAATACAGCGAGATTTTACTATTTTTTTTCCATTCTCTTTAGTTCAATTCTGACAGTTTCATTTTCCTCAATAATCACTATTACTTTACCTGGATTTTCTTTTAATTGACTCTACCAGGGACTATGGGCTCCAGCCCTCGATAGTCCCCTCCCAGGGTATGCATAGATTTTACAACCAGTTGAGAATTAATCTTTGATAAAAAGAAATGAATCTATGTACATGAAACTCCTTGGTCCATATACTTTATTATTGTGTCAGTTACAAGCTTATATTCTGCTCTTATATTTAGCTCCTTTCTTGCCTAATTTCTCTATACACTTATCTGCGGTCCTCTCTGGGTTCTATCTTAATTCCTTCATCTTAGTTCTGCCCCTTCTAGGTTCTCTCTCATCCATCTAGTTCTTTCCCATATCATCTCCTCTCCCATCTCCTTTTCTCTCATCTTGTTCTTCGCCATCTGGCTCTTCCTCATCTCCCGTCTCATTCCTCTAGTCCTCTCTTTTAGCCCTTCGATCTAGTTCTTCCCCACCTCAGTTTGTTCCTCTCAAGTTCTTACACATCTAGTTCTTCCATTCTCTTTTCTGTTATCTATCCTCTGTTCTCCATGTTCTATCTAAGTCTCCCCAGAATCCAGTTACATCAAGCCCCTGGTCGAGCAAGGTCACCAGGCTTGAATTCTACAGGGTCAAAAAGGCAGGTAGAATTTTTCCTCAGGCAGTGACCACCAGGCTTTCTTTAACAATCCAAAATGAGAGCAGTAAAAGAGAAGGTCAACTGAGTACTAATGACCAGTTAGCATATCACTGTTAGTCCTTGAAAGTGGCTAAAGGAGATATCTGATTCCAGAGAAAGCTTTTCCTGAGGCTGTTCTCTAAATTCTTGGAATGTGTATGTCCAGAGAGTGATCAGTCCACACTCTTAGCCCTTCTTAGGGAAAAGTCAATTGGGAAAACTATGAAGGCACACATGATATTCATAACAGAATACAGCTAGTATAAACAAGCCAAATAACACCAAAAGCTCCTTGGAATTTGGCTTCCTCTGGAGGAATTCCCTGATCCCTCCAGGTAGTGACTTTGCCATAACCAGCTGAGTTCTTATGATATATTCCTGTGGCCTGCAGCATAACTCTATTCCAGAGAATTTGTATTACCTGTTGAAGTAATTTTATTATGGCAGCATTGATTGGCCTTGAATCTGATGTATCTTAATATTGGTCGCAGTTAACTATTTGCTCATTCATGTTACCATCTTCTCCACTCTTGGCATGATGAATGATTTTTAGCTATATTCTTGACTTTGGTGTGCCTTTCTGCTGCTTTGAGGAGGAAGAACTATCCGGACTTGGCTGTGTTTTGCTGTTTTGTCAGATATGATAAAGATTACCTCCTGCTAAAGGAATGAGACCTGGAACACAATATTCAAGAAGTAAGAATAAATAACACAGAAATATCTTGAATAACTATTCATCATTATCTCAGGGTGATTTTGGTTATTAAAGGGGCCCTGATTTGTCCTTTCCAGGACTGAGATCTAGAACTTATTGAAGAATCTCACTTGATGGCAGATAAGTCATCATACATCACTCTGCTCATACTTTCTACATGCTTTCATTCTCTTGATCTTACAAAAAAAAAGCTATCTTCTAGATAGGTGCTTAGAAACTCTATTAACAAGACATCTTACTCAAATCCATTTGCTGTCAGCCATCTGAGAAAGGTGATGAAAAACATGGCTGGCTCCTGGTCAGTACAGAGCCAAACAACAAGAGAAATTGAAGGGGCTGTAAGACTCTTGTATGAAGAAGTCATTCCCACTGTAGGAGACAAACACCAAGAACTTTCTCCCACTGGAGTAGAACACTACATTACAAATAAAGCTGCATTTATCATTTCATGCTCCTGCAACAACCTCTATTGACAAAATACAGCATCATGCCAGCTGCCTGTCAAGAGTCAAAGCAGAAGTCTGGTCTCCCTTTCACAGGACTAGCAAAAGTCATACATTTGGAACTAGGAGACTACAAATGGAAACCCATGTACTCTCTTTGGGAACAAGATTCTCTCAAGGATATTTTGTTGCTATTGATGGTAATAGCAAATGGAATTGAGTTTCTTTCTAAATTTCTAAAACAACAGATAATGTCAAACACAACAAGGATGATGCTGGACTATATTGGAAAATGATCAAGAGAGAAAAAACATTTACTAGTTATTGCAAAGACTCAGGTGTAATGCATGACTTATCCTAGTTGCATTCTATAACTGGGACAAGAGAGCAAGTATTTGAGATAAATTAGAATTTAGAAAAATAGAATGGATACATTACATAGTGATATTCTAAGAAGCATGTCAAAAATAGAATGATTAAAAGTCACTATGGATTAGTGTAGATGACTTGGGGACATAGTGAAAAAACTGTAAAACAGTGTTGATAATTGTAAAAAATCAGGTCAAGTATCAGAAGCACTTTGAATGATTTTATTAGAACTTGAGGACATAGCAGCCATTTAAGAGAAAAGAGGGAAGGATATATTTACTCAGATAAAAATTAATGTTTTCTTTCTTGTAAGTTTTCATGAGATGGGATAAGCCACTTATAATTTATTACATCATACTATTTTTATGAATGTGTGAAATTCATAAAAGTATCAGTACTGACATCCTTCCTACTTATTTACTCAGTGACTACATAATTGTTTATAGCCATTACAGAGCTTTCTATTATGTGTATCACATAAACATAAATCATAAGTTTGTTGATAAAAATGAGGTTCTTATTGGATATAAATGCATTTTATTTTTTCACTTTTGTATTCTAAACATTTTTTCTTTTATTATAGATTCATCAAAAGCATTTTATAAATGTTCAAACAACATTCTATTGTTTGGTTATTCAATTAATTATCAACCACTTTGTGCATGGTGAGAAAAACACTGTTAACCTATGGCTAAATTTAAACCTATGACTAAATTCCATCATTATAATAGCATCAACAACACTGGAGTAAAACCTTGGAGCTAAGACAGGAACATTCCTGTGGATAAACTTTCAGTCAACTATTAATTATTTTTTTAATAATTCTTTTAAAGAACAAACAAATAGCAAGCTGAATGTGATTGATTATTCCAATTTGCCTCTCATAAAAGTAACACAAATCTTCATGCTAATAAAATGAGTGGACCTATCCAAATCCATTCTAATCTAAGAATGATTTTGATACAGTAAAACAAACTAGCCACTTTGACTATTTGATAAGGAGTGGATTTTCATTGTTTATCTACTTTGTAAGTGGCTAATGTAGCTGAGGAAGATGTTTTTGCTTTTAGCTCTTTATATTTGTTTTTCTTTCTCTTGTTTTTTTTCTCACCTGCATGCTCACTTTAGATATTTTCACATTGTATTTGAGTAATCTCTCTTTCACACATAGTCCTAAATTACCACCTTTAGAATGTTTCATGCTACGAGATTTCTACTTGAAATCAATGCAATTAATGTCTTAAAAAGTGATGCACACATTTTCAAATGTTAGTTAATCATGTTAATTATATGTATTTCTTTTGAATGATCTGTTCTCTTTTGAAATCGGCATGGAAATTTAGTGTCTGAAACTTTCAATAGAGCTGATTGGTTGTCTGGCAAACTTCCACTGTAATGGAGTTCAATAAAAGCATTTTGTTATGTTAAGCTAAACATGGTTAGTAAGAAATACAGTGAATATGGGTATTTAGATTTTTGTAGAAAATGAAACTTGATTAGATTTAATTCAGTTTCATTTTCTCTTTGTGAGAAGGAAACATTAACAGAGCATCCCACTGTGTATAAAAGGAATTCAGCGTATTTCACCTTATTTAGTTGCATGAAAATCTTGTAGGGAAATACGACTCTGCTCATCACCACCATCAGCCAGTACAAACTCAATGTATGTGCACCAGTCCTACCCCAAACTGCTTCTCCATCATTTGTACTTAAACAAGCAACACTACTGGGGGAAAGGAAATCCTTTCCTGAAGCTATGTAAGTTTACAGTCTATGGATGGTCACTCTGGTAGGCAGAATTCATTTAACAATCTGTTTTCATAATACAAGCTCATGAATTCTTCGTAACCAACCTAGTTTGAATCGCCACCCTTCTATTTAATAGTGGAGCATCCATTCCCCCATATACAGAAAATCATACTGGGAACTGAGGCTTTTAAAGAAATGAGTTTTAATTAAATAAGGATTATTGTAAAAAAGTAAATAGAAATCTCAAATATAGAAATGTTGTCGAATGTTAACTCTACTCTCATGAGCATAACTTAAACCCTAGATGTTTAAATGCTAAATATTGTGCAAGAATATTTCTTTCCTGACTTATATATATACAGCATTTAAATGTTTTCAAGACAGAAAAGATTGGGGCAAATCTTGCTGCTGTTGCACTGTAGAGAGGGGATAGTTTTAAAGACAATGATGAGCAGAGCTCTTAATTATAAAGAAAATCAGTGAACAGACATTTTCATCAAGGGCTATCAAATCTTGTATTTAAATTGAGAACTGGTTAAGTGAAACTTGATTGACAGTTAATTTCATACTCTGGTGAAAAAGCCAGACTGCATCTGAAACTAATTTAAGCCAAGCAGAAAAATAGAAAATGTTAAATATTAACTGTTTTAAGTAGCCATCATCATGTATACTCTGTGGAAACTGTTTCTCTGTTGTTAATATTATAAACTATAGCTTTAAATTAAACAGACAACTGACTAGTGACTCAATTTATACAAAATTTATACAAAATTCCTTAGGTATGTTTCAAAGTTAGATGTAAATTTTTCGCTGCAGGTGTCTATGACCAAGGGGCACATGCCATTCTGGACAATTTGCCTGTCTCATTACAAACAGTAGGCCACTTGGTCTGTGCCCATATCATCCACCATTTTCAAAAATATGAGATTCAAAGTTTAGAAGAGATAGACACAAATGAATTGTCTAAAACAAGAAGAATAGAGATGCAGAAAGATTACTTGTTTCTAAAAATAAAATGGCTTTGCTATCCTGAAGCATGTGATTGTGGATTAATGTTGCTATCAGTTATAGGACACTAGAGGAAGCCATTCAGAAATAATAGTTTAAAAAAAAAAAGAAATAATAGTTGGTGACATGAAATGAATCCATGGAAATGAGCATGAAACGAACAGAGTTCTAGCAAAAATTTCATACTCAGCTACCTTCCAGTAAAAGTCACACTTTGAACTTCAAGTCTTTATTTTCGAATCCACTGACATGTGACTATAATTAAAAAAAAAAGGCCTACAGATCTGGACATCAAATGTTTCAATTCTTTCTCCTGGTATAATTGATTTTTTCTATAAATTTTGAGACCTTCTAAGATTTTTTTCTTTAATATTTTAAGTTAATAATTTTATGTGGTTTTTATCCAAGTGTCTATTCTTATTTAGTAATATTTACTTATTTATTTATGTATATTTTAATTCAGCAAGGTATGACAGTATTGAATTACTGGCTGACTGTGCAACACACATATATTTCTCAAAATAAATGTTTGCCGTGTTCATAGGGCTAAATGACATAAACTTTAATTTCTGTATTATATTATAGTATATCATATTATAATATAAATAGTAAAATTTGCTAATGCTAGGAAATGTGTTTTAGTTTGCTTTCTGTTGCTTTGATAAACTCTGTGTCCAAAAGTAATTTGGAGGAAAAATGATTTATTTTATGTTACATTTCCAAGTACCAGTTAGTCACTAAAGGAAGTCAAAACAGGAACTCAGGGCAAAAACCTGTAGGCAGGAATGAAAGAACAAACCATGGAGGAAAGCTGCTTTCTGGATTGCTACCTCTGATTTGCTCAGCTGGCTTTCTTATACAACCCAGGACCACCTACCTAGGAGTGACAACACCCACAGGAATCTTGGCCCTCCCCTTTTAAGAAAATGCCCACATAGTCATGTGCTCATGCCAGTCTTATGGAGGAAATCCCTCAGTTCCATTTCCTGTCTCCCACGTGACTCCAGTTTGTGTCGCATTGACAAAAGATAACCAGCACAAAATGTCTATGAAAACAATGTTGGTTTTAACCCCACTTTAAAGTTATGTTGCAATCTAAGATTAAAGTTACTTTCTTTATTTAGAAACCTAATATATTTGTTTCTCCAAACAAGATATTTTTAATATTAAATGTTGTGTTTAATTAGAAAATGGTGAATGGGGAAAGCATTAAATTAGGTCACAAGAGAATGGAATTTAATATCATCTATGATTAAAGAATTTTGACCAATTTTCTTGACCGATCTGAACCTCAAACTATTTACATACACATAAGAGGTTACTATGAGCAAAATTAGATGGTTTACCTTCTTAGTGGAAGTATCATGCTGGATTTTAAATGCTTGTTGATGAAATGTATAAGATCTAGTGTGACAAACACGAAATTTTTTAAAGAAATAGCACAGCTAAGAAAAAAATGTTTTTAAATTTACCATCCAATTGTGCCACATTAAGCCAATATTTAAACTGAGAATTAAATTTGGTTTTAAGATGGCTGGGGACTTAGATTAAAACCACAAACCACAAACAAGCAAAAAAGTGATTATTATTTCACTGTATTTTTCTCTTTGATACAGTAAAGAAAGCATATTGACTCATTAAGGAAGAAATATTATTCTTTACCCTGAACTGTAGGTTAATCTTGGATTAATGAACCTTGAATAACATAATAATACACAATGCTTTAAAAGTTTTACAAGAGAGTAGACAGAAATAATAAATAGATAGGTAAATGATAGATAATGATAGAAAAATAGGTGCACAAGCTATAGGACATAGAAAGTAGATGACAGAAAATAGATAAATAATAGTGATAGATGGTAGATAGATGACAGATTATGATAGAAGATAGATAGTAAATAGATGATGGTAGACAGATAATAAATAGTTGATTATATAGATAGATAGATAGATAGATAGATAGATAGATGGATTAATGATACATAGATGATAGATATATATACACATAGATGATACATACATACATAAATCATAGATAACTAGACAGGCAACTGTAGTGGCACATACTTTAAATTTCAACAATAGTTAACCATGGAGGCCTGGAGGTCTATACAGACAGACAGGAAGTGACAGAGCTGGGCAGGAAGAGGAAGTGATATAGCAGAAAGAGAGAACAAATCAGATGACAGAACAGCATGGGTAGACAGGAAGTAACTCACATTTGGAGGCTGCCAAGTTGGTGAGGTAAAGTTAGCTATGCCTTTCCCTATTTCCCTGATCTTTGTCAGGCTTTCACCCCTGTATCTAACTCCACGTTTTTTAAGACCATTTAGAAATTCATCTACAGACAATAGATAGATGATAGATAGATAGATAGATAGATAGATAGATAGATAGATAGATAGATAAGATAGATAATGAAAGTATTAAAGTGATTTTCTTATCTGGTAAAGGAGGGTGAAGATCCCATGACAGTGTGTATGCAAACCAGAGAAGCTAAAGCATTTTCAGTAATGCTAAGTCCATATCCAAAAACTGAGAACAAGATATCCAATAGTGCAACTTGACTCTAAGGCTAAAGACTTGAAAACTTAAGGTCACACTGGTGAAAGTCCTAGAATCCAAAGCTAGGAACCTTAACATTCTGAGGAGCAGGGTTTTACAGCTCCAAGAGAACAAGGGAGGATATTTCTTTCCCTACCTCTTTGTTCTTTCTAATTTGATAGAGCCAGCACACATTAATGCCATGTCTTTCTTACTCTGTTCTCCTAGTCTCCTATGGAAACAGCCTCGCAGGCACACCCCAAATTAAAACTTTACCCTTTTGTGTGTCTTTAATGTATTTAAGATGACAATTATCACAAGGCCAGACCAGCAAATGGGGGGAAAACGACATTTAAGCCATACTTGTTGAAGCACCAATGTTAACAGACAAATGGGAAGAATTAAAATGAATCACATGGAGGCATGGACTTCTCATTAATATGTCTTTCAAATAAAATAATAGAAAGAAAGTAACACTCCAAACCTGATTAATAATGGATTCTATATCAAATATGGACATGAGTGTTAGCTAATAAAAATAACTGGTTCAGAAAAAAAGCTACATGAGTTTAAAGAGCAAAATAATCCAACTTCAAGTACCCAACTTTCTGCTACAGCAGAAAGAATAGGGGATTCCAAATACCCTACTTTCTCCTGTCTACAATGTGCAAATGTCCTGATACAGGACAAAAATAATTTCAGTTCTCTAAATTATTAATGATCAGTATGGAAATACTCTATTTCAATGGGCTTGCGATTCTCTGTCTCAATCTTCACTTTCACATGACTCCTCCTTAATATATTTGTATTTTAATATACTGTCTAATCCATCCAATTATAAATACTTATTCTGGTGTAATAACCTAGTGCTTTACCTACAATTCTTTCTAAGCTGTAAGACCTTTGATGGTAAAACGTTGCAACTGAGAACATCTTCCTAGTACTCACTCCAATGATTTTTGCCTGTGTTCAACTTCAGATAAACATTCTCATGGTAACTTGAATATACCATCAAAGAAAGTAGTTAAATTTGGCCAGTCTGGAGTACAGCATTGGAACCTCTGATCAGAATTTCTCATTATTAAAGAAACTTCAGTTTAACTCATCAACAGAGCATCCCTAAAAATATGTGAAAAATACAATTTAGGACAGCTTAAAATTGATTCTAGAGAGGTATACATTATGAGCATAAGAGCCAAAGATACCCATGTGAGAGAATGTGAATCTTGTATATTATTTATTGAAAATCAAGAAGAGGAAATGGAAAACATTTTTATTAACGAAAATAAGTGATTATGTCATCAGTAAAAGCAATAAAATTGCTCATTCATCAACATGGATAAGAAGAAAAATCTCTAGCTCCTTTCTGATATTACAGTGTACATCAAAATTTTGTGTTAAATAATATCTATTTAATATATCTTTACAGATTTTACTTTAACAAAATGCCAGAGACACACATGTATCACCTGCAGATACTAAGACTAAAATAAATATATTTTTCTAGTATTTTAAAATGTGCCAGAATAGATCTTCCTAGAAGGAGACAGATGAATTTTCATGTATAGAAATGAAATTTAATATAAACCCCTTCACTAGATTAATGAAACAAAATACAGGTGGGTCCATAAATCATAAAATGCCTGCAAAGGAGATATTAAATAGAAAAATTTTAATCAAACATTTGCGTTTATTCTCACATCAATGCAGCTTTATAATAGAAGGAACATCCTTTCATCAAGGAGAGCTATTAAAGATTATCTGCAAATGACCTTTGTTCCCATTTTTCTTTGGTGAAAGTCAGGAGATAATTAGACAGGATTGACATGTTAGCTATTTTCATCTTATAGAGCATATTTCCACGTACCAAGTGTCTTCAAACAACACAAAATTATTATTCAGTCCTTTAGAAGCAAGAGACTCAGTATTTGTCACTATTCTAAAATCAAAGTGTTGACAGGGCAATGAATCTTTTGGGGGATCATAGTGGCAGATATGGTCTCTGTGTTTTTGAGAAGTTTCCCTAATTTCTTGGTTAGTGGTCCTTACCATATTCACAGCAGCAATGGTCAATGCCTTGTTAGAAGAATATGCTTCATATAATCTTTGAAGCCTCCTAATCCCATGGACCCTTGTTCTTAGATTGAGATCAATCTTCTCCTTAGACTAAGGTTGGCCATTTAGAATTCTTTCCAAAGAATGTACTCAGAAATTTTAAGCCAAGAGTGTAGAGATAATTTCCCCTTCAGAGGACTATTTTAACTATTATTATTATTATTATATTTTATTGTTTTTATTTTGTTTTAGACATGGTTTCTCTGTGTAACAGCCCTGGCTCTCTGGCACTCACTTTGTAGATCAGGCTAGCCTGAAACTCACAAAGATCGCCTGCCTCTACCTTCCAAGTGCTAGGATTAAAGACTCATGCCACCAAATCTGCCCAGCAATTATTTTTAATCAGCTGTCACTCATCGTATACCTGATATGTTAATATCTCTATTCCTACTTCTTGACTTTAACAACAAATAACAGTCTACTTTTGTACAATTAAAACTAATCATCTTAATATTATCTGTGGTTTGACAAGAAGCATAGGACCAATAACCACCACTGTCATCAAGATAAACACTTACATGTATAAAACACAACTAATAAAAAAGAGGCCATGATTGTGAAAATATTAAGGAGGTGTACATGGGAGAGAGGAAAGGGAAGGGAGTAATGATGTACTTACATTATAATTTCGAAAATAATTAACAAAAACAAACTTCAGGCTCTTAGTAGTCACAACAGCCATAATGTCCCTGAATTCCCTTAGTTCTCTGATCTATAGGGTCATCAATTCTAGAACAAGATGTGAGTATCATTGTACACTGTTTGAGTTGGTTACTTTCATTTAGTGCATTTACTTTCATTCACATTATTGTACCGGTCAGCAATTTTATTCCTTTGTTCCCTTTTACTACTGAGGATATTTTGTTTCTCAGCTCTATCATAGATTGTTTATCCATTTATCAGATAAAGGAAACTTAGTTCATTTCCACATTTTACAATAATGTTGATTTGAATTAAAACTACTCTAAGTTAATGGATTCAGACACCATTTGATGAGGACAAGTGCCTGTCTTTCCAAATGGGAGAACTGTTTTGCCAGGAACATACAGTATTTACTGCCTCCTAGATGAACATTTGCACTCATTCCGTCTCTACAGAAGAATAAAGTCATTACATTTTTAAAAATTTCTGCCAGTCTAGCAAATACGTAATAGTTTTAATTTGCATCACCTTAATGAGTAATTGTATTGATTCAGTTTTTATGATATTGTGTTCTGCTTGGTGATCATCTTAATGAGATGTCTGTGTGATAATTTGGGGAGTTTTATTTGTAGCTTCTTTGACAATTATGGAATTTTCAGATACTTTTACATATTTTAAATCTCTCTGTGTTCAAATGTGTGTTGTTTTCTCCTTTATGTAGCATCTGCTTATTCTCTAAAGAACATTTATATTTTGAAAAACTTAAACTCATAAGTATTTTAATGGATAAAATTTGATATCATTATAAAAAGAATATTTACTCATGCAAAGTCATCAAAATTTTCTTGTATATCCTGCTCAAAAGTTTAGTTTATAAGCCATTTGACTTAATAACTTTTATCATTTTCACTGTAAACTATTCATCATCTCTCAGATGACATTTAGACAAAAATTATTTTAAAGATGTGAATCTATTTTCCTTAGTCTATTCGTTGTTCATTTTATACATACTTCAAAGTCATTATTCCTAATGTATTATCTTTAATTCTACATAATGAGCAATGAAGTTTGTGTTTTCCGACATAGATGTGATAATACTTTTGTATATTTTGGATATTTTAAATATTCATGAAGGTTTTCATCTGTTTTTACAAACATTTTGCTGTGACTTGATTAAGAAAACATTGGATATAAAGTTCTTTTTTGGACATTTGGTTTCAAATGACATTAATTCTATCTATACATGAGTGCATAAATCATCCCAGTAGTTCCAGTCCCCTTTGGCTTCTTTCTTTTTAAAATATTTTTGATGATTTCAGACATGAATATAATGTATTCAGATCATATCCACCCCCTGTTCTTCAATGCCAACACTTCCTAAAAATCCACCAAGCCTTCTAACATTGCCACCTTCTACTCTTCTTCCTCCTCTTCCAGATCCTGCCTTATTTCCTCTTTCTAATCCTTCTCCCCTTTTCTGAGTGTGACTAGTCATGAAGTGGAGGATGGACAACCCATCAGTACAAAGGAAAGAAATAGAAAGGAAGAAAGAAAGAAAGAAAGAAAGAAAGAAAGAAAGAAAGAAAGAAAGAAAGAAAGGAAGGAAGGAAGGAAGGAAGGAAGGAAGGAAGGAAGGAAGGAAGGATTGATTCTCCCCACCCAGTGGCTATCTGCTGCTAATAGCTCCTCTGCTAGAGATAGGCTTGTGAACCCCATCCATCTCCACTCTTGTGCAGTGTTGAGCTGACTGATCCTGTCTGTTTTCTTAATTTGAAATTTCTAACATCTAGAACATGACTGTATATCAAATTAAAACCAAGTACTTATTATAGTAATATCATAAATAGCAATGAGTTTAATTAAAACTTTCAAAAACACCAATTAATTAATTGCATTTAATTTTTCATTACTTTGTATCTTGAGAATTTACCAAATAATCATGTATTTCCTTAGTAGATTAGCAGTGAAAGTCCCAAAATTTCTGAAGTAGATAACTGTGCCTTCTGCACAGGTACTATTACTCTATCTTTTCCATATTTTATGATGCTTATTTTTAATCTTTCTGCTAGATCCTGCTGTAGGTATTCAACAGGAGGAAGAAAAAAGTTCTTGCTCTTCATCTTTGGATTCAGGGAGGAAACACTGGGGCTTTATGTGATTTAGAAACTTAGTTAATTACTTACTGGGTAGAGGAAGTCACTTTCCATTGCCAGTTTAGCAAGGTCTTTACACTTAATGCAACATTAATTTTGACAGTGTTCTTCTTCTAAGTACTGATATTATTGGAAATAAGTTATTTCTTATTACTCTGTTGTAAAACATACTGATTGATTTCTAAATAATGAGCAAACTAGCCTTGAATTTTTAGAGTGAGATTTTTATGGATTATAATTTCTTAAATATTTTTTCATATAACTGCAGAATTTATGGTGGTGTTTTCAATATGATATAATGATTTTTGGTGATGTGTCCGTATATGATATCATTCTGGTTTTTGTAGCAAATAATATTATCTTCAAAATACTTCGTAGTAACTTGTGACATAATCTCTCCACTTTTATTTTCAGGAATAATTAGTTTTGAATGTATTTATTTATTGTTGCTGTTGTTAAAAAGTGAAAAAGTAAACACAATAAAAGAAAAGTTTAAGTAGATTGGTTATTCCATAAGGAAATATGGCTTTTTGATGGCTTCATGTAATATATTTAATTACTGAATGCTAAAGTTTACCTTTTAAAATATTTACTTTAATAATTTTAAGTGAATTCATGGTTGAACTACAACACCTCAATCCACTGTTAAAGCAACATTTATTACCATGTGTAACTATCTGTTAGTCATTTTGATTTCTCCCCAGCTTCTTTAAATCAATCGAATATCTATGAGCTGCATCACTGCTACAACATGAATCAACATTTTAGTACTTTTATTTTAAAATATTATCAACTGAATGTCTTTATCCCATGATGCTTCATTCAACAGGCCATGAATGTGTGGAACATTTTCAGTTTACAATATATCGCTAGGGGTATCTGTGGGCAAGTTTGGATTTAATATGCTGTAGATGTAACCAATCGTCTTATTAAAATAAGAAACACAGAGCCAATGTAAAAGAGAAAGCCGAGAGGTCAGAGCTCAGAGATAAAATCTTACCTCCTGCAGTGCTCCTAACTTCCCCGCGAGAGAGCTACTTCCTGTTTGTCTGTGTTTAAATAGTCTTTCTGTTCTGCCTTCTCATTGGTTCTAAACCCAACCACATGACTGCCTCATCACTGCCTATAAGTATCGCCCTCCAGGTCTTAAAGGCATATGTCTCCAATACTGGCTGTATCCCTGAACACACAGAAATCTACCTAGCTCTTCTAACCACCACGCTCTTGCTATGGCTCTAATAGCTCTGACCCCAGGGCAACTTTATTTATTAACATAAAATTAAAATTACATTTCAGTACAAATAAAATATCACCATATTTCCCTTTTCTATTTTAATAAAAAGAAAAAGGCAAAAGGTTATAACTAACAAAAGAAAAACTATATACAAAAGTACAATAACTATATACAATATATACAAGTAACAAATACCTAAACGATGTCTAGTCCATTTGTATTTGACAAATCAGAGAAAATAATTCCCTTATCTATCCTATTTTAGTAAGTCCAAAATGTATCTAATTCACTTTCAATCCTAATTAATCTTCAACTATAACTAACTAATCTTCAACTCCCTCAGAGACCCAAGAAGGAAATAATATTAGCTAACAAAAATAAAAACAGGAAGTGCACAAAAGCAACTTCCAAAAATTTTGTGAGTTGACAGAAACAGCCAGCTGCCTGGACAGTCACCTGATGTTTCTCTGCAGTGTTGGGGCATCATCTTCAGCCTATAGGCTTAGCGTATCTGACAGACTCATTTGTGAAGTAGGTTGTACACAAGGTCAACAGTTCAACCTCACATTGGGTCAGAGCAGTCCATGTACCAGAAACACCTGAATTCCACTAGTGTCATGTCATGATTCAGGATTTTAAATTCTGGAAATTGTTGACGATTTTTGAATTCAGCTGTCCATTCTTCTCGGCTGTGTATATATGGCTTCATCTCAGCATCCTCTTCTTCTCCACATCCCTCTATTAAATGCCAGTCTACTATTGAGAGGCGTGAGCTTTCAGTTGCTGTTCCATTGCACAACAGAAGCCATCGGCCCACTGCCTGTTCAGCTGTCTTTGAAGAAAAGGACACTGTACCTTTTCCAGATTGTGAAGGCCACTTCAGGGATGGTGCCATATTGTCCTGGCCTCAGAAGATGCCTTTTGATAAAGCCATAACCACACTTGTTTTGGCAGGAATTGGTAGTCCTTTTTTTCGTGTTCTGTCTGTCCATTTTTTCCTGTTGATTCGAGGATACTTTGTTGTCCAGTGGCTAACTTTTGCCACAATGAAAATTAACTCCAATATGCTTTTTTGTTGTTGTTTTAGAATAAAAACTGAACTTGTAGATTTCTGATTCTTCTCTTTTTCTTAAACAAATGCTAAGTGTTCTAAACGTGCAATTGGTCCCATCTTAGTGCTTATAAATGTATTGTGCTCTAAATACTTTCTAACTGATGTTTTAATTTTTAGACCCCTGAACTGCATTTATGAGCCTTTGGTTATGATGGGATTAAATCCTGAGAAACCCTTCATAACTTATCATACTGTAGGTTAAAAAAAAAAAAAATCATTTTATCACTAGTCTAGCAAAGTATATAGTTGAGCTCCAGTACACTGTACAGTACTGGGACCATGGCTCACTGACCCTACCCATCATTCCTAGCGCATATTGCACTACATACACTAGGCCAGCGTTTCTCCTGAATGCCTGTTGTCGTCACATATGGTATTTTATTTTTTAAAGTTTTTTAATTTTTTTTTCATTTTACATACCAACCCCAGCTCCCTCTCTCTTCCTTCTCCCCCGACCTCCTCCCCAGCCACTCCCCATCCACTCCTCAGAGTATGTAAGACCTCCCTTGGATGGTCAACAAAGTCTGGCAGACCAAGTTGAGGCAAGAACTAGCCCCTTCCCACTGCATCAAGGCTGAGCAAAGAATCCCACCATAGGGAATGGACTCCGAAAGTCAGTTCATGCAACTGATATAAGTCCTTCTCCCACTACCAGGAGCCCCACAAACAGATCAAGCCACAGAACTGCCACCCACATTTCAGAGGGCCTAGTTTGGTCTCATGCAGGCTCCACAGCTTTCAGTCCAGAGTCTGTGAGCTCCCACTACTAGCTTGGGTCAGCTGTCTCTGTAGTTTTTCCTATCATAACCTTGATACCTGCTTGTTCCTATAATGCCTCTTCCCTCTCTTCAACTGAACTCTGGGAGCTGGCCAAGTGCTTGGCTGTGGGTCTCTGCATCTGCTTCCATCAGTCACTGAATGCAGGTTCTCTGATGACAATTAGAGGAGTCACCAATCTGAGTACAGGGGAAGGCTAGTTCAGGCACCCTGTCCACCATTGCTAGGAATCTTAGCTGGGGATATCCTTTTGAGTTCCTGGGAATTTCCTAGTACCAGGTTTCTCCCTACACCAATACTGGTTCACTGGGTCAAGATATTTCTTTCATTGCTCTCCCTCTCCATCCCTCCCTAAACTCAGCCATCTCAAACCCTCATGTTCCCAACTCCATCTCTTCCCCACTACTCCTCCACTCCCAGTTTACCCAGAAGACCTTGACCCTTTCCCCTTCCTGGGGTGATCCTTGCATGTCCGTCTTAGAGTCCTCCTCTTTACCTAGCTTTTCTGGGGTTGTGGATTGTAGTCTGGTTATCCTCTGCTTTTCATCTAGTATCCACTTATGAGTAAGTACATATCATGTTTGTCTTTCTGGGTCTGGGTTAACTCACTCAGGATGATTTTTTTCTAGTAAATCCATTTGCCTGCAAATTTCATGATGTCATTTTTTTTAACCATTGTGTAATACTCCATTGTGTAAATGGACCACATTTTCTTTATCCACTCTTTGGTTGAGGGGTATCTAGATTGTTTACAGTTTCTGGCTATTATGAATAATGCTGCTATGAACATAACTGAATTAAGTGTTTTTGTGGTATGATTGAGCATCCCTTGGGTATATGCCCAATACTGGTATTGCTGGGTCTTGAAGTAGGTTGATTCTCAATTTTCTGAGATACTGCCATACTGATTTCCAGAGTTGCTGAACAAGACTACACTCTTACCAGCAGTGGAGGAGTGTTCTCCTTACTGCACATCCCTTCCAACATAAACTGTCATCAGTGTTTTGATCTTAGCCATACTGACAGGTGTAAGAAGGTATTTCAGTGTTATTTTGATTTGTATTTCCCTGATGGCTAAGGATGGTAAGCACTTCCTTAAATGTCTTTTGGCCATTTGAGATTATTCTGTTGCATTCTCTGTTGATATCTGTACCCCATTTTTAATGGGATTATTTGGTATTTTGAGGTCTAGTTTCTTGAGTTCTTTATATATTTTGTAGATCAGCCTTCTGTCACATGTGGAATTGGTAAAGATCTTTCCCATTCTATAGGCTGTTGTTTTGCCTTGTTGACCATGTCCTTTCCCTTACAGAAGCTTCTCAGCTTCAGGAGGTCCCATTTATTAATTATTGCTCTCAATGTCTGTACTCTTGGTGTTATATTTAGGAAGTGATCTCCTGTGCCAATGCATTCAAGGCTACTTCTCATTTTCCCTTCTATCAGGTTCAGAGTAACTGGATTTATGTTGAGGTCTTTAATCCATTGGGACTTGAGTTTTGTGCATGGCAATAAATATGTATCTATTTGTATTTTTCTCTATGTTGAGTTCCAGTTATGCCACCACCATATTTTGAAGATGCTTTCTGTTTTTCATTTTACAATTTTGGCTTCTTTGTCAAAAATCAGATGTTCATAGGTGTGTATATTAATGTCAGGTTCTTTAATTTGATTCCATTGATCCATGTGCCTGTTTTTATACCAATAACAAGCTGTTTTTATTACTATAGCTCTATAGTAGACCTTGAAGTCAGGGATGGTGATGCCTTCAGAAGATCTTTATTTTATAGGATTGTTTTTGCTATCCTGGATTTTTTTGTTTTTTCATATGGAGTCGAGCATTGTTCTTTTGAGATCTGTGAAGAATTGTGTTGGGATTTTAATGGGGATTACATTGCACCTGTAGATTACTTTTGGTAAGATTGCCTTTTTTACTATGTTGATTATACTTATCCAAGAGCATGGGAGAGCTTTCCAGTTTCTGATGTCTTCTTCAGTTTCTTTCTTCAGAGACTCAAATTTCTTGTCATACAGGTCTTTCACTTGTTTGGCTAGAGTTAACCCCAAGATATTTTATGTTATTTGGGACTATTATAAAGGGTGATGTTTCTCTAATTTCTTTCTCAGCCCATTTATCATTTGTATATAGGAGGTCTACTGATTTTTTTGAGTTAATCTTGTATCCTGCCACATTACTGAAGGTGTTTATCAGATGTGGGATATTTGTAATCCTTTGTAATATTTTTGGGGTCACTTATGTATACAATCATATCATCTGCAAATAGCAAAAGTTTGACATATTCCTGTCCAATTTGTATCCCCTTCATCTCCTTTTGTTGTCTTATTGCTCTAGCTAGACCTTTGAGTACTATATTAAATAGATGCAGAGAGTATGCAGCCTTGTCTTGTTCTTGATTATAATGTAATCACTTTGAGTTTCTCTCCATTTAGTTTGATGTTGACTGTTGGTTTGCTGTATATTGACTTCATTATGTGTGCATATGTTCCTGTATCCCTGATCTTTCCAAACCCTTTATCCTGAAGGGGTGTTTGGACTTTTTTCATCATCTAGATGATCATGTGGGATGTTTACTTTCAGTTTGTTTATATGACGTATTACATTGACAGATTTTCGTATGTTGAACCATCCCTGCATCTCTGGAATTAAGCCTACTTGATCATGGTGGATGACTTTTTTAATGTGTTTTTAAATTTGGTTTGCCAGTATTTTATAAGTATTTTTACATCCATGTTCATGAGGGCAATTGGTCTATAATTCTCTCTTAGTTGTGTCTTTGTGTGGTTTGGGTTATCCAGGTAACTGTAGCCTAGTAAAAAAGAGTTTGTCAATGTTCCTTCTGTTTCTATTGTTCAGAACAATTTGAAGAGTATTGGTATTAGCTCTTCTTTGAAATTCTGGTAGAATTTTGCACTGTAAACATCTGGTCCTGGATTTTCTTTGGGGGGCAGGGTAGGAGACTTTTGATGACTGCTTCTATTTCCTTAGGGGTTATATGTCTATTTAGATTGTTTATCTGATCTTGATTTAATTTTGATATCTGGTACCTATCCAGAAAAAAATGTCCATTTCTTTAGATTTTCCAATTTTGTGGACTACAGGTTTTTGAAACATGACCTAATGGTTTTCTGAATTTTCTCGGTGTCTGTTATTGTGTCCCCCTCTTCATTTCTGATTTTCTTAATTTTAATATTCTCTGTCTGCCTTTTGGAAGTTTGAATAAGAGTTTGTCAATCTTGTTTGTTTTCTGGAGGAACTGACTCTTTGTTTCATTGATGCTTTGTTTCTATTTTACTGATTTCAGCCCAAAATTTGATTATTTCCCGTCGTCTATTCCTCCTGGGTGAGTTTGCTTCTTTTGTTCTAGAACTTTTGGGTGTGCTGTTAAGTTACTAGTGTGAGATTTCTCCACATTCTTTATGTAGGCACTTTGTGCTATGAACTTTCCTCTTAGCACTGCTTTCATGGTGTCCCATAAGTTTGAGTATGTTGTGTATTCATTTTCATTGAATTCTAGGAAGTTTTTAATTTCTTTCTTTATTCATTCTTTATTGACCCACTGTTGATTCATTTGAGCATTGTTCAGTTTCCATGAGTTTGTAGGCTTCCTGCAATTTGTTTGCTGTTGAATTCTAACTTTAAGCCATGATGATCTGATAAGATACACAATACAGATAAAATACATTTTTTGTGTGTCTGTTAAGATTTGCTTTGTTACCAAGTATGTGGTCAAATTTAGAGTCATTCCATTAGGTGTGTTCTTTTGTGTTTGAGCAAAATGTTCTATAGATGTCTGTTAGGTCCATTTGAGTCATAGCATCTGTTATTTCTCTTATTTATTTGTTAAGTTTCTGTTTGGCAGACCTGTCCAGTGGTGAGAATGGGGTGCTTAAGTCTTCCGCTATTAGTGTGGGAGATTTTATATGTGATTTAAGTTTTAGTAATGTCTCTTTTACAAATATGGGTGTGCTTGTATTGGGGACATAAATGTTCAGAATTGTGAATTCATCTTGATGGATTTTTTTCTGTGATGAATATGAATGTTCTTTTCCATCTTTTGATTAATTTTAATTTGAAGTCTATTTTGCTAGATATTAGGATAGCTACACCAGCTTGTTTCTTAGGTCCATTTGATTGGAAAATCTCTTCCCAAACCTTTACTCTTAGGTAATTTCTGTCTTTGAGGTTGAGGTGTGCTTCTTATGTACAACAGAAGAACAGCTCCTGTTTTTTGTATCCGTTCTGTTAGACTGTGACTTTTTATAGCCAAATTGAGTCCATTGATGTTAAGAGGTATTAATAACCAGTCTTCTTCTCAATCCACTCCAGTGTTGGCTGGTATCTCAGGGGGATGGTTAGCAACAGGGTCATCACATATTTTAAAATCTCAAGCTCATGCCAAACTATCAAGAGATCATCCGAATCCCAACCTCATTACCTCTCTAGGTGGTTAAACTGGATGTGAAGCTGGCAAAACATGAAGCAACAGCAAAAGCTTTCTGCAGTACTACAATCAACCATTATTTCAAAATCAAACACATGATGACTCCCTCATGTTTCTCTATGCACTGGCCCTTGTTGTATCACCTGAGTTCACTACATCCTTGGTCCTGACCACATCAAACAATTTGTCTTGTCCCTTCTGACATAGCATACAATGCCAACCAGCACTGTCTAAAATCCCTAACTTTAGATGAGAGACTGCTGTATGTTATGGATTAAAATGATTTTTACAGACAATATAAAGTTTTCTCCTTTGGTTTAATAATTAAAAATAAATCATTTTAATATTTTTCTACTGTCTTTACTTAGCATGTAAGAACCAAATAAATATAGTCCCTGACTGTCTCATCTGAAAATGACTTCATTATACACATCTATGTGTCTGTGTCTGTGCGAACGGACATGCAGATGTGCAGTTGTGCATGTTCATGTTCATGTGTAGAGATCAGAAGTGGGTATCAAATGTCTCTGTCTCTCTTCCCCATACTTTTTGAGCTAGATTCAGGGTCTCACTGAATCTGGAGCTCACAAATAGGCTCCTTTTGACTGCCAGCAAGCCCCAAGTATCCTCCAGCCTTTGTCCAGGTTCCAAGTCCTCAGCTCCCCAGGACTGGGATTGCAAATGTACACCACCATGCTGACCTTTCCTCAGGAGTGGTGGGGACCCAACTCAAGTGTTTATGCTCATGCAGCAAGCCCTTCACCCATTAATATGTCACTCCAATCTATGAGATGTTTGATTTCTAAAATTGCTATTTGTACTTTGTGTTTCGCTGTACAGCATATTGACTGGCTTGTGCAATTGTTTTAATTCACAGGCAACATCAGTTGTAAATTCTGTAGTGGAGCTGTCCTGTCCCATTGAGAAAACACTATGTCTTCCAATTCTTAGCAGAAATCTGACTGTTACCACCTTTCAGTCTCCACTTTCTCTATGTCCCTGAGCCTTGGTGTGCTACGGATATTCTGTCTTAATGTAGATTTGAACATGGAGTTGAGAAAAAGAGAAGCACTCAGGAAAAAGACAAAACACACCCACAGGGAAAGAAGAGATACCCTTTAATTGTCTTTACAATGGTTATATATGTGATTAGATGGTTTTTCATGCTATCTTTAAAAGGTGGCTAGAGAATTTAAATGTGGTTAAACATGTATGTAACAGGGTTACAGCTGATGAGGTAAAAAAAATCCTATTTAACAGGGATGAGTGAAATTGCAAGAAATTCATTGTAAAAAAAGCAGTTAACAGTCTTTGTGAGATTTCTGGAAAAATAATAAGAAATGAATAAGGTGATACTTGAGGTTGAAAATGCTCATTCTTTAAACATGGTTTGTTGCTATTTTAATATTATTATTTGACAATCTGGCTGTATGTGCTGGCTGAGTTTATGCCAACTTAACATAAGCTAGAGTTATGAGAGAGGGAGGAACCTTACTTGAGTAAATGCTTCCATAAGATAGGAGTCTAGGAAAGCCTGTGAGCATGTTCTTAGTGATTGATGTGGGAGGGCCCAGCCCAGTGTGCATGAAACCACCACTAGGCTGGTAGTCATGGGTTCTATAAAAAAGCAGGGTGAACAAGCCATGGAGAACCAACCAGGAAGCAGAACTCCTCTATGGAGGTATCTGTCCTGTTTGAATTCCTGCCCTGTCTTTCTTCAATAATGAACAGTGATATGGAAATATAAGCCAAATAAACCCTTTCCTCCCCTAGTTGTTTTGGTCATGGTGATTCTTCATAGCAATTGTAACATTAACTAAAACACTGTATATAAAAGAGGATTATCTCTGTAGATAAACATCACAGAAAATGTGTTAAAATTTTGGATTCTCAGCTGTCAAGAGTCTGTTTTTTTTTTTCTACTCCAATTTCCACGTAATTTCCTATCTTTAAACCCTGAGTCAGTAATGAAGTTTATTGAAATAGATTGAGTCTTCTGTTCCCTGTCCTTGGAGCAACATGACAAAGCAGTGACATTGGCAATTCTTGAACCATGACTTCCTATTCTCAGCTTTGCTAGAGATTGTCCAAAATACAGTACCAAAGCCTCATGTGACACGAGGTTTGGTTTTGTTATTTTTTTCACACACAGTCCGAAAGTTTCCTTCATCCCTAAAGTAGGAATCTGTACTAGCAATGTAGCTTAATAGCTTGTTTGGGCTTCCAAGGTATCAGTTTATTTTGTGTTTGTCATCCAGCATCTTAGAAGCCATAGTTTTTAAATATTTTATTCTTTGATATTGTTTCAAACGAGAGAGTAAATCTGAATCCCTCAATTCCATTCTACATGAAAAGTATTTCTTTATAAAATAGATTATGATTTCTTGTTATTTCCAGCCATGTTCACATTATCTTAAGCCTTACAACAACATCTAATTCAGCAGTCTAGTAAAGCATAGCTAATATGTATGAGAATTTTGTTCTGGATTCTTTCTATAATAACTTATTAATTCAGACTATATGGACTTTGATTGGAAGTATTAAAATATTAACTGAGATCTTTACCATTTCATTAAAAGGAGTGATTCAAATTGCATAACTTTTAAAAAATTCTTACAAAACATTCCTTTAACAATATGCCACATAGATTTTTATAGAAATCACGATTAAGAGCATGAAAATCATTGGATGGGAATACATGATGGTGATTATCAAGCAGAGTCCTATTTACAGAGAAGGGCTTTTTATAAATATTTTTATCTTCTTTTCAAATGCAAAACTTTACTAACAATGGATATAATTTCCTAAACACAATATAATGCTATAGTTTATATTACTGTGAAGAACCACCCAGTAAAGATTTCCCAAGCTAGTATTTTACTCTATCAGAATCGTTTTAACAAATTCATTCATACTTGATTTCATTTTTTAAGTTGTTACTTAATTTTCATAAGTAACAGAAAGTGTGCATCGCGATCTGTTATATTTCTACCAAGTGTGGCTAAATGGGATCTGGGTCAAGAACCTCTGACTCTGTTAGCTTTTCTCTAATTCCATTATAGATAAAAAGGGTCAACAATATTTCCAGTTAACAAGCAGGACTATGTAAGGATGCAGAAAGTTACAATAAATTAAAACCAAGCTTTACACGAGAACAATAAAAAATAAGTACATAGACTTGAACTTTGGGTATTTTGAAGTGTAGCATTGGATCAAACTGAATCTCCAAAGTAAAACTAGTTGAGTAATGTTAGAGATAGACATTATTACAATCCCTACTGTGATATTTTAGTACTGTGCTCACAGGTCTGAGATAGGTATAGGACTGCTCAGCTCAAAATTACATACTTATCTTGAAGTCAGGTGTACCATGACATATAAATAACTTGAAATTATGATTACAGTTCCAAATGATGTTCCCAATAAGATAACCTTGAAAAAATTTGGACATGGTGAGCCTACAGCCACAAATTTAGGAGGATAAGGCAGGAGAATAAAAAGATTGAGAATAGATTTTTACAAGCCTGAAATATGCATTTTCAAAACAAGGCATATAAATAATCAAGGGATACATCTGAAGTGCTAACCCTCCCTAATCATTAGATAAGTAAAATAAGCACAATGACAACACTTCAGCCCCATCAGAATAGCTAATGTCAAAAGAATGAAGGTTCAAAATATTGGTATGGATAGTGGAGAAGGAAACACTTGTGTGATATAGGTGGAAATTTAAATGAGTAGTACTAGTATGCAATGCTGTAGAAGAGTTGCCAACAATGGAATTGAAATACTACCCATCTAGCATTAGGAGATATATCATTTCTTGTTAATTAAAACATTTTTCACAAAAAGCTAGGGATAATATGTGTGTATACTAATATTTCCACACTATATATTGTCCTAGTATGATCATATATATCTATGTGTGTATGGGTATTTATACAATGGGATACTGTTCAACATTTAAAAGGAAAGAACATTTAACAGCATGACTAGATCTGAAGGACAGTATTTTAAATGTTTTCTGTTAAGCTAGCCAGAGGAAACCAAAATCCATTTATTCTTACTTACATGTTTAATATAAAATAATAAAAATTTACCACAGAAAGTGAAAATGGGATGGTAGTGACCAGTGACAGGATGGGGTGGGGAAGCAAGAGATTTTGGCTCAAGAGTTCAAAGTAGCTGCACATGATGTGGTCATATCTACAATCCCAGGCACTTGAGAGGGCTAGAGAGTTAGAAAGGAAGATTGAGTTGAAGTACTTCCTGGTTGATATACTGAGACCCTGGCTCAGA
Organism: Peromyscus leucopus; assembly: GCF_004664715.2. Lineage (NCBI taxonomy): Eukaryota > Metazoa > Chordata > Mammalia > Rodentia > Cricetidae > Peromyscus > Peromyscus leucopus. The sequence continues at coordinate 22,650,470 of NC_051077.1, read as the reverse complement.
GCTCTTACACACACACACACACACACACACACACACACACACACACACACACACACCATCACTTCACACCACACAGAAAGTAGCAAATAGAAATTAGAAGTAAAGTTGAATATTAAATGTTATTTTTGTTTGTTTGTTTTGGCTTTCCGAGGCAGGTTTTCTCTGTCTAGCCCTGGCTGTCCTGAAACTAGCTCTGTAGACCACGGTTGGCATCAAACTCACAGAGGTCTGCCTGCCTCTGCCTTCTAAGTGCTGGGATGAAAGGCACGTGCTACCATTATCTGGATTTAATATTAAATGTTAAAAACAAAATAAAAGTATTGCTATACTCTACCATCCCACTGTCCATGTGGATAGATACCATTAAAGTAACCAGTACCACCAAAGTGGCACTACAGATTGAAAGCAACCAGATGGGAGAGATATGGCCTTCTCATGCCTGAATTTCAATGACAGACCACAAACAAAATACAGATACAAAGGAGTGGAGGGGATGTTCCAGGAGTTCTGGGTATGGAGAAATTAGGTGAAGTGTCCAGAAATACATTTTTAATTTTGAGATGTCTTCATTTCAGATCTGAAACAAATGAGTAGAAATAAAAATATTTTAGAATTTGCTATGCAGCGTTTTCAAGTTCTCTGATACTGCATTTAAATTCTTCCTCAATTAGATCCACTGAGTATTAACATTGGCTTTAAAGGCAGGTGGAGGGTAGATAACTAAGGATGTTTTTTTATTATTATTATTGTTAAAGATGTGTTGCATTTAGCTACACTACCTCATTCTCACACTTACCTGGGCAAACTGAACATAAAAGTATTCATGGATTCTAAAAATTTGAAAATATATTATTAAATAATCAAATGCTGTATGTAGAAAAAACTGAGATGTTAGGTTATTTTAGAAGTCCTTTTTCTATTGAATCTGTAAATGATATTGTATGGATATATTGTGAAGAAAAGGGAGGTGAGGATAATAGAAATCAACTATGATAAATAACCAGGAAACTAAAAACCTGCAAATACATTTGTGTAAGTTTTTTTAAAATAAATTTAAATCATATCTATAGGAACTCAGGTTACTGTTCTCTACAGTACCGATTTTCCCTCAATATTTCCACGAACAGCTTTGCCAGATATATCATCTCTTACCCTGTTCTAAAGGCTGGTGGAAAAAGATTTGAGCTCTTTAAAGTTGTTTTCTGAACATTTTGAAAAATTAAAAATAATTAGATACTATTCAAGATTCTGAGAAGTACAAGAATATTACCATACTCATGATTATAAAGAAAAAGTAAAACTTAAACTTTAAATTTACCTCTATGCATGTCTTACACAATTTATAAAATGTAATCAAGCAATCATTTTATACACAAGAGAAAAATCACAAGCTGATTTGTTGGTTCTAAGAGAAATGATTAATTGAGATTTTATATTTTAATGTAGACGACATGTTATTTTCCAACATTTTAATTAATAAATATATAAAACCATATTAGTTTTTGTAACTGTCTCCCTGAGCTTTGTTTCAGTTGGACTGTTGAAAGATAAATTGGCCTAGTGAAATGTTTAATTAAAAATATCTCTCACCCTGTATAAATTTATAAACAGTTTCTTCAATAATTTCTGAAATATTCCTTTCACTGAAAGTTCTTTCCTAGGCATCAGAAGTAATTAGGTATTAATGGACACAGTTTTGAATTCTATTTAATTATACTAAAACCTCACATCTAAAATTCAAGCAGTAGAAACTGTTTCCTTCTGAAAATAATTTAGGCGAGAAAGTGTCAAGAGGGCATTGTATTTGGAAAGTACTGGCTCTTCAGTAAATGATGTTGGAAAAACCAAATGTCCTCATGACAATGAAGCTGTAAACTTTCTTTAAACCATTTGCAAACTTCAAAGCAAAACACTGAAATATGCAGCAACATGAAAAAAAACTAAGTATAGCACTACAGTCAAAATCACAACACAATTCTAGAGCAATCCTATCACCTTAAAAAGTTATAATAATATTAGGGTTAATACTCAGAGTTCCAAAATCCACCTATAGGCAACCACCAATCTGCTTCTCTTAGTTAAAATTTCAGTTTGCTCGTACTAAGTTACTACAAAGTGTTTAGATTGTGTTAGCACCTCTAGGATCTGTAGCAATAGCCCTTTGTTGATTACTGATATTTATTATTTATTGCTTTTTACCTTTTTGTGACCATGTTTATCAGAAATTGCTAAATGTTATTAGTTGATATAATAATCTACTTTTAGCATTGTTGATAATACGTCACAATAACTGCATTCTATTGCATTACCACCTACCCTTTTCTTCATCATCAACTCATTATCTACATTTTCAGAGTTGTATTTTGGTTCTATTTTTTTTGTTCCACTTATTTTCTAACTTCTCAACTGAGATTTTTGATCAGCAACTTTTTTAGTTTTTCTCTACTTTTAATATAATCACTTGAGACCATCAATCTCACTGAAAGTACTAATTTAGTATAGTTTCATAAGATTTGAGAATAACAACATTTTACTATTCAGTTTGAAATATTTCACAGTTTTCCATTATCATTTCTAAGCTTTCTCGTGGCCCATTTTTAAAAGGAACCTGTTCATTTTTAAATATAATGACTTCCATTGTCATATTCTGCTGTAGAAAGATTTATTGCACTCTGGTCAGATAAAAACTCTATGATTTTGTTGTTAATCCTCCTCGTTCCCTCCCTCCTCCTCCTGCTATTTCTACTCCTGTTTAATCTCCTTAATTTTCTTATTTTTATGATACTGGAAATAGAACCCTGGCCTCATGCATGGCAAGAAAATGCCCACCACTAACTTACACCACTAGTACTTTTTTACGTCTTTGTTTGTTTTTTGATATTTGGTTTGTTGATTTTTTTTTTTTTTTGAGTCATGGTCTTACTAGGTTGCTCAAGTTTGATTGAGCTTTGCTCAGGGAGGACTTGAACATGCCATCTTCATAACTTAGTATCCCATGGAGCAGATACTAAAGGCCTGTACCACCAGTCCCAGATAAAAGCTCCACAATTTCTGACATAACTAATATTTAACTGTCCACACATCTTTCCTATGGCATGGTTTTATTGTATTTGTTATCTAGGAGAAAATAAAAAAGGACAGGAATCTAAAAGGGAAATATTAGGGATATTGAAGTGGAAATATGCCAGAAGGGATGAAAAAGTGTAATTGAGTGAATGATAAGTCGATAGTCAATCTTCAGTGTCAACTTGACTGGGTTATTCACCTTGGAGACACAATTGTGGGTGGGTCTGTGAGGAAATCTACAGATTGGCTTAGTTGATAGGGAGAGAAACTTAATTGTAGACAGCAATTCTTCATGGATTTGCATCTTTGAATAAGTAAAAAGGAGAAACTCAAGTGATTGTCTGCATTCATCTCCCCTTTCCTACTGGATTTAGACACATTGTGTCCAGCTATATTTAGACACATTGTGTCTAGCTATATCATACTCCTGTCCTCATAACTTCCCCACCATAAAATACACATTGCTCTCAAACTGTGAAATTAAACAAACCCTTTTGTAGGGGACTCTGTCCTCACAGCCAGAAAAGTAACTAAAACAGGGTGAATATGATCAAAGTGCACATTTCATATAGAATTATCAGACAGAAATCTTTTATTCTACACAATCAATATATGCCAGTACTTTATTTTAAAATTGGGAGTGCTAAAAATGATTTCAAATGAAGACTTCAGCCTATGTTCCTCTGACTGGCCACAGTGATGAAAGCACCAATAAAGCATTTCTGAAGTCAGCCATTAAAATCTCCCGGATTCTTACATTAGGAGCTAAATTATCCTTCTTAATGGAAAGGTTTTAATCCAAACACACCACCTCATCATTTCTCTAGAGACCAAAGAGGGTTTGGTGCCTCTTTAGGGACCATAAATAATGATTTTCAAAGCAAAGAAATTTAAGAATTCATGTAACCATCAGTGACTGAATTCACAATAAAGCATCACAAACAATGAATAGCTACCTCACAAAGACAGTTTATTATTATTTACCTGACAGAATAACAATGTCTTATGATTTCTTAAATTGTTTACTTTGAAGATTATTTTTGTTTATTATTAGGTTCACTTGCTTCAACACTAAAAGTCATGTTTATAGAATAAATTGATTTCAGAGAGAAGACAGGAATGTTCACAATCATTTAAATTAAATAGCAATATAAATTATTATGTTAAAAACTAAGAATATTAAAATATCAGTAAGCATACATCAATGTCTCCATTAAAACATTTGAATGGCAGTTTAAACACACTGTGTGTCATTTTATTGAGAAGAGAGAAAAGCTTTGGTGACTTTTTCAAGAATACACTTTTTGACCAGGAATGGTTTGTATGCAAATTTTCTTTTATTAGACAAAGAAAATTCATGCCTTATGCCAAATAAAAGTTCCACAATTTTTGACATAACTAATACTTAACTGGTCGCACATCTTTCCTGTAGCATGGTTTCTATTGTATTTGTTAGCTAGAAAAAAAATAATAAAGGACAGGAATCTAAAAGGGAAATAATAGGGATATGGAAACAGAAGTATGATTGTCATTATATTTATCCAATGAACTGTCAAAATGAATTTCAAAGGTTAAGAAGAATAATTTTATACTTTGGTATAGTGTTTATAATTTAATTGATACCACAAGATGTCATGATTACTTGAATATAGCTGCAATGTATAGTATCACAGCTAATTTAATTGTATTGCATATAGTTTGGAGGAAATACACATTAAAATATAAGAAAATGTTTATATCAAATAATTTTAAAGAATGTTTGAAATATAATACTGATATATCTTCTTGTATTGACAGTTGCTATTTGAAAAACAAAATAAGCTAAGGCACGTAAAACTACAAAGGGTTAAAACACTATATATGTGGCTACATATCCATCTGATGATATATATGCATATGCATATATATGCAAATATCACAGAAAGTTGTTGAAGAGAGGACAAGAGAAACGTCTTATGTATTAGTTATTTTCTTCCTTATAAAGCAGAAAAGCAAGTCACTGATTGTGATGGAAATTGTTTTATTTCTACATTACTGAGATTGCCACTCTTATCCTACCTTCTCATCTTCCACAAAAGAAATACGAACATATTACACATTCTGAATAAGTACAAAAAATGAAATCAAGAGAGAGAGAGAATAAGTGGTCACCAATCTTTTGTTTTTTTTATTTTTTGTTACAGAAGCATGAACAAAACTCAATGGTAAGATACTTCCTTTCACTAATTGTTCAGGGCTCCTTGTCTTACCTAATGCTGACAGTTCTTTTCTGTGTGAGACATTCCCACAGTTTGCTTCTGATCTCTCCTTAAAAGAAATGAATCAACTTGGATGAAAATAAAGCATGGAAAGAATTTACAGAATAAACTCTTGCCTACCAACTTTGTGTTGTAGGGAATATAAAAATGCTAGAGGCCTGAGTTGTGTGATATACAAACAAACAGAATGCTTTGAATGTGTTATTCTGTTGGTTTACTTAGAAAGATGTTACTTCAATGTTATTTGAATTTATTTTCATAAACAATATGACCACCTCCTCCCATGGGCTCCATACTACAGTACACAGCCCCTGAAGCTTTACTGGAGGCCAGAGTGATGCTATGGGTCCAAGAAAGATACCATCCACTGCCCACTAAACCTCTTTAAGTCTATTCAACAAACCCAAACTGCACCCCCAACCCTGGGCTCCATATCCCTGCTTACTACTTTAGAAGAAGACTTCAACTTTACCAGAGGCCAAGCTGGTCCTAGAAACCCCAGGGAACACATTGTCCACTGCCCAGAAAACCCCTTTAAGCCTGCCCAGCAACCCCAGACTACACCCACAACCTCTGGCTACAACTATCCTGGTCTACAACTTCGAAAGAAGATATCTGCTTTACCAGAGTCCAGGCCAGATTTAGAGAACCCAGGTCTATAACATCAAAGCAGACTTCAGCTTTACCAGAGAACAGGCTGAATCTAGAAACCAAAGCTCTTGCAGCTGTACTGGAGACCAGGCTGGTCCTTGGGACCCCAAGGCCAAACCAGATCTAGGGACCATAGACTATCCTCTCCCCTAGGCTCCATATCCTGGTCCACAACTTTGGAAGACGACTTCAGCTTTCCCAGAGGCCAGGCTAGACCTAGGGACCCGTAGCTCAAAAAACCCCAGAGTGGACACCATATTGGATCTGAAGACACACCAGCCACCAGAACCCTTGGCCATTTAGGCCAGAAGACCTGAAAGGAAAGAGACACCAAGGAACAAGTAGTCTTCAGCCCAGAAATGCACGGATGGTTCAACATAAGAAAATCTGACAATGTAATCTACCATATAAACAAGCTGAAAGAAAAAACCCACATGGTCATCTTGTTAGATGCTGAAAAAGCCTTTGACAAGATTCAACAACTCTTCATCTTGGAGAGATGAGGGATACAAGGGACACACTTTTTTTTTCAATATGGAACACTTCAAGACCGTCATCCTTGCTCAGGTGTCATGCTAATCTTCTCTGTATTGTTCCAATTTTAGTATATGTGCTGCTGAAGCAAGCACCAAGGGACACACCTTAACCTAATAAAGGCAATATCTACCAAGTTGATTGCCAACATCAAATTAAATGGAGAGAAGAAACTCAAAGCTTTTCCACTAAAATCAGGAACGCGACAAGGTTATCCACTCTCTCCATACCTACTCAATATAGTACTTGAAGTCCGAACTAGAACAAACGGACAGCCAAAGGAAATCAAGGAGATCAAAATTGGAAAAAAAGAAGTCAAAGTATCATTATTCATAGATGATATGATAGTGTACATAAGTGACCCCCAAAATTCTACCAGGGATCTTCTTAGATGATAAACACCTTTAGTAAAATGACAGGAGACAAGATTAACTCAAAAAAATCAGTAGCCCTCCTTTATACAAATGGCAAATGGACTGAGAAAGAAATCAGAGAATCAACACCCTTCACAACAGCCTCAAATAATATAAAATAACTTGGTGTAATTCTAACAAAGCAAACAAAAGACATGTATGACAAGAACTTTGAGTCTTTGAAGAAAGAAATTGAAGAAGATATCAGAAGATAGAAACAGCTCCTATGCTCATGGGTCCATAGGATTGCCATAGTAAAAATGGCCATCTTACCAAAAGCAATCCACAGATTTAATGCAATCCCCCATTAAAATGCCAACACAATCCTTACAGACCTTGAAAGACAGTTCTCAACTTCATATGGAAAAACAAAAAACCCAGGATAGCTAAAACAATCTGAACAATAAAATAACTTCTGGAGGTATTAGCATCCCTGATTTCAGGCTCTACTACAGAGCTATAGTAATACAAAACCATTCCACCAATAGAAGTGATATTAAGAAGCAGCTTTTACCTGAAGCTTTCAATGTTCAATACAAATCAAGAAGCAAAAAATAGTTTAGAGAAGACCTCATTAGTTGTCACAGGTATTATTCAGTACAATTATGTGATCTTGTTTCAGGAACTGCTAAAGAGAAAATTGTAAATGATATTACATAGTTATATAATTGCTAAAGGGGGCAGGATCGAACTCACTTAAATAGAAATTCAGTTTGCATCTTACAGGAATTTGCTTAGTTTTATACTTCCCCATGGATAATTTCTGAAAAACTTATGGAAGTTTCTTTTTCCTTACAACTCAAGACTGATGGCCTTTGTGTATTGGGAGAAAAGTGCTGAAGGAGATTTGTAGACATTCCTTAATATAGACAAGCTTCAGAGAGCCGGAAAAGGAATGATACAGGAAAATGAAAATTCAAAGAAAACTAGAAAGAGAAACTGCAAAGCTGTTATTAAAGATACTTCAAAACAGAAAAGATATAATAAAAATGAGGAGAGGGAATTAACTGATTCTTGTCATTGGACAGTGCAAGGCTAAATGTTTCTACCTGTGGGGATGGCAGTCAATCAGTTTTACTCTATTAGACAAACCTAATAAACTAATGCACATAACCCAACACACACACACACACACACACACACACACACACACACACACACACACACACACACACACACACACACACACACACACACACACACACACACACATATATATATATATACAGAAGATAGAAACTATATTTATATATATATATAGTACTTTAATAAAATGTTTCACAACATTATAAATTAGTTCAAATGAGTAAGTTCCTAGGGAAAAAGTATTAACTGATGCATACCATTCTGAGAAGAAAGATAGAACTTAAAACTTTTTTTTAAGATTTATTTATTTATTATATATACAGTATTCTGCCTGCATGTGTCCTTGCAGGATGGAAGAGGGCACCAGATCTCATTACAGGAGGCTGTGAGCCACCATGTGGTTGCTGGGAATTGAACTCAGAACCTCAGGAAGAGCAGTCAATACTCTTAACCTCTGAGCCATCTCTCCCACCCTGAACTTAAGACTGTTAATTATTTATTTTAGCAAGTTAAAATTTTCACACCAAGAACAAGTACCAAACGCTCAAAAATTCTTTGTTCTATTAATTTAATATTTTATTGGTAAATATGTATTCCTTCTAGATAACTCATGGTTAGAAAAACAAAGAAACAATTTCACCAAAACTAGCAAATTACTGAGGTCACCAGGCAGTTTTACAGGAACATTGGGGATGAATTATCTAGAGAGTCTACTGGACACAAAGGCAATAGCATCATCTAAAAAAAAAAAAAAAAAAAGTGTCTCAGCATGGGTACCAGCTCATGAAAGCTGGATCCCTACACCCCTGGCAAATCTACAAGCAGCTCCACTATAGCCTCATTTCTCATTTCCCCAGCAATTCATTGCTGTCTACATTCTTTTTGAGTCAGGACTGGTGAATCTTTGGACTTTCAGAGCTTTCTTATGTTACTAGAGGTATCTGAGCTTCTAAGTCCTGTCAATGCGCTGAGTCCTTGGACCCTAGCCTTTTCCCCCAGGAGTAAATGTTTCAGTTCAGAGGAAATATCTGCACAACATGCTATCCATTCTTCTGGCTTTTACAATTTTTAATAGTTATTTATTCATTTATTGAGGACTCCATACATGAGTACGGTGTTTAAATCATTTTTTGATCTCTCTTTGCTTTTTCTAATTTCAATGTTCCCCACCACCTCCTTTTCAAATTTATGGCCTCTTATTCTCTAATTACTGTTATTACAGATATACACACAATTATTTAAATTTATTAAAAAACAACCTGCTGAGTTCATACCATATTGCCTATGTGTGTGTGTGTGTGTGTGTGTGTGTGTGTGTGTGTGTGTGTGTGTGTGTGTTTAGGTCTTACATCTTGGGCTTTTACATTCTTTCTGCTTTCTTTTTTCATGAGATGTGAAAGAGATATAAAATTCCTTATTCTCCTCTGTATATCGCTGAGAAGGTGGCCACTGTGTCCTGGTAAGGATCACCTAGTCTCAGCACTTTGTTGAATGCTTAGTCCCAGTGCATCCATTACCCTATCAAAACAAAAAGCAGAAAAAAGAAAAGTTTCTCTCCATCATATGCTGTCAGTATAAATGCTAATGTGTAGGAGACAATTTCATGGGCACATGATATCCATTTAACAAAACAGTAGCATTTGTTTCTCTGCTGGTGATTCCGTCCTTCCTGCCTAGGGGCTTTTGCCCTGGCTTTCAGTACCCGACGTGAGCTCTTTCCTGTGGTGTGCACATTAAATCCAATCACAAAACAGTTGTTGTCATCATAATAGCTGTGCCACAACTGAATTAACAGGCACACCATGCCAGTAATGTTGATAATAGAGTATGAAGAGGCTGTGATGTGGAAGGATGGGTAGTGACATTTTTTTTCCCCAAAACCTTGCTTAGTCCCTTCTGGCTTTACAAGTACCAGCCAGAGGGAGTTGCTCTGGCTCTTTTCTGTTTGAGTTCTCCAGATCCTAGTGCCAAAGTACGTTGTGTCTTTAATAGTGGAGATTTCATATGACAGTCACTGTTCCCTCTCTCCTTCCTTCCTTCCTTCCTTCCTTCCTTCCTTCCTTCCTTCCTTCCTTCCTTCCTTCCTTCCTTCCTCTGTCCCTCCCTCTCTCCTTCCTGCCTTTCTCCATCCCTTCCTTTCTTTGTCATCTTTCTTCTCTTTCTTTGTTTCTTTGTTTCTTTCTTTCCTTTATTGTGTGTCTTTGTCTGAGGACAGAGTTATATGTAGCCCATCCTAGACTCATCTGGAACTCACTAAGTGGTCGTGGAGGACTGTGAGAAAAATTCTCATGGTGTAATTGCAAATTCAAAGAACAGCAAAAGTGAAACAGTTTTCAAAATGCAACTCTGCAGACCTGAGATGCCACCTTAGAGAAAAGTCAGAAATGGGTGGTGTAAGAATTGGCAGAGAGTGGTCTTCAGGTTACTGATGCTGGGGCATCCTTGACTTCTTTGTCCCATTGGCTGGTACAGTTTTCACGCTCTTCAAACACAGTCCCCACCCCAAATTCTCTACACAAATCTTTATCTAACGCATATCCTAGGCCTTGAGGCTACATCTCTTTCTCATCCTGGGCACAGTAATGTACCAAACTACTTCTAACTTTTTAGTCCCTGGAGTTCTGAGAGAAACAAGAACCAGCTACCTGCTAGGAAAGAGAGGTGCCAATATCTTCTGCTTATTTCTGATGCTTTAAAATTAGAAATAATGGACCACAACAACTTATTTCTTACAATGGCCTTGAATTCCTGATACTTCTGCTTCCATATCCACATGATAATTCTGCTTCCATATCCCATCCTGTGATTACAGTACGAAACTCATGCCCAGGTTTGTAATAGTCTTTATTACATATGAGACCTGTGAAATAACACATGCCTAGTACTGAGATTTTCACTCAACAATCTTGTGATTCGTGGCAGTGCCATTTTCCACCTTTGAGATTCAAACTCAGAAGGTATGAGGCTTTGAATTAAATATACCCCTCACACAAGCACGCACGTGTGCACACACACACATACACAGAGAGAGAGAGAGAGACAGAGACAGAGACAGAGACAGAGGAGACACAGAGAGACAGAGAGGCAGGGAGGTATACACAAAAAATTAAGAGTATAATTAACACAAGTAATAAGAATATGTTTATGTACCACAACTAAGAAAGCATTTGAAAAGCGAAGTGTAGTGGGCAGCTCTTCCAACTTTGCCCTGGAAGTACTACCCACATTGAGGCTTCCAGTAACTGTCATGCCTATGAGGTGGGGCCAAGAGACGAGCCCCTAAGACCGGAGATCCAGATGTGCTGGCTCTCTTGGTTCCTGGATCCTGGATAATGGAGGTAGATTGAGCAGAGTTCTCCAGATAACACCACTGGACTGCACTCCACCTTTCCTGGACCCTCTAACCAGTCCCTTTACTTGTAAGTTATCCCACAAAATAAACCTCCCTTTTAACTACGTGGAGTTGCCTTAATACTTCAACCAGTAGTGGACACCACACATAAGTAACATTTTGGAAGATGAGAATGATAAAAAACTAATTTCACCAGAAGTTTAAATGTTAATTAAGTTTAAATGAATATATTTTTGAAATATTAATGACCCTAAAATAGATTATCTACATCTGAGTTATAAATCATAAAAATATACACTTGATAAGCGGTTATAAATTATTCTGCAGACTAAACTTTTCTCAGGGACCAGGATAGAAAGACACGTGCTTAAGGAACAGTGACAATAATGACTTCAACAATGTTGATAGTAACAGCTATTCCTTTAAGTAGGCACTAGGCAAAATTATTTGCATATTTCTATCTGCATAAGTTTTAAATAACTTCTTAGGCCTTATCTATTTTTATTTTATATGTATGAGTGCTTTGCTGCCATATAAATTCACTAAGTGCATCTAGTGCCCATGAAGGCCAGATAATGGCATAGGATCCCCTAACTAGAGTTACAGATGGTTGATAGCTGCCTTTTGGTGTTGGGAATCAAATATCATTCCTCTGTGAGAGCAGCAAGTGCTCGTCACAACCCAACTTCTTAGCTGATTTTTTTTTTAAACAAAAATGGAGATCAAGAGGTATGGATATGAATTATAGGTAAGGAAATAATTCAAATGATGACAAATAATGGCATTATCACAACACACTAAAAGTAAACTTTTATTGGGGAATAACTAGTTTCATACAAAATTGTTAGTTTTGACAAAGGTTGATGGGTTGATCAGGGAGAGAAACAGAAGGACAAAGGTAACCCCCTGAATATGAGTATTCCCATTACTATATTAGTTTCTGGAGGTCAAAGGGCAGCTCTGGCCTTGATCCATTGGTCAGTGCTTGTCAGGATAAACATAACTCTCACAGGATCTCAGGAGAACTACAAATACCAAAGCCTTCAGAGTCAGGAGAGGAGAATCCTCCAGACTAGCTTGAGGTTGCTCTTCTTTAATCTCTAACATATCTTCAACCATGACAGACCTTCCTAGGATACATTTCACATGTAAGTTTTCAATGACACTTGTATTATAAACAAAATAACGTCTAACATATACTGATAACATGTGTACTTGAAAATTTACTGTCATTTTTATATTCAGAAAAGAATATATATATGTATATATATATGTATATATATATATATGTACAGTGTGTGTGCATGTGCATGTGTGTGTGTGTGCACACTCACATGGCATAAATGTTTATTGAGGAATGGATAGGGGTAATCAGTCCTTAGCTGCACCTTTCCTCATAGCAGCTGACTGTTGTTTAGTTCCTCCCACTATTCTTGGCATGGATACCTTGTGCATACCTACCATCTTGATGATTATGAGGGCACACTTGAAGATCCAGAGCAGCTCCATGGTGTATTACTCAAAGCAACATACTTCACGTCATGTCCCACATGAACTTGGTGTATTAGCTGATGCTCTCTCTGTGCAAGCTTGTGGTAATTCATCTACATCTTGTGGCCCTTTTGAGACCTGAAGCCATGACATACTTCAAAGCCATGGCTGTTGGTCTCCAATTGTGGCTGTGACTGTTTGGGTTTTAAGAATTTATTCACACAGCTCATAGGAATTTGGCTGCTATTATTTTGTTTTTAGAATTTATCTGTACACATGGTAATTTTAAAACAGGAATTTCTGAATGAAGAATTGTGAATAACAGTTTTATTTTGCTGTGGGAATTTCTAATCTCTTAAAGATATTCAAGAACATGAAAATGTTGAATACATATAAAATTAAAGTGCAAAGTTATGTAGGATGTAATAACAGATCATGCAATGTTTGAGAAAGACACATCAGAGACAGGCAGACATAACCACTTAGATCGCTGTTTAATTTTCTTTGAATCAGTTCTAAAGAGAACCTAGAAATCCCTTGCAAATATATTATATAAACATCATGGATGTTCTCATCAAAAAAGAATTTCCAGTTCTAGTATTTTATCAATTGAATGTAGAAAATACAAAGACAATAGTTCATTACTCTTTTTCTACTTAATGTGATTGTACCTTTGACCCATTGAACCTTGCCTAATAAAACATGATACTATAAGCAAACAAATGATAGGCCACCAAAAACAAGTTCAAATATACTAAGTTCAGTATTATGATGTATAATACATTAATGTTAAACACTGATAGTCCCAGTTACTGAATATATCTCCAATTATATAGTTTTACTTATTTTTCAATTGTAGAAAAGAAAAGCAGTGCATGTAAATGTGATGCTATATAATTATTTTCTGACATAAAACATTTATTTACTATAAAGTCATTACTAATTGCTTGCAATTTTGCCATCTGCAATTATGCTAATATAGTGAATAAAGTGTACTCTGAAGTATTAATTTTATATCTGTTTTTCAATTGGATGGTTTCTGCATGCATTAATTTATGACTTAGATGCATCTCTCAATTCTGCATGCATAAATATTGTGCAATTTGCTTATTTGACTTTGCTCATTTAAAGTTAACTAATTAAAATTTCAACTCCTTTGCCAGAGCCATACTCTACCCTATGAAGCTTCTAATAGCTATTTCTAATAGTTTATTTGTGATAGTTTCTGTGACATGCTGTGTAATATTTTAATATTTCTATAGCATCTCCTGAATAAAGATATTAATCACTACTCCTAGAGAATTCTTGATAATCTGTGGGTGGACAGAATGCCTTTCTTTTTTTTTTTTTACGGGTTCATCCTTTTATTTGGTATGTTAACAAAAGAGGTTTAGTCAAAAAGACCAAAGCCCATGTCATCATCAGACTCCTCAGATTCTTCCTTCTTTGCTTCCACTTTCTTCTCCTCAGCTGGGGCAGCAGCAGTCGAGGGGGCAGGGCCGCCTGCTGGTGCGGCTCCAGCTGCTGGAGCAGGCCCACCAGCCCCTACGTTTCAGATGAGGCTCCCAATGTTGACATTGGCCAGGGCCTTTGCAAACAGGCCAGGCCAGAAGGGTTCAACATTGACAGCAGCTGCTTTAATGAGGGCATTGATCTTGTCCTCCGTGACCGTCACCTCGTCGTCGTGCAGGATGAGGGCGGAGTAGATGCAGGCCAGCTCGGAGACGGAGGCCATGTTGCGGACTGCTGGCACGGTGCTAGTCGCCGGATGAAGTGAGGGCCTCACCCCAACGCGGCCTTAGCTCCCTCGGAAGAACCGAGCACCTTGGCGGCAGCTGAAGAAAGGGTCCCAGAATGCCTTTCTATGCATGTAACTATCTAATGCACGTCTGTGCCATCAAATATAACTTGTGAAATGATTTAGCTCAGCAGTTGAGTATATTTGAAGATGGCAATAAGGCATCAATGTTAAAAGTTTTATGTGTAAAAGATCTATAACTCGCAGGTCACTGAGGCTTAAAGTGTGCCCAAGTCTCTTGAAGATAGATTTAAACACAGATGTATGTAAACCTAGAAGTCAAATTCCTCAACACATTGGCCTCAATGTTTTGACTCTCAGTTGAGTTACTGTGCTACAATGACTAAATGCAAACATAGAAGTTTAGACTGAAAATAGACAAAACATTCAAGTGAATACTACCTTCTCAAATAATATTCACCAAGTCAAGATGATGGCCAAAGTCTTCAGTGTTCACCTCAATACTGTCTTTAAATTTTGTAAGAAAAGATATTTGAATTTCTGTGATTATCTTAAAAAGATAAATGATTTTAATTGGTTGTGGTTTCCCATTTGTTGCAAACAACAGTTTTCTTTATGAGGGGTGAAAACTACATTGTCTATAAGGACAAATGTTGATAGATTGTTGTTAGGGATTATGTAGGGTTGATAAATTAGTGGTTATAGGTTCTCCTCCAATTGCCATGAATTCACTATTACTGAGTAGTTAGCTATGTTTCCAGTACCAGGAATTGTTTCCCTGCTGTTAAGTGCATCTCATTCCAATTAGAGAACTAATGATGAATGTGGAGGTGTGTGTGTCACTACTATACCCTTAGGGTTATATTGTCATGCTGTAGGTTGGTATGCTACATAGGCATCAAAACTGGGTAGGACTGTTGGTTGCCTCTCTCCTTTGGAAGCTTTATACCTCCTGGTACAATGAAAGCCAATCCTCAGAGACAGGGTGTTCAATTCCAACTCAAGGGTCTCTGGGGCCTGTTTGTGAAGTATATAGTGTCCATAGCAATAGGAACATATCTTCCATCTCTGAGGAGAACCAAAGTCAAAGGCAATAGGTTGTTTTGTCAAAGAGGAGATGACAAAATTCTAAGACCTAGAGAATCAGGGAGTTGCTGTGAGACTGTGTCTCATTGTAATATCAGAAACCACACTCATGACGTCTCAGCAACATGACAACTCAAACATGAGCTGAACAGGAACTATACCAATGAACATGCCAACATGAATGAGAAAAGCCCACAATACAAAGAACTATAGGCAACCGAGGAAAGCTGGGAGAGGTGGTCTACCCCAGGGAATAACAGTGTCAAATGGTCTGTCCTGAAAACATACACAGGAGTAACATCATATAGACTGAATAGGCTGATTTTATATATATATCTAACAATTAGTAAAAAGAGGCCATGAATTTGAAGGAGAATGGGGAGGTGCATGTTGGAGGGATTCCTCTTTCTACTTTGAATCAAACTTTGGAGTAATTAAGTTGCTTATTTTAGAGTAGTTAAGTTGCATACAGTTTAATGAATATGGAAAAATAATTATTAAAACTTTATTATGAAAAAATCCATTGAAAGAGTGATTATAAAATGGATTAAAATTCATTGTTATTGAAGGGTAAGAAGATAACTACACTAAAATCTATGAAATGTGGAGTAGTTAAAGATTCACAAGTGATTGATGCTTTAGAACCCACGAAGAAGTAGCAATGTGAGTTCTGTGGTCTACACTGTGAAGAGATGTGAGTCATTTGGGCCCCATTTACTGAGCATATACTACATGCCCAGTAAAATAAATGACAAATCTTCACCCCAGCAGACATTGCCTCCCCTGTGACTGTACCAAGTGTTTTTTATTTGGCTAAGTGCATATACTATATTAAAACATCCTTAAACGTTTAGAAATAATAGGCATGGTCATTTAATATACTCGAAATATTCAGTGCAATTAGGGGTTTTTTTTTGAAAAGAATAACATCTTAAAAGTGTTCATTCAGATGTAAAACCTACCACTGAGATGAACAAGGTGAACAATATATGTTTTTCTTTTATGTTTATAATATATATATATATATATATATATATATATATATATATATATATATATATATATATGGTGTTCTGCATCCCAGCTTCATTTTCAAACCTTCCCTCTGACTACAGGAGCTGAGGCTGTGGAGGCGCAGTGTAAAAGATTTGAAGTAAGAGCAAGCGAAGATGGCAGGGTGCTGTTCTCTGCAGATGAAGACGAGATAACGATTGGGGCTGAGAAGCTAAAGTTACAGGTACTGTCATGGAGATCTTTGAATGTGGCTTATATCGTAAGCATACACCATTGCCTGGAAGGTCCTTGACAGGATCTCTGGCTTCCTTCCTCAAAATTGAGTCTCCCATATAATTATATATATATATATATATATGCTTTTCAAATAACTTCAATTAAAGTCATTAACTGTGGTTAGTGAATAGAGTCTAAATATTAATTTTTTTTAAAAAAAGTTTTACTAACGTGTGAAATGTAAAGCTGGGTCACCCAGATAAACTAAGAAAAATGGGTTAAGTGGTATAAAGTGATATGGGTCAAGGTAATAAATCTAGAAGTGTTATATCCATTGTCCCTCAGAGAAAAATCTTTTTGTGTATGGCTTCCCTGTATGTGAACCCTCCCTGTTTACACAGCCTTCTCCCTCCAACACACAGAGAAACAAACAGACAGAGACACAAAATAATTCACACTAAATCTGTCCTCCTTTATCAGGATAGCATGTATTAACTTCAGAACTGCTTCACTCTTGTCTATGACACTCCTAAAATGAAAATATCAAAGACAAATATAGTTTATAATTTCACACACATAGGAGAGAAAATTGAACAAAGCGTAGACTGCAATATGAAGACAAGGGATTGGCTGGTCCCCTCACATATACTTTAAAGCAAGAACTCAGTCTTTTGATAAATAACACTACAAAGAGACACTGACTCCAGAGTGAGCAGTATAAATTAGGTAACTATTCAAAGTACCTGTGACAAAAGATCTGTATGAATTGTAAATTAGTGGCATGAAAGTTTTCCCTTTCAAGCAATATCCATAGGAATTAAAATTAGGATGAATCCTTTCTCACTTTCTTTTACTTTATGAATAATGACTTTTTTTGAGGGACTCTTGTTTTAGAAGGAAGAGGATGATTTGACTGACTGAGATCAAATCATAGTGCTAATAGATTTTAGCATATTTATATTTAGCCTACTTAGAATACAGGTGGGTACAAATTAGAGATCACACCCTAACCTGAACATCACTGCCTCAGTTTTCCATTACTGCAACAAAATACACTATGACAAAACAATCTAAGTAACTAACTAACAACGATTTGAGAGAAGCAAAGAATCTGGACCCTTGTTGCAGAGGTTTGGCAGCCCATGTTTGCATTTGAACAGCTCCATTGTTTTAAGCCAGAGGTCCTGAAGAGCCTCACAGCAAAAAGGGTGTTAAATATAAGTCCTGCCCAGTGCAGATGAGAAGCAAAGCCATGAAGAAAAAGAGTGTCTGGATGAAAATATATCCCTCAAAGTCATTTCTATTGTGATCTGTAGCCAGCCAGGCTCCACGTACCTTCAAATTCTTCTATCAATTAATCCATGAGGAATATAGAGCCCTTAAATGATCAGCTTTCAGCCAACCTTTAACACATAAACTATGAGGGTGAAATTTGAGATTCAAGCCATAATAAGCAATATTGTCACTCTATTGCCATAATAGATAATCACTTACTCAAGAATCATAACTGGACTCCTGAAGCTCTTCCTGGTGCTTGGCTGTGGATCTCTGTATCTGCTTCCATCAGTTACTGGATGAAGGCTCTAGCTCTATGATGACAGTTAGGGTGTTCGCCAATCTGATAAGCCAGCTCAGGTACCCTCTCCACTATTGCTAGTAGTCTAAGCTGGGGTCATCCTTGTGGATTCCTGGGAACTTCCCTAGCACCATGTTTCTCGGTATCCCCATGATGTCTCCCTCTATCAAGATACCTCTTTCATTGCTCTCCCACTCCGTCCCTGTTCCAGCTTGACCATCCTGTTCCCTTATGTTCTCGTCCCCCATCCCCTACCCTCTCTATTGCCCCCCATTACCCCCAGCTTACTCAGGAGATCTCATCAATTTCCTCTTCCCAGGGTGATCCATGCCTCCCTCTTAGGGTGCTCTTTGTTAGCTAGCTTCTGTGGAGTTTTGGGTTGTAGTCTGGTTATCCTTGGCTTTACATCAGGGACATCAAGATCATAGTGGGGAAACCTATAGAAACAACAGAACCAAGCTAGTGGGAACTCATGAACTTTGGATGAACAGCTGTGAAGCCTCCATGGGACTGAACTAGGCCCTCTGCATAAGCCAGACAGTTGTGTAGCTTGGTCTATTTAAGGGGCCCCCTGGCAGTAGGATCAGGATCTATTCCTGGTGCATGAGCTGGCTTTATGGAGCCCATTACTTATGGTAGAACACCTGGCACAGCCTTGATGCAAGAGGAGGGTCTTGTTCCTGCTTCAACTGAATGCACCAGCTTTGTTGATTTCCCAACCTTTGCTGATTCCATAACCTTTTCGGAAGAAGGAATGGGGGATGGGTTGGGAGGAGAAGGCTTGGGGGGGGAACAGGAGGAAAGAAATAAGAGCGAGACCTGTGGTTGGTACATAAAATGAATAAAAACTTCTTAGTAAAAAAAAGTGGGGGAAGAATCATAATTAAGGTGTTCTCAGATGGATTAGCTTTGCTTGGTAGTAATTTATTTAAAATAACTAAAATGTGTATTTGTTCTTAATATTCCTTAACATTTCCTTGATAAAAAGGAGTTTTAGATTTTATTGCAAATATAAAACCTTTACAATTCTGTTTATTTTGTATTCCCTACTATGAACTCAAGATATCACCTAATGCAATTCTCTTCTGAGACCCAGTAAGAACATAAAGGACAGAAACTTTTCCATAGAGGAGACTCAAGTTCAGTGCTTTCAGGCTGCATCCATCAAATACAATCAGCACTTTCATTTGGAGTCCACGTACCATAGAAACCTAGCAAACAAAGAGAAGGTTAAACGATAAGTCTGACTTTGGAAGGTGAAAGTCTTCAAGTTAAAGGAAAACTATTAATTGGACACAGACATTTGTTTTGCGTTGGCCGAAAGCAGACATTAGGGAAGTGTATGAGAAGAAAGTATCTCTCTTTTCCCCGAATAGCAGCAATTAAAAGTGGCAGTCTGTAAGAATAGAGAAATCCAGCTGCATGTCCCCTATGCCCTCCTGTTTGTTGGAAAGCCAAGAGCATCTCACCTCCGTGTGCTTCTAATGGAATGATTGGAAGGATAGACAGGTTCCAGTGCTTGTTTGACAACACAAGAAAGGATTTTCTGAGGAGCTGTCTTTTAAATTAAACAGGGTGCTCCTGGGTTGGAATCAATATTTCCTAGTTTGTTTTTATTACCTGGCTTCTACTTCCCCATTCTTGTCCATTGCACTAGCCTACTGTGATGAGGTCAGCTGTGCAATCAGCCTTTCCTAAGGTAGGGCTTTTGTTCCTCAGAGCTGTCCAAATGCTGAGACCGCGATAACACTCAGACGCCGGGAAAAAGCAGTTTGTCTGAAAAGCTGCTGGAGAACTGACTACGTCAGGTGAAGAAAAGTGATGTACGGTCCCTTAATTTCCCCTAGTGACACTTTTCAGGTTTATACACTTGATGTAATCACTCAACTCAGCTTTCTAGTTGTTTCTTAAACTGGTGATGGGGACTTCAGAGACATGAGGCAACACTGTCTCATGTTCCTATGAATTTCTAAATGGAAATTGAGTTCCGGTTTTGAAGTACATATGCAAGTCACAGCCATTATCACAAATAAGCTGTTTTATCAGAGGTCTTTGCTAGCAGACATTTCCATCACTTATTTTTATCCAAGGTCTCAGGGAAATGCTCCCTATTTCTTACTCTGTTAAAGCAAACATTGAAAATGCAACCGCATAATGTGAAGTATGAAGACATTCATAATGAAAGGCAATGTGCTTCCAAACCCCAGACAGAGAACTACAGGCAATTAAGGAATGCTGGCAATGTGATAAATAGTCTACTCCAGTGAAGACCCATCTCTCCAAGTTAATTATAAGCCCTGAAATGATATACATGTACAAAACTTACAAAACTTTATAAGGATGATCAGATTGTATTTATATGTCTGGAAGTGTGTATATATATATATATATATATATATATATATATATATATATTATATTGATGTATATTATTTTATTCATATATTACATTGATACAGTTCCACAATTAAAGTAATAGAGACCACAAATGTAAGACAAAGCAAAGAGGGGTTCATGGGAGGGGTTGGAGGGAGGAAAGGGAAGGGGAAATTTATATAATTGTACTTTAATTCCAAATTTTAAAACTATGTTTTAAAGGGAACATCTCTGTTCAGTGTAGTCAATGGATTCCATTTGATGCTCAAAGTTCTTCTTTGTGTTAGAGCTAGGAAAATTCTTAGAGATATAATTAGTTTTGCAGTAGCATAAATGACTGTCCGATTTCTTATGCATTACAGATTTAGTGGGCATTTTTGCAATATTTTTCTTTCCTTACTTGCTGTAGGTAAGATGATGGCTATGGCTCCTGGAAGATGCCTCTGTTTCTTACACACCCCAGTGGTTCCTACCTGTGGGCAGAGTGTCTTCAACCTCTTCCCAATGTGGGTTTCTTCAGCTTTGTTTCCGTTATGTTTTTCTCATTTCATTTTCTTCCATCAGCTGGGAAATGTCCCCATTTAATGATTCATATGTTGGTATCATAGTTAAGTTTCTATTATTGTGATAAAACACCATGACCCAAAGCTACATGAAAGGAAAGGTTTATTCCATCTTATACTTTGTAGTCCATTATCCAGTGAAGTTGGGGCAGAAACTCAAGGCAGGGACCTGTAGGCAGGAACTGATGCTGAAGCCATGGAGAAATGCTTTTTATTGTCTTGCTCTCCATGACTTGCTCAACTTAACATTATTATTGCACCCTGAACCATCAACCTATGAGTAGCACCACCCACAGTGGCCTAGATCCTACCACTTTGATCTTAAATTAAAGAATATGCACCACAGACTTACCCACATGCCATGCTTTTGGAGATATTCTCCCAACTGGGGGTTCTTTTTCTAAAATGACTCTCGTTTGTGTCAGGTTGACATAAAATTAGGTACCACAAATGGCACTTGTCACACTATGCTATTCAGTTTACATGATCAAACACCTGGACATTCCAGGAAAAAACTCCTAGTTCACTGATGATAAATGTGAATAAATCCCATTTCTCATGTAACATAACATATATACTACATACTATCCATATTCACAAAGACCCAAGGAATGAACTCCTTGGGCTGATGGGCAACCGTCACTGTTATCCTGCCTAACACACTGGGGGGAAAGTATTGATTCTTTCAAGTCTGGTTTTCTTCTTTTAAGTAGTATTTTTTTTTATGTTCAACATGTAGGGTTTGGGTAAAGGAAAGAGACAATAAAACTAAATGAAGAAAAATTCTGGGTCAAATTTGTATCTAGCAAATGCAGTTTCTACTAAAAATGTAATTTTAAATGTTACTGCTATTCTTATGCATTTTAAATTTGTTAAGTACTTGTAAAAAATAAAATACATTGGCTGAAATATAAAATGACAATTAAGAAGTAGAAAAATGCTGTTGGAATAGCAAATGTAAACTTATACTCATCAATACGTAATTGGGGATATCATAAAACCCTTGAGTAAAAATAAAAAGAATAGGCAAACTTATAAAGTGACCCCCATGACAGTTTCTGGCTGTTCTGGGAGGAATCATTTTCATTCAGGATCATGCTGCTGATCTGTTGCCATACTTCTGTCGATAGATGCACACCCATGCACATGTGGTCAGCAGAAATTGGACTCAGTAAGTTATAAAAATAAAAGAGGTTATGGAGGCAGAAACTGGATTCTTTGGCAGTGGTTCAGGGCAAAAGGTGGAAGGCAGGAAGTAGAAGTGTTGTGGATTTGATGGAGATACATTGCATACATGTATAAAATTACCAAAGAAGCCGGGCGGTGGTGGCGCGCGCCTTTAATCCCAGCACTCGGGAGGCAGAGGCAGGCGGATCTCTGTGAGTTTGAAGCCAGCCTGGACTACAAGTGAGTTCCAGGAAAAGGCGCAAAGCTACACAGAGAAACCCTGTCTCGAAAAACCAAAAAAAAAGAAAAAAAATTACCAAAGAATAAATAAAATATTAATTTTTTAAAAGTAGTATTATTTGTATCACCCAAATAATAACTTAGACAATAGGTGTTTTATTCTTCTCTTATGTAGCATTCCATGTGACTAGACCCTGAAAGTCAAGGATGTTATAAGCCACTGAAGAGTAAGAGATTTACAACTCAATAATCCTCAGTTTTGGTCTCTGGTTATAGACTTGAAGCTGTCATATACTGTGTGTGCTGACTAGTTTTATGTCAACTTGTCACAAGCTAAAATCATCTGAGAGGAGGTAACCTCAATTACGACAATGTCTTCACAAGATCAGGCTGTGTGCAAACCTTTAGGAGATTTTCTTAGTTAGTGATTGATGAGAGAAGGTCCAGTCCATTATGAAAGGGGCCATCCCTGGGCTGGTGGTCCAAGCATTCTATAAGAAAACAGGTTGAGGATGCCATGGGGAGCAAGACATTAAGCAGCAAACTCCATGGCACTGCATCAGCTTCTGTCTCTAGGTTGCTGCTCTGTTTGAGTTCCTGTCCTGACTTCCTTCAGTAATGAATGGTGATATGAAGGAATAAGCTAAATAAACCCTTTCCTCCCCAAGTTGTGATGGTCATGGTATTTCATTACAATAGTGAACCTGACTAAGACATCATGGGTTCCAGAATGGGTAAAGCGTGTACAAAGAGGATGTATGGAAAATATTTTTTATATCATTACAACCTAGATATAGGTTTTTCATTTATATATCCCATCATCTATCTTATTTTAAAACTGGGTTTTGTGTACCTGTAAGGTAAACAATTGTTAGTTTTCTGGCTGCGTTGTGTTCTTACCCTGCAAGGAACGTCACGAAACACGACAGAATCCGCTTATAGAGTTTATTAGAAACAGAGGATAGAAAGTGCGCAGGCCTGTGGGAGAGACACGTGCGTGGAGAAGGGGAGTGGGGAATATGGCGCCGTGCTTTTAAAACCGGCTGGGGGCGTGGCCAGGTCACGTCACTACTCTACGTGTGTACGTAGGGCACATAGTGGTGCCGCGCGCTTGCATCACCATGCAACGTCACGGGACTCTGATCACGCGAGACCCCTTGGCCCGGGACATCCGGGCCACCAGTATCCTAGCTACGGGACGCTCTTGATACAGAAGTGGCTGGACGGAATGGAACCGCGTTGTGAACCCTTCATTCCCGACTCTTTTACTTTTAAAAAGGAAAAAAAAAATGTGGCTGACTGGGTGCGGGGGCGACGTCTCTCTCAAAGACTGCTTCCAGCTGAATAGTGGGCGTCGGTTGGCTCTTAGGGGAGGGTGAAGGGTATCTTGTGAAGTCCGGGAATGATGATGCGGGGTCCTGGAACGGCGTTCTGCCTTCTCCTGGTTCCGCGGCTGTCGGCTGTCCATCCATACTGGTGCTGGGGCCTCCCATTTAGCAAGATACTGTTGACATAGAGAGAGCTTAGAAAGAAAGAATTATTATTATTTTGTTTTGGAGTTGGCATTTGTCTGAGGTAGATTTGGCCTGCCCAGATAGAGGCATGTGACATTTACCTGAGGTAGATCTGGTCTTAGTACTTTGCTTAATTTCTATCTGAGACAAGCCTCATTAGAGGTAATTCATGTAAGGCACCTGTTTTCCTCAGGCAAGCCTTGCTGGAGGTAGTTTATTTTAAGATACCTGTTTCCCTTAACTAGGTTAACACTTGGGAACCACAGGTGATCAGTTGTTGAGTATTGAACAATGATAAATTGCTGTATTACATTATTCCTTACCACCTGGATATTTTTGATGGTCCCTTTTGCCTCCGGCTCTGTGTGGCCCTGGTTGGAAAAGGAAGGGGTGGTACCTTATTCCTCTGGAATTGGCGGCAAAGCAGGGGATCCTGATGTCCTCTGGAGCTTGAGAGTGAGAGGACCTGTTTGTTTCACTGTATATGAAGAGAGATTCTTCTGGGATGGAGGTGAGATAAAAGGTTTTAGGTGAGACAGGTGGACCCAGTGAGGAAAGCCCTCGAGTTTAGCAGCTGTAGGGGTTACAAGAATTACTTTGAAGGGTCCCTGCCACTTAGGGGAAAGGGGAGAGAGGCGCTGACCCGGAGGGGAAAGAACCTGATCCCCAATGTGTATTGGAGCTGGGCAAGGATTGTCACATGGCTGAGGCAGTGAACAGTCCGCATAGCTCTATAGAATAGACCTTAGATGACATAAGAGAGGGGTTAACAGACTGTCTGGAACAGCTGGAGGCTTGGAAAAGACCTGGTGTTAGAACTGGTCTGAGGAGATATTTAACTTTTCCTGCTGCATGGCCATTATATGGCCTGAGACACTGATCCTCCTTTTGCTGTGAGAAGTCCACGCTCCCTCCAAATAGCAGCGTGGGACAGGAGGATATGAAAAGCATATTTGGAGTCTGTAGAGTTAGTGGCTAGGAGAAGAAGTAAGAGAGCTGCTGGCGTGTCTGGGAGGAGGCAAATGTGTGGTGTGAAAAGAAGTGGACGCCCCTACCTTAGCTAGGAGATCCCTCCCCATTAAAGGTACAGGGCAGCTTGGCACCACTAAGAATGTGTGTGTGAGAGGGATGCCTCTGAAAATACAATTAAATGGCGGTGTCTGCTGAGGTAGATAAGGCTGTCCCCTGTACCCGACAATAAAGGAGAGGTGGCATCCCAAAACTCCCAGGACTGAGTCAATGGCTCTGGTGTCCAGAAGGAAAGAAACGGATCGCTTCCCTGCTACGTTCTGGGTTCCCTGTTATGTCTGTAGCCAAGCCTAGGTCTGTTGGAGGTCTTAGCTTGATGTACCCATGCATCTTGGTGCCTGGGGGCAGTCAGCTGACTCTGTCTTCCTAGGCGGCACTTTTAACAAGGCTGTTGATGGCCTAGCAGAGCATTCGGTAGCCCGTGGCCTTTTCCTCATTTAAAACAGGGACCCAACAGCTTTTGGAAGTCAGCGAGTGCCAGCACTTGGCAATTTTGTTTTCGGGCTTTTATCTCTTCCCTGGCACACCTTAAATGCCACAAGTGACTCTTTTTCCTGTGGGGTCAGGAGCCTCGCTCTCCAGATGCTTAAGTTTTAGTCAGGTAGGTCTGGGGAACAAGAGACAGATTCGTCCTTATCCTGAATTATTTACTGGTTTTAGGGCAGCCTTACGGAGGCCTGTCAGGAGACAGGTAATAAACCTATCTCTGGCTAGACAGCCACTCTGGGTGTTATAGTCCCAGTGTGGCTCTCGGTCAGGAACCGCTTCGGCTCCTGGGGGTGTGAAAGGTTAGTTTGATGAATTTCGTCTGCGTGGACTCTAGCCTGTTCCCAAACCCGCCTGCGCTCCTCCGGGAGTAAATTATTAGAAAGTATCATGAATATATCATGAAAGGTGAGACTATAAGATTGAGTTATATATTGAAATTGTTTAATGAAGGAAGCAGAATTAGACGTATAAGAACCCAGTTTACCCTCTATCTGAGAGAGTTCTGCTAGAGAGAATGGAACATGAACTTTAATTATTGGTTCCTTAGCAAGATCTAGAGTCAGAAATTCCGGAGTCAGAGAATCCTCTGGTTTACGTATAGCTAGGAGCATATGAGCAGGAGAGAAGGAAACGAGAAGAGACAGTTTAGCGTTGAGAGAGAAGAAAGCAACTCTTTCCATTTGCCTGAACGATGACAGTAATTGGATAACTCCCGCAAAACATCGGGATCCAAGGAGCCGTTTAGTGGCCTTTGTTTATTTTTTTTAAAGCATACTTTGGCCCCCCCCTTTTTTTTTTTTTTTTAACATAAACGAGTTAGCTTAGAAATCTTTATGTGAGGCATTAAACTGAGAGGTTTTAAAGCTTCAACAAAACAGCCCAACGGAGAGGAAGGAGTAACAGAGTTGGAAGCCTTGTTTCCCATGTCTGCAGCAGAGGCAAAAAATAAAGAAAAAATAAAAAGAAACGTAATCCGGAGCCAAGACCTCAGGCGTCCCCAGGGTCCCGGACGGATTTCAGGCACAGGCTGCTTCTGGCTCGTCAGCCAAAGAAGCAGGGGCCCCCTCCACGGTGAGGAAAGGATCCCCCGGGAATCCAGACAGCGTTTGCCCCTCCGTCAAGGGGAAAAAACGTGTCGGCCTCACGTGGCTCTCCAGGACGCACCAACGGCGGTGGTCCTAATTGAAAAAAAAAAAAAAAAAAAAAAAACACCTCAGGCTGCAGACGTGGAGAGGCCAGAAAAATTAGGCCAGTTGGCCAGCGATAGGGGCCGACCGTAGCCAATGAAGACCGTGGTCGGGGGTTCCCCCGGTCTCAAGAACACGTGTAAGGCGCCGGATAACCTACGGTCGTTCTCACCGGTTCAGGAAACCGTTTACGCCGGCCGAAAGTGGGGAGCACTCACCAATCCGGTCGGTGTTGGATGTAGTTTGGATGCGATTCAGGCTAATGGAGAGCGGTCTATCGCGTACGGAGCAGATTCCCCGGTCCGCGGGCTGCCGGCGGCGGAAGCGCCGGCAGCGCCCGCTCGGTTCACAGCACCAAAATTTTACTGTATCCTAAGTCTTTTAGTAAAAAAAAAAAATAATAAAGGCAGAATGAAGTAGATAAGAAACTATTTCTACCATTAAAATAAAAAAGAGACCTAGTAGAGGCTAGAGCGACGGCTTGGTGGATAAGATAACGCTGCTCTACCAGAGAAGATGTGTTTAACTTCCAGCATCAACTTAGTGACTCACAACTGTCTGTAACTCCAGTCTCAGAGATTCTATTGCCCTCTTCTGGCCTTTTCCGTCCTCCTCTGGCAACTGCTCACACATAGGTAGGCCACATACCCATACATATAAAAACAAGTAAATTTAGAATATTTTAAGTGACTTAATAATATTAAAACCCTAAAACAAAAACAAAATAAAAGTGTCATTTTTAAATATCACCTATTAGACAATACCAGGCTTTGTGTGGTCCTTAAACAAGGACTCTCCTTCAAGTCATAACTATAGCACACTCATACATGGCCACAGAAAACCCTCACATTATTGTTCCATAGAAGTAAAATGTTTGTGTTGTCCTTCCATTATAAAATGATCAGAAATCCTTTATTATGGAGTTCCCAGGGGTCCCAGGGTTTAGCTATATCTGGCATGGGATATCTGAGGGAAAAAATTCTACATACACTATGTTCTTATGTCTGTTGACTTTATTCCTCTAAGACAAAATTACATCAATTCAGCTACAGCTCCACCAGGCATTCAAGGCAGAAACAACTCTAGACATACCAAGCTCTGTATCCAACTACTTTATTTCTCTGTGATGAAATCCTGTCTCCATAACTACAGTTCCGTCCAGTTCCCTAGCTCATAGTCCTGCTAACGACTAAACTCCTATAGTTCCAGACTCACCTTAATCCTCTGTATGCTCTTTCCCCATCTCTGCCATTCTCTATTCCTGGCACTCAGAAAACTCTACCTGAGATCTGCTTACCCTCTCTTCTCTCTGTCCCTTTCTACAGAAAATGCCTGCCCTTTCTTTCCCTGGGCAAGTGGTTCTCTGCCTCCTCGGGAGTGTTGCTTTACTTCCCACCTTAATAAGAAAAAAAAAAAAAAAAAAAAAAAAAAACTCTGTTGTTCTCAATTGCTCTGGAAAACCACTGGGCCTCCTCAAGGCAAGGGGATGGTCCGAGCTTCATTAGCACAAGAAACAAGCCAGCTTGTCTCCTCAGCTCAGCAGGGGAGTTAGTAACTTAGTAGGTCAGCAGGTCTGGGGAGCTGAACTGTTTGCCAATTGGTCTGGGCATGCAAGAATTTCATAGCAGAAGACAGCTGAAATATTAAAGGCTGGTTATCACCAAATATTCATAATAAATGGCTTGCCTTTCAACAGACCCTTGGCTGGTCAAAGTATAGGTTTAATACACAGCTGAATCTCTAGAATATATTCTTGCAGCCCACAAGACTTTATACACTACATACTTAAAAATAAAATAAAGCTTCAAGGAAGGATTGCCACCATAAGGAAATGATGTCTGAAAAGATAGGTTTCCCCTTATTTACAAACTAGATAATAATGTTTACTTGTATCAAAATTTCAACAATATCACATAAGATGTATATCTTTATGTTTATATGTATTGGTTAAAATTTAAGTGTTAAGCAGTAACTTCAAAGTTATTAGTTTTATAGCACTTAAGAAATCAACAGATATTTATAGTAAAGAGGAAATTAAATGTCCAGCTACCATGAAGCACTAATTTTTATTGGAAACTGATATTAATAGTTTGGCTAATTGAAGACTATGATAAAAGTTAGTAATTCGGAAATAACAAATATTATTAGCCACAAGTGTTTAGCAATAACTTTCCAGAGAAAAGGGCACAAAATGTAGATCTAAGCCCAATACACTAATTACATGTTGATACATACTAGTGGTGACAGAGTTTACATGCAATTTGAAAATCCATCTATCAGTTTTCTTACAATACTGGAAAGCACTAAATATTTTTACAGACTTAAAAAAAATTAATTCTGGCTCATTTAGAGCTAAACATCAGAGTCACTTAAAAATCAGGTTGTGTTAATGATAACACATTGCTGAAACAGTCATTCTTAGTGCCCTGATAACTATGTCTACGGTGAGGAGTAAATCAGGAAAAGGGGGGTGAAAGGGAAAAATCAGTAGCCATCTTGAGAGATGCTCTCCCCCCCCCAAAGGTATTTGCTGACCAGCAGTTTTAGAACTGACCAGAAGATGAACTTATGGGAAGATAAGACTGAAACAATAAATCCATATATCCTGAACTTGGCCAAACAAGATATGGGGAGTAATGGGCTCAACTGACCAGAAGTTGAACTCAGGGTAGAGTAGGACTGGAACAATAAATCTGAATGTATATATACTGAGTTCAACAAAAGCAGGACATAGGGAGTAAAAATTTATGTCTCTATAGATACCCTGAATCCTGTTAGCCATTAGTAACCTCATACTTACAGTTCAACCAGTAACTTCAAAGAACTACCTCACTTCTAGGCCCACTGTCCAATCGCAAACTGCATGTAAACCTTTTCTATACAAACCCCTTCAAGTGAGTGCTCATGCCTTCCTCCTGCACCAGCTATGTTGGATGTTGGCTGTGGACCAAGCCTGAGCTTGCTTGTTATCAATAAACCCCTTTGTGTTTTGCATCGGATATTGGCTCAGTGGTGGTCTTGCTTGGGGGTCTTGCGTTTTGCAGGCACAACAGGGGGCTGTGGCAGGATCAGGCTAGACAGTGATGAAGACTTTGAATGGCTTGGTTCCCAGATGCTTTGATACTGGAGATGCAATGCTTTCTGATACAGTAACCCTGTACCAATGAAGGTCATCAGTGTCTCAGTCATCAGTTCCTCATCCATAGGATGTGAGAATAATAAATGATAACACCTTGATGGATATTCCAAATTTGAAGTAATTACTCTGAAGTAATGTGAGCTGGTCCATGTAAACAGGATGCTTGGCACATAGTAATAGATCAGCATGTATTGGAGGTTATTACAGATATTAAATTGAATAAATAAGCATCACAATGTTATGTGTTAGTGAAATGACTTTTGCTCTTAAAGCATTTCCTGTGAAGACATCTTACACTTTATCATTTTAGTTTCTCTTTTTTTCTCTAAACTTCATGTAACTATATATAATAATTTAGACCATTTTATATGTATTATATTGAATTCAATGTAATAAAAATAGTTTGTTAGATATTTCAAGGTGTCAAAGTGAAAAACATGACAATAAGGAAAATTTTTGAAAATACATTGCACAGTATTTTTTTAAATTAGAACTTTATCATAATTAAATTAACCAAATTAGTGTCATGTGATCTGATTCATAACACAAGCATAAGTTTTGCCACTGAAGATAATAGGCATTTGCAGTAATTTATTAATTTCACAATAATGAGGGTGTTTTATTAGCATTACTAGTCTCACCTTGTCTCTAGTTAAGCTACTTTCAGGAAATGAATACTGTGCTCAGTGGCAGACAGAGGGAATTAGATCTGTTTCTCCTTGCTTATAATCCACTCTCATGTCTAAATCATTTTCGCTGTCAGTATTCATCTGTTTATACAACACATCCTGACCTTGAATAAGCACTTCTGCAGCAAGACTGAGACCTTTAAGATCTGATTAATTGGCTGGCCAGATTTGTCTGGTAAAGCTAGAGGTGAAGATAACTGAGCATACTTTGTGTTGGACTCTTCAACTAAATAACAGATAGCCCTGAGCATAAATAACCTTTGTGTCTTGAAGTGGCTGTGGAAACTGAAATCTTGGCAATGCCTATTGGATGAGGACAGAATTGATGAATTTAGTTTTCAGTTACTAATGCCTGTTGCATATTGAGAAAGACTTCATTTTAGCTTTGGATCAGCTGAACCCCCATCATCATGTTGAACACTGTCCTGGAATGGAACTCACTACGGCCTGTGAAAATAAATTTTCATCCTAACTTCATCTGAACACATCTGCATGGGTGCACTTTGTGTAAGCTGGAACAACTCTCCAGGATCATGATTTTGTCCCTGATAATCAGTACAGAGTTTCATTTCCTGAAAAATTTGGAAGGGAGGCAGAAAGGGAGAACAAAAAAGAAAAAAAGAAAAACATATGTATTGGAGTGAATTGCTTGCACATTTTTCAATTACTAATTGATTATCTTAGTTCCATGTTGCTAATTTTTCATTTTTTTATTTAAATAACTTTTTTATTATTTCTAATTCTAGACATTAGAAGCTTGAAGCATTTTTCACTACCTTCAAATCAAGTGTTGGCTGTATGGTGTTGGATTTCTAAAAGAATCACACCTTCCCTTTTCCAGCTTCTTGATTCCTTCTCACATATTTTATGGCATTTGTATCTTCATTTTCTTTTTCTTTATGTTTTTATTAAAATTTTTATATAATATATTTTATACTCTTCTCCTTCTCCCAACTCCTCCCAAATCCTCCCTACCTCCATACCCACCCTATCTCAGGTTCTGTCTCTCTGTCTTTCTCTCTCTCTCTCTGTCTCACTCTTTCTCTTCTGTATATGTGTGTCAAGAAACAACAAAACACACACAAAAAAAAAACAAAAATGAAATAAACAGTAAACCATGAGAGAAAAATTCCAAACCAAACCAAAAAGTACACACATACAGAATTGGAGTCTATGCTGGTCAACTTTTCCTGCGCATGTCTCTTGTATGGAGTATGGACAAGGTCATGTGTGATTTTACAACTTTGGAGAACTTGAGAAGAGAGGTTCTCAATGATTGTCTTGCATAGTGTGTTTTGAAAGTGACCCACTTAAAGTGTTTGTGGAATTTATCAAAATGGCAAATATTAACTGATTTTTTAAAAAAGCATAAGAATTCATTACAAATGATTTTTAGAATAACATCTATTTTCAACTCTTCATTTATTTCAAATTACCAATGTAGGTTCTTTTTAAATTTTTATTGTAGAAGTCCAAATCAATATGCTTTTGATATATTTTCATTTTCCTAACTACAGTGTGGTTAATAAGAAGACAGCTCTGCACAAAGTTGAGCTGAAGTGGTCATTCGAACCAAAAGACAAAGTCATACCTTATTTTATTCAACGTGGTTAGTTGAAATATGACTACCTTTAAATAAAATGTTTTAGCATGTCACCAATAAGTTAGAGTACATTGGACATTTTACTGTTAATGATTCCATTGGGTAGAGGAAGTATATTATCATTCCTATTTACCTGAATGATGCTAATTATCATTGACATTGATGAAAAATAATTAGGGTCCTTTCACTATAATGAGAAACTGACATCATTTATAACTAGAGATGAATGGTTTATAATGACTCGTAATTTTAGAAGCACCAGCTCAATGGTATGTACACCCATTGCTTTGAACCATTTTGTGAGAAATATTAGATGTTAAGGATAGGGAACAGAAGGTAAACACACTGCTCAGTTCTTGCGCCAGGAAGAGGAAGTGGCCACAGAACCACAATCCCTTTGGACACATCACATGGTCTAGAACATTGTTTTTGTCTCCACCAACTAAAAGATGTACAGCCCTCTAATAATGCCACCTCAGAAACCATGATTTCATTTTATAAGATTTTGGAGCTTGTTATCTAAAATATAACAAATATTAAAGTTTGAATTGATTTTTTTTAGATATTATATAATGTTCTTCATCAATAAATTGCTAATATTAATTTTATTGATTGATTTTCTAATGTTAAGACAAATTTATATTCATGTGATATTTTCTGAAGAATTACCTCCTGTTTTCAGCATGATAACATTTTTATAAGACTGTTACCTGTTCTATGAATAAACAAAAGCCTTTAAATGTCTTTTCTTATGATGTTTTGTCGGGATTTGATAGAAGAATATCTTTAAGTTATTATAGTTCCAGATTTCTTATTATATGAGGATATTGACAGAATATATATATATGTGTGTGTGTATGTATGTAGCATAATTTTAGGTAAATATAAAATAGTATGATCCATTGAGGTTTTATCAAACAACCTTTCTGTTACTTGTCCCTCATCCCTCTTTCTCCTGTGTTTACCTTCCTTGCTCTTCCCCAGTTGGAACCCCATGTTACAGGTCCCCAATTCATATTCTTTCTACCCTGCTAGTCTTCTCTTACCTCCTGCCCCCACTGTCCCTTTTCTTAAGAGAGAGTGCCTTTTAAATTAGAGAAGCACCTTTAAATAGAGTAAAAATAGCATAGCTAATGTATTTTTAATATGATTATTCCATCCTGTGCCCAACATAATGTATTTTCCCTCCATTTGTAGGAGCAAATCCATCCCACTTGAGAGGAAAGAGTGATGAGGTGAATTACAGTATTCAAGTTTGGATGTGTTTACAAACAAAAGCCTACTGTAATTGTTAGTCATTGAAGGTGTCTGAAAATCCGTGTTGTCTGGAACCTAATGTTGTGAATGAGAGTCAGTCTTCAACTACTGTTGTGATTGGTTATGCAAAGAGGGTTAGAGCGCTACAACCTCCTTTTCTTACTTCCTTTGTCTTAAGATTCTTGAGTCTTTAAGGAGAAGCATAATTGTATGCAAAAGTCACTTTCTTCTTTGCCTCCATTCAAAAAAAAAAAAAAGCAAAATATTTTCCTGGTCATTGTCATTTTAACGGAAAAACTAAAAATTAGAGATTCCTCTTGACAAATATAAGAACAAATACAAATATAATCGAGACATTTCCTATGTTGATTAAGTTCCAAGGAGAGAACTGAGGTGTCCCAACTGTTCTCTTCCACTTGGTCATATGTCTCCTGTCCACTGTCACTGTGATCCTCACTGTGGAACTCTTCTGCTTGAACTTAGACAGAAAATGACCTCTGTGAAAACATAAGCCAATGAGTAGATAATGATTACCTAGTGACTAATGATTTGGAAAACGCATTCAGGGTATAGAGAATAAAGATTATTCTGTCAAAAGGTCCATTGAAATCAGGTGTGGAAGTGCTCACTTCTAATTCCAAGCCTTGGGGGTAAGAACATGTTGAAGCCCAGTCCTGTACCAGAATGTTCTACTTAGTGACTTCCACGACAGCCAGAGTTAAATACTGAAACCCTGTCTCAGAAGAAGAAGGAGTAGGAAGAGGATGAGGAAGAGGAAGAGAAGGAGGAGGAAAAAGATACATTTAATTTTAATGTCATTTCTATTTCATTAAATAAATTTTTAGAGATGTATAAAGGATAACATCCTGATATCTTATACATTCTTCTGCATATGAATCAGCATAGTACATATTTTTCTATAGTTTGTCATGTGAGTTCATGACATATGCTGAAGTGAGGCAAAAGAAAATTTTACTGTGTCCCAATAAATAATGACCAATTATTATAAATAACATTTCTGGATAAATTTTATAGTGCTTTATTTAATTTTCAACTCATTTGAATGCAGTTTAAATTTATTCATACATTCAAATAGATTTAGCATATAGCTTCTAAAAGCAATGAAAATTAGATTAAAATGATTTCTTATTTATTTGAATATCAGAACTGACTCAGTTGCCTATCAAATTTGACAAATATAACAGTCTGGCACTTGAGAGAATTCCTAATTAAAAGAAAATTAATATTTGGCATTTGATTCCCCAAAGTTACAGTGAACATCTAGCATAAACAGTTTTGATCTAACACCTATAAAGATTAGTTTAGGGATTATTAATTATTGCCAATGTCTGGGTCTTCAAATCAATTCCATTGATCAACATATCTGTTTTTGTGTCAATATTTTGGTTTTCTTTCTGTACCACTTGGTACAACCTAAGGTTGGGGATGGGGATACCTCTAGCAATTTATTATTATTATTATTATTATTATTATTATTATTAATTGTTTTAACTATACTGTTTTTTTTTTATTTTTATGTGTGAAGCTGAAAATTGTCCCTTCAAGATTTGTGTTGGAATTTTGATGGGAATTATATTGAATCTGTAGGTTGCTTTTGGTAGGATAGCCATTTCTTCTATATTAATAATACCAATCCATGGAACTGGGAGATCTTTCCATCTTCTTATATCTTCTTCAGTTTCTTTCTTTATGTCTTAAACTTTTTAATCATACAAGTTCTTCTCTTGCTTGGTTAGAGATAGTCCAATTTATTTTATTTTATATTTGTGGCTATTTGTAAAAGGTGATTTTTCCCTGATTCCTTTCTCAGTCCATTTGTCCTTTTGTATATGTGAGGGCTACCAATTTTTGTGAGTTAACTTTGTATCCTGTTACTTTGCAGAAAGTATTTATCAGCTGTAAGAAATTCCTGGTAGAATTTTTAGGGTCACTTATGTATTTTGACTTCCTCCTTTCCAATTTATATCACCTTGATCACCTTCAGTTTATAATTGCTCTACTTAAGACTCCAAGTACTGTATTGAATAGATATGGATAAAGGGTACAAGCTTGCCTTACTCCTGACTTTTGTGGAATTGCTTGAGTGGTTTTTTTGTTTGTTTGTTTGTTTGTTTGTTTGTTTGTTTTTCTTTTCATTTGAGTTGATATTGGCTATGGTCTTGCTGTAAACTGCCTTTGTCATGTTAAGTTCTGTCCCTTGTATTCCTGATTTCACCAGTTTTATCAAGAAGGGGGGATGGATTCTGGCAAAAGCCTTTTGTGCATCTAATAATATAAGTATGTTTTTTGTCTTTCAGTTTGTTTATATGGTGGATTACACTGACAGATTTTTCCTACGTTGAAACATCCCTGCATCTCTGGGATGGAGCCTACTAGATCAGGGTGGATGATTTTTTTTTTTTTTTTTTTTGATGTGTTCTTGGATTCAGTTTACAAGTATTTTATTGAGAATATTTTCACCCATTTACATAAAGGAAATTGATGTATAATCCATTCTGTTTGTCAGGTCTTTGTGTGTTTTGAGTGTCAGAGTAACTATCCTCATGAAACAAATTGAGAAATGCCCCTTCTGTTTCTATTATGTGAAATACCTTGAGGAGCATTGGTGTTAACCCTTCTCAGAAGGCCCAAGGAAATTCAACACTAAAACCACTTGTACCTAGGTTTATTTATTTAATTTTTTTTTTGGTTGGTATACTTTTAAATACTACTTCTACTTCACTATAGGCTATAGGTCTGTTTAAGTTGTTTATCTGATCTTGATTAACTTTGGTGGATGGTATTTATTGAGAAAATTAGCCATTTCTTTTAGAGTTTTCAATTTGGTGGAATGCAAGCTTTTTAAGTACGCTATTATGATTCCGTGGATTTCCTTGGTATTTGTTCTTATGGCCCCTTCACCATCTCTAATTGTGTTCATTTGGATTTAATCCTTACTGACAAACTGAAGTTTTGGTTGATTTCTACTCTTGCATTCAGCCATATAGATCCTGTATTGTTACTAGTGGTGTGAACTAGTTTTTGAAAATAAATATTGTCACTGTTCTCTAATCATATTTCTGACTCCTTGTCTGGGAAATTTTCATAATCACACAGCACTAAAGATTAGTATTGGAACTTTGCACAAGGATAACTATCCTATCAGGATGTTACAGTCTGTATTAAAATGTCAGTCACTCTCCTTGATATATGTAAATCTGCATCTGGGCATATTCTTTCAAATGCCACCTCCCAGCCAAATCACAGAATTATTAATTTACCTTAGCTGAAACAAATATGTTACCTTTCATACCCATAATAAGGAATTTTCCATTTGCAGAATCAAAGTATCATGAGAATGAATCCTTTAAAGAAATGAGTACTCTAAATTAATAAAATTATAAGAAGCAAACAAACAAGCAGTGTATGCTCTACAGAGTTTTTGTTATATGGGGAAATATCTATTAAGGCTCAGAGACAGGCAGATGCCAACAGCTTTTAGTTCAGGAAGTAAAATCTGTAATCCAAGAGTGACAATGGCAAAACCTAATAGTTTGCCTCTGGACCTAATAGTCTCCCTCCATCGCTCCACATCCAGGTGTGCATTAATATTTATTTTAAAAGATCATTAAGTAGACCTAATCCACATCCCTATGTCATAAGATATTTTAAGCCTTAACAATTTTTTACTCCTGACAATGCCGGTCCTGCCTGCAGAACTGACATGTTTTATATTTCCCTCCACAGTATGTTACAGCCATATTTGTTCAGATTTCAGTGAAAAGTTTTGAATTGCACTGTACTATTAATGTAGGCCTCATGACATTTATGAAACAAGCATGACATTCTTACATCAAAATATATGAAGAAGACTAGATCAAAAGAAAATAAGGTGTAATCTGAAAAAAAAGATTTACAACATTTGCTTGAATTTTATTGCAAAGCAATTTTGTCATTATAACTTTAAAAGAAAAAGACTTCCCTTCATTTTTAGAAAGAAAAACACTCTCTTTTTCTCACTCAAATTGTAGAAAAGCTCTAGTAACCTGGAAAATCAGTCAGTCAGTATGTTCAGGTCAGGTGTCACTCTACTATCTGAACAAGGCAGGGGAGTCCCTGACCTCTTCAGACAACAATGACCCCAGATGAACTCAACTATAATGAAATGAATTAAAGTGGCTCTCAGTTTTAGATAGAGCCTTAACTCTATGGAAGTCAAAGTATCATGGATTCTGTGGTCTCTGCAAAGCTCTCTGCTAGCAGTGGCTAAGTGCTATTTGAAACCTGTCTGTAAATGTCTAGCACTGTGCTGACCTGAGCTCACCATCGGCAGTTTCTTCATGCTCTTGAGATATGGGAAATCTGACCTAAGTATTTCAGCCTATCCTATTTCTCAAATCCACTTAGCTCTGAAGTAAAGCAATGAAAGAGATGGGTCTTTGTTCTTTGATTGGAACAGAAGGTGACTTGTCTCTATCTACAGTAGTAATAATTTAAATATAAAAGCAGTTAACACTCAGTATTCATATCCACCTTCTTTAGCTGGTCTCCCTCTGCCTTGTCCTCCTTTTCCAATGCTAAATTTTCAATTGACCAGCACCTGTTTTCAGTTCAGGGAAGAATATTGATGCACAGACTCAGATGAGAGCCACTGTGTATACAGACTTGCTTATCCTGACTGCTGTGTTCATGCTGTCTTCAGGAACTGAAGGAGCAGTATTTGGGCACTCTGTGGAAACACCTCATATCAGAGCAGAGCCATCCCAAGACCTCAGGTAAGTTCTTCTACTTGGACCATGCCATAGTTCCCCTCATTATTTACCACCTTAGACCCATGGACAAGTAAAAGGGTGCTTGTGTTATGAATCTGTACAAAACAGAAATCAACATTCCATAACTCCATAGTACTCAGATATTTGAAGGTAAGATAGTGAGTTATTCTAACTTCTCCATTTTCCCAAACATACATGACATGAACACAAAATTAATGAGAACGAGTTTAGCAAATGAAAAGAGACAGCTATCGAGGAAGTATAGAGGAATAATCATTACATTAGGCATTCTGGGAAATCAGACATAGATGAGATATAGGATCTAGATAAACAGGCATAAAGAAAATAAAGGAAGAAGGCTCAGGAGAGAAAATCAAAGAATCAAGACATGTGAAGTAGGTAGAACACAGAGCAAAAGAGACACTGAAAGCAATATTTAATAGTGCTTTGTCCTGCTGTGGTACTTCAGTATAATGCCATGGCACCTCAGTATAATGCCGTGGTACCTCAATATAATACTAATAGTACTGCACTCTGTCTAAGCCTTGATGCCATGCAAAAGCTATCCCTACCCACAACATTGTAAGGGATCTCGCCAAGACAGTCATGGCAACTTGTATTAAAACATGAAAGAATATCTATAACTACTGCACACTCTTTTTGTTTTTGTTTTTTTTTTGGGGGGGGGTTGTTTTGTTTTGTTTTGTTTTTGAGACAAAGTTTCTCTGTGTAGCTTTGGAGCTTGTCCTGGGACTTGCTCTGTAGACCAGGCTGGCTTCGAACTCACAGAGATCCACCTACCTCTGCCTCCCAAGTGCTGGGATTAAAGGCTTGTGCCATCACCACCTGGCTTGCACAGACATTCTTAATTCAACAAATTATATTAACATTTGATGGAATAGGATGGATTACTTGATTTCTGTTCAGAAAATTACACTCCAAAATGTATCTGCTGCAATGGGTTTGTAAAAGGCAAAAATCGAATATTAAAATCACTATTATGAGATAACTGTATCAGAGATAGAATCTCTTGAAAAAAATACTCACTAAGAATCTTAATAAAAAACATTTGATTTCTAGTTTAGAGAGATGGCCAAGGGAGTGAGAGTTTTTGACATACTCACAAAATGATGTGAAAGCAAAAGGTAACGTGTGTGTAGGAGCTATTCATGACTTAGCTAATATGAGTGTATCCCCAGTACTAAGGGAGAGATGGCAGAGTGGGGAAATAGAAAGATTCATGACTTCCTGGCCATCAGCCTAGTTACAGATTCAGAGAGAGGGTCTGACTTAGAGGAACAAAACAGTATAAAGCAAAATAACACTTAGCGTTCTACTCTGGCTTCCACACATGTGTGTACAAATGCTTATGTGTGAGCACACAGATACAAACATGCAGATGAACAGTCCATATGCTACAGAAACAAAAACCAAACTCACATTTGTTTACACACACACACACACACACACATGACACACACACACACACATTTTATTTTATGAAAGTCATTGGTTAGCTTCTGTCATTGAATAAGCAGAAACATGGTCAAATGAAAACAGAAAACAGAGATGACATTTTTTTATAATTGAAAATATATTCTTCTCTCATATAATACATTCCAGTCACATTCCCGCCACCCCAACCTCCCCTCTTACCCAGATCAACTCTCAATCCTATTTCCTCTTCAGGAAAGAGCAGGCCTCTAAGAGATGACTTCCAAACAGGAAAAAACAAAACAAAACAAGGTATAACAAGAAAGATTGAGCCTAGACAAGGCAACTCAGTAGGAGGAAAACAGACTCGAGCAGGCAAAAGAGTCAGAGATACACCTGCTCCTACTGTGAGGAGTCCACAAAAACACCAAGCTGCTAACACATGCACAGGATCTGCTGCAGACCTCTGCAGGTACCTTGCTTGCCACTTCAGTCTCTGGGAGCCCTGCTTAGCTTAGTTCATTCAGTGGCCATGTTCTCCTGGTGTCCTTCATCTCCTCTGACTCCTGCAGTCTTTCTTCCCCCTCTTCCATGGGATTCCTTAAGCTCTAAGGACAGGGATCTGAAAAAAGGCCCCCAATTTAGACTCTCTCTCTGCCAATGTCTGACTGTGGGCCTCTGCACCCGCTCCCATCTACTGCGGTAGAGAGCCTCTCTGATGAATCCTGGG
Organism: Peromyscus leucopus; assembly: GCF_004664715.2. Classification (NCBI taxonomy): domain Eukaryota; kingdom Metazoa; phylum Chordata; class Mammalia; order Rodentia; family Cricetidae; genus Peromyscus; species Peromyscus leucopus. The sequence goes on along the minus strand of NC_051077.1, from coordinate 22,609,779 downwards.
CAAGGCACCAATCTATGAATACACCAGAATACCATTTGGAATCATTTCATTGTTTTCATACCTCCCTCCCTCCCTCCCTCTCTCCCTCCCTCCCTCCCTCCCTCCCTCCCTCCTTCCCTCCTCCCTCCCTCCCTCCCTCTCTTCCTTCCTCCCTCCCTTTCTCTCTCTCTCCTCTCTTTCTTTATTTCTTTCTTTCTTTCCTTCCTTTCTTTTTTCTTCCTTCCTTCCTTCCTTCCTTCCTTCCTTCCTTCCTTCCTTCCTTCCTTCCTTCCTTTCTTTCATTGTTTGGTTTGGTTTTGCCAGTTGTGTTTGGTTCTACCCTAAGTAGGTTGCCCATCCAGACTCTGATTCCTTGCCATCTGAGCAGTGTAGAACATATGGGGCTTTCTCTAGTGGCATGGGCCTCAAGTTAAACCAAACATTGGCTGGTCACTCCCACAAGTTCTGCTCCACGATTACTCCAGCATATCTTGCAGACAGGACACATTGAAGGTGGAGGGTTGTGGCTGTGTTGGTGTCCAGATTTCTCTTTCCATAGCCAGCAGAGTATCTTGTCACACATCTGCAAAATGAGTTGAAAATTTTAGTACAAAAAAAAAACAAGCATTTTTATAATAACATATATTCAGAATTTCATAGTCTTGTGCTACTTTCTGTGACTTTTGTTCTGACTAATTGAGAAACACAGGTTCAATCATCTATTGATTATTACCAGAAGGTATTTTTTATATGATACTTAATTTTTAATTTTTATCAAACTAATAATTCGCAAACTACATAGTCTATGCAAAAACGGGAGGGATTGAGAAATGTTAAAGGTAGTGCATAAACTACACTTTTTAATGTATTTTTAGTCTTGAGGGTCTGTCTCAAGAAATAAAATAATAGATGATAAAGAAGAACATTCAATGCTCTTCTATGGCTTCCACATATGTGTGCACATACATACTGCATATGTTACAAAGGCATAAATAACACACATAATGACACATATACATAGTCACACACACACACACACACACACACACACACACACACACACACACACACACATTCATGGCCCTTAGGAATTTAGAATGTTTGGGATAACTATGATCCTTCTTCACAGTAGACAGTACATTCCTGTTATACAGGCCCCAAATGCTCTCTGCATATTCTGAGTATTGTAACAGAAAACAATGTATCTCATGTGTTGTAGTGTGAAAGGTAGTTGTCGGTTTGAATGATTGTAACAAAATGCCTTTAAATAATGAGACAGTGACTAAATAAATGTGATCTAAGAAATCAAATCTCCTCAGGATGCATATGGATGACATCAAGTCCAATTGTTATAGACTGGTCTAATGTAGCTTTTATGTACAGCAGTCCATGTTATCACTCATGTGGCATATACACACAGCCGACCTCTGGAAGTTTGAAACAGAATGGTTTCAAATGCTGAACATGACGGAAGAGGGGGGATTGAGAAGATGTTGGTCAAGGATGCATAGTTATAGTTGAGATGCTCAGGTGTCCCTTTTCAAAGCAAGTGGATCATAGATAATGTGAAAGCGAAAGGAAATGACTCATAGTGTTTCCTTCAGGCAGTGGTAGTGAATGCTTTGTGAGATAGCTACTATGTTCAATCTGATTTCAGCAATGTACGATATAAAGCAAGTCAACAAATATTCCAAGAATTCTATAAAGATATCTGTTTTCTTTCCATTTAAATGTTGAAATTAATTTAACTTTGGCATTCAAATGTATGTGCAAAATCAAGATATACCTAAATAAAAACTGCATGTATTAGAAGAGACAAATTCTTTGTGTTGGTTTGTGAGTCCTAAGGTAATCATTTTGGTTCTATAAGTTTAGTCATTATGTATATGTTATATCATCTTATTGTGAAAAGTCTATTACTATTGGAATAATACTATGTGTGACTTTAAGTGTCCTTCAGATGTCTCAAAATTTGCAAGTATATCTGTGAAATAAATTATAGTTAGTATATAATGTTTGTGTTTTTTTTTTCTGTTCTGATCATCCATTACTTTAACATTGAATAGGCTTGACTTATCATCTAAGGCTAAAATAGTCTGACTACTCCCAAGATGAGGGTTGCTAATTTAAATTTCAAAACTGAAGCAAAAACAGTACAGTGATAATTGAGCTATTTAATTATTCATCTGTGTACTCAAATCTAAAACAGAATACCAGAGATCTTGACATACGTTGCTGACAATTTTCAACAGGAAGTACTTTTAGCTGATGCGATGCTCATTAGGCAAGTGAAATGGGTTTGGCTGAGTAAATAAAGCAGTACACAGTCATGATGCTGTTCTCAAGAATAAGTCTTTATAAGATGCAATAGAGAATAGATATCTGTTTTTGGAAATGTAAGTTTGTACAGTTTATTCTACAGATTTTTTGAATAAGTATTTAATATGTTCTGAGCTCTGTACTAGGTTTCATAGAAATTTCAAATGCACACTTGTAGCCTTCATATGTTTTACTATTAAGATAATATTTCTGCATATTAGGGCCTTATATAGCAAAAATACTCTTAAGTAAGCAAATTATTGATAAAGGTATAATTTATATGCAATATTATATGTGAATATGCACATTATTATTTAATATTATAATGTTATATACACATACAAACATATACATATTCATCTTTGCATAAGATGTTTCTGCTTGTTAGGCTTTACGTCAAACTGACTAAGAATTTCCAAAAATGCTTAATGTCTTTCCACCAAAATAAACACTATCAGTTGCTGTCCAGTCTCACCAATATTTGGTGTTAGCAATCTTACTGATTCAAGTCATTGCAGAGAGAACAGGCTGATGTTGCATTTCTGCTCTTTGCTATTATTCAGCGGGTAACAATAGGAACCACTTTTCATGAACATATCTGAAAGTCATGTACCTTTCCTGACATGTTCACATATTCTGTACCAGGTATTTATGATATGTTGTGGATATTATTTCCAAGTCCATTACGTATTCACTTCATTTGTGGTAATTTTGAAAGTACACTTTAATCTGACAATATCGAATACAGTTTTAAATGTGTAATAAATAGTATATGCTGTGGCCTGTGACACTTTTACTCTTTCCAGCCATGAAGATGTTTTCTATTGAAAGCCTTATGACCTCAACTTCTATATAGTAGTGTATGGTAGAGACTAAAGTTTATTTTGTCATATAGATATCCAGTTATTCCAGTATTATTTGTTAAAAAGACATTTCTTCTCTGAAAAACTTCACTGACCTTGTCCAGGTCGGATGTTTGTGCAAGTAAAACATCTTGTTTATAAAACACATTTTATTTCACCGTATCAGTTGTGAAACAGTGTCAGTTCTGTCTTGATTCCTGCAGCTTTGCAAGAAATTGTTCAGGTCACTAACACTGTACTTAGTCAAGGCTGCCTTGGGTACTTAGGGATCATTGCACTAGCAGCACAACCCAGAGGAAATGAAGCAACCACTGTAATATTTAAATATGTTATAGGTACCATAGAGATAATTAGAGCACCCAGTTTTAGTATGGGTGTAATAATTGTGGTTTAGCTATATAGCAATGTTCCAGTATTGGAAGTTAGTTCATATTACGTTACTGTAATTATTATCGAAGAGAAAAATCTAACCACATATTGTGAGGACTGTATTTTATTTTGTAAATTGCTTTAAACTATAAGTAGATGGCTGACCACCAGAAAGTATAGCAGCAATTGATATTTGAAGTAGAGAAAATTCGTAGTTTCTTATTCCAGTTCCTGTGTTGAATTCATTCATTAGGTTGATATGGCTTTTGCACATAGTAATTTGGTTTCAGTAGCTTATACTTTGATTTGCTACTTTGTTGCTCTTTGGGAGCAATTGGCATGATGAAAAACTTTGCAGCAGCATGCTCTAAGTAAGGAATGCCATTCTATTATCCTGAAGTTTGTATCATAGCTCCTAGAAGCACCAGCTTCTAATAAGTGCCTTGGGAATATTAACATGAATTAAATGTATAATTACACAATGTCCAACCTATTTTGATGAGTTGTCAAGGCTAGTTACAATGTTTCTTACTTCAAATCTTGGAAACTTTGCCTAAATATGTTTGTTCAATAATGTAGTTTGTGGACTCTGCAAGGATTCTAATGCCTTTTAAAAGTGTGACAAAACTTTTGAGTATTTGTAAAGTTTGTCTTATTATTGTCAACACATGAAAAATTTTAATTCTCTTGCGGTACACCTGAGGGACAACACCCTTTGGGTATAATGTTTGTGTAAAGAGGTGGCTTCTTACCCATTCAACACACGATACAAGAGACAATGTCCTACTTCAGTTAAAGTCCATGTACCTATTGTTCATTACAAATGCTGAAGGTAGATAATTCAGATAATCTGCATCTCTTTTAATTGTTGAAAATGAAACCTTCCAGTTCACAAAAATACCAGTGGTAAAGTTAGAAAAGTTTTGACTCTGGAACCATACATCAGGTTAATATGTTATTACATGATGTTTTTTCCCATGAAAAAATTACACTAAGTATTCAGTAAAATTTATCAAAATGCTTCAGATTGCTTCAATTTTCATGTGCCTAAGAAATACATGATGACTGCCACTTACTTTGTTCAACATTAAACTAAAAATGTAAGAAATCCCCCAACTAGTCTAGTAAGTTTTATTACACATACTCTTTAACTAAATTCTCTTTTAAAATTATTTGTGTGTATTGCTTGTCTGATTACTGCTTGTTATTCAAAACATAATGTGCTATTTTAATAACACTTGAATTATTTTTTTACAGTTATCACATTTTATTACACCAGTACTAGCAAAGTATACAACTGAGGCTTATGTAATTCAAAGTCTTAATTACTTCAGCACTTAAGGAATTTTGCAGTAGTGTAAAATTTCTACCATTTGGTAATGCTTGTACATACCAGGCAATGCATAAATACAAATATTTAGCAATTACATATTTTCAGAAAAAATTCTCATTTCAGATAAAATAAAAATATTCTCATAAAACATAATTTGCAAGTCTGAACGTCATGCACTGAGTATCAGAAACTAAGTTCAGTGAATCTGATTTATTTTCCCCAGTCTTGAGTCACTGTACCAAAGAGCTTGCTCAGCACTGAAGCATTTCTGTCAGTATTTGGTCAATGGATGTCTCATAGATCCGAGCTCTCATCTGTTAAAAGGTTCCCAATATTCCCTCACACTTCATTCACCATGTATTACTGCTGGGTTTTGGTACTTTGATGCTTGTAATCACAATTATTCTGAGAAATCTACCTCCGGCATCCCACTATTCATGATTGACCTCAGGAAGTGGAACACAGAGAACTCTTTAAACTATTAATTTCCATCTGTATCTAACTGTTCTACAAATCAAGCAAGAAGTTCTTTTTTAACAGGTAGAAGTAAACAATTATTGTCCATTTCCTTCCTCCAGCTGGTGTTTTCATTTATGTTCAAAATGATTTCCACTAGAGCAAAATGGCTCTAGTTTTTCCAAATGTCTTTAAGTTTAGGCAATCCAAATGATTTTGATCAGTTTCTGTCATATGTGATGACATTCTTGTCAACAAGTATATGAGCAACAAATAGGAGGTCATGGCGGAGGGATTTGAGGAAGATGGGGACACACACACACACACACAGAGACAGAGAGAGAGAGAGACAGAGACAGAGACAGAGACAGAGAACACAAAGTATTGTCCTACCACATGCTATCACACTCTGACACATATCAAGTTACTGAAACTTTACAGCAACAAAACACAACTCAATTCTCACCTCAAAGAAAATACATTTCTGAGCCAAATATGAGTGACTATGGCCTGAGAATATGGACTCAGACTTCCTCCAAAATCCATATTTTAGTGTGGAAATGGTTTTGTTGTTGTTGTGTTGTACTTGTCAATGAATAGAAGAAATTAGAAGCACTTTTCAAATACACTCGTGAAAGGCTCAGTCGGATAGGTGCCGCAGAGGGAAGACATTTCTGTCACAGGTTTGAGATGCTTCTGATGGTATTCTTTGTTTGGAATTTGGGTGTTGCTTGAAAACTAGGCAATTCCAAAATGATTTACTTGATAGTCACAATGGTGTTAGGCGAGTAGCTACTAAGGGAGTAAAAGATAGCCCAAGATAATTGAACTCTGGATCAATAACATTCCTACGTTCCACCATCATGGAAGTTCTAATAAGTCAAGTAGATTAACAGAATCTTTAGCTCAGGTGTGGTTTTGTTCAGTTCACAGAGGAAATGGTTAATTGTCAATTCAGAGCAGATAAAACTGAGACATTATCTCTGGCTGACCACCCTGAGCTCCTAATCTTTACACATTTTGGACACAGAGCCTTTAAATCAATACTACTCTAGTCAGTTTGACCATGAGTATCTGATGCATAAAATAAATACAATATAACAAGCATTTCCTGATTAATCATTTGATAAAGACCAAATTAGAAAATCTCAAGCACTCAGAATACTTAATGTGTTTAATGTTATATTACTAAATGTCAAACACAGCATAAATGAAGCCTTTGCAAATCTTATATGAGCAATTGGCTCTCAAATATATGAGAAATAAGCTTGACTCTTCTCTTCAGAAATAATTTGAATCATGTTGATTACTGGGTAAAATTAGTTGTTTTTGCTGTTTTCCTTTGTTTAAATATGTGCCAGGTTACCTTTTATTGAATATTGGAGTTATATACTGGCTTTTGGAACCCTACTCCTCATATTGGGTCGCCTCACCCAGTCTTAATACAAGAGGAGATGGTCAGTCTTATTGCAATTTAATATGCCAGTTTTATTGATACTCATGGGAGATCTGCCCTTTTCTGGATGGAGATGGAAGAGGGAGGGGATTGGGGGATGGAAGTAGGGAGGGTGGGGGTAGGGGCCAGGAGGGGTGGATGCAGGAAGGCTGTGGCTGGGGTTAAAGTAAATAGATGAATAAATATATATATATATATATATAATTTGTCTTAAGTTATTAATTTATTTTAAAAATGTTCTTATCTGACTGTTATTCAAATGATTCAATCATATCAGTCATTAGTGAATTCAATAATGTTATTGTTAATAACAACAACTATAAAGTTATTGTTAACCAACAAAACACTAAGATGACATTGGCCACAGTTATACTACTCAAGGCAGTATTGTATATTGTATAAGGGTTATAAAATACAATTTCAAAATTCAGATTTTATATTTTCAATACTATATGGAAAAGGTTAGTGGTAGATTTTACTAAGTAGTGAGACTCTGATTATTTTTTTTTAATTTTCTGGTCGGTTTTTATTCAAAATAATATATAGGTATAGCTTAAAAACAGGTATTTTTATAGCTTTCCAGCTCCAGGAATGGTATGAAGATGTTCAAGTGATCAATAGAGGTAAAAGTTTCAAAGTCGTTTTTATTAATGAAGGTGGAATAAGGCCAAGATTTACAATTATTGCAATCACTTCTTAATTATGATTCTCCTCTTGGATGCCACCTTCAAGGCTGCAAGTGTGGTTCCTCTATTGAGTGCTTGCATTTCAGAGACCCGTTTCTTGGAGTTCTTTCTGCAAAACATCTCTGGATCTTGTCTCAGAGGAAAGCCCTGACTCTGGATCTTGGTGACAGTGAGACTGAGGGAAGCCTCTTCTTGATATCCTATGATGAAAAGAAGCAGAGCAGCTGCATCAGCAACAGAAGAGCAAGACCAGCTGGTGCCCACCAGTTTTCATGCTAGGGATTTTATAACTACATTCTGTTGTTCGCTGATTTCCTTTTTCTGAAAACTGAGTCATTTAGTGTGGAGTCATTGCAATGAACCAATGAAGGTCATTCAACATGTAAAATGGTGATCTTTGTTATGCTAATTTCCAAATTTTTTAATGCACCTTTTGAAAATTTTCAAGTTCACAAAATTTTGAGGGTGCTCTCTTCAAGGATTGCAAAATTAATGATTTTCATTAAGGTTTTCATACAAAGTTGGAACTCTTTATTGAAAAATATGTGCATGCTAAATTATGCCAACTTATTTATTAAAACTTCATCATTAATATTGATAATATATTAAAGATTTAAACATGTAAACTCATAATGACCTACTTTTGGAGCCTGATAAAGAGAACTACCATAAGAAAATGTTATTAAATTATTATATATGAGAGTAAATAATTGATAAGAACAAATGAAGATTTTATAATGAGCCAAAAAAATGATAAAGTAATGAAAAATATCCTAAAACTTAACTGGGCTTGTAATCCTTGTAATACATTGTGAGGATGTGGATTTATGCTGGCTTTGTGTAAAGATTAGTTAAATCCTAATGCCTTTTTTCCAGTTCATTATAAGTTTTCTCTCATTTGTAAGTGATATTTTGCCTTCCTTTAGGCTTGAATCACCAACCAGATCCTTGATAATGGAAGCTCCACGAGGGGTCCAGGTGAGCGCAGCTGCAGGTGACTTCAAGGCTGCCTGCAGGAAGGAACTGCACTTGCAGTCTACAGAAGGGGAGGTGAGTGTCCAAGCAGGGCTGACCCTCCAATGCTGAAGCTGCTGCTTTACATGTCTTTCTTATGCATCAGGTTCCAAGAGTCACAAGGAGCCACTTCATGAGAAATTGCAAACCTGGGAAATCTTGATTCCTCTTAATTATGGGATTTATCAAGCAGCTTTTACTTTCTACTGAAAAGTATTAATTCCCAGGACACTTTGAAACAGTCCTCCACATTCTTGTTGCTTCAACAATTAGCTTTAAACATTAAAATGAAAACGGTCCCTTTTTACTTTTCTCTGTGGATCTTCAGAATGTTTCTTCAATAGACGAATCAGTTTGAATGGTAGGTTTGAGTCAGAGAGGAACAAGAATTTTGGATACATTGCTGTTGCCCAAATGGGCCCCTATAGACAACAATAATGATGTAGACATTTCAGAAGGCTTGGAGACAAAATTTGGAAGGGTTTCACCCTAAAAAAAATTAATAATTCTCTGAGTAGCTAAATATAGTGAACCTAACTTAAATATCATACAGTGCATGCATATGTTGAAAATTGTAAGCATCCACTAACCTACATTTTTTTTAATTTTATATATCTAATCACAGTTTATTCAAAAGAAAGGAAATCTTTTTGTCAAAGTACTTCGATGTTGGTGTGTTTGTTCATTTCTGTGTTTTACAATAGCTATACCACAAAAAGAGAAATGATCACTATTAAAAACAAAAGTTCCTATGTTCAGATGGAGTCTAAACTACTTCATAGCACCAGATACTGTATTCAGGCATTACATGTAGTAGTTGAAATGAAGGGAAATGAATTGTACTGAAAATCCAAGGTTGTGCTGTGGGCAATCAATGCCATTGTAGATTCAATGCTACAAGGAACTTCCAATTTGGCATTGAAGGAAACAAGAGTCATAACTGTAAATGAGGTGTTATAGCGATATGACTATATCCACAGGGCTATAACCCACAACAATATACATGCTGGAATATTGGAGACTTTATATTCAAAAAATTGATTAGCATTTTCAAAGAGACAAATACCACTGATTTCAACAGGTATGAATGAGATAAATAATTCTTGTTAGAGAGAAGATGGGGAGTGCCGATTTCAAAGCTTAGGGGTACCATTCTAGTCACAGGATTGAGTTTCAGAGCAGATGGATTATGTAGTTTATGGGGCAATACAGAGCAGACATACCAATTTCAGAAGTTGGAAAGTGAACAACATCACTGTAACTGCCTTGGCAAAAGAGAAAGAGGTGGGCAAGTCCATCCATGCTGCAACCTGGAGAGGCTCAGACATGTGGTGTTCTCATTCAATATCTCAGTTTTCTTAACTTCCTGCCAACTTTCTGAATGAAAGAAATGGCAGCAGCCAATGTGAATGGACTTATTAATGAAAGTATCCCCTTTACATGAGTGAAGATATTCCTTAAGCATATAGTGTATATATATATACACATTGATATATATATATTAAATTATTATATGTTATATTAATATATTAATATATAATATATTAATATATATTAAATTAAATATATAAATATTATATATTAAAAGTGTGTAAAACAAATACCCCACACTGAGAGAATAAAATATATAACAGTTCTGAGACAGGTGCTTTGTTTAAGTCATGGGAAATACAAAAGATGAGCAAGATGAACTACAGCTGATGATATTAGGGGACTAGGGCAGATCATGCAAGATATGTGGATATGGCCTGGGGGGAAAAACCCAGTTTTTACTTGAAATGAGAGGGAAACTATAAAAGAGCTTTGAGCATTAGAGAAACATTGTTCAATTTACATTTCTTTAAAGTTCACACTAACAATATGATGAATAGACAAGGAGAGTACAAAGTGGATGTGGATGGCCTCAAAGCCTGCAACAGAAGTACTATTAAGAAATAACGAGGTCAAGAAAGGAGAAAATTGAGCACTGTCTCATCCTCCTGTCAACTTTGGGAGTCTACGATTAAGAGTAAGTTAAGAGTCAATGAAATAGCATGATAGGTAAAGGCACATGCTGCCAAGTATGATGACCTGAGTTCAATCTCCAGGACCAGAGGGTGGAAGGCAAGAACCAATTTTGGTTAGTGTCCTCTGACATGCACACTAGTACACACACACACACACACACACACACACACACACACACACACTTACAAAATAATCAGTGTAATAGAAATCTTTAAATAAGGGAAGTAACTCCCCAAACTGAAAAATTAGCAAATTAGTTGCTGAAACCAGGTAACATTTAATAAAAAATTCAAGCATGATAATATGTAGAATTATCTCTTAGTTCTCATGATTTCCTACATCGCTTGAACTTTAGAATGTGAGACATTTCTGGGTGTTTTAGAAATGACTTTACTTATTCTTTCATAAGAATTAAAAAAGCAGGTAAAGGAGTATATTTTTAATTAATTCCATCCCTCTTCATTAATATTAACCCAACTGGTATTCTTCATTCTCTATATAATTCTCAGACATGACTAAGAAATGAAATGGAAATCCTTTACTGCAGTCATTCTCTCTCTCTCTCTCTCTCTCTCTCTCTCTCTCTCTCTCTCTCTCTCTCTCTCTCCTCCCCTCCCCTCCCCTCCCCTCCCCTCCCCTCCCCTCCCCTTCTCTTCTCTTTCTGTTTTTCTTATTGTTTTTAATAACTGTTGGCTCCATGAGCAAATTACTCATTACTACATTTCATGTTGAACAGTTGCTCTCCAAGCTGTTTCTCAAAGTGGAGACAGCAGCAAAGGTTTTAAACTGCACACAGACTTGTAACCTGTCCATAACTTCGTGACAAACCATGTTGCAAAGTTCTGAGGGAGGTACCATGCTGAAAATGAATTGAGATTTTTTTTTTCTTTCTTCCTAGATTTTTCTAAATGCAGATACAATCCGGCTAGGAAATCTACCAACCGGTTCCTTCTCTTCTTCACCCAGCTCCTCAAATTCTCGACAGACAGTGTATGAACTGTGTGTCTGCCCCAATGGCAAACTCTACCTTTCTCCAGCTGGGGTAGGCTCCACCTGTCAGTCCAGTAGCAGCATTTGCTTGTGGAGCTGAAGCGACTGATTTCTCCTCACACCAGAATAGCCTTTTGTTCCCGTCCGTCTGCTTCACAGTTTTGCTCGGTTTCCCGTGTGATCAGTGCAGAGCTTCTTCAGATGGACCACAGAGCAAACTGGTCCAGGATCAGCAGGGATTGGCGCCCACCTTCTCCTGATTCACCTGACTCAACATAGTGTGACTGACTCGGCCTTGGGAGAAGCATCTTCAGCAGGAAACCTGGATCATGACATTTGCTCGAAAAGGAGAATAACTTAGGTGCCTTTGCTACGCGGAGTGAAGCACACAGTTTTAGATTTTTGCAGAACCTGGCTACGAACTGCGCACGAACACATTACCAGATGAAATTCCCAAATCCAATGGTGACATGAAATGCTGACCCCCGTCAGAAGACTAATTCTGCAGTCCGAAAGCACAATTTTCCATTCATCTTTTTTGGACGTAAACTTTTATCCCCGAATTTTAAAATTTTGAAGCATTATGTAATGCTTGCTTTACTAAAAAATTAAATTCAATACATGGTTTTTAACTAAATGAAATAAGACATGACAGAGTCCCTGAGTTGTTTTTGTTTCTTTAAATTCAGTGTGTTGGTACTCTTTGTCTACTAAGCCTGGAATTTTGTACATTAGATAATTTTGAAAGCTCTCAGCAATATAATCTTTACAAAATTAACACAAACGCCATTATGCTCTCATTTGTCAGATCTGGATGGCCTTCTATTTATGTGGCTATTGCATGTGACACATTTGCTTTTAACAAAACATCGAAACAATTGCAATATAAGATAGGAGGGATATACTTACAGTGTGGAATCCATCGGTTATTCGTTAATAATTCACATGGTGTCCTTTACCCTTAGGTTTTAATAATACTCTTTTGTTTGCTCCATTTACATTAAACTCTTTTTATTTTTAACTGCTAAAGTTAAACCAGCCTCTAATTAAATGCTAATGTTAAGCATAATGCTGAGAACGGGTTCACTTTCCACGGGGACATCAGCTTCAAATTAAGTATCCTTCTTTTAATTTCAGGTTCATGTTTAAGAAGGTTAGAAATTAAATTATAAATTCCAGAAAAGGAAATGGTCAAAAGACAAGGGTTCAGCAGAGTGTTGGATGAGTGCTTTCTCCGTTTAGGAATCTAGTCACGCCTCTGTTCCTTGACTGTTAACATTTAGTCACTTCTATTAGACTGTTAAGTTACCATGACATCATGAACCATAGCTCTTTCCATTCTCCGCTGTTCATTTTTTGTTACCGAGTTCCCAATAAATAATTCCAGAAGATTATAGATTCGTTCATTACAGTACTCTTAATCTCAAATTATTGAACCCGACAGAATACAAGAATGTAAACTTGTATTTTAGATTTCCTAGTTTGGGAACCTGACTTGGTGACTAAAAGGTAAGTCTTTAATTTTCCCATTATTCCCGCCTGGTACCTGTGCACACCATTAACAGCTGTGTGGAAGTTGCACTTCAGGCCTCTGTGATTGCAGAATCTTTGACATTCTGTCCTCTGTAGCTGAGAATGAAGCAAAAGACTGAAACATGTTGATATAATTTGGTTAGCAAATATTAGAAAATTGGGGCAAATATTAGTAAACTGGGTATTGCAACGGGCAAAGTGACCTCTTTGTCCAGAGTTATCTCGTTTGGGTTCCTAGCACTTCTAGTAGCAGGCAAAGCTCCCTATCACTGAGCACATTCCACATTCTGCAGAAGTCTCTGTAAGGTATTTCACTTTGATCATTTTTTAAAGTAGTATTGGACTTGTCCCTTGGGGTTATTATATAAGTCTGTAAACTAAAATCAAAATAAAAGTTGAGATATATAATTGCTTGAAAAGTCATAACGAAGAGCTTAATTCATTTTTAACAAAATTTAATATATGAAGTTCACACATTAGTCTTCACAAAAGAGTCTCACAATATCTAAGACAAGAAGTTTAAGAGTCATGGATGCTGATCACTGTGTTATGTGGAGGAGACAGTGGGCATTAATTTGGAACATACCAGGGTTTTAGCCATGCTAAATTAAAACAATTAGAAAATTTCCTAATCAAAGGATGTTAATGATTGCAATTCATAATCTTCCCTATTTCTAAAGTCTTTTACTAATCAATTAAGCTGAGTTGGGCAATCTGAGACTATCTCCAGGCTTCAGTTTAAAATGAACACTTTACAAACAATAAAAATACCGAATCAAACAGCCTCTGAAGGCTTTTTCTAGCACTAACATGTTCTAAGAACATACATTTCAAAAGGTAAAAGGGAACACTGAGAATTTATATGCATATCACAAGATGCCAAGAGTGAAGGGTGGTGAGAAAAAAGGAGAAAAGAAACAAATTATAAGCTGGAAATGGTGGCTCACACCTTTAATTCCATCCAGCACTTGGGAGGCAGAACAGGAAGATTTGTGCGAGTTTAAGGCCTGTGTGGTCAGCAGAAGGAGATCCAGGATAGCCAGGCCTATTCAGAGAACATGTCTCAAAAATGAAGCAGAAAACAAAACACACACACACACACACACACACACACACACACACACACACACACAAAGAAGAAAGGCTGGTAAATTTTTCAACTTAATGATATTCTGCAAAGTACAGACATGAAAGTATTATATAAACTTGGGACATTCAGAATGTTGTTCAAATACTTGTTAAATATAAAAGATAGAGTGCTATAGATGACTTCCTTCTACAATACTAAATGAATGACTTGAATTGGTTGCTTCACTGTTGTAGTTTCTTCAGGTACAATAATCTCAAAGTTTAAGCATTTATTAGAGACTTAGAAGATAAAATATAAAGTCTTTGAATTTCTAACAGAGAATCATTGTTTCTTTGACAATAAAAAGTTCCAGGAGCTGAAGAACAAATTTATTCATTGCTTTCCAAATTCAGTTTTACAGACCAAATGTGCATAAACACACACACACACACATACACACACACACACACACACACACACACACACACACACACACACACTGTAGCTTATTTAAATGATGCAAATTCTTTCTTCTCTAAATCACAAGGAAAAAATACTACTTTTAGGTGTGCCGAATGGACATTACTCATCCATGATGTTACTTCTATCTTAACATCATATTTAGATTAGATCCTGCAGGCAAGAAGGGAAAAGGAGGTATTGGAGAAGGAAAATTGCTGGCATTTTAATCATGATCTAGAAATGGATAAACTCAGATGCATTTTAAGTTCAGTTTCTCTGGGGCTCAAAGAGATATAAAGAGCATGCATTATTACTTTGAGTTCATAATACTTCAGTGATTAAATTTAAAAAATCACAAAACAATCCAAACACACTAAACACCAAACAAAATACACTTTCAGGATGTCGCAGCCCAGTTGGCGAGTATCTCCAACATTCCTCACTGGGCTTCTTAGTCTTGATTTTTATTGTGAATCATGTTTTTTGCAATATGAAAAATAACCATTTCTCTGAGTTTGGACACTAGAAATATTCAGTGACACTACAATTTGAAAATTAGACTATACTGCACTGGATCTTTGAAAATATTTGCAAGAATTCTGAATTGGGTTCTGGCTGCATGTAATGATTTTAATTGTGTTTAGAAATATTCAATCATTTTGGCTGCAGTATAGTTCTTTGTGAGAAAGTTATATAAAATGAGGTGTTCTCTTTGGTCATGTCCATCTCTTAATTTCACTGATTCTTTAAAGAAGATGTTTAATAACCTTCTCTGAGTTCATCAGACTCTGCTAAGCTAGAATTTGCAATGACCCACTCCTTAAAAAGCTGTTGATCCATGTCAAAAAGAAAATCTTCCCAGCATCCTATTATTTTTCTCCATATACCTGATTGTGCTCTTACCAATTGGACATCAGTTCCCTTTGGGGAAATCATGTTTGATTGATGTATTCTGTGATATGGATGATATTAAGGAGAAGAATATTTGTGGCTCTTATTTTAAATCCTGTTTTAGGACTTCAAAATAACACCACCAAGTATAAGCACCCTGCTTTCTGTTCTATTATTATTGATCTCCATCAAACTCAAAACCATAGGTATTTGAAAAATATGGTTTTTAATCAATATGGCCAAGTACTAAACTTTTTATACCTATCAAAATTCCTTCATAGACTACTACTTTAATGTCTCAATTCAACAGTTCTTCATTTTCCAAACACACCATTGGTACATTAATATCTCTAATGGATTTCATCATTGCAAATGTGGTAGATCTTCATAAGGTAGCAATAGCCAGGAGAATATCTAATGCTGTTAGCATTATAGTTTACAGCACACAATTTCAACATCACATTAAATTATAATTGAAGGTATTTAATGGCCTAATCTTCTATATACAACCATCATCACCAAACTCATTTTTTAGTTTTGTACATTTGAGGTATTGTTACCTGATCTGCCTGTAGCTTTGGTCTAATTTGAATTGCTCATGTGACCCTTCATTAAGTCATTTGTTGCATACACTAGCATATATTATGCTAATGATTAGTGCAGAATGTCATTATAACAAGGAAAATAATATCACATTTATCTCCTATTATAAATTAATGAATGATCTCATTGGACACATTTGTAGACATTGCTTTAACCTGCAACCTAGTAATCATTGAAATGTCAAAGACCAAAGACCAGAATTTCTATTGTATTTAACTCTAGACCACTATTGCTTCTACTAATTTATTGAAATAAATAGGGGTTATAGTTATGACACAAGGAAGTAAACATGCTTCTTGCAGGAATCTGAGCTACAGCCATTAGTTACTTCTTTAGTTTTAGAAAGAATACTTCAGTAGTGTGCTCTGCATATTTTTATATACGTGTAATGAATGCCTCAGTATTCTTAAAACCAGTATAAAAAGACTACACCCAAAAGGGCCTCAGGATGGATTAACTTACTTGGGTTTAAAATTTCATTGCTTGCCAAAAAATATCTCTGGAAAATAATAATTAATTTGAAGTACTTCTAGAACAGGAGGGCTACTTTCTAAGTGTTAATTGATGTGGGTCAGTCTTTCGGATAGTAAGGAAAAACACTGAAGGGTGTGAGGTACAATGAACTGTGATTCTTAATCTATCTCCCGTCTTAAAACAAATTTCTTTTGTTTGACTATTTATAAGTAAAAGCCAAACAGGGTTAAAGATGTGCAAGGACATTTACTAACAATGGAGATCCACAACTTGGAGTTTGTTTCTTTATTTCTACAGTTCTTTAAATCAGGTCCACTACTCATTTATTTTGTTTTGTAACTTTCATGTAAATGTTTTCTTGTATATATAGATATATGAAAAATGGAACTATTTTCTTACACGTACTATGCAATATGTTTGTACAATTGCAAAATTACCAAAATTACAAAAGCTGTGCTTTTGTACTCTATCTTGCTTTATGTAAAAAACAAACAAACAAAACATTTTTCTATTTATTCCTATGAACTGTAGATAACATATCTATTCAAAAATAAGTCTATTGTATTCTTTTGTTTAGTTTGGGTGGGGTCTATTTCTTTTGAGTGAAAACACAGCAAAATTTTGGCAATGGGAATTCTTTTCTCAGAAATGAATCCTTACAAAGCATGCAATGAGCCCATATCATTTAAGATCTCTCTTGTAATTCGTGTATTTTGTCCTGATTTCGGTGCTACTGTGTAACCATGATTAAATGTGATAGTCAAACAAAGAGAACCTGAACTCAGGTGCTATCATTTCATTTATCTCCCTGAACAACAACAACAACAACAACAACAACAAAAAAAAAAAAAAAAAAAAAAAAAAAAAAAAAAAAAACAGTTTGGGGGAATATTAGCCTTGAACAGAGACCTTTCCAATAATGTGTTGTCTAATAAATATCACTTCCATGAATATATGTGCTTTGACAAAATTAAGTTTAATATGTACACTTGATAAAATTCTTCACTATAGTTTTCCTCTGAAACTCACACCCAGTGAACTAAGAATCTAAAAATGATTTAACAGTAAGATTAATTCACTTACCATGAAATTAGCAAATAGTTTATCTGTTCTGAAATTCTAATGGTCTGTTCTTGGGGTAAAATTAGAAAAGTTTGTTGTGTATACAAACATCTCTATATGTTTATATATCTATTAAACAACAGCTCCAAACACCACAGTAAATAGAAACTCAAGCTAATAAGGATTCTCCATTTTAGGTTTCATATCTTCTTTCTTTCTTTATATTAAGTAAAGAATCAGTACAGTTTGAAAAAACGAAAGGAATATTGTTACTATGTAACCATATGGACAATTCATTTCTATAATCCCTTGAGAGTAACATTGTTCTTTATTGATTACAAAAATAAGTTAGTATCCACTTAAAGTGTCTCTTTCGAAAACAGTGATAACCTTCATTTCTTCTTTATTCTTATAAACTGGTCCAAATACTTAAAACAAAAATAGAAATCTATACCCAGCCACATCTTTCAAATGTTACTTCTAAGCAGAACACAAAGGATTGCTTTCAGACTGAGGATAATATATGGTCCTTGGTTGCACTTGACCATCAAAATGATTTGAATGGTTCCAAATGTTTGTTTGCATATTTTTTCCTTTCAAATCCTCAGGCTATTTGCCAACAAACCACTGTAATATAGTAATGTCTGGATTCATACACACTTTCCTCCTGAAAAAGAGGTTTGAGAGGGAAAAAGAGAGTAGGAGGGAGGGAGGGAGGGAGGGAGGGAGGGAGGGAGGGAGAAGAAGGGAGAGAAAAATGAGCAGTTTTCTCTCTATTCACACTATTACTTACAAAACCAGATGCATGGGAGATCTTTTATTTTTCTTTCTGTAGCAACCAACCATCTTGCACCAGCTGGTTTATCTTACAATTCAATCCAGCTGTGGCACTGTTGTGAGCTCAGACCACACAGGACAAGAGTTCACTCCTACAACACCTCCCTCCCACAGGCAGAACTCAGATTACCCACAACTTTTGACTGGAAGGGCTACAAATCAGAAGTTCCTTTGACCCTTCCCTAGCTTCAGTAATTTGCTAGGGTGGTTCAGGAAAGCATCCCACTTAAACTGTTGCTCATTTATTGCAAAGGATAGTATAAGGAGCCGGGCGGTGGTGGTGCACGCCTTTAATCCCAGCACTTGGGAGGCAGAGGCAGGTGGATCTCTGTGAGTTTGAGGCCAGCCTGGTCTCCAAAGCGAGTTCCAGGAAAGGCACAAAGCTACACAGAGAAACCCTGTCTCAAAAAACCAAAAAAAAAAAAAAAAGGATAGTATAAGGCTACAAATCATCAGCTCAAAGAAGACGCAATGGTGGTTGAGTTCTGAAGGGATCCAGAGTGTAGAGTTGGAGACTTCCACAGACATTTTCACTAAGTGGCAAATGGCTAAAACTCAGACCCCAAGACTTTGTAAGAAGTTGCATTGAATAGGCATGTGGGTCTCCCTCTTCCTTGGCATCATTGGCAGCTAGTCCATGATGGAGGAGGAAGCAGAAACAAGGAACAGAGTTTAGAGGGCTTGTGAGTACCATGGAAATAACATTCAAGGAGACTGCTTCAATGTAACAGCTCACTTTTATTCCAGAGTGAGAGAAGATATAGTGGATGGGAACAGCATCCCGGGCATCACCTAATTGGCATTTTGCAACATTGTCCTACCATACATCTGGGAGCACAAAACTGAATTATCACATGGGCAGAAGGGCAAGAGTGTCTGCAGGAATCTGTGTCAAAAGTCTCCCTTGACATAGGTTAGGCATTCAGGCTTAGGGACAGCTTCCAGATAGGGTCAGGCCTCCAATCCTAGAAACAATATCCAGGTCTGGAAGAAGTCCTGCTGGAAAGGGTATCTTCCATTTTGCACGGAGCTCAGAGAGCTGTCCAGACACAGTGGACTGCAACCTTAATGTGTACCCATATGTATAATTTCACTTGGGGATTTTGGAAAATGGAAGTTGGGTAAGGATACTTAGCCAGATAATTCTACTGTTACATTTCAGATCATTGACATCCTCCTAAAAAAAGTTGCTACAGAAAACATCACCCCTGTGAATCTTAGAAGTCTAGTAAGTGTCCCCCAATCACCAGTCAAAAGTAACTCTTTTCAGTCCATGGGACAAACTTTTAAAAGGAAGATGTATTTTGACATTATTCTTTCCCTCCCAATCAGTTGCCATGAAAATAGGTTTCATAATCACAAATAGGTCTTGCTGCTAAATGATTCAATGGTGATATTTCAAAAATTAAATATAGTCAAGTAAGAAAATTATTTCAACTCAACACAGGAATCACTTGAAGTTGAAAGTATAAATTAACAGACATAACATAATAGTCTAACAGTTAAAGAGATACCCTTGACATGTGGTATACACGAGGGTAGTTCAGGAGGATGAGAGGGAGAATTGTGGGTTCAAGGCTAGCCAGTGCTACAGAAAATTCTCATTGTCAGTCTGGGAAGTAGGGTGAAAACTTGACTTAAACACACACAAACACACACACACACACACACACACACACAGAGAGAGAGAGAGAGAGAGAGAGAGAGAGAGAGAGAGAGAGAGAGAGAGAGACTTGAAAGGGATTGGGAATATAGCCCAGTGGGAATTCACTTGTCTAACACTTTCTAGGTTTGGGATTCAATCCCTTGTACCAAAAATTAATAAATAATCCCCAAAGAAATAATAAAAAGCAGTGTTACAGCAGTATATTTAAGTAAAGTAAATTTACTATTACTCCACATATATTTTTTCATATTAAGTTCAAAGACTTATTATTGCTTAAATACTTATTCTGAAGTGAAGAAAAGTGTTACAAGAAAATGATTTTATTTCATGCATTTAGTTTAATAATTAACCCTATTTTTATTAAAATTAACAACTTTTATTAAAATTTCTCTCATCTATTAACTGTTTATAAATGTAGAAGACAAGATATTAGGAGATTACATGACATAAATAAAAGTGTGGGAATTAAAAGCACGAGAATACCAATTCATTTTTATACAAATACATCCATCGAACAAGATGTAGAAATATCAAGCACTAACTGAATGGATACAAAGCGCTTGTAACTTGCATTAACCTTGCAAACATATACAGGTTTCCTTATGTAATTTTTATGGGAGTTTTGTAACCATGGGTGCCTAGTGATGCTTTTAGCACATAGTAAAAGTTCATATCATGTGGATTCCGGTAGAGCAAATATCTTTGTGAAATTATACCATTTAAATTCTGATAAAATTACAAATGCAATAATTTCCTCTGACTTAAATTTTCTAAGATTTGAAATAAATAAGCCACCCCAATTAAGAGGCTTCATATACTATAGCAGAAGTTATCTATTATCTTTCAAAAGTAATTATGAAAAATGATCACCAAAGAAGACACTACCAAAATTCTAGAAAGATATTCCACTTGTCTCTTTGAGTCAACCTATTATCAAACAAATTTCATTAGAATGTACAGATCAACTTAAATTTATAACCAACTTAACATACTCTAGTATGTCTTAAATGTACAGATTTATTTAACATAATATACTGTGAGTATTTGAAAGTGACCTGTGGGTCTGGGAAGATGTGCCAGCAGGTGAAGTACTTTCCACAGCATGAGGTCATGAGTTCTGACACTACTATCATGGACATGCAAGACAGCCATGGCAGCCTATCTGTGTTCCCAGCACTTGGCAGCTGAGGACTGGGGGTTCCCAGAGTAAGCTGGCAAGCTAAACTAGTCTAATGAATGAGTTCTGGGTTAAATGAGAGATTCTTTCTCAATAAATGAAGTAGACAATAACCAAGGAAGACAGGGAACATTAATCTCTGCACTTCATACACTGCACACATGTCCATACCTGCACACATGCTCCCAAACACAGACAACATGCATGAAGCACACCAGAGAGAGAGACAGAGAGAGTCACTACATACACATGAAGGAAAAAGTAGGCTGAAAGCCCTGAAAAATAAATTTAATTTGAAAAATATATTTGTTTTATCACATTTTATTTTATGATTATGCCTTGGATGCCTATTTATTTTCTAATAAGAGACAGGAGGAGTTTGGCTCCAGAGGGCTAGGAGGTCAGGAAGAACTTGGAGGAGTTGGGGATGTGGGGACCCATAATCAGAATATATTAAATAAAAACAGAAAAAAACTTCTTCAACCAAACATGAGTGAAAGAAAAAAATCAATGAAATGATTCCTAATGATATTATGTTATACTCATAGATGGGTGACTTGTCCAATAGTCATCTAAAAGGCTTCCTCAGACCCCAGATGGATCAGGTACGAGACCCATAGTCAGACATTATGTGGAGAGAGAGTCTAAAAGGGAGGTCTCCATTAGGTTTCTCCCTCAGAGATCGAACTCCACAGAAGAGGAGGAGGAGAGATTTTAGGAGTTAGTGGGGATGGAGGACACAGGGAGAACAAGGCCCACCACACCAAATCAACTAAGCAGGACTCACATGGGCTCAGAGACTGAGGCAGCAAGCATGGGACCTGCAGGGGTCTGCACAAGGTTCTCTGTATGTATGTTACAGCTGTTAGCTTAGTGCTTTTGTGAGACTCCTAACAGGAAGGGCACAGCTGTCTCTGACTTCTTGGCCTGTTCTTGGGACTCTTTTTGTCCAACTGGGTTGCCTTGTCCAGCCTTCATAGGAGGACTTTTGCCTTGTCTTATTGTCCTTTGTTTTGTCCTATTTGGCTCCCATCTCTTGGAGGACTGCTCTTTTCTGAAGCAGAAACAACAGTGGTATATCTGGGAGAGAGAGGAGGTGAGGAGCACCTGGGAGTAATGGAGAGAAGGCAACCTGTGCTCAGGTTATATTGTATGAGAGGGGAATCTATTTTCAATAAAAATAAAAGGGACATGTTAACAGAAATAACAATGAATGCAAAATCTTTTTTTTTTTTTTTTTTTTTTTTTTTTTTTTTTTTTGGTTTTTGGTTTTTTGAGACAGGGTTTCTCTACGTAGCTTTGCACCTTTCCTGGAGCTCACTTGGTAGCCCAGGCTGGCCTCGAACTCACAGAGATCTGCCTGGCTCTGCCTCCCAAGTGCTGGGATTAAAGGCGTGCGCCACCACTGCCTGGCGAATGTAAAATCTTTAAACACCAAAATAAAATGTTAAAACAAAGTAATTTTCCTTCTCTTTTGTCTCATACTCTAAAATTGCATGTTTTTATTGTAACCCGCTATCCATCTTGAATTAAAATTCTCACCTATAAAATGGATTTGACAAGGGACCACTTTTCATGCTCTCATGTCACCAGCCTGGAGCTATCAAAAATAGAGCACTCTGGAGAATGATTCCAAGAGCTCTTCAGGAAAGAGTGACTTGAGGACAAAATGTCAAGGGATCTGGAGTGATCCATTGGTTATGTCGGATCTGCTCTAGATGAACAGTGATAGGATTTCATATTGCCAGTGGACAGTGGCACTTAACTCCTTGAATTACAAATCAAGGGGGTTATTTCAGACACATCGATGGTACTTGAATGAGCTTAGAGTTGCACATTTTCACGTGTTACACACAATTTCCTTTTACTCTAATGAGGAAGCATGGCATCTAAGCAAAGTACTGAAATGGAGGGAATGAGGAATAGAGGTGACAAGTTGTCAAGCACTTGATAAATTATGTTCTATCATGTAATGCAAAATGAAGTTATATAAGTTATGAAAGTTCTCTAATCTCTTCAGAATAGTTTTACTTGATAAACTATTTTTCAAGGCTTTGAACAAAAGACATGTATTTAACATATATTACATATGTCAATTAAAAAAATTAAGTTAGATTAAACCTAATTACTTCTGGTTTTACACACATAAAAAAATGCTATGTTTAAAGAAATTAAGTAATCAATTTCTAGTGCTTTTGAAATTCTTAGTGCATATACCTGCTCACTGATTTATTATATCACATTGACTACCTGAACATCAGATACAATTGTGGAAACTATTAAAAATATACTTATCAAAGAATAGAGAGGACTAAAAGTTGGTATTTCTATGATGGCAGGCAAAGGCAGATCATAAACAATGTAAAAATGAATAAATATATATCATAATGTAGTAAGTTCAATGAAACAATATGGAAGAGATGGTTGGTGTGATGAATAGTCTAATAATGATGAACACAGTAAAAATAAAGACTTAAGATTTCAAGCCATAAAAATCTTATTTCACATATCCATCACATTCTGCTGCAATGTACTTCTTGAGCCTTAATGTTATCAAAATATGCTTTGAAAGGATAAATAAAAAATCAAATGGAAATGTGCACTTCAGTTTTTAATCAATACCTGATTTCCAAACCACAAACTGATGGCAACATTTCCATCGTGACTTTCTGTCTTCCGCAGACCCAGTGGCCCTCTTTTGACACACGCCAAGACGGCTGTTGACATTGTCTCCTGGTCACGTGTAGGGAACTGTACTTATTTGAGTGAAAGTGTAAGAAATTCCCGAACACTTATAAGAATTCTATTTCAATATGAAATGTCCCTCTCAAGAAAAATGGTATTTTAATGAGAATTAAGAGCTTTCATATCAGAAAAAAAGGAGTCTTAATTGGTAGTGTTATATTCTATCAGAAAGTCACAGTTACCCTGAATTTTTGCCTTAATAAAATTCTTGAGAGCATCAAGATTGTGATTCATGTCATGTTAAAGGATGTCTTTTTCTTTTTTTTAAACCTGTTTTCCTCTTGATACAGGTCTGTTAAGATGAATAAACAGTGAAACTGACCTAGATGTTATTGTAGTAAAATACAAATGGAACAAGAGTTGAAGTAAGGTTAATCTCATGGGATTAATGTGATTATATTAAAAATGCAAAACTGTTGATTTTAACGATTGTGTGCAAGTAAAGTTAGAAGAGTGTTTGAACCTAGAAGCTATTTTAAAGCTTAGTGATTCTTTCTTCATCTACATATTTTTAGATTAAAGTTATAATTTAAAACTTCCAAAGAAAGGCATTTTCTTTTCAACGAGTTCCTTTGCTATGAGAGGCACATGCATTAAGCCACTATGTATGCAGGACAATTGTTTATCTAGATGAGGGGGAGGTAATTCTTGTGCTGAGGTCTCTAAGTTGTACATTGTTATGCAGATAGGCAATCAGAAGGCTCCAAACAGCTCCTGGCAACAGACCAATGATCCCTCATTGTTCAGAAAAGAGTGTATGTGTTCAAACATATGAATGCATCGTAGAAATTAGTTGTGGTACAAAAATGGATTATCAAAAATCAGTCATAGAGCCAGGCAGTGGTGGCACATACCTTTCATCCCAGAACTCAGGAGGCAGAGCCAGGCAGATCTCTGATTTTGAGGCTAGCCTAGTCTACCGAGTAAGGTTCAGGACAGGCACCAAAACTACACAGAGAAACCCCGTTTCAAAAAAAAAAAAAAATCAGTCACAGGCTGAATTCAATCATTCTCAATTAAAACACATAATTGGTTTTAGATGAAACATTGGTATTTGTATATAGGAATCATCCATGATAACTGTAGTCAATTAAATATTTTCCAATATATAATATAAAATGGAGATGGCTGTTTTAAATTCTGTACTTCTACAGGCCAGGCTTCTCAGGACACAGTGTTAGGATTATTCTTCTTGTATTATGATGCCAGAAAAGGAAAATAATCTTAAGTATAATAGGTCTGAAATATACACATAAATATTACATATATATGAAAGAAATTACCTTTTTCAAAATATTGAATATTTTGTTTGGAAAATTTTGAATTTCCTAAGCCTTGTACTCTGAAGCCAATGGCCCAGTTGACCTGGTACATCAAACTGCCTGAAACTCCAGCTCTAGTGGATTCTGATTCATCAGAAGACACCTGCATTTATATGCTCAGAGCCCTCCGAATACACACACATATAATTAATATGAAACAAAATAGAACTACATTTGCATATTAGAGTACGTTTTAGACTTTTTAAGATATTGAAAGTTTTATATAAAAAATAATGAGAAACATAACTTTCTTCATTATATTCTCTGCATATTTCTCCAAAATATTTATCATACAGAATAATATAGTTTTCCTTTACTCAGGCAACTTGAGCCCATGGCTTTCAGCTAATTCACTTGGATGTTCTATTTGGAAAGCAGTAACAGTTAAAAGAATAAAAGCCTCTTTCTAAAAGTTTGGGTTTTCCTAGCACGGAATAGGTATTGGGGACAATTTTTAGTACATTTCTCATTGTAATGGCTTACTTATCAAAACTTATAATAGCTCATTTATAGAAATTTTAAAGTAGTTTAATCCTCTTGTCATTATACAATGCACATCTGTTCTACCCATCTAAAATTTAACCTTTTAAATAAATATAGATAGATAGGCTGCCACGAATCAAAATAAATTTCTGCTTACTTTAAGTGTGTAGGATTCCTGTATTACCTGATTGTGACACATCCTAAATTAGACTTGGGAAACTGTGGAATAATATAACAGCTCTTCCAGGTGACAATTATTATCTCTCTGGATTTTTTTCTTCTTCATTACAAACCTAGGTTTTAGAAACCTGAAGGCAAACAATCAAGCAAACAAACAAACAAAAAACCAATATGCGATGTAAGATGTAAGAAGTTCTGGGAATTTAATATATTTTTCATTTGTCTTTCATAACCTAGTTTCAAAGGCCTTGTATTATTAAAAAAAATACTATTGAGTATTCAAAAACATTTTTAAAAGGACCAGAGAAGATGGTTCAGCTCAGCAGTTAAGAGGACACAGTGCTCTTGCAGAGTACCTGAGTTCAATTCCCAGCACCTACTCTCAGATCAAACTCACTGTAACTCTAGCTCCAATGTGTTTGATTCATCAGAAGACACCTGCATTCATATACACATTTCCCCCTCATGCATATAATTAAAAATAAAATAAATAAAACCATACTTGCATAGTGAAGTACATTTTAGACTTTTTAATAAATTGAAATTATTATATAAAACAAAAATTTAATAATTCCCACTTTTAGGGTAAAAAGAAAATAAATAATTTGTTTAAATTTAATTTAATTTTATTTTACAATACCATTCAGTTCTACATAACAGCCACAGATTCCCTTGTTCTCCCCCTTCCTGCTCCCCTCCCCTTCCCCGCAGCCCTCCAGGCAAAGCCTCCCCCGAGGACTGAGATCGACCTGGTAGGCTCAGTCCAGGCAGGTCCAGTCCCCTCCTTCCCAGATTGAGCCAAGCATCCCTGCATAAGTCCCATGTTTCAAACAGCTAATATAAGCTCACTTATGGAGGCTAACATCAATCAGTTTGCCTGATTTGCACTAACATAATTTCATGGTATATAAATATACCTCTCAACAGTGTATTGCATAGTTTAATTTTTAAAAATCACTTTAGCTAAATTATTGCTATAATAAACAATTTCTACATAATATATTATATATTTTAGAAATATTTATACTAGATTGTTAAATATATACACATAATATATGTTTTAACTCTAATGCATAGCATATTCAGACAAATATAAATAAAGTATTTTGTGAGAATTGCAGTCACATATAATACTTATTTCATATTAAATAGAAAGTTTATGCTCTATCAATATTAAACATTTTAGAAATAATTTTTATGAGATAATGATACATATAATATCAAATTATATGACCAAATGAATTCTGGACTTAAATAATCACTCAGGAGGCAAGCAGATCTTTTTAATTTTTTTTCTTATTATGATACTGTGCTTTTGTTTTTCATTACTGAAGACATTATGGAAATACCTACTTCTACCATCAATTTATCTTTAGAGCCAGCATGCAGGAGACCACAGTCTCCATTCCCAGTCAGAGTGGGAAAGGAGTCTAGCATTGAATGATGGTGCACTAAAAAACTGTTTGGAAGTATTTGTGTCTCTGAACGTTTGTTCTACAAAACCCCAGCCTCACCAAAAAAAAAAAAAAAAAAAAAAAAAAAAAAAAAAAAAAAAAATGTTAGAAAATGGTCTTTGAATGCCGGGCGGTGGTGGCGCGCGCCTTTAATCCCAGCACTCGGGAGGCAGAGCCAGGCGGATCTCTGTGAGTTCGAGGCCAGCCTGGGCTACCAAGTGAGTTCCAGGAAAGGCGCAAAGCTACACAGAGAAACCCTGTCTCGAAAAAAAAAAAAAAAAAAAAAAAGAAAAGAAAAAAGAAAAGAAAATGGTCTTTGAAACAACAATAACAAAAACCTCTGAGCAACAATTAACAATCAAACAAAATAAACATAACTGCAAATAGAAAGCAACCTATCTTCCTGCCAAAGCTCTCAACACCAACTGAATCATTTGCAGGATGAGGTAGATTTGAGTAACTGCTGTTTAAGCAAAGGATTGCTGGACATTGACAATCACATTGCATCATGTGTCCTTCCAACCTAAAGTTTTGACAAGTTCTTATTTCAATTTTCACTTTTACATAGGTTAACATTGCATCGCTTTCACAAAGTAATGCAACAGTAACAGTTAATGTTTCACTTGGAAGATTGTGTACATTAGGTAGAGCAGGTTTGCATTTTATTTGTTTGTTTTTTAATGAGGATAGTACAGTTCACTGTACTTGTTTATTTCTTTATTAAAATACAAAGCAAAGCATTTCCATATTTCATCATAGAACTTTCATACATTTTTAAAGTTCCCTCCTGCTGCTGACCTTGGGGCTGCTTTTCTCCACACTGCTTCTGAAAGAACTCTATCTTGAAACTGTGACGGGTTAAGATGAGACACAGTGCTTAATAATGTCAAAGGTTTGTTAAGGAAGGCTCCACTACTCTGCTAATAGGGCATGCTCTAGCCTCCAGCACAAGTGTCAAGTTGGCATTAGTCAATTTCAGGTTGACCAAGAACCATGAGGCTACGACCATCCTTCACCTCCCACCAAGGAATGGATGTTTATATGTATTAGTTATATGGCTCCTGACTGTTTTGAAATATCTGCCAAAAGCAACTCAAAGAAGGGAGTGACGGGGGAGGCTCTCGATTTGAGGGTGCCATATATCACACAGGAAAGGCAGGATGGCACAAGCCTGAGGGTCACGATATAGAGGAAGCTAATATTGATTTGCTATTCCACATTCTTTTTTATTCACTCCAGGAACACTCACTCCATGGCATGGTACTGACCATATTTTAATTGAAATGTATCTTGAGTAAATCTGTCTAGAAGCACCTTCACGGGCAGACTCAAAAGTTTGTCTGCTGGTGATTGTAATGCAGTCAAGTTACAATGCCAATTAAACATCATAATACATGAGACCATAAGTCAACAAAATTTGGTATTTTAAATATTTATTTATTTGGCAATGAGTGCGGCTGTGTGCTCCACACACAAGCTCCTACATGCCTACAGAAGCCAGAAGAGGGTGTCAGATCTATTGGAACTCATTAATATGGGTTCTGGAAATAGAACCTGAGTCCTCTGCAAGAGCTCTTAGTAACTGGGCTCCACATTTATATTTTAAAAACAAAAAGTCTGAAGGGCAAAATGCCAGTACTTTATTGATGGTGATGGTAAAAGAACTGTCAGTATCAATCCTCAGTCTGATAAGTTTGGCATACAGACTTTGCCCCTTTATCATTCTCATCCACTTGTATTTAAAGACACACACACACACACACACACACACACACACACACACACACACACACACGCATGCACACACACACACACAGAGACAGAGACAGAGACAGAGACAGAGACAGAGAGAGAGCATCATACAGGCCAAACTTTTAAAGACTGTTTCTGTTTTCACTATTCCAGTTCAAATGAGCTCAACAGATCCCTAACTTTAAAAAAATAAATAAATTGATAGCAAACTATATGATCACCACCACATACCAATAATTCCATTATAAGGGTAAGTGAAGTACTGCAAGATGGTATGTGTGTGCATGTGTGCATGTGTGCATGTGTGTGTGTATTTGAATTATGAACATGAGTGTTATCATATAGCAAGAAAGTGTTCAATTATCTCTAAGATAACAGTGGTTGTTTGCAAGCAATATTCAGTAGTAGCGTATTGGACAGTAAATGTGAGTCAGATCCATCTATGGAAGTGTAGTTCAAACACTTGTGAAACTAGGCTGGACTACATGTGAACGATGCATTTTTCAGGAGTTCTATGACTCCTGAAACCAATGAATTTTCTATCAGGAGCTTGCTGCTCTCTGGATCCATTACTGAATCTCAGAGCACACCTCTGAGAGGAGCTCACAGTAATATGCTGCAACCCAGAACCATCAGAAATCCTTAGATTTCATACATTCAGAGAAGACCCGCTCAGGGACTTCTGGGTAGGAATATGAAGGTCTCAGGACAAAGTACTGTAAAGTCTAAGACAACATGGAGTCTACCCTATAGAAATCTGCTGGGGATGTCTTTCTGTATGCTGTGAATGTGTGTTGTTCTGATTTGGTTGATAAATAAAACGCTGATTGGCCAGTAGTCAGGCAGTAAGTATAGTATAGACAGGACAAACAGACAAGGAGACTTCTGGGAAGGGGAAGCCTGAGTAAGGCCACTGCCAGCCACTGCCATGAGAAGCAAGATGTAAAGATACCTCAGCTGCAGGACCAGTGGGTAAGAGATATTTGCCCTGACCATGGGCCAGGTGGGACACAGGAAAACTTCAGCTACAGAAAACTACTTTAGAATTTTGGTGTGTATGTGTTGGTTTTGCTTTGTTTCATATTCCTCCTGAGAATTGATGATAAGCACAAAGGCTTATAGACATAATAGAGTAACATAAGGGTTTCTTAGGACATGTTCAATTTTATATTGATTTTCAAATAAATCCTTTCTCTTTTCCAAAAGAGCCTAAGAGTAAAGCCCTTGGACAAAAATAAGTTTTGCTTATTTTGTTTGTATTGTATTTTATACACTTATAGCCCTAGTCTCTACATTTGGAGAAATGTCAGAAAGAAAAATGTAACACCCCCCGAGTTTAACACTAGCAGATAATTGGGTCAGAAACTCAGAGCAAGAAGCATCATGAGATTAGAATGCCTTTGGATGTCGGAAATATCACAGAAGTTACCGTGTCTGCTCAGCCTTCAGAGGAAGAAGGCTGAGTCAATCTCATCTGCAGGGACAGCGGGACTTGGAGAAAATTTAATGGAGCATTTGTTCTGAAGATCAAGAATTTTGCTTTGTAGAAATAAGAGAAGGCTTTGCTAGGAAGGTGGTCACATTGGGAGGTATTTGCAGACTTTTGCCCACTTTTTAAAACTCAATTGAGAGATGCAGTGAGAATAAGTTTACATATAAAGCAAAGGTAATTAAGATACAGGAACTCCTCATGTACTTCCTGTAGGCTGCTCTTTCAGTGGCCTTCTTCCTCTGTGTGTAGCTTTTGTGTTTCTAGGGATCAGTAATTTCTGCCACCTATCTCAGGTTTTGATGCCCAGTTGTTCATGATACTCCCCTATAATAACTTTTAGCTTCTTAATTTCTGTGAAATCAATGTTAGTGTCCCAAATTCATTTCTGATTTCAGTTAGCTGACCCTGTCTTTCTACCTCACCTTTCCATTTAGTTCAGTATGTGTCAAGGAATCAATACTTCATTTCATTGACTTTGGGTACTTCTCTACTATTTTTTATTTAAACTAACCTTTCTGTCCTATGTATTAGTTTTTCCTTGTTTGATGTTCAGGGTCAATTTGTTCTTTTTCCTCTGGGTTCTTTAAGGGGAATGCTTATGAATTTTAAGATGTTATATTTTTCTTTTCTTTCATCCGTATTTTCTAATTTCCATTTTTATTTATTCATTGGTACATTTGTTGATTAAGAACATGATGTTTATATCCACAAATTTATAAAAGCTTCCATTTTTATTGTTATTGATTCCTAAAATTATCATGTCATCACCAAAAGAGACATTTTGCATGATGTATGTATATTTCTCACTTTCACTGCAATTTAGTTTATAACCCGAGATATTCTTCCCAGGCAGTGTTAATGGAAACTAAGGAAAACTGGGCACATTGCTGTCAGTTGACAAGATGATGTTTATATGCTGTGTTCTGATTGTAGAAAAGCAAGATGTTCTTCTTACAATTAACAACTAAAGCCATGCATATTGTGCGTTTTAACTAATGTTAATATATGATTCATATAAGTTACGTACCAAAGATTATAGACTAAAAATATGTCATTTTTTACTACAAATTTGTCTTTAAAAACATGGTGTTATGTTAAACACAGTAGCAGTGCTTTGATTAATGTAATAAAGTATTATGCCACATAAGGTTCCCAGGGTCATTTTCATGGTTATATGACCTTTGGAAATTCTGCGTCTAAAAGAAAAATAAATGACATTTGTTTGAGAATTTTTTATGCAAGTGCATTATCCTCTTTCTAACTACAAACCATGTACTTAAAGAAGGGATAATTTTGTGCAAGTACAAGAATGCTGACAATTATTGCAAGCATAATGTTGAATAAATACATCAATACATCATAATAGCCAGTAACAAATAAAATATGTACATACTATAAGATCTAATTGGCAATTTTCCATTTAGTTATCTATTGTAAAATTGTTAGTAGTTTCGTTGCATTGGGCATAACATAATTACCAATACTCCCAAGAAAGATTCTCAAACAGAAAATTTGTTACCCTGCTGTTATCTTGTTAATAGAACAATTGTACTTAATATATTAGTAATACTGTGGACACTCAGTTACTTCTTAGTTAATACTATCATGTTATTCATTTTAAGTAGGTATGAAGCATGCAAACAGCAACAAAAACCTCTGCTAGTAGGTAGCTAATTAGATGTTAACAGGCTTTAATACATAATTAAAAGCAGACCACCCACACACAATTTACAGTTTGTAAAACTAGAAACTGAAAATTTTGGACACTGGTTACTGTTAAAAAAAAATGGAATTGGGTATGGTTGGCGTACCCACCCTCTATACTGAGCTCACCAGCCCAGAGGCTGAACAGCCCTTCCCCAAGAGGATCTTGCCTTTTAATCCAGCCACTTTGGTTGCCCATCCATTTTTGTACCTTGGTCCTTCTGGCTGCTGCACCTCATTCCCTCTCTCTTGCCCTCCCCATCTTCCACGCGGTCCAGCTCAGTCTGGTCATATCCACTCTGGACTCTCCCAGATGTCTCTACCTACACTCTCCTTTTTATCTACAATTAACTTTCTCCTACACCATACCTAGGAGCGGTCATGTAGTTTCCTTTCTGTTTTGTTTCTTTTTTTCACTCAATGATGAAATTGGCTCCAAATAGCTTAGGTTGCCACAGCCTCACAGCTCAGCTGCCTATCATACACATGGGTTCTCTCTTAGACCAGCTTCGTTCCATGCCTGCGACAATGTCCCTGGCATCTCTAATCCTAAAGTCTCCACTGGAAATTAGGGTTAACCTTCAGAAAATTACACAATGACCTCTCAGGGCTTCCTTGCCTGGACTCCAACCTTGAGATACATTGCCTTGTGTCAGCTTATATCCATAACTCTGTCAATCTTTTAACTTTTTTGCCTTCAAAAGTAGTTCCAAGGGCATGACACTGTCCTGAGTCTGAAGAAACATCCCAACAGAGCTACTTTCAAAGAACAGGGAAGCTGCTCAGATGCTTTCTCAGTTCAGGCCAACTTTCTTCACATCAATTTGTATCTTTATAAGTATGAGTTTTTCATGGGTGAGGTCTTGCATTCAAGGCATCTTTTCCACTGTGAAGTTTATTTTAATAGTGCTAATCTCGGAGCATAAATGTTCAGAATTGAGACTTCCTCTTGATGGATTTTTCCTGTGCTGAATATGAAATTCCCTTCTTCATCTCTTTTGATTGATTTTAGTTTAAAGTCTATTTTCTTAGATATTAGGATAGCTACACCAGCTGGTTTCTTAGGTCCATTTGATTAGAAAGTTTCTTTCCCCAACCCTTTACTCTGAAGTAATATCTGTCTTTGAGGTTGAAGAAGAAGGATGGATCCTGTTGTTGTATCCATCTGTTATCCTGTGTTTTTTATAGGCAAATTGAGTCCAGTGATATTAAGTGATATTAGTGATCAGTGTTAATTCCTATTACTTTTTGGTGGTAGTGTGTGTGTTTCCCTTCCTTAGGATTTGGTGATGTGAGGTTATCTGTTGTCTGTGTTTAGGCAGTTGCAGCTAACTTCCTTGGGTTGGAGTTTTCCTTCTAGTACTTTCTGTAGGGCTGAATTTGTGGATATGTAATGTTTAAATCTGGTTTTGTCATGAAATATCCTGTTTTCTCCATCTACAATGATTGAAAGCTTTGTTTGGTATAGTAGTCTGGGCTGGCATCCATGGTTTCTTAGTATCTTCAGAATATCTGTCCAGGACCTCCTGGCTTTCATAGTTTCCATTGAGAAGTCTGGAGTAATTCTGACAGGTCTGCCTTTATATGTTACTTGAACTTTTTCCCTTTTCTGTTCTTAATACTCTTTCTTTATTCTGTATGTTTAGTGTTTTGACTATTATGTGACAAGAGGCCTTTATTGTGGTCCAGTCTATTTGGTGTTCTGTGTTTCCTGTACCCTCAACTCCAAATGGATCAAAGGCCTCAACATAAATCCAGTTACACTGAATCTCATAGGACTAGGGAAAGTGGGAAATTGCCTTGAATGCATTGGCACAGGAGACCACTTCCTAAATATAATACCAGTAGCACAGACATTGAGAGCAACTATTAGTAAATGGGACTTCTTGGAACTGAGAATCTTCTGTAAGGTGAAGAACACTGTCAATAAGACAAAAAGGCAGTGTACAGAATGGAAAAAGATCTTTGCCAACCCCACATCATATAGAGAGCTGATCTCTAAAATATATAAAGAACTCAAGAAACTAGACAGCAAAATATCAAATAATCCAATTAAAAAATGAGTTACAGAGCTAAACAGAGAGTTCTCAACAGAAGAATCTCAAATGGCTAGGAGATATTTAAGGAAATGTTCAACATTCTTAGTCATCAGGGAAATACAAATCAAAACAACTCTGAGATACCATCTTACATCTGTCAGGGTGGCTAAGATAAAAAATATAGATGACAGCTTATGCTGGAGAAGATGTGGAAAAAAGGGAACACTCCTTGCTGGTGGGAATGCAATTTTGTACAGTCACTCTGGAAATCAGTATGGCAGTATCTCAGAAAATCGGGAATCCCCCTACCTCAGGACCCAGAAGTACCACTCCTGGGCATATACTCAAAAGTTGTTCAACCACACCACAAGGACATTTGCTCAACTATGTTCATAGAAGCATTATTTGAAATAGCCAGAACCTGGAAACAACCTAGATGCCCTTCAACATAAGAATGGATAAAGAAAATGTGATACATTTACACAATGGATTATTATGCAGCGGTAAAAAAAAATGTCATCATGAAATTTGTAGGCAAATGGATGGAATTAGAAAAAAAATCATCCAGAGTGAGGTAACCCAGACCTAAAAAGACAAACACAGTATGTACTCACTCATAAGTGAATGTTAGAAGCAAAGCAAAGGATAACCGGGCTACAATCCACAAGCCCAGAGAAGCTAAATAAAGAGGAAGACACTAAGAGGGATACATAGGGATGACCCCAGAAAAGGGACAGGGTTAAGATCTCCTGGGTAAACTGAGAAGGGGAATAGAGGGGAGGGCATGGGAGAGGATGAGAGGTGAGAACATGGGGGAGAGAGAGGAGGGAGAGCAATGAAAGAGATATCTCGACAGGGTGTAGCATTAAGGGGTTGGGGAGAAACCTGCAGCTAGGGAAAACCCCAGGAACTCACAAGATTGTCCCCAGCTAAGACAGTCGTGGAGAGGGTTCTTAAATTAGCCTTGCCCTGCACTCAGATTGGTGTCTACCATAATTATCATCATAGAACCTACATCCAGTGACTGATGGAAGCAGATGCAGAGACCCACAGCCAAGATCCTCGAGTTCAGTTAAAGAAAGGGAGGAAGGATTATAAGAGCAAGGGTTGGAGGTGTCAGAATAATGATGGGAAAAACCACATAAATAGCTGACCCAAATTAATGGGAGCTCATGGACTCTGGACTGACAGCTGGGGAACTTGCATAGGACTGAACTAGGCCCTCTGAATGCAGGTGAAAGTTGAGTGGATTGATGTGTTTGTGGGCCCCCTGGCAATGGGTCCAGGACTTACTCTGGTTACACAAACTGGCTTTTTAGAGCCCATTCCCTATGGTACAATGCCTTACTCAGCCTTGATGCAGGAGAAAGGGTCTAGGTCTAGCCCAAACATAGTATAACAACCTGTGTTGACTATCCAAGGGAGGCCTTACTCTTTATGAGGAGGGGGTGGAGGTGGAGTGGGGGTAGGTAGGGGGAGCAGGAGAAGAGGAAAGAGGGGGAACAGATTGGTATATAAAAAGAAAGAAAATCAAATTTTTAATAAAAAATATTGTTTTAAAAAGTGCTAATCTCTTTAACAACAACAGCTGTTTTGTTGTCCACCCTCTCCTGATCTGAAACCTTAAGTTAATCGCATGTCTTCTTGTCTTCCCTCTGGGTAACAAATTAGTAAGTTAGCTTTCTTTCTGTCTGTATTTCTTCCTTGTTTGTGTGTTTTCAAGATAGGGTTTCTCCATAGCCCTGGCTGTGCTGAAACTCAGCCTGTAGATCATGCTGGTCTCAAACTCAGACACCTAACTGCCTATATCTCCCAAGTGCTGGGATTAGAGGTGTGGCCAACTCCTCCCAGCAGTTCATTATCTTTCAATTCAGCAGCTCACGACAGTGACAAAATGTAGACATATTCTTGGTCAATGTATCCACTGAATGATCCCAAGTAGTTCTTGTTGAGTGATTGTTCCACTCTGAAAACTCAAGACCAAGGACTTCACTATTCACAGTTCTCTCAGTATTCCAGTTTTCCAAGTTCCCATCAGAATGATCCTTTTTGAACTCTGCCTCTAGCATTCAAGAGCCAAGAATTACTTTAACTCAAAGTTCAAATCCTACTGCATTCTGACTCAAAACACTCCCAACAGCCTAATAATAATCAGATATATGACACGGTGTCCCAATTGCAGGTATCAAGTTTTCAAGTATTTCTTTCTTTGCTTATTGTAATAAAAAACTCTGGCAAAAGCAATTTAAGGAATAAAGGGCTTATTTTGGCTCACAGATTAAAGATACAGTTAACAATGGAAGGAATTTGAAAAAGCTGTTAATATTGCATCCAAAATGAGACACATAAGAGCAACAAAGGCATGTTTATGGTTGCTCCATCTATATTTATCTATATTGAAATAAAGATATTGTTAATGCCACTGGGCAAGAATAAGACCATGCCACAATTTTGAGCAAAATCTGAAGCAAGCTTGATTTTATTGAGTTATACCCAAGAGCTGGCCAGTGACTGCCTAAGTCAGGTTAAATAGAGCACCCCCAGTCAATTTCTTGGGCTCCTTTTAAGGAGTAAACTCACAAGCAGTTGGAAAGCAGTTCTACAGACTAGAGACAATGGTGCAGTAAGGAAGTATAGAAGAATCTCAAAAAAAAAAACACCATATAGTCACTAGCTAAGGGCACTTTCCTAGTTCACGTTGTTCAAGGGGGGCCTAGGTACAATGACCTGTCTCCTGGCTATGGTGGGTTTGTGGCATGCGGGCTGGAGCTACAGCATGGCAGGTTACTGCCAAGTTACACAGAGTATTCTGCAAACTGTGCAACATGGTGCATGGTGGATATAGCTGTTGCTACAAAAAAAAAAAAAGAGGTTTTGGGGCTACATACTGCCGGATGGAGACATAGACCCACTGCCTAACAGAGGCCGGCAATGAGCATGTTTCCCCAAAGCTAGCTGCAAACGGGGATTTCCACCATGTTGGAAAGCTGAGGAGGGTTGAGCCAGCAGCCAAACGGCCATTTCAGTCCTAGTAATGCTGCAGATTAAAGCAATAGATCCACAATAAGGTAGATTCAGGTGGAATAAGACTTTAAACAGTTTACAATGTGTGTAAAAATATATGTAGACTTAAAAGAGAGAGAAAAGAAATATAGACAGTTATATATAAAAAAGAAAGTTTTTAAAAAATAAAGTCTTTAAAAAGATAGTAAAAGTAATACAAAAAATACAAAAAATAAGCCATATAAAGATGGAAATCACACAGAGTCTGGACTATATTGTCTTTGGGGTTTTTAACTACAAAAAGACATTTCATTGTAAAAGCTGTTGAATTAAGTAAATATATATATATATATATATTTATACATGACATAGTTACAAAGTTCTAAAATAGGGAGAGAGTTAGCTCAAGCAGATAACCCACAGGGACACCCACCAAAATCCTCATAGCAACCAAAGGCAGAAATGGAGAAACTTCTGAGAACGTTGGCCAAAGAGTGATTGATGGTCTGTGCCAAGGGCATATCTCACCACATACAATTCCCTTTTCATCTCACTGAGTAGTCGATCAGTTTTATTTTTTCCACATTGGGGGATATTTACAAGTTGAATGAGATCAAGAATCAGAATTAAATGAGCAAAAGTTCTATGTCCTCCTACCTTCCTTCTATTCCTTAGACTTGACCCTCTCTGGAAAAATTGAATCCACAACAATGGGGATGCCATGCAAAAAGCACAGTTCTCACCTCAGAGAAGGTAAAAAGGAGTTAATTCTGGAGCTACATATGAGTCTAGAGCCAAATATGCGTGACCACAGTTTGAGAAAACACCAAATTCCATGTTCCACTGGCATAACAGTTTCAGAAACTTGTATAGTAGCAGAACAAAGAACAGCATGTGTAGTGATATTTGCTTCACCCATGACTTTGTGTATTGATACAAACACAAAACTATATTTGTTGTATTGTACACATATTCCTACTCCTGTTTGAAATATTTTGTATATTGATACAAATGTAATATTATATTAGTCATACTGAGTGTATGTTCTACCTCTGTTCAGGATATTTTGTATATTGATACATATTTAGAATTATTGTCATATTTCATATTGCGCTATACATTCCTACCTCTGTTTAAGCTATTTTGTGTACGGTCACAATTTGAGGTCACTGTTCTTATATGGTACAACTGCTTACAGACTGTTTACCTTGCTAATGTGAAGCCTTAGTCCTTAAGTTATTTTAGTAATGACTTATTGAGCTATACTCACTCATGCTTGTCATTTCTATAGTTATGTTAGTTAGGTTCTCCAGACTTACAGAAACACTTGTCAGATGGATAGGTAATGTTCAGACACTTCATAGACTTAGAGAATATGTCATTTAAATATTTTGATAACTTAGAATTCTGTTGACGTGAGACATTATTGCTCATGGCAGCACCAATCTGATCCTGAGAGAATATTGGGCTTCTGAGACATTTCTGTTGGGAAGTTTGTCTTCTTTTTCAACTGCTTAGAGTACAAATGCTGTCTTTTCTAGATGAGCGGGACACAAAGAAAATCAACTTCTGAACTCTGTCAAGACAGGGTAAGATAGTCTTCCAAAATTCCTGTTTCTGAAAATGGTCTGTCAGATACGCTAGGCCTGTAGCCAATTTGAATGCAGCAACAATGGTGAGAAACTTTAGGTGACTGTCCAGGCTGCCAGTTGTCACACTATTTGTAATATTTTAACAGACCAATAACTTTTATCAAAAGCTAGACGTGCCATCAGACAGCATCCAAAGTCTAGAGCTGAGATCCCTCCCCGCCCCCCCCCTTTGCTGTATTCTGCCTTCTTGCCATTTCCAACAATGCATTGGAAACTTGTCTTGATTCACACTTATTATGATCAATCCATCTGAGTCTATTAAACAGATAACAGAATTTATTGTTATAAGTTGAGGAAATACACTCACGATTATAGAATGGAGTAGGCAGCAGAAGTCATCCTCTGATCTGACTGGAGCGAATCTACCTCAGAGCAGGAGCTCTAAAGAAACATATGCCAGCAAGTAATGCCTAGTAAGGGGATCAAGATAGCCACAAATACATCGTAATTTGACTCTGGATTGCGGCATCCCAACCTCTCTAGGTCATTAAAGATTTAATCAGTTAGTCGGGCTAGCCAAAGGTCCACTGTAAGATTGTAAGGTACAATTTTTCTTTGAACTATAATTGATGGATGACAGGAAAAGATTATGCATGAGAAAGCCAATGGTGGCCAATAGTAGCTGAGAAAGCCAGCAAACTTGTTAGTGTTCACTGGTGAGAATGTCTGGGTACTTCACTATTTCTCCTTGGATTCTTAATTTTACCTGTATCTCTGCACAGACCAACTTATTAAACTCTTTTGCATTTCAATGCTGAGTATACCATCTGTTCCCTGATGTGACCCAGACTCATACATATGGGATCTGTCAGAAATATCACCCGAAGCCATTGAAGAGCTGATGAAATGTGATGGAAGCACCGGTCTGAGAAAAACAAAGCAGGTTTTTCCACTTGAAATTTACTAGGTCAACCTCACTCAGTGGAATACTTATATCTATAGATATATAGATACATAGATATACAGACAGATGGATGTGTATATATTTAAATATGCATGCAATTACATATAATCTTATCAAAACACATTTTAAATGATATACTTAATAATTCACATTAGTCTTGTATCAATTTAATAAGTTAAATTATTACTGCTAATTCTATATAAAATCAATATTATAAATTATCCTTTTAATTGTATACTATACCCCACATTTTTTTCTTTTTAAATATTTTTATTTTATAATTAATTTAATTTTACATATCAGCCATGGACTCTCCTGTCCTCCCTACTCCCACAACCCTGCCTTCCCCCGCAATCCATCCCCCATTCCCACCTCCTCCAAGGCAAGGTCTCCCTTGGGGAGTCAGCCCAGCCTGGTAGATTCAGTTGCGGCAGCTCCAGTCCCCTCCTCCCTACACCAAGGCTGAGCAAAGTGTCTCATCATAGGCCCTAGGTTCCAAAAAGCCAGCTCATGCACCAAGGACAGGTCCCAGTTCCACTGTCTGGGGACTTCCTAAACAGTTCAAGCTAATCAACTGTCTCACTTATCCAGAAGGCCTGATCCAGTTCCATGGGGGCTCCTCAGCTATTGGTTCACAGTTCATGTGTTTCCACTAGTTTGGCTATTTGTCCCTGTGCTTTTTCCAATCATAGTCTCAATATCTCTTGAATGGATAAATAAAATGTGGTACATAAACACAATGGAGTACTGCTCGGCAGAGAAAAACACTGACATCATGAGGTTTGCAGGCAAATGGATGGAACTAGAAAACATCATCCTGAGTGAGGTAACCCAGACTCAGAAAGATAAACATGGAATGTACTCACTCATAAGTGGATACTAGATGTAAAGTAAAGGATAACCATACTTCAACTCACAACTTCAGAGAGACTACCTAGTAAAGAGGACCCTAAGAAAGACACAGGGATCACCCAATGACAGAGAAATGGATGAGATCTACATGAGCAAACTGGGGGTGGGGGTGGGTAATAGAGGGCTAGGGTTGGGGGAAAGAGAGCTTAGGGGAGCAGGAGGTCCCAGTTGGATCAGGAACAGAGTGGGAGAACAAGGAAAGAGAGACCATGATAAATGTAGACCCTATGGGAATAGGAAGAAGCAGAGTGCTAAAGAGGTCCCCAGAAATCCACAAAGATACCTCCACTATAGACTACTGGCAATGGTTGAGAGAAAGCCTGAACTGACCTACTCTGGTGATCTGATGGCTGAACCCTCTGTCGTGATAGAACTCTCATCCAGTGTCTGATGGAAGCAGATGCAGAGATCCACGGCCAAGCCCCAGATGGAGTTCCAGGAGTCCAATAGGCGCGAGAGAGAGAGGAGGGATTATATACCCTACATTTTTGTAAGAAGTGTTTCCTACTCAAAAATACTATTAAGGGGGCTAGTGAGATGGGGGGGGGCATAAAGCACTTGCCTCACAAACCTGATGGCATGTTTAGCATTTTAGAACCCATGTAAGTGTGAGAGGCAGCCGTGTAACTCTAGCCCAGGCTAGACCTTTTCAAGGAAAGGGAGATAGAATCAGAAGAATCATCACAGGCTTGCAAGACAGCTTAACCAACAGTTAATAGAAGAGACCCTGTGTCAATAAAAAAAAAAAAAAAAAAAAAAAAAAAAGTGCCTGGGTTCCAGTACCTGCTTCTCATTATGTTCATCCATTTGTGGAAGCAACAGAAGACAGAGGAAAGACTATGCATCCTATTAAACATCACTTTCTCTTACACCAACTTTACTGAGCACAGCTGGACAGTGTGCTCCTTACCCGTGGTACCGACATCTGTGTGTGCCTGTCCAGAGTTTCCAGTCTCCACCTTCACAAGGTCAGGACTAATGCTCCAACTTGTAATCTCACTACACACATACAAAGTATGTGACCAAACAGACTTGAACATGTGTGCAAACAAGGTAT
Organism: Peromyscus leucopus; assembly: GCF_004664715.2. NCBI lineage: Eukaryota > Metazoa > Chordata > Mammalia > Rodentia > Cricetidae > Peromyscus > Peromyscus leucopus. The sequence continues at coordinate 22,567,834 of NC_051077.1, read as the reverse complement.
TAAGTACATCATAGAGATGTAGAATTTCGAATGACTCATCATATGCCACTGCTTAAAATATAAAAGTCAGTTTAGCCAAACTCCACTAATATAACTAAGTACTTCCAGATCAGGGACAGGATAACAATTAATTTGATGAAACATCTCATTACATTTAATTCTGCATACCAGTTTATGAACACATTGCAGAGAAAAAAATTTGAAACATAGCTTATTCTGATTTAGTTATTAGTAAATTGAAGGAATGATTTTGTCCATATGCTGAAGTAGTATTATCAGCATATGGTTACAAGAAACTACCACTTACTGTACGATTTAAGTTGTATTATAAAATTTATATTCCCTATTGGTATTTGCGTTGCTATCTGATTTCATTTGTTTGATTTGTAAGCATCCTGTGTAAAGAGGATGTTAGTGCCTTGGATGGCTAGCTTGAGGAAAGTTTCTCAGCTTTGTTTGCCTTCACATCTTTTAAACTAATGCCTTACCAGTTCATACCTAATCATTATTTACATATGATCTCTGTACTACCTAAATAATTTGGAAAATGTCTGAACCTGAAATATAATGAAATATTTACCTATATTTTCTTCTAGAATCTTAATGGTGAAAATTCACACATAAACCTGATTCATTTGCCCTTATCTTTGTCCCTGGAATATTTTTTTACAAGTAGTTTGCTAGACATTTTATCACAATTGACATAATTTCTTTGAACAAAAATAATTTTCATCCACACTTTCATTGCTATAAAGCCTGCACATGTTTTGCAAACTTTGAATGCATGACTTAAATAGACTTTTGATTATAACATGATCAAATTTTGGTACCTCTGAGTCTTAGGCAGATAACCACAAAGTTTACATTTTTTGGCCAGCACATGATGATGGTTCATATAAATTTTAATCTAAAATTTTGATTAAAATTTTTAAAATTTAAACTCTTTTGTGGGGGAAAATGAATTCTCAAAACTAAATTCTTGACATATGCATGTACATTCTTATAAAAGCAATGCATCTTGAATTTTTTTTTAGTATTACCAACAGTAATACGTGTTTCCACAGCCATCACAAGAACATTGGATATTAAAACCTGTTGAGTCTTTCTAAGAGAACATAACACATGTAAGCATGCTGGAGAGAAGTTTGTCAGTATACAATGAAGTAGATATTCATATCCAATAACCCTATGAGTTGAGTTCTAGGATCTACCAGAACCATCAGATTATGTCTTGATTTTATAAGCTTAGTCAATGGCTGAGGGAAGAAGCCCCACTTTCCTTTGATATGAATAATGAATCATGGACACTGATGATATGAGCTTCCACAAAATTATGCCTCTCCAGTGGAAACCTCCATGTATATTGAAAAAGGAAGGCACAGCAAAACAATTATGACTAGGTTTAATAACAAAAAAGAATGTTAGAGCCATTAGGAAGTTAAAATCATGAAGTTCAGCTTTCTCTAATGCACACATTATATACACACTGACATACAAAGAAGGAAAAACTACCTTAAAAGAAACTACAAGAAGATAATAAAAAGGGAATGAGAAAGAAAAGGAAAAGGAATGAACAATTGAGTGATCTCTTGTGGCCATGGACGATTTTAAAATAAGTATCTAAGAAAGAACTTTATTCGAGTTCTAGTTAACTGAACCTCTCCTGGTTTTTAGAATGACTGATTCAGGAGCCAATCATTGCTCAAATCATTAAATTCAGTTAACTCCAAGTTATTCTTTTAATATCTTAAGCAGAATTTCAACTTCATATTTAACTTTTACATATTGTGAATGAATGTAGATTTAAGTATTTTTGTGTACCAGGACTAACTGAATTGAAAGAGCATCCATTTGTTCAATATTTGTTTCTTTGATATAAAATTTCTATTGCATATATAATGATTAAAAAGTTGAAGAAGCCAAGTAAGACTTAAAAGTTATAAACCAGCAAAGAAAATTCACAGGTGTCTCCTAAAAGCACAAGCAGCTGAGATGGCTAGTCCACAGGGCATTTTCATGGTTGATTTTCTGCACACCAGACAGCAACAGCTGCCACTTGGAATAGACATACTTTCTGTCTAATAAGATAACAAGGCAAGTGACTTCTTCTGAACAACTAAGTTTAGTATATTCTTTGCATAGAATTTATGCTTGCAAACCTACAGCCATTACAGTTATACTAAAATATATAAATGTATGCAAGTATAACTGTAATATTTATCTATGCTCCTTATTAATTTATTCAACATTACCTTGGGAGTAGAAAGATAGTCTAAGAATTAAATGTGTGCAATTTGACAGTAGGACCCTGTTGTTCAAGGCCTTATATACTTGGATCATAGAACATGGAGTGCTGGTTCTGATCTAGAATTTTCATTCCTACTGGCTAATTTTCATAGTCATGAAAGGTAGTATGCACACTACTGGAGGAGAAAAAGAATAATCAACCTTACCAGTTGTGAACACTATAAGCTCTAATAACAACTGGCCTGGCAAGATATGTACATTGATGCAAAAGTGGTACAAAATACCATGGAAATATCAAACTACTTTCTGACTGAATTTACAGCTCCACTCTACCGGTTGGGACCTATAGCTTGAACCATTATCAGTGCCAACAACCTGTGATTAGATAGGTCATAGGTATTAGCAAATAACCTACTGTTACTCTGCTAAATGGGCATAGTATTAAACTCACTCCTAATGATTTATTGCTACATCAATAGATTGGTGTATTTCTCAAGCCTCACCAAGGAAGATTCTTCTTGCAGTAGATGGCAATTAACTCAGAGAACAACATAAAATAACAGAGAAGAAAATGATCAGTCCTAAACAAGACATCTACATCACAACCCCCTTCTGAGGCTCAAGGACGAAAAAAGATGGGGAGGGGAGAGTGTAAGGGCCAGAAGTGGTAAATGACCATAAAATATTTTCCAGAAACAACAGGGTAAATACACATATGAATTCATGAAGGTTGCAACAGCATGCCCAAGACCTGTACAAGCTCAAGTTAGACAAAATCTAAGCATGAAGAGGGAGGGTGGTCATAAAGTCTCAAACCTACATAAGGAGCTATTGGCAATTGATAACTGCTAGGAAATGAGAAAATTTTCTCTAAGGGTGTGGTACCTAACAGGTTGACCACACTCCCGTGGAAGAACATTTATCCAAGGGAATAGGTAGCACAAACTGAACTTGATGGGCAAAAGAGAGAAAAACACACATAGAGAGTGAGAGAGAGAGAGAGAGAGAGAGAGAGAGAGAGAACACAATCAGACACAAAGTTGGGTGGGTATTATGGATGGTGGGTGGTTCTCAGAAGAGGGACAGGAGATGTGAATATAATCAAAACATATTGTAAAATATTCTCATAGAATTGCTAAAAAATAAGTAAAAAATAGGTGTGCAATAACCCCCCATAACTTACCTGAAAAAATAAAGAATGTTGGCTTCTGATGCTGATGAATCATGTCATTGTGGCTCTAAGGACCTGGTCACGAAGTTTTGTGTCCAGTGTCTTCATCTATAAAAACAAAGGCATGGGGCTTTTCTGCATGTTGAAAACTAAGAGTGTATCTACTTTTTTTTACAAAAGAATGTTAAAGTCCTGAAAATCAAGGAAACCTCTTTATAATTAGCCATAATTAACTATGCATCAACCTTTATCTCATCTCCTTGTTAAGTGTCAAAATTTCAAATTCCAGGGTAAATGGGCACTCCCTGGTCTCTCACCAACATCTTCAGTGTCCTTGCTTGCTACTCAGTGTGTGATACTAGAATGTTTGATCCACTATCTGTATTTCTGCATGTGCTACACAGGAATTAGGCCCCTCTTCTCATTCAGTTAACTCTCATTGTTAAAAATCTCAGTTGACACACAACTTCTGAGTAGCCTTGGTGTCTGATATCTAAACTCCTCCTTGCGTGCTGTGCTACTCCATTGTATATTTGTCTGTTACTACATTGAATTATTCTTCCTTTCATTATTGAAGTTACCTCAGTGAGCACAGAAAAGATAAATTATGTCTTTTTATTTTGAAAGCTTTGATTCACTGTAGAATTTACTATACATAACAATAATCTAATAGCTATAGTTTGAATTAAACAATGAGGGAATAAAAATAAAGTCACACATGAAACTACCTCAATGAAGTTCATTCTAACAATATTTTAAAACTAATTTATATTTCATCTAAAATTGCTAATACTGTCAAGTGTATTTCTTCTGAATTTGTGGGACTAAGATTTTACCTCAAACACCAAGTTGTTTTGGTTTTCTTAATTGTAATACCTTTAAAAACTAAACATAGAAATAGACAACATTCCTCAAAGAAGCACACTTCTACAATTATAAATTATAATGTTCATTAAAATGTTACTTTATCAAATGTCTAGAAACATAATACCTCAGCACAACATTTTCTTATCAAATTAAAAAATTATAAAATATTAATAACAAGGAAGGAATTGGGCCTCTCACATGGAAGTTCATGAGCCAAGGCTAACCATATAAGAGTTCACTGTGCCATTAATACATTTTAGGTATATCAATTTACAGTGAATATTTTTGAAATGTTGAAACTCTTAACATGACTTCTGCTCTTCAAAAACCAGTGCTTGAGTTTCAGTTCTGATACACAATATATTATTTTTTATTCACATGAGGAAAAGACATGTTTATGGATCCATAAAATTAAGAGCATGTTCTTGTTGAAAAGCAGATCATTAATGAGTTATGCACACTGTTCTCATTTACTTAGGAATATTCATAAAAAAGCAAGTTATTTATCCAGGAAAAATATAGCCAACCATAAAGCATATCAACCACATTTTCAATCTTTCTTATATTTAAGATGATGTAGTAACGTTAGAAATGGTGATGAGAAATGGTTAAGGTGATTTATGGCTCATCTATTTTGCTTTTTTTGGTGGTACAGAAGTTGCTCAGTAGTAAACGGACTTTTGTGACATAAATGTGATTCTAGGAGACAGTTAGTAGGTGTTTAAAATCATAAGGTTTTAATATTTGTCACTTAACAGACTCGTGTTATTAGCTATCTTTTGATGCCTTTACTCTGTGATCAAATGAACCTGCCTCCAAGTCTACTGCCACACTAGGCAAGACAGAGAACCATTTACTCACCCTTCTGTTTGGCATTTTAAAGAGAGAAAAAGATTCCTTGCTCCAGAAGTCACAATTACTCACTTGGAGTCATTCCACACCAGGGATCAGAATTTCTTCTTTAGGAATTTTCTGACTAGCTTGGCTATTGAAGTATCCTGTGGCACCTTGGAAGAATCCATGAATGGTATCTGGATTAGTGCATAAAAACAAGCCTGGTGCCTCTTCTATTGGAACACCTTCTCTGAAGGAATGAGACAGAGTGATTTCTCTTTTTCATGTAGAGTATGTGGTTCATAAGAGATAAAGCCACATTGCCAAAAGACATAGGCAAAAGGAGGTATTCTTGGTCATTTGTGTGATAACTAGTTGGTTCTAGAAAAAACTGTGACCCATCATGGTTAGGCAACTAGACCTACAGTCCTCTTTTGATGGGAAACCTTTTTTAGTACTTCCTTGGTTTAAATGGTAAAGAAGGCAAGAATCTAGTTCACTGAATCATGCCCAGAGCTCTGGGAGGGGATGATGGTGATACTTTACAACAAGCTTCTTGCTTTACATGTATGTTCTTGCTCAGTCTTAAAACTTATCCCAGCATAGAATTGATCATGATGGACTATTAAACCTAAGCCCTAATTGATATCAAAGGGAAAATAAGCCAATTAATAAAACAAGTTACATCAAAAACACACTGTAAAGGGAAGGGGGTCATTCTTTCAACTCATTCTTAGATTATCAGGAAGTACATTTACCTTCATTATGATGCTTGTGTGTTTCTAAAGGTCGGTGGGGCTTGCCAAGAATCGATATAGAATCATGTGACCTTCTAAACATAGTTTTTTATTATGATCTTGGCAATGTATTGTTTATGTGTTCTTGTTCATACATTTGGTAATAAGTTCAAGATATATAACCCACAGTGGCTTGGAAATCCCTATGCAGTTTTCAGCAAACTCATGAGCCTGCAGCTTCTGCAAGCTGAGTGCTGAGACTATATGTGAAATTTACAATGGCTGACAGTTTAGTGTTTGTTCATAGATACTGTGGGATGTCCTTCTGAATGTGTGAATATGTGTTGTGCTCATTGGTTTAAAAAAAAAAAAAAGGCTGACAAGCCGGTAGCTAGGCAAGAAGTTTGGCAAGAAAGGCAAAATGAGAAAGCTGGGAAGGAGAAGGGCATAATCAGCAGCCACCAGTCAGCTGCCAATGAACAAACACATGTAGAAAATGAGGTAACAAGCCACCAAACATGTGACTAAACAGACAAGAATTATGGGTTAACTAAAGTGTGAGAGCTAGTCAATAATAAGCCTGAGCCACTGACCAAGCATTTATAAATAATATGAAGCCTCTGAGTGTTTCATTTTTGGGGGGTGGGGGGAGAACCTGACTGTCAGGAGAGAACCCTCTGGTTACAGATAGCATTACTGCAAAGTTCATTAAAATCTCCACAATGATTCAAGTTCATAATTTAGTGATTTCAAGTGACTTATCCACACATACAATTCATATCTGACAGTATCTGGACTCAATGTTAGCCTTATTTCCATAGAAGGTTGGAGTTCTTAAACATGAGAAAAACTATAGTACAGATTCTCACATTGCTCTGAAATAGAAATGAGCATGTTGTTTCAACGAAAGAGAGAACAACAAAATAGATAAAAAATATTCCAATTATATTTCAGGGAATAGTACTAGTCCAATGTTGAACATAATGTAATTTGTTTGTGGGTAATAAAATCTTCATTTATTAGGGATGTAAAATAAGTGTTCCTTGATATTAAGTCTACTACAAATATTTATATATTAGAAAACTCTTTTTGTCAACAAAAAAAAAAGGTCAGCTCAGTTTTGGCCTATTGGTTCTGTCTGGATGGTCTAAAATTATCTTTGTTCCTGGATCTTCATATTTTTAATTGTAAATGTACTAGGAAGGCTTCCTCCCATGTTACACAGACATTATGCTATTTATTTGTACAGTAAAGTAACTTCTTATCCACACATTTTCCTCATATTTGACCGGTCTCTGACATCAGCTCAGAACATGAAGATGGTGTTTTTATATTAAATCATAATTTCACAGCATTTATCAAAACTGTAACAGAGCTTTGAGATTACTGAAAATGGAAGTGTAAACATGTAAGCAAAAATTATACTACGTGCAAGACAAAGTTGTTCTTAGTACCTTGCAAAGTATGCAAAGAGAGGAAATATAAATAACTCTACTTAAAAACATTTCCTGAAGAATATTCTCTTAAACCTGGAGATAGGTAAAATACTTGTCACACTAGCGTCTCACTTATCAAGAGTCTTAACTTTAAATGCACTTTAAGGAGAGTCTCCTGGTGAAGGACCGGAAGATTTCATCCAAAGGAAAGACATACAAATTGTACTGCAGTCTTAAAGTTGTACAAATTTGATTTTATATTTGAAACCAAGGTATAACTTATGTTAGATTAGTATACAAAATTTATTAAACTACCCTTTGGCTTTCTTCAAACTCAAACCTTTAGGATTAAGATTCATTTTGTGTTAGGGCAATACAACGCTCAAGTTTGTGATTCATTATTCTTAATTTACTCCGATCATTTTTAAAGAGCAAAATTATGCCAGTGACACAATTAAAGACGCTTAACAAGGCTTTTAGCACTTTTTCTTGCTCAAGAAACTGACTTTGATTGGCTTACATAATATGCTGTTAGAAATAGTTTTGTTAAAGCTTAACAATAACAGGTTTGCTTGCAAATTAACAATATGAAATAAACACCTGAGACAGAAAAGCAACCTTGGTGAATAGTAAATGTTTTTGTGCAGCAGTGCTTCCTGAACTAGCATGATTTGCCTTTTCTGAGATTCTAAGACCCCAAGTGGACTGTGATCTTCCTCACCACACAAGTATGGCAGGAGATGAAGCACCAAGAGTGTTTAACACACACCCCAACTCTGTTCTATGTGTCTGGGTTGTGCCCCAAGTCGTAAAGCTGGTTGTCACCTACTTAAGAATGCATTAAGAAATCCAGGAAGGAGGCACTAAGTCAATTGTATCAATTTAGCTTCTAAATTTAAAAAGTAAAAGGGATGACATGCCTAACATTATTATTAAGACAACCATGAAATGAAGTTCCCATCCTTGTGACAAGACGCAGAGGGCCAGATCAAATGGAAATCAGTTAGTGTCCTAATAAAGGTCTGTGCGATATCAGGGGCTGGTTTCTAATAAGCAAAGAGAACACAGGAATCTGTTCAAAGAGTTCACACAGAAGTCTGGTGCTGAGCTGCTGCAGGGATGCAGAGAAGCAATAGGAAGAAGGTGCCAGAGCTGTTTGTCATGGATTTGTTCTCAAGTTAAAACCGTCAAAAATCTTTCTCCTTTTAAAAGCATGAGTTCCCATGTATCATTTGGCAACTGTTGAGAGGATTCGGCAGCCACTTGAAAAGTTCCTTGTGGTTGGTGAAATAGATCATCTGGCAACATTGCATCAGCATCAATTATCCGTGTCTCTCTTGAATGGTGGCAAGGCAAGTGAGTAGCACAATGATATATAGAACTACTTAACAGGTGTCCAGCTGGGTAGGTAGTATCTATGGGATGTGTCCATGGAGGAGAAAGTAAAATCAATTTTGTAATGAAATATTTGGCTCTACATGGCAAGAGACAGGCCCGAAATGGCGCTCCTCTAAAACTTAGGTGAGACATGAGAGTGTACATTTTAGATTCTGGGGCATGGGGAAGACACATGGAGAAATGGGGAGGGTGTACATTTTAGAATCTGCTGCTGGGGATGCAAGGTAATATACATTCTGCATCCTCAGAAATCTTGATGAAAGAATTAGAGTTTGCTAATTGTCAGTTTTTTAAAATCGAAACACAAAACCGAGAAACAAAAGTTTAGCTGCTCATGAGATCCTTTATCCCAACTGTATTGCTTTCCCCCAACGCCTAAAAGGCCAACCTATCTTTTCTTATCCTAACATAAACATTTTACCTTTGACTTTTCCTTTTCCACCCAACTTACTATCTCCAGTTATTGAGTCCACATTTTCATTACAAATATTACACTCCAAGTATTACATCTTCTGTTTTATGTGGAAAATCCTACTGTTTACTCCCAAATAATAGACATGCTTTCTTCAGCAAATTTTACTTTTCTGGAAATTTCTTTCAGACACAGCAAAAAAAAAAACTTCTTTTACTTCATTTTCATTTTTTAAATGTCAAAAGCAAATAAGCATACAAAATTAAAAAAAAAAAATTACTCCGGGCAGTGGTGGCACATGCCTTTAATCCCAGCACTTGAGAAGCAGAGGCAGGCAGATCTCTGTGAGTTCAAGGCCAGCCTGGTCTACAGAGTGAGATCCAGGAAAGGCACAAAGCTACACAGAAAAACCCTGTCTCAAAAAAACCAAAAAAAAAAAAAAAAAAAAAACAAAAAAAACAACCCACAAACAAACAACAAAAACCAAAGAAATTGTTTCTACCAAAAGCACAGTGTAAGGTTAAATACTGCAATAGTAGTAAACTGGAAACTTTGGGGCCAATTTTTACTTCCATGGCTAACCAGACCAGTGGTTAGCAAAATTACAGTTACAAAGTAGCAACTTTATGGTCCCCACAACATGAGGAACTGTATTAATGAGTATTAGGAAGATTGAGAACCACTGAACTAGACAAACAGATTGCCAGTGGGGGCAAGTGAAAGATAGAGAAATCAGAGAAGACATTGGACTGGCTACAGGTTGCCATCAGTTTTGATGAGAGTTACTTCTCGGTAGTCTGTGTTCCTCATACATGTGCAGTAAGGTTGACAATATCAGTGCATTTCCAGCATGACAGCTGTACCCCACATACAGCGAGCATTAAAAAACTCAGCTAGCATTAAGTGTCCTTCACAGTTTCTTCTGTGAACTGTATTTCTATTTGTCATTTTCTAATAGTTCTTTGGAATCCTCTTACATTCTATTGAAATCAAACAATCTTTAAGACACTTATTTTTAAACTTTTGCTCTACTGTTAGTCTTTCCTGCACTCAAAACATCTTTATAATGCTATGAACGTGTCTTGTAAACCTATTGTAATGCAATTTCTCACGATAAGTCGTTTTATACTTCAAATGCTAAAAAATATTTCTTAATTTGAATATAACAGCACATCAAGGGATCGAGTATATGATAGCTAATTTATTTTTCTCACCTGTATAATCTTGAGTAATCAATTTTAATGTCTTTTATGTCTTTATATCTATAAGAGGTGGTGTGCTTTGGGTTCCAACTAAGAGTAAATCCAAACAATGCAAAACCCCTGTGTGTCTCAAATACTAAAATGGTGTGCCTCTAAATAAGGATATCTACTCATCTATTAAATAAAGATTATGTCAGGATTTGGTAGTTCTGTTATCAAATTATCTTGACATGAGGACAGTCACAGTTTCTTATTTTAGATATCTCTACTAAATTTCCTTGTCTATTGGCCACTCCCCTTTGGCATAATTTTTTTAATTTTTAAATTACATTTTTTTTTGTGTGTGTGTGTGTGTGTGTGTGTGTGTGTGTGTGTGTGTAGGTCAGAGAACAGCTTGTGAGTTATTCAGTCAAGTAGTTTCTAGAAATCTACAAGCTTGGTATAAGCATCTTTATATGATGAGCTTTCCTATCAGTCACTGATATTATTTCAAAATAGAGTTTATTTCTCCTCTTTAAAATGAAAATCATTTCTAAAATATATTTACCTAATTTAAAATAGAAGATATTTAAAGCAGACTGGACTAGTTATTATGAAAAAGTAGAGACTACAGAAATACAATATGTATAAAAAAAAGTGAAAATTTCTCTGAATTCCATCCCTAAAAAGAACAGGTTCTATGACTTTGGATACTATACTGCTTTCTCTATTTATTTTTCAATGCACTTAAAAATAAATATATTTATTTCTAGACAGAAAAAGAGGTATATAAAAAAATCTAGTATGAATATGCTATTCCTGTCTATTTTGTGCTGCTTTTCTTTGTTTCTTTCACTGTTTAAGCAAATTGTCCCTTGCATTTGTTTTAATTCTTCCACTGTTCAGTATTAATTGTGCTGAGATCATTATCATTACATATTTCTCTATATGCACATATAACCAGATGTAAATCTAATACTACGTAATACATAGCAACCCATTCATCTGTCAGTTTAGAATATTTGGTTCTGTTTTGTAATTATGATAGCCAATGTACAGGTTTAAATTTTGCATTTTCTTGTAACAAAGAAATTACACCTTTCCCCTTTTCTTATGCCACATGTCTCACAATGTTGTTGCTCTCTTTTTGCCCTGTTTGGCATTCTCGCACATGTAGCATTGCTATCTTGTTAATTGTATTTCTTTTTGGAGTACAAGTCATCACACACAGGGCTATTCACACACTAGGTAAGCACTGTGCCACTGAGCTATAACCCCAGTCCTATGGAGGCAGCTAGCTTTGCAATCACTCTGTATTCCAGGCTGGCTTTGAACTTGCAATGCTTCCACCAGCCAAGAATCTGAGGTAATAGAACTGCAACATTAGGCCTGGATGGATTTGGTTGTGGTGATATTTTATTTGTGCTGAAATATGATGATATTTTATTTGTGTGTTGATAAATAAAGCTTGCCTGGAGATCGGGGGAAAAGGCCAGCCATTTTAAATAAACAAAGAAGTCAGGCAGTGGTAGCACACGCCCTTAATCCTATCACTTAGCAGGCAGGTGCTCTGTGTATTCAAGGCCACACTAGGGAACAGAGCCAAGTGTAGTGACACAGGCCTTTAATCCCAGTACCATCCATAGAGGCCTGGAGGTCTATACGGACAGACAGAAAGTGACAAAGTTGTGTAGGAAGAGGAAGTGAGGTAGCTGGGCTAAGACAGCCAATGAGAGGGAAGAACAGCAAGGCAATAAAGGCGTGGGTAGACAGGAAGTAACTAGCATTTGGAAGCTGCAGAGTTGGTGAGGTAAGGTTGGCTGGTGGCTTTCCCTGTTTCCCTGATCTAAGGCTTTCACCCCTATATTTGGCTCCTTGTTTTTTATTTAATAAGAACATTTAGAAATTCATCTACATTTGTTTATGTTCAATATTATGATTTATTCTTCTGACAGTGGCTCTTATCTTAATTGTTTATTTATCTTATGCCTGTCACTTTGTAAAAATTTTTATAAGCATTAAATATTAACCTTGTGTCTATTTGTCTACATGCAATTATCCAAATCTTTGGTCTGTTCATTGATTTTGTTTTTGACATCTGTTAGCTATTTTCCTATATTTTTACCCAAGCCTGCAGCTTTCTGAGTCTTTAGAAAAATATCCCAAGGACGAACACTTTTTTTTCCTGGAATGCATTTCATAAGCTGCTTGCTGATTTATTTTTCTGGAAACTGATGTTTAGATGACAGAAAATCATTTTCTTCCTACTATTTGCTAAAATGTAAGGATGAGAATTGCCCTTGACCCTGTTTTCTGAGTAATTGAGTTCTGATTTGTTGCTCTTCACAGTAGAAACTCAGTATAATTCTAACACACCCATGGTTCTGCCACACTCAGATGTGATTTTAGCCTGCTACTATTTCCTTTACATCCTTCAGCTTTGTTTTGTAGCAAATATCAACTAATGCTAATACAACCAACCCTTGATACTGATTTCTTTTTGGTGACTATTCCCAAGATGAGAACTGTTCACCCTCCTTTCTCATGTTCTCCTAGTACACTTCTTTACCTAATACTCCACTTTTGCTTTGTATTTGTAACCTGACACATTGAGAAGAATGTCAGTAAGATGCAATTCTAGGCGATGCCGAAAATACTTGCTTAGTTTTTAATCCTTGAAGAACACATTGTTAATCAGAAGCTAAAGCACCAATACCAAGGAAAACAAGTAAAACGTAGACATGTCGATTTTGTAAACATTTACACTCTTGGGTGGCCATGCTCAGCTATGTGCCATTTCAGAAAAGATTAGGGACTTCATGAATTTCTCAACCCACAACACAACACATCCATCAGGACTGCAAATAGTGGAAGGTCTTTGCTAGATCAAGTCCCTAGTACTTCTTAGTTTCCAACTTTTTGCCCTGTAATGTTGTGGCTAGTTCAGTAAGGACCCAAGGGAGATCATACTTGGAGTTGCTAAGCAAACCCTATCTTAAAGAAATGATGAAGGGACATATGTTCCCTGAACCCTAAAACACAGACCTAACACTGACCACTTGATTTTATTCATAATATAGGTCTCATATTTTACTCTAGTGAGTTGTTCTGAACTGAATCCTATAGTAGGATGAGCCACCTCCTGGTGTTGCAAATAAGTGAGAAGCAAGCATGTGAAAACACTGAGGTCATGTTACTGGTTTAGTTCAAAAAAAACATTAAGTGACACCTGTTCCTCCAGTCACCATAGTCCCTCTGGAAGGAGTGGAGCCCTTACCCCTCCTGTAATGAAAATTTGAGATGTCCAATCTTGTATAGGTGGTAGCTGTACTAGTTGTCCATACTCCAGTAAGCAATCTCTCACCCATGCTAGGCAGGCAAATTTATTTCATCTTGGTGGGTTACAGATATAAAAAGACATGAAAGTAGTAGAACTTATTGGGAAGAAGAAGGGAGTCAATGGTGGAAGGAAGAGAAGATTAAAAAAAAAGTAGCAGGGGACAAGAGAAAATAAAATTAGTTGCATACATGTAGGAGTCTGTCATAATAAAAAAAATAAGGAGAAATTCTACAGGAAGAAGGAAGTGCACAGGAGTAGGAAAAACAGTAGCCAAATAACCTCCGAAATCTCCCCTAGGGTGAATCTTGCAAAACCAAAAGACGTGTAAGCGTCTCTAGATTTATTTTTTAATTTAATGATGAGAATGCATGTGTGGAGGGTGTGGATTTGTGCCTGTGAGTGCAGTGCCAAATGATACCAGAAGGGGGCAGCACATTTCCAGCAGCTGGAGTTGAAGGTGCTTGTGAGCTACCCAACATAGGTGCTGGGGGCAGAACTCAGATCCTCTGCAATGTTTCATTCTAATCGCCGAGCCATTTCTTCAGCCCAACTATGTCTAGAAATCAATAAATACTTACCCATGAATGTTACTGAGAAATCTAAATTGATCACCTTGATTCTCACATACTCTTCTCCGCTTGAATATGGGAAGGACTTGTCATGCAGTGGTTCTCCTCCATGTTTAGGTTATGTTTTCTCACTTCATGCAGGAGTAGTGATGCAAGCCTTCATCTCCAGCACTCAGAAGACAGAGACATGTGGATCTCTGTGAATTTGAGGACAGGTCTATATAGTGAGTTCCAGGCCAGCCAGGGCTACCACATAGTGAGATACTGCTTTGATACAATCCTGCATATATACATACAAACATACATACATACACAGCCTAATAGGTAGGTTGGTTTCAGGTGGAATTTTCTAAACTTCAACAGATGCTGAAAACTTCAGGCAAAGAGAAAGTCAGACAGTGATACAGACAAAGTACTAGAAGACAGCAAAGATGCCATCCATAGGTTACACATAGGGAGGAATGTGTAACATGTACCAAATTCTCCCAAGAGCACCTCAGCCACTGTAGAATGTATGGAGGTCCATGTTCTCACTGAATATGTTAGCATGTCAGGTTGCTCCATCAATGGAAGAGATGTATAACCTGTTATCTTCCCAGAATGCTGGAAGCAGATGTACATTCTAGCCTGATGATCTTTGTGCTTTGTAGCTGGAGAGCACACTGGACCCTCCCCCAGACCCTCATCATAGGCTTATTTTCCTCAGTAAAGCTACAGAGCCTATCTTTAGGAAAGTTGCCACGTGCAGTTTACAAAGAGTTTCAGTGTTGTCCTGTGTGTTCTACAACTAGACAACACAAAGAACATAGGCTAGAGATACAGGTGTTCTGCAATTGCAATGACCTGAATTCTGTCATCGGCTTGCATGGGCTTGACATGATACCCTCACATTTTGGACCCACGTGTATGCACATGTGTAAAGACTAGAGGTCGGTGTTAGGTGTGCTACTCAATGACTATAGGTCTTACTTTTAAGACAGTTTCTCTCACTGAAAATGGAGCTCACATATCAGCAAGACTAGCAGGCTAGACAGCATTTGATCTTCTGTCTCCACCTCCAGCATACAGGCACACACTGTCAACCTCAGCTTCTGTTGTTTTGCTTGAGTGCTGGGGAGTCAAATCCAGGTCCTCATATCTGCACAGCAAGCATTGTACCAACTGACTGAGTGAGCAATTCCACAGGCCTTGTGGTAATTCATTCACAAGACAGTATGTAACCCACGCAGACACTATGTTGATGCTTTGTTATAAATGAGCTAAAACATCTAAAGGCAAACGCTGCCTGTGCAGATTAGCTACTAATTAAATAACTGTTCTTCCCATGTTACATAGCATCTTTCTTGGTATGTACACAATGATAGAAGAGGTATTCTGTAGTCTTGGTGTAAAAAGTAGGATAGAATCTGAAGGATTTGCCTCTGTCCATTGTGACCCAATGACATGGTCTACACCACAGACAGAATAAAAACAACAGAAAGTCATTGACTCACATATTCAGAGGCTCTAAGAATTAAGATGCGAGCAAAGTAAGTTCCCTCTGGAAACTCTGTGTGTTAAAGCTTGTGAGTGTCCCAAATTCTGCTTTTTCTCTCTGATAAATGCTGATAACCATTGTCACTTTTCAGTCGGTGACTCAGTTTCCCTTCTCAGCTTCCATCCTCAAATGCCTTCTCCAGGAATCTTGGCACCTCTGCAGTTTATAAAGAAACTCTTACTGGGCTTAGGAGACCAGTAGGATTGAAAATACTCTGCACATAAAGTCACCATTTAATCACCATCTCCAGAGCAGCATACTCCTCTGTACAGGCACTGGTTGCTTAATATAATTTGTAAAAAAAAAAAAAAATCATGACTGAATAATGTGCATGATCATGCAATTGAATAATAATTCATTGTAAAACTGAAGAAGGAAGAAATTTAAGACAAAAGATAATGATGACAGGAAGGCACACCCATCTAAATATAAATCAGATCTATATTTAAGTCCATCGGCAAGTTTGGGATTTTGGGGAATTTATAAATTCTTGTTTTTCCACTTTATCTTATCATTTATGAATTAAGTACACTACAGTATTCAAAGGTCTCATGTGCTTTCGAGTTTTAATATTCTGTGAATCTAGGAGTCCTGTTACTCTAATATTTCTATTTCTATTAAGAGGAAACTAAAGATGGTTAGCTGTTCCATTAAATCTATGCATACATGCTCACAAGTAAAGTTTAAAGACTCTTTCACTATGAAAGATCATATTGGGAATTGGGATATGGTTCTGTGCCCAGATACTTATACATTTTGGTGTTAATGCAAAGTTAGATGTAACTGACAGGTTAAAGTTTATAGATCAGAATTGTTAATAAAATAAACAAACTAACCAAAAGAGTGCTATGTACATGCCCTAGTTTCTAAAAGCAGAGAATAAAGGCCTTTTTAAGATGATAATACAAGAATCAAGAAACCTTAGCTACACATGTCTCGTCTCCTCAATTTTAACAGTCTTCCTGTGCATTCTCAGTGATCTGGTTTGATCTCCCCAATGGATTAGAAATAGTGTAGAGCAACATCCACATGTGCTCAGCCAACATCCCTTCAGCTGGCACATTCTGCCTCTGCCTGACCCCTGTGCCTCTGACTCGGCTGCCAAGGCCATCTAAACCATCTCTCCGTGATACACAGGGTCTTACTTTATGTCTTCAAGGACACAGGAGCATTCTACCTCTCCCTTCTGAATTAACGATGTGTTTTCCTCCTTAGCTTTCAAAAATATCGTTTTCTACTGGTGGGTAGCAGTGTTTAAAAAACAAATACCTCAACCCCCTCACTTCCTTCAGTTATTGTCCTGTTTTCCTGCTTCCCTGTCAGCAAATCTTGAAGGCCAGCCTACTCCTCTTGGCTCATTCCATCTTGAAATTATATAATGACTTAATCAGGTCCCAACAATTCCTTTCAAGGCCACCACAACCTGCCTCTTGTTAAATTTCGATCACTTCTCAGTGCAGACGGAATCTCTCAAGTGCCTGTGAAACAGTGTGACAGTTACTTCCTAAATGTTTTCCTTCTGTGGGCTTCTAGCCCATGTTCTGCCTGGCTGCCGTGGCCCACCCCGCAGCCCCTCCAGCTGTTTCTGGTATCAGTCTGTGTCCTTGACTTCTAAGGGTTTTTCTTCATCCCCACCTTTCTGTTATTTTCTCCCTTTCATTCCTATCTAGTTTAATTTTCTAGTTTAAAATTGTAAACGTGTGTTTCCTTTGGAGCTCAGACTGAAATGCACAATCTCTTTCTTTTCAGGAGACCAATCTTACTACAATTTAAACTATAAAAAAAAAATCCACCTCTTTTACTGCCGTTGATGCCAACTGAAAATATGCCTTGCTCAGCTGATTATAACTACTCGCCTAGCCTTCCTCTGTTTCTCTCCTTCATTAGCCTTTTCCAAAAATGTAGCCTCAGAGAACCTTGATGATAAGATCAATGACAATCTTCTTCATCACACTCAAGCCTAACATGGCCCCGGCCATCTCCTCTGACATCCTCTGGTCTCTTCCTGTGCTTCAAATCTAAAGACCTTCTGGATTGTTAAGCATGACTTGCTGTCTTCTGTGGCCAGACCCTCAGTTTCAGCCATTCCTCCTGAAATGTCTTCAGTTAGTTCTCTCATTACCTGCCCAAACATGATTGTGGTGTAGGAACTTCCTTTGAAAATACTAAGTACTGTCAGAACACTTGTCTCAAGTCCTCCATTTCTATTTTCCTTAATCTTGATGCATTTCCCACAGCACTTTCCCACTCTGATGTACTGTGTGTCTATTAGTTCACTGACAATTAGCTGATTCCCTCTCCAAATCTGGTCATGATCTTAATGGGGAAATTCCATGCAGTCTATTTGAGGGTCAAAGGAATTTATTCAGGGTTTAAATTACAACAAGAATAATTGAGTTGGTCTGGGAATTCCAGGAGGAGCGGGGGCACAGCCCAACGCGATTCTCAGGGGAACTCTGCCTTGATCTGCAGCACCAGCCTCCAAGACCACCGGGCAGCAAAGAGTCAGCAAGCACTACTCCTCCTAGGTCATAAGAGGTCCCAGTCTAGGCCACGCCCTGCTGCCTCACTAGGGGTGGTACTTCAGGGCAGAGCACAGACAACCACTCCTACATGATCTTCCACTTACACTTGCTTTATCTGCTTTCTTGTTTGTTGCATTACCAATTACTACAACAAAGCTCGATAGTTAACATCCCCCACCCCTGTCTTGTGTAAGCAGGTGAGCAACAACGGCTTGTTAAATGAATTATGCACACTAATACCTTGAATGAATTGCTGTAAATGCTAACATATGACCACAGATGTGTTTTAGCATATACTATGTATCTTTTGAACTTCCGTTTCATCTTATTTGGTTGGCTACAATATATGGTAGAAGACATTGAAGCCCTCTAGAATACTGTTTTAAGAGTGATGAAATTTTATAGCTTACAGTAACAATATTTCTTTTACCTGAACTTTAAAGCATATGTTCCCCATTTGACTTCTGGCTATCTAGTTTCTAAAACGTGCTCTGGTGAAATATCCAACATAGATCAGAAGTAAATGCAGTCATTTTAGTACCTTCTGAAGGATGAAATTTGAAACACATAATCAACAAAAAAGCCAGAGCATAGGCACTACTGGCAGGTGAATTAACTTTGCTGAAGACCTAGTTCAGATTCAGATCTCAGCCTTACCATCTAATCATGGTAGTGAAAAAAGGACTGTTTCTTTCTAAATCCTGTTTTCTTCATTTCTAAGGATAATTTTCCTACTGCACACGGTGGGGCTTGCCACATGAGAGCTCATTTTTCAATATTGAATGATGCTTGGTTTGAGCAATTTCCTCTTTATCCAAATGATATATGCCTGACCCTTGTCTGCTTTAGGTGGCACATTTTAATATCTAGCCAGAAGAAATGCTTTGACATGGAATGTGATTTTCATTTCAGAGATCTTGAAAAATCTCTCCCATTTTAAATGTAGATAATACTGTTGCAATATCTGTACTGTTAAAGGCTACAGGTCTTGATTGGACTTTTACTAGTTTTCCTTCCAACTAAATTCAAAGGCATGAAAAATATCCAGCACTGCAGATAGCAACAGGTAACAAACTTTATAAAAAGCGAAGAAGCACGTAAAGGGCATATAGAGAAAAAGACTCCCCACCAAGTGGGAAGGGTATCCAGAAATCAAGATATTCTAAATGGTTTTTATAGCCTTGAATGGGCCTTGTTTCCATTATTTCATATTGGTCTGCTTAGACAAAGAAAGGGAGGTTGATAGGACTATAGCTTCAGGCAAACATGTTCAGGACCAGCCCTGAACATATCTGACCAATCTGGTCGAGGCAGTCAGAAGGGGTCCATGGCCACAAGGGAAAAAATGTTCCTCAGGCTTTTGTCTCAGGAGGATGAATAAGTAGCCAGATGTTTGCCATCTTAGTAATTTCCATGTAATCCCTCTTCTTATCACTGTGTCTGTCAGGAGTCTGTTTACCTCCTAGTTCCTCAGTAATAAATGTAAATGTGATTACACAAACTCCTTTAAAATTGTATAAGTGAAATTTGTATTAAAGTGGTAAATGGTCAAGTCATTTTAAAGATCTGTAGCTCAATAACCAAAACAGAAAATTCAAAGAAAAACTTTAAAAGTAGAATGGATCAGTAAAGACAGGATAACTGGACTCAAGATAAAGTAGAAAATCAAGACCAAATAAAGGAGTATGAAAAAAAGTTAAAGAAAACACAGGAAAAAACATAAAAAAAGATGTGAGACACTATGAAAGATCTAATCTTTGAATTACAGATATATATGAGAGAGAAGAATCCCCAAATCAATGGCATTGACACAATTGTAGAAGAAAATTTCCCCAAACTAAGGAAAAACACACCCACAGTGATAATAGAACCATACAAAGCAAAAAATAGACAAGATTAGAAAAGAAAGCCCCCACAGCATATCACAATTAAAATCCTACGTGTACAGAACAAAGAAAGTGTATTAAAAGCTGCAAGAGAAAAAAAAGAACATGGGTCACACATAACATAAAAATCAGAGTAACAGCTGATTTCTCAATGGATGAAATCCATAAGGGTCTGGAGCAATACATTCCAAGTCCTAAAAGACCAAGACGTCCAACTGAGACTAATATACCCAGCAAAACCATCTGTCATAATTGAAGGAGAGAGAAAAACATTCCATGATAAATAAGCCTAAAATACTATATTCCAGAAACCAAAACTAAAGAAAATACAGGAAGTAGTATTTCAGGCTGAAGAGAGAAATGGGCATAGCAAAGAGATTATGAGGAGAAATATGAAGCCATAATTCCTAAAACACAAAGTAGCACTGAGAATAAACAACACCAAAATCAACAGCACAATGGCCACAATTAACACACACATTCCTTTTTAAAATTTTTTTTTTTTTTTTTTTTTTTGAACATTTCTTGTTAGCTTTGCGCTTTCTGGACTCACTTGTAGCCAGTGCTCGAATCACAGAGATCACCTGCTCTGCTCCGAGTGCTGGATTAAGCGTGCACCAACGCCTCTTTTTTAAAATTTTTTATTGAAAATATTTTTTTCATGTAGTATATTCTGATCATGCCTCCCCATCTCTTCTCAGAGTCTCCTCAAATTCTCCTCTTTCCAATGTCACACCTCCTTTCTTTCTCCTTTAGAGTACAGATAGGCAAATAAAAAAGAATAAAACAAACAAACAAAACAGACAAAAAGAAAAGGCATGAGAAATGAATTCACATGCAAAGACATACTCAAATAAAATCTATAAAAAGCATAAAATTAGAAACCATAATGTATAAGCAAAAGACCAATAAGGTTTAAAAATACCCAAATAAAGCAATATGATACTCCCCAAAAATGCTGCTGAGTTAATTTTAGATTGGTCATCTGTTGCTGGGGCTGGGGCCCATCCTTAAGTGTGGTTTGCCTACTCAGTGAAACTCCATTGGAGTAACTCATTTTTCCGTTGAGAGCAGTTATATTGAAGGAATAGGGTTTAGGGATGGAAACTTGGTCTACTTCTTTCTCTCAATACTAGGACCCCACATGGTTCGTATCTGTGCAGATGGTGCTTATATTGCTACAATCTCCATGAGCTCTTCATATGTGTGTCCTGTTGAGTCTGGAAGACGCTGTTTGTATCATCTCTCTTCTCTAGCTCTTACGTTCCTTGTCTCTTCTGCACAGCTCTCTGAGCCCTGAGGGGAGGGTTTTGATGAAAACATCCCAATTAGGACTGAGTGTTCCAAAGTATCTCACTTTCTGCATACTGCCCAGTTGTGGGTCTCTCTCTTAGCTCTCATCTACTGCAGGAGGAATCTTTTCTGATAATGGCTGAGTGACACACAGATCCATGAGTACCATGGAATATTGTTAGGAGTCATTTTATAGCTGTGTTCCTTTAGGATAATAGTATTTGTTTTTTTCTTAGATCCATGGCCTATCTAATCTCAGAATCTTGGCCACCAAAGCAGTGTCAGGTATGGGTTCCTTTCATGGAGTGGACCTGAAATCCAATCAGAGAGTCCCATATTCATGCCATTATTGTAACATATGTGTATGCCAGTAACATAGCACATCTCATAGATAACTTTAAATATTAATGGACTCAGTTTTCCAGTCAAAAGACACAGGCTGGCTAAATGAATCAAGAACCAGTGTCTATCTTTTGCTTGTCTATATGAAACACATTTTAGCTTTAAAGATAGTCACTGCCTTGGAGTACAATGAGGTATAATTATACTACAAAAAATCAAACCAGGAAACATGCAAGCATTGCTATCCTAATATCTTACAAAATAGACTTCAAATTAAAACTAATTAGAAGAGATAAGGAGGTACCCTTCATTCTAATCAAAAAAAAAAAAAACAGTTACACAAGAATCTATTACTGTCCTAAACAAATATGCATGAAACTCTGGGGCATCAGATTTCATAAATAAAAAAAAAAGAACTGCCAAATTGCTGAATCTAAAGACACAGTTCAACAATTATAATATTAATAATAATATTATAGTGCATTAAAAATAATATTAATAATAAATGCCGGCCTCACTCCTCATCAAGTAAGTTTCTGTTTTCAACAAATGCAGGCTATTACAGGAAATTACAACTAATAGAAATGCAGAGTTGTGGAGGCCAGTCTCAACACACACATATATAACTCCAACACCTAAGGCCCAGGGATCACTATGATGAAAGAGCAGTTAGAATTATTGTAAGAGCCAAAGGAATGGGAGCTTGCTATGAGACTGTGTCTCCTAGGTTTGTCAGAAGCCACATCTATGGAGGTTCACCAACATGACTGCCTAAACATGAGCTAAACAAGACGACAGCAAAATACATGCTAAGTCGGCAGGTGAAAGCTCATGAAGCCTCAACCCTACCAACATACCTACAAGCAACTAAGGAACGTCGAGAGTGGAAGAAATAGTTTTCCCCAGAGAAGAGCACACCAATGAATTATCCAATACCATATTGTCAGGCATGGAAATCTACATAGACATGACATTATACAGATAGGAGGATTCTGTATAAAGAACACATGAATTTGAAAGAGAAAAGGCAGGATAATGTGGAAGAATTTGGAAAAAATAATTGAATAGAAGAAATGATATAATGTCAAAAAATAAAAGAAATAATTGAAAATTTTTGAATGGTAATTTCAAATATCTGTAACTCATTGCAATGGCAATAAATATATAATAGCATATGCATACTAGAGTAGAAATGTCATGACATCTACTATAATTAAATGTTTTTCTAGAAAAGAGTAAGATAATAAATGTTCAGATTTATAAGTGCATGGAAATATATTGGAATTATTAATCTTCTTTATCACAAATTACATGGTCAAAAACTCTGAACTCCCACTGTCTAGCTACATACCCAATAACATGATAATATTTCTTCACAGTCTATTCATGGATAAAGCAATAGGAATAATAGTGCCCTCATGCACGGTATAAGATTAAATGAATCAGTGAAGCAAATCATTTGCAGCAGTTTGGTACTTCATAATTATAATGTCAATTTTAAAAACTTTATTTTGAATGGTGCTAATTCTTTATTGAGAAAGCTGGGTTTAGGTAAAGAGTGGATACTAAGGAATATAAGAGTGCCGTTCACTTTTGAATACACTTGTTTAGGTACAATTTTCTCAGATGCAAGAGGAAGATATGAGCTGACGTATTGGATGATACTTTTTGTTTGTTTGTTTTTTGTTTGTTTCAAGACAGGGTTTCTGTGTGTAGTTTTGGTGCCTGTCCTGGATCTTGCTCTGTAGTCCAGGCTGGCCTGAAACTCATGGTGTACCACCTGAATCTGTCTTCCGAGTGCTTGGATTAAAGGCATGTGTCACTACCGCCCAGTTTGGATGATACTTTATTTTGATAATATATTTATATTATCAGGTGTTAGCTTTGAGTATTTAGATCTATCTAAACCTCAAATTCTATTCTTTACTTGTAAAATGAGGGTAACTACAGTTCCACTTACTGTGGTTGCTTAAGCATTAAAGGCATAGTAGTAGTCAATAGGTTTTGGGTATTATCTGAAAAATAATAAATGAAAGATATTCCTGAGAATTCAAAATACCAATACAACCAGCTGAAAATTTGTAAATATTGAGCATCCACTACTCTTCCAGAGGACACAGCTTCAGTTCCATGTCAAGTGGCTCACAACCTCCTGCCATTCCAGCTTCAGGATCCAGGAACCAAGAGAGCTGGCACATCCAGATCTCAGGTCTTTAGGGCTCCTGTCTCGGCCCACCTTGTAGGCATGACAGTTACTGAAGCCTCAATGGGGATAGTACTTCCAGGTAAAAACTGGAACAGCTACCCCCTACATAGATTAAACAGTCTTGATCATAAAGAATAATGCTGTAGAAATTACCATTTCAGACATCAACACATATTACTGAGTTATAGTCATAAAAACAGAATGGTATTGTGGTTTTTAAGAAAATAAACTGAAAGGTGTCATACCTGTAGCACAATGGCTTCATTTAAGTATAAAATTGTGAAGTTTTACAAATGTGTATAATTGCATATTTACATGACAATCAAGATATGAAACATTCTTCGTTCAGAAAACTCTACCCTGTCCCTTATGGACTAATTATCTTTGCAGTGAAAAAGTCCCAGTTCCATATAATGTCTGACTTGTTGAACTTTACTTTAGATTAATTTTGCATGTTTCACAGTTTCAAAAATTTAAATTATACAGTATGTACTCTTTTGATTGTGTCTTTTGATCAGGACAATGATGTTGGTAGTTGTCCATGTTTCTTTTGGACATTTATACCTCTCTGAAATTCTTGAGCAATTTTCTTTTATATGTGTACACCATGGTTTGCTGCTCAACTCATCCATATACTTGCTCAGGCTTCACAGATGTTTTTCCAGTATGAGCATTTATTCAAACCAAAGACTCTGTGTATATGCACATGCAAGTGCATGTCTTTGTGATCACACATCTTCATTTCTCATGGATAAACAACAGAGAAGAGAAGTACTGCTTTATATATATATATAATATATATATATATAATATATATATATATATATGCCTTCCTCTATAAAATTAATCACATGGTAAAAGGAAAATAAGCCACTAAAAGTTAAATTTTTCATTATTATTCAAAAATTAATAAATTGGATTGGAGAGGTAGCTCCTTTAGTAAAGGCCTTAGCATGCAGGATAAGGACCTGAGTTTGATCCCCAGGATCCACCAGAAAAAGGCAAATGTGACTGTACAAGTTTGGATCTCAGCACAGAGCAGCACCTAGCAGCTCCATGGGATGCACTGGCCAGGCAACCTATCCTGATCAGAGTTCCAAATAAAGTAAACGATCCTGTCTCATACAGACAGTAGGAAAGCAGCTGAGGAAGACACTCAGAGTTGATCCCTGCCTTAGATGTATGCAAACTCAGACACACACACACAACACTAGTGCATACACAAAATCACATGTACTCATACACATAAAGAATACGGGCCCTCCTGACAAAACAAAAGGACATTCCACATTTATAATTATGAGAAAAGTCCCTTTTTCCTTGGTGAGAATGATTTTACTTTCCAATTACATATATTTAAATGGAATTATTTTGTGTGTGTGTGTGTGTGTATGTGTGGTGTGTGTGCTGTGTGTGTGTGTGTGTGTGTGTGTGTGTGTGTGGTGTGTGGTGGATTGTTGTGATCAGAGGTCAATTTGCATAGTCAGTAGTCTCCACCATGTGAGTCTCAAGGATTGAACTTGGGTCTGCTCAGATGGAAGGCTCTTTTCTCTGTTGAAGTGACATATAGTTGCAGATAATATTCAATTATCAGAAATTACTTTTTTTGTGCTGAGAGAAATGACAGAAATGGCCTAGCCCTCACATTACCAATTTGTTAAATAGGATCCTCTTCCCTCTACTAAGAACACTGATAATCTGAAAGGTAAACATGCTGTTTTTGATAAAATAAAATGTATAACACTATGTCTCAAGTGATGTTTTCTGTTAGAGCACCTGTATATGAGATATTGCAAGTAGGAGCACATGCTATAGGAACAGAATTTATGAAGACAGTATCATATTTGTTGCAGCTTGAACTATTTGCCATGTTCAAACTGTATTAAATAGCTGATAAAAAAAACCATAGCAGATAAGAAAACCATTCTCCAGAAATGCTAAATGTGAGGAGAATGTTTAAATCAAGTCCGTTGTATTAAAACAAAATTCAGAGTTCCAAAATAGTTAAAAACACTAAGTTTTTGTAAAATAAAGACTGAGACCAATCATGGTTTCACAATCAAGTGCATTTTCATAAGAATTCAGAGCCAGTTATTTGCTATTTTACTAATAAATTATGTTTTTAATCAAATTAATCATGCTAAGTCTTATATAGTTCAGTAGAATAATAGGATCTTGCAGGAATAGTTGTACAAATATATTTACATAGTTGATAATAGAAGAATTTAAACAACATTTTATAATGTATTTTTTTTTATCGTTTTCCTTTGTCATTATTTTTCCACACTATGGCAACAGTAAATTCAGAAAGTCAGATCCACTAGTGAGATCAGGAAACAAAACCTTCTTCAGTGACACTTGAATGACCAGGAAACTTGGGTTGTGTACATCTGTTCTTATAGATTGAGTCTCCTATTTCTTCTAGTAATGGACTTCCTATTAAAAACATACCAAATACCTTATATATACTTTCAATTTTAAAATTCCAGTTTTGTGAATCTTGAAAAACTTTTCAAATCTGGAATTTACCTCAATCATTCACTCATTATTTGAAGCTAAAAATCCTTTTAATTGCTTTACAGATGTGAGATTCAACTGTCTCCAACCTTACCTTCTCATATAAATGTGCTTGGGACTTTAGATCCTTTCTCTCCATTTCAGATGTTAGAAAGACCTCCTGCAGTTATGGTACAGTTTGTCCAGATTCTGAGAAAGCATCTGAAAAACTGTGTCAAAATTCCTGTGGAACATTGTATCAATGCTAGCATGGCATAAATGGAAACTGAAAATCAATTTGTAATATTGTCGTTTCTTAAATGTTTTGGGATTGGCTATTACTGTCACGTGAACTGTGGGAGTTCCTTGCTTTCAAAGCTTTATAGTTCCAGGTAAAGAATTGTGACTCTGTGTGGCTGTGTGTGTGTGTATGTGTATGTGTGTGTGTGTGTGTGTGTGTGTGTGTGTGTGTGTGCATCTGTGTCTGCATGTGTTTTGTTTTTGTATTGAAATCATTGGTCACTGATAGAACTTGAAGCTACTTTACCATTTTCCTTTCCTTTTGAGATGTCAGTGCAAATCAGACAATGCCACATTCCATGTCTAATGTAAAAATCATCTTATCCTCTCACAGTGCATGCCTGACCTCTGTATCTACAGAACGAAATAGCTGATATCAGCCCATGCCCTTTTAAACAGATACTTACTATTCAGGACAATACTGAGATGATTCAGGAGAGTATGGTGCAGCTTTCTAGTTTATTCTGAAGAATTAGCACATTCAATGTTGTCATAGCAACAGTAACACACAAAAAATGTACATTATAGCAGGAGTGTGTTCGCTTAATATGTGATGAAATTATAAATTAGGGACTACTTCAGGAAAGAGATTAGTTAATGGGAACTATAATTATCCCATTATGGACACCTGAAAAAAAAGGTTTCTGTGGGGTTTCAACAATGATTTTTGAAGCAGAGGCAGGAAGAACATCAGATAAGGTAGAGAGACTGGGAAATGACTTGGCAGCTGGGTATCTGTTGCTCTGGTAGAAGACTTGAGTCTGGTTTCCAGCAACCATGCTTGTCTCATCATGCTATCATCTTTTTCTAGCTTCATGGGTAGCTGTACTCATGTGTGCATGCCCCATCCATACATGACATACACATATTTAAAAATACAAATGAACATTTAAAAATATGGGGCTGAAGAGGGGGTTCAGAGGTAGACAGCACTTGCTGCTCTTGCAGAGGACTCAGGTTCTATTCCCCATATCCACCTATGATCACAGCCATCCATAACTCCAGTTCAGGGGATCCTATGCTCTCCTCTCTGGGCAAAAGGCTAGCATGTGATTCATATACACACATGCAGGTAAAATGCTTATACACGTATGATTTTTAAAAAATAGAGAAATAATTTAAGAATTAAAAAATAATGAGCACAAATAAAGAAAATAGTGTTTATTGGGGGAACTAATCTGAGAAAGGCATTATAATCCACTTGTAAATGAATTAGAACTTTAGTATTGATTTATTTAGCATATGAAGAGAGAAAACCTTTAGTAGCTGATAAATGTATATTAGAACAGGTATACAAGAAATATAGAGAAAGTGACAATAGCTAGTCTGATATAATTAGGGAAAAGGCAGTTGTATGCCTTCATGTCTCATATACAAAAATTGTTACACTGATTCCTGTACTTCTGTTTTTCAAAAGGTTATTGAGCAATAACAGTTTCTTGGTGAATAAAATGGAAATAGACAGATTTGGGGAAGGCTCTAATGCCCACCATTCCCAATAGGCAATCCATCCTATAAAAATATAAAGATGCCTGACACTTGAGACCACTAGACATGTTCTATGTACCTTAACAAATACAAGAATTTTTCCCTGTAAGTCCAGTCTCATCAGAACACCTCTTAAAATCAGAGGATTTTTATCTTGCTAGAGTCAAAGAGATATAGCACAAAGAATAGTCCAAGAGTTGAGACAGAGCATGGATTACAGTAATGCATAAGCAGAGGACAGTTTAGCCTACTGATTCTGGCTTTGGTGATGAAGGGAATCTGAGTCAAGATAGATCCCAAGCAGACAGTGAGCAAGGACAAATTCAACATTTGCATGCAGTTGTTAATCTTCTAAAAGGTTGCTTCATGCAAATGAATTTATCACTACCAGGAAAAGAAGATATGCTGGTAGACTGAAAGATAAACCTGCGTCTGTCTTTTGAGACCCAGAGTGGAGCTGTAGCTCCATTAAGCTACATCAGTATGTATGAACACTTACAGAACTGTGATATAACAACTTCAAAATGTTGAAAACTTCCCTAAGTTTCATTATTTGTTATAGCAGCAAAAAAAAGCTTCTAATACAGACATGTGATGATAAAAACATTGGCAAGTATATGAAACTTATGATTAGAAACACTCTTTCTGTATTGCATGCTCTTTCTAGCAGTTAACAAATTGCTCACATTAGCACTATTATCCCCTAGAAATCAGAGTGTTTTTTCTAAAGTTAAAGCACTTCTTATCAATTTGACCAAACCAACTTTTTTGTGAGGGGCTGATGTTTATGGGATTTTGTTTGTCTACTTTCCTTTTTTGAGTCAATCAACTCATTAGTAGCCAAAATGGACTTGAACACATGGATCACAGGTATGTACCATAAATGTGGTTGATACAACAGCTTAGAAAGTCTGTTACATTGGCAATCGTGTTTTTATATCATGAGTTGAAAGCTAGAAGAAACTTTTACAAGAAT
Source organism: Peromyscus leucopus (assembly GCF_004664715.2). Classification (NCBI taxonomy): domain Eukaryota; kingdom Metazoa; phylum Chordata; class Mammalia; order Rodentia; family Cricetidae; genus Peromyscus; species Peromyscus leucopus. The sequence continues at coordinate 22,538,593 of NC_051077.1, read as the reverse complement.
TTTATTTACTTGTGCAACCACATTTCTCCAAACTAATTGTGACACTTTGATCTCCTACATTTGGCCATCTCATTGGAAATCAATGATATTTTTCCCTTCTATAAACCAAAATATGTTTATTAAACCATAGCATTTTACTGAGTGTTTTATCCCATACCTAAATGATAATGAGTGAAATCTATGTAAGTATGAAATAAGTTATGTAAGAATAGTTATTTTGTTCTTAAATGCTGTTGCACAGAATTATAATGAAACATCAACATTTGGAATTTTCTTTGAATGAAAAAATTTGGAAAACAATTTTATTACTTTAGAGGGCTCTTGTGTTTTCTATTTCTTCTTGAGTAAGCTTTTATAGGACAGTTCATATTTCCTCTAATACAAAAATACAAAAGGCAGAAATAAAAGACTTTAAACAAATATCGCAAGAAATATTTATCTCTCTACATGATTACATTCATTTTTTTACTAATTATTCAAAGTCACTACAGCTGTAACTGACATAATTTTACTCTTGAAAACTGGAAATGCAGTGATCATGCTAAGAAATTTTGTGTGTGGATAAGAATTTTAATTTAAGTGGATTAGAAGCTAGTTAACTCACATACTTGTCTACATTATTCTTTTCTTTTTTTGTGTGCTGTCATCACTTCTGCCTCTAATCAGAAAAATTAGTCCATTGAATGTTATTTTAATTTGGGGGTCAAGGGAAAAAAGACATAGTATCTTATTATTCTTATTATTTTTTATGTATTTATTTTTAACTTTCTCTTCATTTATTCCTTGTGTCTTTCACATTATGATCTCAATCCTATTCATCTCCCTGTCCCTTCTTGTTCCCTCTGTCCTTGCAACCTCCCCCACAAAATAAAATAAATAAATTCAAGAGAAAAAAAGGAAGAAAAATCTGTCATAGAAGCAGTAGTGTGACACTGAGTTCATCCTTTTTCCCATATATCTTTATTTGCAAATGATAATTGCAAAGAGTCTTTCGCCTCGTTCAAGGCCTTTGGTTTTGCTACACTATCAATACTGGGCACTCACTGGGACTTCACTTTTATATTTTTGTCCTCCTGTGTTGTGAAGATCCTGCAGCTGTAGGTCTATAGAATGGGCTCCTTCACGTGCTCCAGAAGATCATAGATGGGGTGGAAGTTGGGGTGGGCCAATTCATAACTTGGGCCTGGGTAGTTGCAGGATTGGTCAGCCCTCCAGCTCTCCACATTCCTCAGAAGCAGGATAGGCTCTTTGGCACTGACCCAGCCAGCTCACCCCTTGCTTATTTCTGCAAGAGATGGGATGCATTCTTCTTTTAGGCCCTGAGGGTAGGCTCTCCCACACCCACAGCTCTGCTGTGTTGCCCAGGTGAGATGATGCACGGATACTCTCCCAAGTGCTGCAGCTGGTGAGGGGCAAGGGCAGCTCTCCCACTTATGACCTCCAGTTTAGTTCTCCCACTGGTCACACCACCAAATGGCAGATGAGGACCAGGGCAAGATTTCCCAAGCTCACATTCTTTCTAGGGGCCAGTTCATCCACACCCCTGTTAATAGGTTCAGCTCTATTGTGCTGCCCAGGTGAGGTGCAGAGCCTGTTCTCTAGAGTGCTGCAGCTGGTGAGGGGTCAAGTCAGCTCTCCTGCCTGTCAGGTGGCAAGAGGTGAGGGAAGGAGGGCAACTTTCCCTCACCCATGACACCACATGGCAGATTAGAGTGGAGTGACCCAATCTCCCATTTTCATGCTCTGTATTCTGTGTCTGTTTTCCATTTTCTTCAGTTTCCATGGTTTTGATTATTTGAAAACAAATATTTAGATTGCCATTATATTTTTTGCAGTAATTTTAGATATTTTACTGGTTGTTCCATGAATTATAATGTCTACTGCTCTTTTCATAACTCTATTTGTAGACTCTATGACAAGGTAGGCTTTATAAAACTGTTCTTATGCATGTGATAAACATGCTATAGTAAATAATACAGTCTTTAAGTTTTTTCGAGATAGACACAATTTCTGACTTCTTTACTCATTTTAAACCTCATTTTATGATTGTTTATTATTTTGTCTGCACATTGTTGGGGAGTGTAAGCTTTCCATGGTGCACATGAGGTGGTCAAACAGCTTTGAAGGGTGTGTTTTCCCTTTCCATCTTTGTATGGATCCCAGGGATTGAACTCACTTCTTCAGGCTTGTGCAGCACATTATTTAATTTCTAAGCCATCTCTCCTGTCCTTCTTCACTAATTCTTAAAGATTCACATTTTTTGTTACAGTTCTTTGTGGGAGTGTAGGCATGCAAGGAGCATGTGTGGAGGGGAGAGGACACCTTACAGGAGTCACTTCTCTTCTGCCACCATAATGCTTCCAGAGATTGAAATCAGACCTCTAAGCTTAATGGCAGGTGCCTTTATCTACTGAACCACTTCACCAGCCTCCAAATTCACATTTCAGTCTAATGCATTGCTCTACAAACAATAAAATGTAATGTGAATAAGAAGATACATACTTCAACATGCTTTTGTTTGACAGCGCTCATCCTAGAAGCATGCTTCCATTGGAGTGGAAATTTTAAGGAACACCTTATATCCCCATCCCTTATGAAAATACATTTGGTCAAGATGGAGCTCTGCATGGTTCCCACATGGTCAGGAGGGGAAACGTGGCCGAGCACTGACAGAGTCAAAGTCAGATCCCCAACAGCCATGAGTACAACAGGAAAAAAGACACCCGGGAGGCTGTGTCAGTGGACAGTTTGTTTATTTGGAGGAGGTAAGGGATATTTATATCATAGGAGGTGTGGCCGGTTGGGTACATGCGGTAGTATATCATTGGTTGGAGCAAAAACATCCATGGTGCCTCTTTTGCATACTTAGGGGCCAGAGGAAGGTGTCTTACAAGGTCATATAGGAAGTCCAGCCGGGGGTATTTCCGATGTCAGATAAGCAGCAACCAGTGCCTCCCTGGAGGTGTGTACTGTGCGTCCAGGCAAGTCCCAACTTCAGGGGTAGGCCTGGGCAAGGTGGAGAGGCATCCAACTCCCGCAGCTCTCAGGATGAGAAATCTGGGTTTTAGGCATGCTTTGACCCCTTCTTAGTTTCAGGCCAGCCCCACAGCCTCCCATACTGTTCAGATCACTGTGCATCTCTTGGTGTGATTTTTTTTTCCCTAGCTCCATTGAGGACGTTTTTTCCTCTCTAGTTTTTGACAGAATGGCCAGGATGTGCTTAGGTATAATTAGCTATCCAAGGCTAATGTTTATTTAACTTGTAGAATTTACATCTTTCATCATATCTGGGACGTTTTCAGTCAGTGTTTCCTCCTCTGCTTCAATCTCTCTCTCTTTTCTTTAAAGAAGTATAATTAGTAAGTGTTTTGAAATTGGATAAGAATTCCTCTTAGACCAATAGTTTTCCACAATCACATGCCAATAGTTTTCCACAATCACATGGACACATTTGGGTTAGGGTTTGTGTCTCAGAAAGGAACTACAGATCATCTGGATGCCACTCCCAACCCCACAGCACTCTCTGTTGTCTCTGATTATAGCAGCTCTCTGGTTCTACTAACATGAAAAGGAAAGAGATTTTTAGTATCAATTACAGCTGACCAGTAGGCCATGTATGACTTCAGCTGTCCTTGGAAAGAAGGGAACTCCTTGTCTACTGAGTGCTTCCTCTAAATTTTTACTTCCAGCCAAAAATTTGGTTGCTCTCATTCACTATAGAGAGCATTTGGACAAATGTTTCTGTGTTTATACATTTATTTATTTATCTGTATTTTATCAGAAATTTATGCTTCGCATTCTTTAATTGTAACATTTTCTGGTATTTTATGCACATGGGTATTTTTCCCTTATAAATGCCTGAGCATACCTTGTATGCCTGGTTCCCTCAAAAGCCAGAAGAGGGCAGGCATCACGTCCCCTGGAACTGGTGCTACAGATGGTTCTGAGTTGCCATGTGGATACTGGGAATCAAATGTCCTTTGCAAGAACAGCTGGTGCTCTTAACCACTGAGCTATGTCTCCAGGCTCCTATGCTTGCCATTTCTGAGAGAAGTATTCCTTAGGAGTTAACTTCTCAGCACCAGCAATGAAAGAAAGACAAAGCACCAATTTGAAACAAGTTTTTGAGTCGAAATTGTTTTGGTTCTATCACTCTAAAATTATTTATTATAACTCTTATTTCAAGGAATGTAAATTAGATTCTCATTAAATTATTTGTTCTCTGCCTCTAAATTTCTATAGAAAATTTGTAGTCAAAATCAGAAAAGATTTTTATGTCATTCCTCATGGGTCTGATAAGAGATTAGAGATGATGATAATAGGTACATGATAGATAGACAGATAGATAGATATAAAGGTAGATAGGTAGATGATAGGTGATAGATGATAGATAGATAGATAGATAGATAGATAGATAGATAGATAGACAGATGGATGGACCCTATAAAAGAGGCTTCCATATGACTTTTTCAAATTTCTTTAGTGTTAGCTATCCATCCCCCAATGTCCTTCCCTGCCTTAACTTCCCATCTCCCTCCCAACATGGAGTGCTATAGAGCAAATGTAGAGTGGAGAAAAGAATTTTTAAAGAGGGCATTTGATTTTAGTTGATCTGGACACTACTAGTTTAGAGGGTAATCTAGAAGTGAATATCTGAGTCAGGTCTAAACTCCCAGCATTGGACTCAGTTCCTCACCCAAAACACTGTTTCGATTTCCCTCCAAGTGCTCATGTGTGCATCTGCCCTCAGTGCACAGGGTTTTGTAACCAACTTCATCAGCAAGGTACTAGATAGCAGATGCGCTCTAATCTACAAAACAGTTGGTGTGCTTCACATTTTAGCAGCAAAAATCTAGGTTCTTATCAATCTTCTTCGTTTTCTGCTCATTATTGCTCCAACTCTGGTCTCACTCAAAGCAACCATGCAAATCAACAGTTTGAGGTGTTTTTTTTTTTATCTTTATGCAATGGGCAATGTTTTGGCCAATGAGTTCAAAATAAGTATCTGCTTATTTCATTTTCTTGCATTATGTATCTTAACATGATATTTTATAAGTTACTTATAACAAAGCTTATTTTACATAGTTATTTCTTGGTGTATGGCTGTATGGGGGTGGGATTTATTTTTCTTAATGTGTATCTGTGTGTGTGTGTGTGTGTGTGTGTGTGTGTGTGTGTGTGTGTGTGTACCTAAGGGAGTCAGAAGAGGCGGTTAGATCCCCTGAAACTGGAATGAAAGGTGGCTGTGAACCATCCAATATGAATAATGGGAACCAAATTTGGATGCTATGGAAGAGCAGCAAGAATGCTTAAATGCTGAGCCATCTCTGCAAACCTGACTACATGGTGCTTTAATTGTGTCTATACTTCTTGTCTTGGTTCCATATTTTCACTTATGACATTGATGAAATCCTTATTCTGCTGTGTGCCAAAGTAAAAATTAAAGAAGGAAGGAATAAATACAAGAGATTCACTCTCTTACTAAATGCCTTTTGACCTAAATTTGGTTGTCTTAAAAGGTACTACAGTGAAATATGTTTTCATACATTTAAGAACAGTGAGTATTCATTTAACCCTAAGTATATCATGAGAATAAATATAGAAAAATCCTCAATTGTAATTATTTGATATTTTCTGTCTCCCCAGGGAAGTGGTTTCTTTCAGGTGTTAGATTATTGCCCCTGGCATTAGTCATTTCTAATGACATCTTCCTTATACAATTATGCAAGAAAAAGTTGGCTTCTTTTTAATAATCCACTAGAGCAGTAATCTTTACTTTTTCAATTAAAAATTAATTTGCCTCCTAATGAAGACAAATAAAACATCAAATCTAATTAAGTATGTGTGAAAGGTGGTGTTAGCCGCCGTGAAGAGCCACACCAGACAGCACACTACAGAAATAGGAAAACTGAAGCTCATCTCATGGTACACCTCCCACTGGAAGGTCCTAGGGATAAGGCAGCTACAGACTATTATTCTTCCTTTTGTTTTAATTGCTTTTAATAGATGAGCTAGAAAAAGAATGATACATAATGCATCCCCATGCTTTGCATAAAGGTATACAGAACAATGTGCCAGGTGCCAAGTTTATAACAGTATACTTTAAGAACGAGTTTTTTTTTTTTTTTTCAGTGATATTTTCCTTGTCTCAGTGTCACTGAGCTAGGAAAAAGGGTGGCTGGGGATGTGGAGATGGCTAAGTCTATAACGTGCTTTCTGTACACACATGAGGAACTGATCTATGACCCCTAGCACCCACATAAAAAGTCAGGTGTAAACAGAGGTAGAGCCTTTCTGTCTCCACCACCTGGTTCCAAAGAAACACAGAGAAGCTTATATTAATTATAAATTATTTGGCCAATTATAAAATGTTTGGCCAATGGCTCAGGCTTAACTAGCTCTTACATTTAAATTAACCCATTTTTATTCATTTGTGTATTGCCACGTGACCATGGCTTTACTGGTCCCTGGTATCTTGCTTCTTGGGTGGCTGGCTCAAGTCTTTCCAGATTCTGCCCTTCTCCATCAGAGTCCTCAATTTGATTATTCCACCAAACTTTATCCAGCCTTGCCACTGGCCAAACAGCTTTATTATCAACCAATGAGAGCAACACATATTCACAGCACACAGAAGGACCATCCCACAGCAGCCAGGCATTGTGATTCATTCCTATAACGCTAGCACTGGAGAAACACAGGCAGGATCTCAAAGCCTGGGTAGCTAAGTAGTCATGCAGAATCTGATGAGCTTCTGGCTCAATGAGAGACCCTGTCTCAAAAGACAAACAAACAAATGAATTAATTAATTAATTAATTTAAATGGTAGAGAGTTATCAAGGAAGACAACTGATTCTGAATTAGGCCTTCACATGCAGGAACACATATTTACATATGCATCCCTATGCACAAATACACACACACATGAACATGTACACATACATGCTACACAAACAAAATGACTAGGCAAATAAATAAACAAAGATTAAAAAAAATGAAGAATTGAAAGGTGTCCTGGAATTTAAGGAAATAATAACAAAGAAAGTCAAAGCATGTCCAAGGGAAGACAGTTTGTCTTAAAATTACTCAACAGTGAAATTTATTAGAAGAAAAAGTAATAGTATTTGTCTTAGTCAAAGTTCTGTGGCTGTGAAGAGACACTATGATCATGATAACTCTTATAAAGGAAAGCATTTAATTGGGGCTGGCTTACAGTTCAGAGGTTTAGTCCATTGTCATCATGATGGAAGCATGGTGGCATGCAGGCAGACATGGTGCTGGAGAGGTAGCTGAGAGTTCTACATCAGAATCTGCAAGCAGCAGAAGAGAGCTACTGGGTCTGTCTTGGGCTTCTGAATCCCCAAAGCTTTTCCCCAGTGACACACTTCCTCCACACATACTCCAACAAGGCCATACCTCCTACTTTCATTCCCAAAGCACTGAAAAATGTGTCTATAGGAGCCATTCTTATTCAAACCACCATAGTATTGATGATAGATATAGAACCATTCACTCACAATTTCACTTTCTCTAACTTTGTTTATTTATAATCAACTGAAAATATAATCAGTTTGAAAATATAAAATGGAACACTCTAGAGGTTAATATTCAGAAATTCTAATTGTGCTGCGCTGAGTACTGTAATGATGCCACATCATCCACTCAGATGCAACTGGCATGTAAATGTTCCATTTATTTCATATATCCTTGTTGTATACTCTCCTGCTCTCTGGTCAAACAGATGCTGGCTGTGTTATTAAGCTGACTGACTATCACAGTAGTACAGGCCTTGTGTGTGGGTTGCCATATTTGACTTAATATGGGCCCTAAAATAAAACAGTAGTGATACAAAGAAAGTGCTAGTGTACAATACATATAACTATCAGACTAAATCTGGGACTATATGCCAACCTTGGAGTGCATTAAAACACAATAAGCTTGCATCTACTAGGGTGTTGTACTATGGTTTCAGGCAATCTAAACACACCTTACACACTAGGAAAAATGACTAAAGTTAGATTTTTTTTTGTATTTTCCTTGAAGAACCCACTAAATTTTAGGCACTATGTTAGTTTGTGAAGGTGATTAATAATGGATCCTCTACTTAAACATTTTAATAGATAAGATAAAGATCCATAATAATTACTTCATTGTGCTTAAAATATTAAAATGGAAATGGTTCACAGCGATGTTGGTTCACAGTGATGTTGGAACTCAGAGAGTGTGTGACTAATTCTGTCCTAAAGAGCCAGAAAATTATTAACAAGAAAAACAGAAGTGTATTTTAAAGTAGAATACAATTCCAAGTAAAATAAACCAGGGGCTGGAAAGATGACTCTGTGGTCAAGAGCACTGTCTGCTCCTCCAGAGGTCCTTGGTTCTATTCCCAGTACCCACACAGGAGCCCACAATCACCTGTAACTCCAATCCCAGAGGATCTGATGCCCTCTGTTGGCCTCCACAGGTCCTGTAGGTGTGAAGTACACAGACATACATGCAAGCAAAACACCCATACAAATGAAAACAAACCCAATATCATATACTCAAAGATATGTGACATTTTATACTACCTTGTAATTACTTATCCTGTCACCCATGGGCAAGTACAACTCTCACTTCTCATTAGAGCAGATTCTTTATGCAATAGATGGTGACTAATACAGACTCAAAAATGGTCAAAATAAATGACCATGGAGTTCTCAGCCATTATTAAACATCCATATCTCACAATCTCCAAAGCTGAGGGACCATCACAAAAAAAAAGGTAGCAGAAAGATTGTAAGAGCCAAAGGTCAGACAAGATTCTAAAACAATGTCTTCTGGACATGCAAGGACCTTGAGCTCAGAAACTCAAACCAGCTGTGGTTGCCAGCACAAGACCTATACTATATCAAGCCACCTAACAGTCCAGTATGGAGAGGGAAGAGGCTCATGTGAAGTCACTCCTGACTGAGGACTATTGGGAGTTGATGGCCACCAAGAGGAGTTAGTTTTCTTCAGCAGTGTGGCTGATGTCCATGCTCAGTAAACTCTGATCACTCTACAGCCATATGCACGTATACTGCATTAATTGTACTCAGTGGGTCATTCAAAATAAATAGAAGACTTAAAATTGAAAATGATGAGTGTCTGAGAATGGTATGTGCTGAGAAGTTCTAGGAAGAATTGATGGGGGACACAGGAGAACATATGCTCTAAATACATCGTGTTTATGAATAAAACTACCAAAAAATAATAATAAAAATAATGAATAAACTAAAAGGAAATGAAAATTTTATGATGTTTTTATGATAAGTAGAATAATATTTGCAATATTTTCAGTATTTCTTGTGCATTATTCTAAGAAGGCACTAACAGGGAATAGAGGTTACAAGTGTGTATAAGAGTGTGTTTAACACTGTCTGTAGAATATATTAAACATCATAAGAAATTTATTATTTGTTCATTTTAAAAGATTTTCTTAACTACTGTATGATTTGGTGTATGATCAGATTCTTATTTCAGAAGATAAGTGGTTCGCATTGCTTGCTATAAGAATAGGCAGAAGTCCAGACTGGCACATGCCTTTAAACCTGGCATTTGGGAGGCAGAAACAGACAGATGTCTATGGGTTTGAAGCCAGCCTGATCTGCAGAATGAATTCCAGGGCAACTAGGACTATGCAAAAAACCTTGTCTGCTTCATTCCATATGTGGTTCATGTGAATGATACTAGATGCTACTTGAGAGGCTTGGTAATAAATTAACAAAGATACATTAAAACTGCCCCTATCCTTATGAAATGTTGGTGTGAATATCACACTAATCATCACCACTAAGCTGCATATGTAAAACTCAAGAGGATTAATTAAAACAGGATATAAGAAAGAACACATTTTGTTGGGTAAGATGAGCTATACTCACACATGAACTAAGAACTGAAAGATGAAAGACCATTGGTAAAGCAAACTATGTTTGGGAAGAAAGCATGGCTCTGCATTAGTGAGATTCCTATTTCTGCTGTCAAGTGTTAAATATGGAAAAGAGTAATCACAATATATCACTCTCATTGTCAGGGTGGGAACTTCTGGGTTTTGGAAATTGAATTTGATTGTCTTGGTCATCTATCTAATCATCTGGATAGCAATGATTGCCTCTCCAAATTCTAGGTCATTGTTACGAAGACTACCAGTACACAATTCCTATTCGTTAAATAAGGCTCTTAATGAAGTAGTTGGTTAACACATGTTTACTTCTTGAATAAATGTGTAACCATGCATTCAAATTCACATTTTAGGTACAAAAGCCAGTGAGTAAAGGTCATGTTGTTAGAACAAAGAAAAAGATTAATTTCAAAACCAGCAAATCAAGGAAGATGGAGGCGAGGATAACAAAGACTTTTTTCTCCTACAGATTGAAGATACTTTAGGAATCATGGGTAGTTTTATCAGGACACAGTTGAAAACCAATGAAAATACAAGCCCAAGCACTCTCAGGACTCATCACATCAAGTCAAGCAAGTAACAATCTCATAAATTAAAAGAAATGAAATAAAACAACAAAAAATTATCAAAGACATATCAAGATCTTGGAAGAGTATGGCAGTTCTGAAATGTAACTAACAAGAGTTATAGGAGAAGGGTTAGAGAGCATGAAGAATAATAGGCTATACTTGAATAAATAATTTCATTAGATCCAAATGAAGCCACTTGTTTGCAGATAAAATGCAGCTGGAAGCATTCATTAAGCAAAGTCATTGACGTGTAGTAGATGCTCAGGAAATAGACATACTGCTATTAGCCTTGCTAAGCAGGAAGACACCACTATCACATTGGAAAGCAGTGTTTTGTACGGTATCATGTTCAGGATTTCAAGATAGTCAATTTCCTATATTTAGATAGGAAGAACCCTATTAAATTATATGTGATTTTGAGTTTAATTAATAGTGATTTAATTTTACTCAAATCATGCTTGTAGGCATTGCAATTGTAGCTTAACAGCAAAATCTGTGTCTTGAAACAGATGGCTGTTGGATGCTCGTTGCTAGCTGATGGCTTGATTTACATGCTGCTACTGCTAAATAACCACTATAACAGCACAGGGTTTTCATCTCTACTCAAAAATGAATATCACAAGGATGGAGGACATTTTGGAACATATTCCCCTTGAGGTGATTGGGCTTTTTGCTAGAGCAAGACCTGTACAATTAAGGCTTGTTTTTTATTTCATAAAATTTACAAAACACTGCCACTGTATAAGAGACTGTTACTCCTTCCAAAAGTTTCTCCCTTCAGTCCCTAGTTCCCCATGGGTTTGGGGCATTGGAAAAAGGAAAGTAAAATCTGATACTTTATTATCATTGTCATTAAAAATAACTGTTCAGGAGATACTTTGATTTTGTGTTGCTTCCATGGTAAATAAAAATTTACTTGTAGGTAGCCAATATGAGCTAAGAATAATCAAGAGACTAGAAGAAACATAGCATGGATTTTAGTGCCAGATATCAACTACCTTATACCATATTCCACATTCCATCTCCAAGCTCAGCATTCCTTACTGCAATATATTATAGGTTCTCATACCATAGTTGCCAGAGTATGTTGTGTTTTTTATGCTGGTATTAACTGGCATTGTAAAATGATATTTAGAGAAGTGGGGGAGATAGCACAGTGCTGACTTTGCAAGTGTAAGGAATCTGCATTTGGCTCTCTGAAACTCACACTAAGATACAAGCCAAGTTCAGCAGAGGCAGGAGAATTCTTGGCCTTGCTGGTGAGCTCCTCTTGCCGGATGGGTGTGCACCATATTCGTTGAGATCCTTTTAATCAAAACATGATAGCGAGCAATAGAGGGAAACACCCAGTATCAGCGTCCTGCCCCCACATACATACACATCACTCCCCACACACATTAGTACATGTATGCAGACACAAGTTGAAAAATCATTGAGGTAACAAATATATTACTGACTGTCAGTGCATTGGTTTGGACCTGCAAATTCCTATCACTTAATCATAAACACACATTAAACCTCACACAGAGTATATTCATCTGAAGAAAGGAACTTACGTTGTTTGCTGCTAAATGTAAAAATGATCTTCATTACTGATTTTAAGACAGAATCTCACTACGTGACCCAGGCCAGGTGTTACGATGTGTGACACTTTCCCCTAGCCTTCTCCTTCCCTCCTCTTTTCTTTTTTCCTTTTCTTTCTCTTTTTTTTCTGTGTGTGGTGGATGAAAACCAACTTCTACTAATACTTCCACTTACGATTTTCCGAACTGAACAGACAGTTGTCACCTCATATGGGGTCACAGATCAGCAGTCACACCACATGAAAATCATGCACTTGTTTGGTTAATCTGCCCTTTGTAAGAGGAGAAAACTTTACAAAACTTTGAGATTTTTTGTAAGTTTGAGGGCACGAAGCATGATTCACTACGGGCCAGAAGTCTGATGCTCGCCCAGGATGCTGAGTGCTTTCAAATGTCACTTTTCTTCAGACAACCTTAGCGTTGAAACATGGATCCATAGTCCTTTTCTTGCTGACGAAGGCATCAATGGCAGAGAACTTTCCAAAAATGACCTCATTCACTTAAGGAGAAACTCAATGTTAGGACAATTCAGCACTGAATTTATTAAAAGAATATCATGTCTTCCTTTGACAGGAGCCTATGACTGTGAAGGTAGGTCAGCAACCAAAGTCCAGATTCTGTTTTCTGTTACATGAACCAGGGACTTTGCCTCGGTATTGCCATTAAAACTACAGTCAGAAATGATTGGATTTCAGAAGAAACTTGACCAGCGCCATCTCAGAAACATTAATAAAAATTTCAAATTGTATGCAAACCAAAGAATATCCTCAATATTAGGTTAAAATTGAAATGTACCATTCTATTGTTCAATTAAATGGATTTCTTTCCTTTTCTTCAGAAAAATAATTACATTTTATATAAACAAAACAGTAAGACTTAGAAAACTATTATGTAAATATGTTTATGTACAATACTTTAATTTCCACTTAAACTCAAGCATACTACATAAAAATGATGGGAATATAGCTTATACATACTTCAGCAAGATTTTGTAATCCTATTTCCATAAAGCACTCATTAATGCCCATAGTATCAACCTATTTAAAAACAATTAAAATATATTGTGTTTATTAATTTGTAAATATGCATATATAGTTTACAAATGCAATTGCATATGCATATATTTGTTGACTCTATATTCACTTTATATTCATTCTGAAGTATTGAGTAGATTAGGCAGACAGAATACAGTTCAGTAAATGCCCCGTTTTGTTTCAAACATTGTGCTCCCAAATCCGCCATGAATTCTGACACTTTCTTGATCTCTTTGCTCTGCTGGAGAATTAGTTATTAATATCCCTGCTTGTGAACTATAAAGGATCTGGACAATGATTTTTAAGAAATATAATAAGTGATGAAAACAAGCCAGAGAGGCTACATCAGACTACTTAAGATTTGAGAAGAGCAAAGGGTAAACAAGACAAGGACAGAGCCAAAAACCTGGGCAGATGGAACATTAAAGAGTTTAAAACACGTGAATTCCTTAACAGCGTACAGTACTGTGTCCATTAGTTACCCTTTTAAGAGAAGCATCTTAAAGGAAGAAATTGTTTATTGTGTCTCTTTTGAAAGATCTTTTTGTAATTTTATGTGCCTGTCTGTGCCTACATGAGATTACATGCACCAAATCTATGCATGTGTCTGTGGAGGTTTGCAGAGGGTCTCGGAAGCCCTGGAACTGTTGTGACAGGCAGTGGTGATACTCCCAATTTGTGTCCTCTGAAGAAACAGCAATTACTCTTAAAATTCTGAGACACCTCTCCATATACATATTTTTTATTCCAGAGTTTTCTGTCCCTGGTGGCTTAGTTCCTTGTGTGTGGGAAGAACCTGCCAGTGGGATACAGAAAGTGGAGTTTCTTCACCTTAGGAAAGACTGGAAGCAGAGTGAGTGGCAACAGGAAGGCCCCAGACAGGCTCGAGCCCAGGATGGCATGACTCCATTGACCACTTCCTTTAACCTGCTCCCTCTACAATTTCGCCAACTCTCAACAGCTGCTCAAGTTGTGAATCTATCAGTGCCCTCTTCCCCTATTCCCCAGATCAATTCCTCTTCTGTATCCCTTCAGAAAAGAGCAGGCCTCTCAGGGATAGCAACTGAACATGTCATAACAAGTTACAATAAGACTAGGCACAAACCCTCATATCAAGGCTGGATGGGGCAACCCAATAGAAGGAAAAGGGTCCCAAAAGCAGGCGAAAGAATCAGAGACACCCCCTACTCCCATGTTTGGAGTCCCACAAGAACATGGAAGCAGTCTAAATTTGTGGGTGCTATTGTAACAAAATACTAGATATTGTATCATTTATAAATAACAGGATTTTATTGTTCATAGTCCTGAAGGAAGGAAACCTAAGATTTCTATGTCAGTAGATTTAATGTCTGGTAAGTAGTTTCTACTTCCAATATAATACTTTACCACTGCTTCCTCACGTGGTAGAAAGCAGAATGCAAAAGCATCTTCAATATACCATCAAGTGTTAAATTCATAATCCTATGAGAAAAGAAGGCTATTTTACTATCCATTTTGCATTAACAGTTTAAGACTGCATTAGAAGATAGGGTAGATATGCTTGGGGGAAGGTTAGCTTAGAATAAATTTTCAGTAAAATTGATGACAATTCTCTCAAGAATATTGATTTAATAATGTGGGTCTCTAGCTTGGAAATAGAGTACAAATTTGGACAGTTATAAATGAGAAACATTGGTCCTTTCATGAAATCAGACTTTGTCCAGTGAATTCCTTCCTAAAGTTACCCAGGAGTAGAGCTGCAAACCATGGCAAATGATTTTGTTTATCTGTGTTAATCTGAATTGCAGGTGAAATCAGATAATCATTTGTCTACATTTTCCCAGATCCTAATGAGTTTTAGCTTCAATGGGAGAAACATTTTGCCTGAAGAAACCCAAGACACCGGTGCTCATATCTTCCAATTTACCAAAGAGCACTATGTAAATCAACTCCTCTAATAAAGAAAAGAACTAGAGGATATAAAATCATCCGGTCAGCATTTTATCTGCAGTTAAAGTACACCCTGATTTCCTCTCCAAGTTCTAAGTCTACTTAGGCAAACAATAAAAAATGGAGGTATGTAGGAGCCAAACTAGTACTTTAATAAACGAGAAGGCAGATACTGAAGAGAAAAACAGGAATCTGCACTTCCTAAGACCATATACCCAGATCCATGCAGCCAAGTGCAGTAGAGTTAGGCAGCCAGCATTTTCTTTCTTGTAATCTACCTGAAAGCATGCTCTCTGTGGACAGCTCACTTTTTAGGCAAAGAGAATAAAGAGGTATGTCTAAGCTAGGATCATTTTCTAAGTCACTGTTTGGAATTTGTAATGCTTCCTCCTTAAGAAAATAGCAAAAATAAGGTGATGAAGAGCCCACACAGTTAATGTAATCAAATATACCACAACTTTAGTCAATCTTTACCCACTGATAATCTTTTTTTTCCTTTTCTTCTTTTTTCCTTAGAAAAACAGATCTTGGGAAAGGGAGTAAGTTAAAATGCAAAACCTTTATTTCTTAGGTAGGAAATAATTGATTTTAAATTCGAAGTTTTTCTAAATAGGCCATGTGCAGGCACAACCAAGTTGAACTTAGCTACAAATTTCTCTTGAGCATACTCCCCTAAAAAGATTCAACTAATTTAAACAAGTGACAGGAACACAATGCATTATTATGAGAATATATCCTGCCATCCTATAAAAAATGTAGAGACAGTTCACTTATTCTTGGTCATCCATGTCTCTGTACACAACCATGAAAAGATTGATTTAAATAGACTCGGCATCCTTTTGTCAGTCATTAATTTTTTTTTTTTTTTTTACTAAAATGATTGACATATCTGTTTGGTTTAATTGTTTGCTTGGCTTGCTAAATCATAATGTTTTAAACAACACAACCATGCAAGAGCTGTCTACACAGCTTCATATATGACTGATTGGAGAATTGGTTTGGATCTAAGAATTGGAAAGCAAATTAGAGTTCACAGTGACTTTTGATGGATACCTAGGAAAGAGAGTTCTTTATGCTAAAATGAGAGCCTTGTGGTTCATATTAGATGAAAGATGGGTTTATGTCTTGCTAAAACACAGGCTGTATGTCTTGTACATCTACTGGGGTAAGATAGCCACACATGGGTAGTACCAATTTCACATTCCATCTGCTTAATGCACACAATGACCAATTTCTGTTATTAAAATATAATGATCTCACCTGTGCCCATTTAATATTCAACATTCACATAATGGCCAAGAGAGTTGTTCATGTGTTTATTTGGGAAAACTGGCAAAAGCATTCCTCTTTCTTCCTTCTTTATTGCTCTTGAAAGTCTAATTTTGCCTGATGAAAATCAATTTTCCAGTGACAGGAAAAAAAAGTAATTAGATATGTTCAGTTCATTGCTGATTCTTCTCATTGCCAGCCACCTAAATAGCTGAGTAATTGTGTTAGCAAATATTATGGCAGTGTGGGTAACAGGAAATTATCGACCTAGGATTTGCCACCACAGACATGGCCTAGTATTGATCTTGATGTGACAAAAATACAGTGATGACTGTTATCTATTTGTGTTGTGTCTTCCCCTGTCACACTGATGTGATAGAACTGAAACAACCTGAAGTGAACTTTGAGGCAGACTATCTTCACACCTTTGAGTGAGAAAACCATTCAGACTGTCTGACTTTAAAAAAAAATATCTAACTGTAATTTTGATACAAGTCTCCCAAAAGCCCTGATGTTAAAAATCTTGATCCCAGCTTGTGACTTTCAAGTGATATTATTATAGAGGCCAATAGGGAGAAGTTGAATGGGAGCTTGCCCTTGAATGCCATATCAGTACCACAAATACTCCTATTTAACTTTGTTTCCTGGCTATCATGAGCTCATCAGCCATTTTTATAAGGACATTCTACATCTGCAATAGTGTACTGCATTACCATATTCCCCAAAGCAAAGGGCCAATCAAGCATGGGGCCCTTTAGACTATGAGCCAAATATGACCTTTATTGATGATTTTTTTCTCTTTTTAGATTTTTTTCATTCAGGTAGTCTATTAACAGAAAGTTGTTAATATAACACAGATCCCAAGCTTTGCTTTTGTACTTAACTTCAATTATTATATATAATATAATGTATATGTATATTTTTAATGTGGTTCTGGGAATTGAACTCAGGAACCCATGCATGAACAGGCTACTGAGCTACATAGTTTTAGTATTCAAGTCATGTTGTAAGTGAAGACTGTCATAGAACACTTTGTTTAAAGGGAGACTATTGTTTAATTTGCAGTTAAATGAATGGACTAAAGAAGCAACAAGTATTAGCATAGTCCTTGATGAGCAAGAGAGAATTGGCTAATTATATCTTGGTCCTGTCAGTCATCCCATTTCCTAATCAGGTGAAGAACACTCAGCATCTCTAAGGGGAAACTTGTAACAAAACACGTACCCCTGGAATCTGATGCTTCATCCTGCAGAGGCCATGCTGGTACAGTTCACTTGCATCTGGTGAGAACCTTGAGTGAGTGATGTGTTACCTTGGCTTCCTTCATTTAAATCTTTTAAGATTATATGTTTAGAATCATATGAGATTATGTATGTATGTATTATGTCCTCATATATTCTAAGAGCTATAAAATCATTCCTATTTGCATGATTGATTTTTACCTTACCCTGAGTTCCAAAATAAATACAGAAAAAATTTCTGCTAATACAGAAATAAATGTGAATTTTTGGTGAGTAGAATTGCTTTTATTTGTAATTATCCACAACTATTTGCGATCTTTAAGGTACACACATGGAGCCGGGCGGTGGTGGCACACTCTGTTAATCCCAGCACTCAGGAGGCAGAGGCAGGCAGATCTTTATGAGTTCGAGGCCAACCTGGTCTACAGAGTGAGATCCAGGAAAGACACAAAGCTACACAGAGAAACCCTGTATCAAAAAACCAAAAAATAAAAAATAAAAAATAAAATAAAGTACCCACATGGTACACGGCAGCTTGGACAGGTTCTCCAGAGATATGTATTTACTGGCCTGGGTTTTTTAATTACTTTTTTTTCTAGAAAACATGCCAAAATGAGTAAGCATTGTAAATTTTTTTTAAGTATAATAACATCCTAAATCTGTTCTAAGTGTTTAAAAATATAAGCATATAAAATATTATCAGAAATAATTCCTCCCTTGCAACACCCTTAAAGGTAATAAAACATGATGCCATTTATATAAAGTGACCAGGGCTGTAACTTATCTTCTTGTCTAGGAAGTTGTAGATATATTCTCTCTCCTTGGTTAATCTTGCTTCAAAACATGTAATAGAGTAACATCTTTCTGTTCAGTGTATACTGGCTCATCTCCCTCCATGCTAGGAAAGCATAACATTAATGAAATACAAAAATCTATACCATAATCCTTTCTATGACATTTCTCGCAATTTTCTTAATCCTCACTCCAGCAGAGGAAGATGTTGATAATATATTCATGTCAATAGGGCTCAGACATGAGTTAGCAGCAGAGAAAAATTATTGCCCTTTTAAAGAGTGACGAGCATAGTGCTACACAAACTCGAACAAATGGGAAAGCCCAGAGCTACCCATGCCACTCGGTAGGCTATTATTATCAGAACTCAGGTCTGTGAAGTTAATCTACCTGATGGCTTTACTGTGGTGCTCACTTTCTCTTCCTCCCTACCTAGCTACCTCCTTCTTTCTCTCCTTCCATCTTTCCACTTTACAGCATGATGTTTTTCAGAGCTGGAGTTTTGGACTAAATCCCACCTAGGTGTGCAAGATCTGGGTAGAGCTGGGGAAGGAAACTGATTAATATGTTATATGAAACATTTGTTTTATGTTATTATGATTTTTAATAACATATATATAATAAAAACTAAAACTAAAAATAATAAGTAAAGTGATTAGGCGATTACTTTAGACTTTTAGATTTGGATTCTGTGCTGGTTAGTTTCTGTTGTTTATCTTTTTGTGTTTTGTATTTGTTTTTTTCTTTGTTTTGCTTTTTAAATTTGACACAAGAGTCCTCTAGGAATCCTCAACTGAGAAATTACCTCTATCAGACTGCTCTGTAAGCAAGTCTGCGAGGAATTTTTTGATTAATTAATTTTATTAATTAATTTAGAAAAGCCAAGCCCACTCTGGTGAATGCCACCCCTGGGCATGTGGTTATGGGCTGTATAAGAAGGCAGGCTGAGCAAGCCAGAGACGAAGCCCTAAGGGGCGTTCCTCCATGGCCTCTGCTTCCTGGTATCTGTCCCCATATTCCTGCCTTGAGTTTCTGCCCGGGTGTTCCTCCATGGTAGACTCTAATCTGCAAAATGTGATTAAAGCCTTTCCTTCCCAAGTTGCTTCTGACTATAGTATTTTACCATGAGAACAAAAGCAAAGGAGAACAGATTGTCTTCAGAGTTGACCCTGTACTGAGCAACCCTGTGATGGTGCAGGGAAGCAGTAGAACTTGTAACTATTTACCAACCCTGAGCTCAGCAGAGTTAGTTGCCAAAGTGCTACTGTGTACTGTGGAACAATGCTATAGAGTTTAGTAGGTTAATGGAACTAAAAGAACTTCCAAGTTACCATTTTTGTTGTTGTTTTGTTACTTACTTTTACTTTTATTTCATTTTATTTGTGTGTAGAGGGCCACAAGATCATGGGCTAACTTTCTGGAGTCAGTTCTGTCCTTCTACCTTGGTTCTTGGAATAAAATTCAGCTGACCCGACTGTGTAGCAAGCAACCACACCTGCTGAGCTACCTCAAAAGCCCTAGTGATCATACTTTAATATATAGTAGTCTTACTGGGCTGTAGTTCCAACCACTGGTCAAGAAAGCACTTATAAACAGGAAAAGAAATGATTATACTGCAGTTTACAGAGTTATAACTTGAAATACTTGTGGTTTTTTCCCCTAAGTTCTACTTACATAAATATAGACACCAATTTCAAGTATGTCAAAATTCAGCACATGGCATTTCAAGTTCTTAGATGGCTAATTTATATATACAACATGTACTATTTCGGACAGGTTCTGCCTGTTCAATTCTTAATCACCATAATTATATAATTTAGATTTTAGATTTAACTATACTCCCTCAAAATCTGAACACTATAATAAAATCTTCAAACTTTTGTGATTTTAAATTTTTGGTTGCCTTTTTAAGAAACAAAGAAAAATCAATTATTTTAAAAGATGCATGGGTGTAACATATTCCTATCTCATTTCATATGTCATATAGTCAACATTTTAAAATTATTTTGTTATCTAGACATTAAGAGAATTTTTAGTACCTTCTTTCCATTCTTTGAATATTAGTAACTAGTATTAAAGCTAAAATAAAAAAGGGTCTTGTCTTTTATGGTCCAAAGCTCTGTCAATAACTCTGCCATAAAAGCTATTTCTCCAGAAACATTCAATGGGCAGCTGTTCTTTTAAAACCTTGTTTATTTTTCAATATTAAATGGATGGGGCTACAAATTTGGTCCAGTAGATTTCATTATCAAAATATCATATATTAAATTAAAAGGAAGTTAGGCTATTATCAAATGAAGTCTACAAATTACAAATATTCAGAAATTATTTACCTGTACAACAGTGTTTTGCAAGGTGAGAAATATTTTATCAATGTCATCAAGCATTATTAAATCTCTTCTGTATCTGAGAAACATTGATAACTGTTAGAGAGCTGCAATTCAATTGAACATATAAAGTTTGTTATAACTCAATACATAAGGATGGGGAAAAAGTAAACTGGAAAGAGCCCTAAATGTTATCATTAATGTATTTTTTCAGTGTTTTGAAATATGATAGCAGCAGTCATCACTGAACTATCAATATGTTTTCCTTAGCATGAATCTCCCAGATTTGTGTATTGAAATACCCAAAAGAGCAAATACTTACGTATTCCTCAGTACTCCCCTGGGTCTTGTAGGAAAGGAAACTGACTTGCTGAAAGGTTCTTTAACATGAAGATCTCTTGGACGATGGGGCAAACACAAAATGGCTTTCCAAGGACACACGGGCTGATAAGCCCAATTTTATGACTTATTTACAAATTGGCAAGGGATATGACATAAAGGTCTCACCAGAGAGCTGTAGGCTTTTTCAAGAGAAGTGAAGTATGATTTGATCACAAAAGAAGAATCACTAACAAGATCCCTGTCTCCTGCTCTGAAAGATACTGCCTAGAGAGAATTTTCATTCCTGAACAAATATTTATTTTTTTAATATATTGTTTGATAATTTCATATATGATATGAACTAATTAATTTGTCAATTACTTCCTCCTTTTCCTCTCTCCAACTGTTCCTTGTGTCCATGCCGCTCCCTCACAAATGTATGGCCTCTTATTCGTTATTTATTATTGTCACATTGGTACATATTTTAGCTTATAAATAAAACCTACTGAGGTCCTTTATGTAACTCATATGTGTGTTTATGGTTGACAGCTTCAGACTGGATACTCTATCTGGAGAAGATTGACTTTTTCCTTGCTCTTCAGCCATTAATTGCTGTATCTCTTCATCTAAGGATGGAGGCTTGCGAAATTTCCTCCACCTATGTTGGCATATCAACTAGGGTCCTTGTACAGGTCTTGTATGGGTGGCCATGTAGTTGAGATTTCCTCCCTGAAATTTATAAAAACACAATCTCACAGCAGACATCCTTGTTCTCTGGCTCTTCAATCTTCCTCGTCCCTCTTTCATGATGTTGCCTTATCCTTCAGTGTGGAGGTTATATTATAGATGTGTCAGTGGGTGCTCGCCACTCCACAGTCAGAGTTCTGTGCATTTTGATCAGTTGTAAGTTGCTTTAGTAGTCTCCATCTGTTACAAAAATAGACTTCTTTGATGAGAAGTGAGAGCTATACATATCTGCAGGTATAAGGATAAGTATTTTGTATGTAGTTAGAAGGTGTACCGGTTTAAAAAAAATGCAGAAGTAGGTTTTCTTCTAAGGCCCATGAACTAACCTGCCATGGGTATTCAACTGGAAATACAGTACTAGGCATGAATTCTCCCCTATTATATTGGATCTTCAGCCCATTTAAATGGGCATTGAGTACCCTTAGGGTCTAATTGCCACTACTGTACATATTAGTATATCTTGCCATTGTGGTCATTGTTTTGGTTCATAGTCATTACAGTTGGGGGAAGTTATTGATGGTTACCCTATTTTTGGCAATTTGCATAGCTCCTTCTGGTATTACTAGAGCTAGTCCTCAGGGAGGAGGCTTCTAGGTCAGTACCAGCTCTATTCCTCCATGTCCTTGGTACAAAGTGTGTGGTTGTCTTCAACAGTGGGGAACATTCTCTGTTCTGACTCAGTGCTCTCTTCTGTATGGAGGACCCAGTTGCTAACTGCCTCACAACTTTCTGCAAAGTTATTCACTCTGTCAAACTCACTTTCTTATTTCTAACTGTTAAGACAAAAGTCCCACAAGATTTTATTTCTACCAACTGCAAAGTTGTTCTTTCCGATTCCCAACGCTAAAATATTTGAAAATTAGTGTCTTATTTACCCTGTTATCTTTCATTTACCTATATTATTGTAGGGTTCTGTCGTTACTCCATTAGTTTCTCAGTCTGTACATTTGTTCTAGGTAAGGTCTCTTGTCTACTTTCATAAGTTGAGCTACTCTCTCTGGCACAGTGAAGCCAAACCTTCCCCCTACCCCAAATAGTTTTCCCATGCTCATTGCATAAAGCAGTAAGTACGGTATTGTATCTCCATGCCACATTCTCCATTTTCCAGGCACAGATAAAAAGGAAAATAGGCATGCGCATAAAGCCTGTTTATATTTGAGGGTTTAATTATATCAGATCATCTTATTATTTGGTAAAGGAGACCTGAACCTGTGATGTATTCTTTTGGAAAGGCATTCTTCAGAAACAGTACTACTCAAGAAAGGAGACACTAAAGCAGCAATTTCTGCTGTAATTAAAGTATTCTCAATCTAAAACCCCAAACCCAAGAATTGCATGTACCCAAATTCCTTATTCTTAGAAATAAAAAAAAAATACATAAACCTTCATTGTATCAAGACATTATTATTTTAAAATTTTGCTTAGGTTGTTGGCTAACCAAGGTGCCATAAAATATACCTTTAGTAAAAATAGACCTTATAATTTTAAATATGATTCATCATCTTTTCTTGCTATTTATTCTTTCATTTTGTTACCAAAAATATAAAATCCAGGATTAGAGAGAGATCGCAGCAGCTAAAAGCCCATACTGCAGTTTTAGAGAACATAGGTTTGGGTCCCAGCACCTACATGCAAACTCAAAATTATCTATAACTCCACTTCTGGAAGAGCCAATATCCTCTTCTGACCTCCAGATTCCTTCACTCACAGTGCTTATACACAGACTTAGGCAAACTCACTCACTGAAATGAAAATAAACAAATATTTCGAAAAAAATACAATATCCAAATTTTTATTTTTTTTCCAAACATTTTTTTTAAATATCCTATGGTGTGATTCTGGTCCTTATTCTAGAGTTGTTTTGCCTCTTCACACTTCAAAGACATCTTAACAAGTTTAGAAAGAAAAGAGAATAACATATTCTCTGTGCTTAATTGGCGAATTGTGGAGAATAGTGTTAATTTGGTTCTAGGTGGCAGCAATCCTCATTAAATGTGGCCCAAACAACTTGGAAGATATTTCCACAGAAGCTTAACTGAAGAAGACATTTAGCATAATTTCAGATACGTCACTGCCACCTGGTGAGAGGGATATTTGAGACTGTGATACTAGTGTGGAAATTTAACTGGATATTGGATTAGGAAATACCATTTATTTGTAGGTCCTTTGAGAACACAGGAAGCACAGCATGAATGACACACCCACCCACCATGCTGGTCAATGTTAGGTTTCTCTCAAATACCATGCAAAGTAAAAATAGATATAGGTAGGAAATTATTACTCAAAATATTACTTTAGCCTCTCTTTTGAGACTTTAATCAGAAGATTGTGCCTTTTTCCTACATCTTACTTTCTCAGCAAATTTGCAACCACACTAGTATTTCCTCAGTCTTTCCATACAGGTGTGACACTTCAAGAAAAAAGATGAGATACAAAATGGCTTCAGAGCTCTGGCCTCAGGAATGGCATTCTCTCTATAACTGAATGTGTTGTATCTGCCCATACCTAAATTCTCTCACTTGCACATCGCCTACAGGCCTTTCTTTCATTCCATAACCAGCTTTGATCACCTTTGTCCCTTTACAATAACCTTGGGTCACCGTTCTGCTTCTGATGCAATTTATACTCTCAGAATCTTGTCAATCACTTAAGCTATATTTTCACAGGAAGACCTTGTTCACTTCACATGGGGTGCTTGGTACCTATGACTTCCTGGAGTAATGAAAGACAGGGTGGTGAGGAGATAACTCAGTGGTTAAACTGCTTTTTGTCCAAAGAAATGAATTAGAATTGGTATCCGCTGAATATGTATAAGCACCAGATGGATGTGGTGGCCTGTGTAGTGGGTAGCCATTCCAGCTTTGGTCTGGAAGATCCAATCCACATTGAGGCTTCGGTAACTATCACGCCTACAAGGCAGGGCGAAGGAAGAGCCCTGAAGACCCGAGATCTGGACGTGCCGTGCTCTCTTGCTGCTGGAAGCCCGGACGCAAGAGGTGGACTGAGGAGAGTCTCCAGAGGCCTGTCTGTAATTCCATTCTCAACAGGCATAGACAACAGGTAATCCCTGAGGCAAACTGGCTAGAAAAACTAGCCGTATTGGCAACTGCTTTATTTCATGGAGAAACTGTGTCTCAAAGAACCAGGTGGAAAAATTCCTAATATCAACCTAAGACCTCCATCACTGAATATATACCTATATGTACACACACCATCAAACAAACATACAGTGAGAGCATAAATACACATATCATACATATTACACACATGCACTTGTAAAGAAGATAGAGCAAAGAAAGGTGAGCAAATTCTTATTCCAATTGGCACTAATGGTCTTCTACCTGTGTTTGAATATTCTTCTACTTATGTTGTCCTTCTTCCAGTACAACCATCAGTCATTCCATAAATCTGAGACTCATCACATCTTGATCTTGGGAAACACATCTCAGTATTGAAATGTGCCCAGTATTGGTTACTTGTGTACCAAATTTGTTGTAATTATAGTGAATTTAGCTCACAAGGTCTCTAGTCTCAATGTGACTAGTATAATTGGATCTTAGCTCTGATGGAGTTATAGTACAATCAGACATTGTCCTCAATTATCATTCTATTAAGTTGGTATAAAAAGTTTTTTTTAAGTTTCTGCAAAAAAAGTTGCAGTTTCAAACTTTGTTTTTAAAATCATTTTACTTGTATCCAAACAAATATTTATTAATAAAAATGGAATCACTATAATCAACTCAATTTTGCTAAAGAAAAATGAATTGATTACTTCCTGTATTCCATTATGTCTGTTCATAGTTCCGGGGCTAAATGTCTTGTTGAAATCTTTTTCCTCTGCATGACAACCTATATTGAATTTGAATAAGAAAAACCACCTCAAATTGCTTTTTATGTAACATCATTCCCATAGTATAAAATTAACAGCAACTGATAAGCCTTTATCAAAAAATGTAAAGTGGTGATGGGATGGCCAAACACCCTAATTGTCGTGCTAGAAACCCCATCCAACGACTGAGGGATCTGGATGCAGAGATCCACGGCTAGGCCCCAGGTGGAGCTCCAGGAGTCTAATTAGCAAGAAAGAGGAGGGTTTATATGAGCGAAAATTGTTGAAACCAAGGTTGGATAAAGCACAGGGACAAATAGCCAAACGAATGGAAACACATGAACTATGAACCAATGGCTGAGAGGCCTCCAACTGGATCAGGCCCTCTAAATGGGTGAGACAGTTGACTGGCTTGATCTGTTTGGGAGGCATCTAGGCAATGGGACCGGGTCCTGTGCTCAGTGCATGAGTTGGCTGTTTGAAACCTGGGGCTTATGCGGGGTCACTAGGCTCAGCCTGGGAGGAGGGGACTGGACCTTCCTGGACTGAGTCTACCAGGTTGATCTCAATCCTTGGGGGAGGCTTTGCCCTGGAGGAGGTGGGAATGGGAGGTTGGCTGGGGGGATGGGAGAGGGGCAGGACAGGGGAGAACAAGGGAATCTGTGGCTGTTATGTAGAACTGAATTGTATTGTAAAATAAAGAAAAAAATGTAAAGTGATAAATATGTACTACAATGATGTATCAAGATGTAACCACACTTGTTAAGAGTGTCTTCTAATATCAAAAGGCAAATTTCAACCATGCATCAACCGTTATTACTTTTGTATCAGTCTGATATATTTTGTATAGGGCACAAACATTTTATTTCTCTGTTTGGAACACAAATTCATCTGAAATACTAAACTTTGTTGTTAATATTTCTTTTCCCAAATGGTAATTTATCCTATGTATGTCTTTCAGCATTCTAAATACATAGAAAAAATCACAGAAGGCATTTATTGCTGATCTGATTTATATAATATGGTTAGAAAAGAAATTATTAAGCTTATGTAGAAATGAGCTAGTTTGACTCACAGAATCTTCAATAGCATATTGACTAATGGAAATCTACTAAAACAAAATACTGAAATATTCTGAATTTCATGTTTTCATTACGCCAAAATTTCTCTTTCTCTAGAACTATCAGGAAAATGCTTATTCTCCCTAAAATTGCCTCACTCTAATTTTTATATTCAATATTTGTATTTCACACACATTGCAATTTAAGATGTGGTAATCATCATTGAATTTTTCTGTAAATGTTTTAAGGAAAATAATTATGGAACTTATATTCAATAAGTTATACATTATAAACCTTTGTCAAATATTATGTTATGAATCTGGTTTTTTAAAGGGAAAGTAATAATACACACCTAGTCACATTTAGCTAAGCAGAATAACACATTGAGGATAATACTGTTTACATTAAAACACCTCTGGGAAAACAGACAGTGCAATAATTTTAAATTTTGATTTTTGTAAGAGTTAGAAAGAATGAGACATGAGGCATTCAATTTTCTTTGTAATTTTATGAAAAATGTAGGAAGATTTCCAGAAATGTGTAAGTGTGTGTGTGTGTGTGTGTGTGTGTGTGTGTGTGTGATGTATTGTTTTGTACACTCTGATATGGAAATGGTGTGGAAGCAGAATGTAGACTCTATCTCCCTTCCTAGAGTTTTCAAACCAAATTATGCTATCTATCATGCCTTTAGCGTTCTTGTGCCTGATAGTAGATGACATTTGCATAATGCTTAGCATATGCAATGCACTATTTTAAGCATCTCATATGCATTATCGTGTCAAATTAAAAGGACAACCTGATTCAGCATGAAGAACAACAAAAACTTAACCTCCCAAGTGAATCCCTGACATGACTATGTGTGTGAAGGTGATTTTTTTGTCTTTCTGGAAACAGAATGGGTCTGATCTACTGCTCCCATCTGGCTCTATTTTATAAGTCCAGACAGTTCTTCATTTTCCCACCCTTGTTTTAGTTCCTGTTTGTCTGACACTATATTTCTTCACTTTGCTTTCTTCCTGCCTTGTCCATTTTATACATCCCCTTTAGCTTCCATAAAAGGCTTGCCCAACAAAAAAATCAAATTAAACAGGCAAGAAACTTAGCTATACATTCTTTCTGTGCAGGTAGCTATCAGGCCACTCCATAGCTGATGCCACATTCTAGACTACAGAGTCTCCTGGCTATATTAATTGTCACATTCCTTTAACGGAAAACTTCAAGCTCTTCCTTAGTTCAAAATTGTTTTGAGGACATAAGGTCAAGAATGATAGGCATCATACAGAAGACATTTACTGGGTTCTGTTTTGCAATATCTACTCTGGGTCCTCACCTCTTCATCCCCTAATCCCGTCAAAGAGTTCCAATCCCTCACATTCAAAGAGTTGAATTTATTGGGGACATTATTAATTCAAATCACCACATAAACTAAAATTATAAAGTATTCTTTCAAAAATAATAAGAGTGAGCAAAGCAAACATGCCTATAGTGAAAGAATAAGATGAAAATTTCCAACTTAATCAGAAAAAAAACATATACTTTTATTTTCTAAAAACCCTTAAATTGCGATGGATTCATAGATTTGGGTAATTTATACATTAAAAGTTAAGAACAGAAAGAGCACAACCCTCCCATTGTGTTTCATAGAAAGATTCATAATCTGTGCACAAACAAAAACATACAATGCTTAAAAAACACACAGATTTTAGCTACTGTCTACTTAGTCTTCACCCAGCCTCTCAATAAAAAGCTATCATTCTACTATTAAACTCAAAAGTTTGAAACACTTAGAGATTTGCTTCTCTATGTTCTAATACTCATTTCTTTTTTCAGATTTTTAAACAGAGGTGTTCGTTTTGCCAAGTACTATGTGGTATTTCAGACTGAACTTTTCAACTAGCACAAAGCATATTGTTTCTTCCGCATCCTTTCATAACCTGACAGCTCATTTCTGTTCAGCTCTGAATGCTATTCATTGTTTGTAAACATTACAATTTATTTATTTATTCCCCTAAGACACCTTGACTATGTCCATGTTTTAGCAATGTGATGAACCTGTTCTGAACCTCCAAGTGCCGATTTCTTCTGGACATGCTCCAATAATCTGGTATCAATTCCAAGGTTCACTATGTCATGATATATGGTAAGAACAGGTTCAGTTATGCAAGGGGCACTTAAATGTCCTTCAAAACAGCTGCACCTCTTCCATTCATGCTGACAGTGAAGAAGTTCTTTATTATGTTTGTTAACCTTTCTTGTTTTCAGTGTTCTGGATTCTGGTCACTTCAATAGTTCTGTAGCAGTGTTTTGTTATTGCTTTAATTTGTACTTGTCTGATGATATGGGATGTATATGTATAGTTGCTATATGTATCTCCTCTTTTATGTGAAGGTTGTCAAGTATTTTATCTAATATTTTAAGTAGAATATCTTCTTGCTATTAAACTTTTAAAGTTCTGAGTAGGAGAATTTTATTGAATGTATTTTTTTGCATTTTCTTTCATTTTAACTTTGTATTTTGTTTTCTCATTATCAGTGTCTTTTAAATCATGGAAAACTTTTATTTTAGTGAACCCCGGGTTATAAATATTTTCTTTTATTGATTAGATTATTGACTGTGCACTCCCTAAAGATTTTGCACCTCATATTTTTCCCATGTTCTATTCTAGAAACCTCATAGTTTCGAATTTCAGTTCATTGCTTTCATGTTAGTGCATTGCAGTTCATTGTTATGTTTGTGATTAATGTTCAGTTCTTTTTGGTGAAAGGTGTAAATTCTGCCTCTAGATTCATGTTTTGCATATGGATTTCAACACTGTTGGTTGAAAAGTAGTCTTAGCTTCATTGTAGTTTAATTTTTGCCTTTGTTCCATATCAATTGACTGTTGATGATAGAACAATCAATGGTTCTATTTCTGGGCTCTCCATTCTATTTTGTTGATTGATATTCTTATTCTTTTGCCATGAACACACTGTGTTATGATTACTGTGTTTTTGTAGCCAGTACTGAAGTACATACTGTTATTCTATATTTCTCAAAATTTTCTGGTTGCTTTAGGTATTGGCCACTCCTCACCACCTTTAGAGTCAAAATCAGGTTCAGAGATTCATCTTTTCTTTTAATCCTTTTCTCTGTTAGAAAAAATACATTTAAAACAGAGAAAGCATTGCATGGAGTTATGGTTTTTAAGATGCACAGAACTTAAGTTTGAATATGTAAAAAAAAATTACAAGTATGGCATGGTATGTCAAGTATGTCTGTCAAATCTTGGGGAACTATGAAGAAAGTGATTTGGTAGGAAAATTTCTAAAGCTGAAAATGATAAAAACTACTTGAAAACTTTACAGTGACCCCCAAGACCTGATACTGTTTTTACATCAAGTGAGGAAGATAAATACCCTTTATGACTCTTGGGCACAGACGTCTAAATTTTTAAGAAGAAAATGTTATTTCACTTGTTTCTATATTGTAAAATTACAGCAGAATAAGATGAACATAAGCTGTTCTCTTCTAAGATAAATTACAGGACATACTCTGAATTTATGAGCCTGACCCACTCTTTCATTATTCAGAACAATCAGGTAAGTGTCTACGAATAACTTTACAGTGAAGTTAAAACTATTTCTTCAAACTGAATATATAATACAAAATTGTATGAAATTTTCTTGATCATATTTAGAATTTTGAAAGAAACTAATATTTTTTCTAATGCTTATCATTATTTGCATATTATTGTGCTTTGTGTTATATGATAGAGTAAAATATACCAGTAATGTATTACACCAACTTTCCTAGATGGTTAGTATTAGTTTACAGGGGCACAGAAAGAAATTCTTCAAATTGCATTGTTTATTACAGTTTTCAATAGTAAATAATGATTCTTGAAGTCAATTAGGAAACTTGAAAAAAAACTTATGGTCTGTATTTGTCAGCCTCTCCTTACATGTATTCATATCTGTACATATATACATACACCTTTGTTTAATTTAGCAAAGGATACGGTCAACAAGGCAAAGCGACAGCCTACAGAATGGGAAAGGATCTTCACCAACCCCACAGGTGACAGAGGACTGATATCCAGAATATATAAGGAACTCAAGAAATTAGACATCAAAACAACCAACAGACCAATTGAGAAATGGGCTTTAGAATTAAACAGAGAATTCTCAACAGAGGAAACCCAAATGGCTGAAAGACATTTAAGGAATTGCTCAACATCCCTAATCATCAGGGAAATGCAAATCAAAACAACTCTGAGATACCACCTTACACCTGTCAGAATGGCTAAGATCAAAAACACTGAAGACACTTTATGCTGGAGAGGTTGTGGAGCTAGAGGAACTCTCCTCCACTGCTGGTGGGAATGCAAGCTTGTACAACCACTTTGGAAATCAATATGGCGCTTTCTTAGAAAATTGGGAATCAATCTCCCCAAGATCCAGCTATACCACTTTTGGGCATATACCCAAGAAATGCTCAATCATATCACAAGAGCACTTGCTCAGCTATGTTTATATCAGCATTGTTTGTAATAGCCAAGACCTGGAAACAACCTAGATGCCCTTCAACTGAAGAATGGATAAATAAATTGTGGCACATATACACAATGGAATACTACTCAGCAGAGAAAAACAATGACATCATACGGTTTGCAGACAAATGGATCGATCTAGAAAAAATCATCCTGAGTGAGGTGACCCAGACTCAGAAAGACAAATATGGTATGTACTCACTCATAGGAAGATGCTAGATGTGGAACAAGGATGACTGGACTGCTACTCACATCACCAGTGAGGCTACCTGGAAAACGGGACCCCAAAAAAGACACGGAGAAATGGATGAGATCTACATGAACAGCCTGGTCATGAGTGGGAACAATGAAGAGCGACGATCGAGGGAAAGGGAGTGGGAGATCCTAGCTGGATCAAGAAAAGAGAGGGAGAACAACGAATAGGAGACCATGGTAAATGAAGACCACATGAGAAGGGGAGGAAGCAGAGAGCTAGGGAGGCCCACGGAGATCCACAAAGATACCCCCACAAAAGACTGCTGGCAATGGTCGAGAGACGGCAGGAACTGTTTAATTTAGAATTATTAAATTTTGCTTTGAATCACTTATAAGATATCAATTTTTCTTGTAGTCAAAAATCTTGGAATTTTTTGGTTTTTATATTCATGTTTAGGCTTATTTGAGATTCCTACATATTTATGTATTGTCTAGAAAACCCGTGTAGTCCTCCAAAGGACTCATGTATACTTAGTTACAAAGTATTTTCATGCTCAAAGTCTTGGCTGGTTTTCTTACTCAATGTTTATATTTGATTCTGTGAGGCCTAATCTATCCCTTGAGGGTATTTTTGTAACTACATGAAGGAGCAGTTCTTCACCAGGAAGATTGCCTCCACTTCCCCTTTGTCCTCAAACCTATCCCATTTTCCCCCTTAATTTCATTTCCACTATTCCGTTTCCATTTCTTGACTTCATCATTTCAGGAATCTTGACTGGGTGGAATCGTGCAGTATGAATCTGGGGCTGGTCTTATTTAATTCAGATTGTTGTCCTTGAAGCCATTGTAGTTTTTTCATGTATTATGAAATTTTGAACTGTAGTATTGCCCACTATGGATGTTACACAATACATAAACATCTACACACTAAGGATATTTGATTATTTATCATTTCCTTGCTACAAATAAATATATCATAATCACCCATAAGCTTTGTATAGTCATTGTTTTCTTCATTTGTATGAAATTCTACAATGCAGTTGTTGTTTTGTGGTAAATATATACTTGTTCAGAGTAGCTGAACTATTTTTCATGACTTCTTAAAGGGCATGGGAACTCCAGTTTCTCTACACGTTACTAGAAATTGCTACCTTCATGTTTTTTTTCCTCTAGCTTTGCTCCTAGCCATTCCGTAACATTATCTGTTCTATGACATTTTAATTTTGAGCCTGTAGTTAAATATAAATAAGTTTCTTGGAGACAAAATAGATCAGAGTATTTTGTGCACTCTGTAGCTCTCTCCTATTTTGCAAATTTAAATCAGTGAACATACAATTGAATGTTTTGTCATATCTTTCAGAGGCCACTAGTTCCACAGACAGGAGGGGTAAGGCCCCAAAACCTCTTCCCCATCTATAACTGAGTGCCAGCTGGCCTGTCTTCTGTAGGTCCAGTACAGGTAGCATCAGTGGCTGTGAGTTGGAGACTCCAGTGGCTGTCATGCTCAAAAGATCTCATTTTGCAGCCCCCTTCCCTGGTTCCCACTCTTACTTTTTTTCTGCCCACTCATCTGCTCACACTATGGCCTCAAATAAGAGTTACTCCCATCATATGTCTAAAAAATATGAAGGGAATGAAAGTAGAACTTTTATTTGTTTGTTTATTTATTTGTGTATGAGACAGGGTTTCTCTGTGTAGCCCTGGATGTTCTGCTACTTCCTTTGTAGACCAGGCTGGCCTTAAACTCTTCCTGAGTGCTGGGATTACAGGTGCGGAAAAGTAGAACCTTTAAAGAATCTCAACTAATTGTACCCAGTGATTCATCTACTCACTCTCACTATGACCCCAAAATACAGTGACTCTTAGCATATAATATCAAAATTATGAATGGATTTTAGATTTTCTCACTGAAAAATATGCAAAAATATATCTCTGTATGTATTTCAACTGAAAGACATACCAGAAGCTTGGAATGACGACTTTTCAACATACATAAATCAAAATGTCACATTCCCAATTATAAATAATTAAAATTATTCGTCAACTAAAAATAAAAATTTAAAGAAATTTTGATTATGAGCTTGTTAAAAACCTCAAAATCATCACAAAATTTAAAATAAAAACAAAAGCAAACTATTTCCTTTGTAGTCTTTTTACACAAAGCATTTGAGTTTAAGTACATTGAGTCAATAAATAAGTCATGATTATTTAATGAGTGTGTTGGAAAGTGGCAACATAGTTCTGAGAATATGTAATTTGACAATCTAGTTATTTGTTAGTAATGTATATTGGTAGGTCACTTATGTATTTTTTAAACATTGTTTATAAGTGTAATAGAATGAAAAATGTTTGTAAGTCTATCTTCTTGCTATGGTTGACTTTTAGTTAAGAATTTTGTTTCAATATTCTAAAATTAACAATGTAACACGATTTACCTTAATTTTTATAATTAATTTTTAATAAATATTAAACCAACAGATCAAAATTAATTCAGACTTAAAACGTTAACTACTTGAAGAAGCAAATAATTACCTTTATTGAAATTAATATAAATAGCACAATAGCTAAATGTAATCACAATTTAGTAAATGGTTTCAAATAACAAAAAGGACAATAAGAAAGTCATCTATTTAAAGCAGAGAAAAACTGTTGCTTCAAAATTAAGACAGTCATGCTCCTTGAAATTTCAAAATAACACACAAACAGATTTGCTTACTTAAATAAAAAGGACAAGTTAAGCATCAATCACTAGTGTCTTCTGCTGTTGCTGAACTATGTGCTCTGTTGGTGCTCATAAACCATGGTAGAAAATTCATTTCATGCTTGTCTATTCTGATAAAATTCATGACTGAATTGTTTGAAAATGTTGGAAACACAGAATGATTATAGGAATGCCCCCAACTATGGGTCAAACTGGAATCAAAGCAAATCTTCAAGCAACTACAATATTGGCCTACCTTTATATTTCAGTTGTTAGAAGTGTGCCAAACTACAGCACACATTTTTATTAATAAAATTCCTAATATATAATATATGCAAAATTAAAACAAACTAACAATGACATACACCAATAAACTGTAGATAAAATATGCAAAATAGAAGTAATATAACTTGTTTGGATGATAAGACTTCTAACGTTAGCCTTCCCATTAGGGTGTTCTCAATTATGAATAACAGTTTGTCGTGTTGTCATATTTTATATATGGTTTAAAGAATGAAACAGGATTCGTTGTCCTTTTTTTTTTTTTTGACTGTATCTCTTAAAGCTTGCTGGGGGTGTAGGGCAAATATTTCTTTTATTTAGAATAGCTGGCTCTTGAGATGGAATTACAGGCTGACATTCTTTCTTTAATATTTTGCTTAATAATTTCTCTTGCCAGGCGTTGGTGGCGCATGCCTTTAATCCCAGCACTTGGGAGGCAGAGCCAGGTGGATCTCTGTGAGTTCGAGGCCAGCCTGGGCTACCAAGTGAGCTCCAGGAAAGGCGCAAAGCTACACAGAGAAACCCTGTCTCGAAAAATCAAAAAAAAAAAAATTTCTCTAATAACTCTTGTTTACACTCTTGACATTTTAATTCCATATCCTTTAAATATGAGTATTCTTCATTGATCAAATTCTGAACTTTTATTGTTTTAATCTGTACATTTATATATATATATATATATATAAAATTCCATCTTTTCCCAAAGGACAGAATTTTCTCCATAAGCCCCACATTGCAAACTGATTACTGGGCATTCTATATTCTAAAAAAATGAAAGTGAATATGTTTCACCCAGAATCTTACTACCTACTATCTGTGTTCTCTATTTTAATTAGTAGAAATACTATCCTCAAATCAGGTTAAAAATTTAGTTAACGTTTAAATAACCAAGCCATTCCTCATAAATAATATCAAATCAGTAGTAAAGACTGATCTGCTTGCCCACTCAAAATATTACAGACTCATTCAACATCTTTGCCATCCCTATTGCCTATCTTAGTTAAGTTCATGATTTGTCTAGGAATTTTTACAATGGCATACCAAGAGGATTCTGATGTTAGTCAGGCCTTTTTTGACTCCATTCTTTGAAATATAATCCAGTGGCTTTTATGAAATTATTTTGATTAAACCAATCTCATTGCTACTAACATTAAGTTCAGCAGTCAGTATCTTGGATTTCCTGTTCAGAATTATCCTCCTAACATCACAGGTTGATCCTCCTGTCTCCACCCCTTCTTTATTATTTGTCTTGTCATTTGTAACATTGATAGAGGATAGTTTAATCTTTGTTGGCTAATTCCTGAATTTGGTACTTCATAAGATAAAATATTGCCCACTCTACCACTTCCTTTTGTGTGTTACACATAATACTAGACATCTGTTCTCCATAACTTTGTCTCTCTGATAAAGATTGTTCCATTAAATTTGGAAGGAATTGTACCTGGGTCTGAGTCCCCAGGGTTTTGTCTTGCACCTTCCAGTGACTTAGAAACTTGTAAACAATCTCTTCACTTACATGGTTTGCTGTTCTTGCACTTTGGAGATCTCATAAATATACTGTGAGCAAGCTAAAAACTACAGGGACTTCTTAATTTTCCCCTAGTAGGTATGATAACAAGTGCATAATCTTGTTCCTCTCTTTGCAAGTGAACATATTTATTTGCACATTCATTTATTTTTAGATATTCTACCCTTTGATTCTCAAATAAACTAAAGTTTATAGCTTTCATTAGATCTTAGTTTCTTTACTAATGAATACTTATATTCCAATTACAAATATGGGAAAAGCCCAAAATTAATCTTGTACATTTTCAATTGACCATTCTAAGGCTTTTGTATATGTGTGTGCATGAGCATAGAGGTGTGCATACACACACACACACATATACATATATATGTGTGTATGTATATATATGTGTGTGTATGTATGTATATATATGTGTGTGTATGTGTATATATATATACATATGTTGAGGCTGGATGTTGTAAATCAAGTGTCATTCTCCATCAATTTCCACCTTATTTTAAATGATATTTTGTGTTTATGTATGTGTATGTTTGTGTTTGTCCATGTGTGTATGTATAAGTATGTATGGGTACCAATAAGGTGAGAGGATGTCATCAAACATCATGAATCTGGAGTAACAGGTGGATGTGGACCTTCTAAACTCCAATCTTATGCAATAACAGCAAAGTCTAAACTACTGAGACATTTCTGTTGTAGAATATAATTTTAAGGTGTGTTACTTTTATGTTGCATTTGTTTAACTCTGTGAAGATGTGTTACTTTGTCTGTCTAAAGCACCTGATGGTCTAATAAAGAGCTGAATGGCCAATAGCAAGGCAAGAGAAAGGCTAGGAGGGCCTGGCAGGCAGAGAGAATAAATAGAAAGAAAACTGGTTTTTAAAAAAAGAAAGAAGGAACAAGTGAACAAAGAGAAGACACTAGGGGCCAGCCACCCAGCCAGCCATGGAATAAGAGTGAAAGTAAGATTTACAAAAGTAAGAGAAAGGTAAAAGCCCAGAGGCAAGGGGTAGATGGGATAATTTAAATTTATGAAAAGCTGGCAAGAAACAAGCCAAGCTAAGGCTGGGCATTTGTAATCAAGAATACGCCTCCTTGTTTGATTTATTTGGGAGCTGCGTGGTGGGCCCCCCAAAAGAGCAAAGAACAAAGAGTAAAAAAGCAACCAATGACACATCTCACCATTCACATTTTTTTGAGAATGGGTCTCATACTGAGCCCAGCGTTCACTGATTCAATTGGACTTAAAAGCATCAAGCACCTGGAATTGTGCCTTGGCCTTCCTAGTTCTGGAATAACAGATCCATAGGTGCTGGGGTTCCAAACTCAGGTCCTCAGAGTAGTGTGACACTTTATTAACTGAACCATCTCCTCAATCCCATAAAATTTTAATTTTTCAGCCATTTAAATTAATGAACTACATGGTTTTAAAAATAATTTAGTTTGAATTATCATATACCACTGCCCATTCAAACACTCACATGTATGTAATTAACATTTACATGTTAATTATATAAGTACTAAAATATACTTAATTTTAGATAGAGTTCATGCCTGCAGGAAATAACTGATATGCAGGATATCTGATATGTGGCCCCCAAAGGAGCTACAACCCACAGGTTGAGAACTTTTGAACTAGGAGGAAACTCCAACTTAAGAAGTAACTGCATCCATGAAAACACAAGAAATAATTTCACATCAGCAAATTCAAATGAAGGGGAGCACTTGTATGCACATACACACAAACACACACTCTCTCATACACACAAGCACACATACCGCCACCAACAACAATAACAAAAAGAAACAAGTATCAACAATCATTGGTCACTGATATCTAACAATATGAATGATCTCAATTCCCCAATAAAAAGACACAGACTAACAGAATAGATTTGAAAACAGGATCCATCCTTCTGCTCCATTCAAGAAACACATCTCAACATCAAGGATAGACATAGCTTCACAATAAAGAGCTTGAAAAAGATATCCCAAGCAACTTTGTACCTAAAATGAAAGCTGAGGTAGTCATCTTAATATCTTACAGAATAGACTTCAAACAAAAACTAACCTAAAGAGATAGGGAAGGACACTACATACTCCTCATAGAAAAAGCCACTAAGATGACATTTCAATTCTTAACAACTATGAAATTTCAATTATTAACACCAAGATTATATTTCAATTTTTGAATTAATTAATTTATTTAATGTATGTCCCAGCTGAAGTTTCCCTTCCTCCTCTCCTCTCAGGCCCTCCCCACTACCTCTTCATATTCCCATCCCCCAATCCACTTCTCTTCCATTTCTGTTTAGGAAAGGACAGATCTCCCATGAGTATCAACAAAAGATGGCGTATCAAATTGCAGTAAGACTAAACACCTCCATGTGTATAAAGCCTAGGCAAGGCAACCCAGTATGGGGAGTAGGGTTCCAATAGCCAATACCCATTTTTAGGAATCCCACAAGAAGATCAAGCTACACAACTGTTAAATATTCAAAATGCCTTGGTCAGTCCCATGCAGGCTCCCTGGTTGTCGGTTCAGTCTCTGTGAGACCTTGCAAGCCCAGCTTAGTTGAGTCTGTGAGTTTTCTTGTAGTATCCTTGACCCCTCTGCCTTCTACAATCTTTTCTCTTCCTCTTCTGCAGGATTTCCTGAACTCTGTACACCTAATGTTTGGTTATGGATTTGCATCTGTTTCCATCAGTTGCTAGATGAAGCCCCTCTAATTACAATTGGGCTAGGCATCAATCTGGTCACAGGAAATGGCCAGTTTAGACTACATTGCCACTATTGCTAGAAGTCTTAGCTGGAGTCATCCTTGTAGATTCCTGGGAGATTCCCTTACACCAGATTTTTACGTGACCTTGAAATGCTCCACTCCTTCCAGTACTCTCTTTCAGTACTCACCCCTCACGACTCCCCAAACTGATCACCCATGTTCGCATACCCACCTGTCCTCATTCCACTCACAAAATCTCTTCTATTTCCCCTTCCCAGGGAGATACAGGCATCACCTCCTTGTTACCTAATCTCTCTGGGTCTGTGGCTTGTAGTATAGTTATCCTTTAGTTTACAACTAATGTCCACTTATGAGTGAGTAAATACCATGTTTGTCTTTCTCAGTCTGGAGTGCCTCCCTCAGGATTTTTTTCTAGTTCCATCCACCTGCCTTCAAATTTCCTGATATTACTGTTTTTAACAGCTGAGTAATATTCCATTGTAAAAATGTACCACATTTTCTTTATCCATTCTTTGGTTGTGGGACATCCAGGTGGTTTCCAGCTTCTGACTATTAAATAAATTTTATTAAACAAATAAAGCTGCTATGACCACAATTGAACAAGTGCCCTGTTACCACAAAGGATGATTGAGCACCCTTTGGGTATTTGCCCAAGAGTGGTATAGCTGGGTCTTGTGGTAGATTGCTTACCAGTTTTCTGAGAAACTGAAACACTTAATTCCAAAGTGGTTGTATAAGTTTTGCACTCCCACCAGCAATGGAGGAGTGTTCCCCTTGCTCCACATCCTCTCCAGAATGAGCCGTCACTTTTGCTTTTGATCTTAGCTATTTTGACAGATGTAATATGGAATCTTGGAGTTGTTTTGACTTGTATTTCCCTGTTGTGGAATACTACTTTTACTAGGCAAAAATGTGCTATATTTGTTTATGCTGCAAAATATTATTTTGACTGTGTAAAGATATGTTACATTGATGTATGCTTCCCTTATTAAGTGATGTAAGTATATGCTTAATTATATAAAATGTGTTTCATTTATTTTATGTTGCCGGCCTAAGGCACCTGTATGGTCTAATCAACTAAAAAATCCAGAGGATATATTTAACAAAATCATAGAAGAAAAATTTCCCAACCTCCAGAGTTGTAAACCAGGATATAGAGCCCAGGGGAAGGGGTCTAGTCTGTGATCCCTAGATCTAGTCTGGTGTTGTCCCTGGGGTCCCTAGGACCACTCTGGCCTCAGGCAAACCTGCCAGGTCTGTGGTCCCTAGTGGGGAGCCCAGGAGACAGGGTACAGTCTGGGTTTGCTTGGTGGGCTTAAGGAGTGCTAGTGGGCAGTAGAAGGTGTCTTACCCAGTGTCCCTAGATTCAGGCTAGCCTCTGGTAAAACAGAAGTCTTCTTCCAACTTTGTAGACCAGGATATGGAGCCAAGTGTGTGTGTGTGTGTGTGTGTGTGTGTGTGTGTGTGTGTGTGTGTGTGAAGTCTGGGATTGTTGGGCAGGCTGAAAGGAGTATTGTGGGCAGTAGATGTTATTTTCCCTGGGGTCCCTAAAACCACTCTGGCCTCCAGGAAAGCTGCTAAGACTGTGGGTCCTAGTGTAGAGCCCAGGAGTGGGGGCGTGATATTTCAAACTCCTGGAAACTGAACAACTCTCTACTAAATGAAAAATGGATCAAAACAGAAATAAAGAAATTAAAGACTTTCTAGATTTTAATTAAAAAGCATGTACAACATACCCAAACTTACGGGACACAATGAAAGTGGTGCTAAGGGGATAGTTCATAGCACATAAGAATTGGAGAAATCTCATGTTAGCAACTTCACAGCACAGCTGAAAGCTCCAGAATGAAAAGTAATCACACTCAGGAAAAGTAGATGGAAAAAAAATAATCAATCTGAGAACTGAAATCAATAAAATAGAAACAAAGAAAAAATAAAATGAATCATTGAACAAATAGTTTTTTCTTTGAGAAAATCAGCAAGATAGACAAACCTTTATCTAAAAACTAGCTTCAAGGCAGAGAGAGAATATCTAAATTAACAAAATCAGAAATGAAAAGTGGGACTAACATCAGACACTGAAGAAATCCAGAGAATCATAAGGACATACTTTAAAAACCTCTACTCTGCAAAATTAGAAAATCTCGAAGAAATGAATAATTTTCTGGATAGACACCACATTTCTAAAGTTAAATCAAGTCCAGATAAACAATTTAAATAGACCTATGACCCCTAGTGAAATAGAAGCAATCATTAAATGTCTCCCAACCAATAAAAATACATAGATGGATGGTTTTATTGCAGAATTTACTAGCGTTTCAAAGAAGAGTTAAAACCAATACTCCTCAAATTATTTCACAAAATAGAAACAGAAATTAGTTGTTAAGTAAATGATAAGCAAGCTACAGCTTATAGACCCAGAGAGACTGGGTAAATAGTAGGTGTCTAGTGGGGATGCAGGTGTATACATGGAAGGGAAAATGGAATAGATTTTGCTGATAGACTGGAGGTGGGTGTTTAGCAGGGGACATGGGAGCGTATGAGGGGGTGTATAGGGTAAAGGGAGAGAGTACCAGGAGAGATGGCTGGAGTTAGTGGGGAACATTCGTCAGTTGGCGTGGAAACCTAGTGCAGTGGAAACTTCCCAGAGTCCATGGAGATGATACTAATGAGGACTCCTAGTAATGGGGATAAGAGTCTCAACTGGACATCTCTTGTAGCCAGGTGAGGCTTCCAGTGGTGGGACTAGAATGTATTCAATTGAGTTTTTGGCCAAGAGTGGTCCAATAGAAATCCCCAAGCAACCCGGGCTGTTCTTAAGACAAAGGGTTGCTCATCCCAAACTGACTCCA
Organism: Peromyscus leucopus; assembly: GCF_004664715.2. Taxonomy (NCBI): domain Eukaryota; kingdom Metazoa; phylum Chordata; class Mammalia; order Rodentia; family Cricetidae; genus Peromyscus; species Peromyscus leucopus. The sequence continues at coordinate 22,497,145 of NC_051077.1, read as the reverse complement.
GGGCCCCATTGCCAAGGACAACACAGACACAACTCACTGAGCATGAAGAAGTCAAGCTGGTGCCTACATGGAACCCTCACCCTAAGGTCTAGTCTTTTTGGTGAAGAAAGGTACTCTGCAGGCTACCAAAAGAGAAACATTGTCATCAACCCAGTTATAATACCTTTGACCTACAATTTGTCCTGCCTGTCTAACATGCTAGGGCAATGATGGCAGAGAACTTGGAGAAGTAGCTATCCATTGTCTTATTTGACCTAAGACCCACTCCATTAGGATGAACTCACACCAGACACTGCTTGGACTAGAGACTAGATAGTACAGAGACTATCTGGTAAAACCAAACTCTACTGATATAATAGATAGATAGATAGATAGATAGATAGATAGATAGATAGATAGATAGATCCCTAATGATGCTCTGTTATTCTTAGATCAGTGCCTTTTCCCGTCGTCACCAGAGAGGCTTCCTCCAGTAGCAGATGGAACAGATGCACAGACCCACAGGCAGCAAGCATAGAGAGATTCTGACTTTGAGGTCTCCATCATATTCCTCCCCTGAGAGCTCAGAGAATCCTACAGAAGAGGAGGCATAAAGAGTATGAGATCCAGAAGGGATAGAGGACACCAGAAGAATAAGGCCCTCAGAATCAACTCTGCAAGGCACAGATGAGCTCACAGAGACTGAAGCAGCAAGCACAGGGCCTACAAGGGTCTGTATCGGGTCCTCTGCATATATATTATAGCTATTAGCTTAGTATTTTTATGAGACTCCTGATAGTGAGAAACAGTGGGTCTCTGACTCTTGTGCCTGCTCTTCGGACTCATTCCCTGTGGCTGGGTTGCTGAGTCCAACTTTGATATGACAGCATTTGCTTCAGCGTATTATATTTTGTTTTGTTGTGTTTGGTTGTTACCTCTTAGAAGCCTGTTCTTTTCTAATGAGAGATGGAAAAGGAGTGGATCCAGAAGTGAAGGGAGGTGGGGAGGAACTGGGAAGAGGAGAAAGAGTGGAAACTAAAATCAGGAAATTTTGTGTGAGAAAAAGCACTTTTTGTTGTTGTTTTTCAAGATGGGTTTTTTTGTGTGTGTAACCACTTTCCTAGAACTAGCTATGTAGACCTGAATGTCCTCAAACTAACAGAGGTCTATCTGCCTCTGCTTCCAAGTGTTGGGATCAAAGGAGTGCATCACCTTCACTCAGCAAGAATCTATTTTCAAAAAAAATTAAAAATGTAAATATATATACTCAATTTTATATATGTATTTAATAATATATTGATCAATCATATTGATTTAATGAGCAACTAATATCAAGCAATTGCAACATATATATAAAAAAAAACCTTACCGAATCTCATTAATCATCACCAAGGCCAAATATTTTCTTATATTTCTACATGTACAGAATGACATGAAGCACTAATCAAAATTTTGCCATTCTCTTTCTGTTGTACATAATCAGATTATTTTATTTCAAGAACAAAACTTCACCTTGATATATATATATATATATATATATATATATATATATATATATATATGATCTGATGTGATATATGCTATAATTCAACCCTCCATGTGTCACAGCATCTATATGATCCTGGCAACATTTTGAGGGATGAACTCCAGGTATATGTTTATTATCCTTAAGAATTATCCTCAATTCTTTCCATACTCACAGACATCTAGTACTACACAGCTCAAAACAAATTTACATTGCAAAATAAACTATGCACTAGGCTTTTTTTGTCACAATGACAGTGAGTTGGTAGAGAAGGAGATGGTAGATTTTGTGGTAGGCATTTCTACATGGTAAGAACTAGGAACAACTTCACAATGCAAGGAAATGGCTGTGAAGTTCATCTATACATCTGATCCCATCCCAACAGTATGTATCCCTAACTTCTCCCTACTTTGAGAGGAGAAAAGTTCTACAGTCATGCCAATGGTACCACAAAAGAAGGAAGGAGTGTTTGGGGAAGTTGTATGGAGCAGGTCATCGACATTTATGAGCTGCAGAAAAGTAATTTGAAAAATTTCAGCCGTGTATAGCCTTAGAAACTTGTTGCTAAGCAACTACCCTTAAACAAGGAGACTGAATGTGCATGTGAGACTCTTGGAAGCCTGAAGTTTAATACTTTCATGGGAAATGTGTACTTCATATGTGCTGAAAGTATCAAAAAGATTCTAAAATCAAGACTATTAATGCAACAGTAAGAAGATGCACAAGTCCTCAATTACCCATAAATTTGCCTTCACAGCGAACACGAACATGTCACAAAGAGAGAACAATTAGATGCTACAAATCATCATCATGTTATTACCCTTTATTAATTTTTATCACTTACACTTATTTGGGGAATAAAACAAAATAAATAACATAGGGTTATAATCATGAAGCAGAAATCATTTCAATTAATATGACGACACATCGCACATCTCTTATCGGAACAATTTCTGTGAGAAACCTGATTTTCAGGAGGTGTTGCCTCTGCCTTATGTTCTTTCCCTGTGAAGACATAGAGGATATAGAGGAGGAAAGATAATCAATAATCCTTGGAACAGGACCAAACCACTCCAGGACAAAGTAAAGAAAGCTTTGGCAATGTCATCCACAAAAGTCTTTTCTCTATCAAGTGGAAAGGCTTAACAGCTACCAGGAAAGCTAAGGTCTTAGGTGAAATGAAGCTCAGTATATTACAAAGTTTATGGGCGATGTCTAGAGCAATTTTGTTCCTTAAGAAACCTCTTGAATCTCAGTGAACAACACTTTAAATTGCGAAGTCAAAGATCCAGCTATAACAAAGTCTCAGCAAAAGGTTTTTCTAGTTTCTCACCAAGTAAACAATATAGATTGTGCAATAAATAAAATGCTGTGCTGCAGGAACAATTCTGTCATGGATATGTATAGCATAACTCTACAAAGAGGATTGCTATATACTCATCTGACACATATTAACTTCTCCAAAGCATGTAATTATGGGCACATCTAAAATATTTTGACAATAGTAATGAAAATTATGTTATAATTTAATAGTCGTATTTTGAGGTTTTCATTCATTACTACATAATTCCCTAGGCTTATTTTCTCCAGGGAAATAAATATGATGGCTGAGAATGTGAACAATAAAACCAAGGATTCCTTCATTCACATATTAGCTTCAGAATTTGTTGGTGAAATTTTAACAGACTATTTACTTCATTTTTTAAAGGAGCTACTAAAGCTCAAGTGAAGACTATAGACATTAACATTCCCTCTTGGTTCAGAGTTTGGAACAAAAGGAAGATATGTGGAGTGTAAGTATCCTTATATTTTGGATGTCTGTAAATATCTTGTCAGAATATTAAATATATATGAGCTCACTTAAGACTATATATTAAACTATAGTCCCTATTCAGGGCATACAATAAGAATAAGATGGTAGCATTTTGTTTTATCATTTATTTTCCTATTACATTAGTCTGGATACATCAGAGAGCAGAAATGGACAAAGATTTATCACAAGGAACTGACTGGACTTGTTATGGCTGCCAACAATGCCCAAATCTGCAAGGAGCAGCTAAAGATGCAGGAACTTTGAAGAAATCAATCCCATTAGGACTGAGGGCAAGCCCAGACTGAGGGTAAGAGATGGTGCATTTTTTAGCTCAAAAGCCAGGTAGTTGAAACTTCTTGGGGTACTTTTGCTGTGTTCTGATGAATGAAACCTCCCACCTGCCATCAGTACCATGGACAGCAAGTTACTTTATACATTTTGCTAATTCAAATATCAATCTGCCTCAGAAATTCTTCTTAAGACACAAAAAGAATAATGTTCAACCTAGTATTCAGGTAATCCATGACCTAGTCAATTTAGCTCATGAAATTAATCAACTCAAATTTTTCCCTGCTGAATATGTAACCTATACAGAGATTTTAAAATCACATTTAATCTGTGTTAAAGACCCTTGAGCTTACACTTTCCAGACTTCAAAACTGAGACAAAATGAGTCCTATTCATTATAGTTACCTAGTCTCAGGTTTTCTATTATAGCATCACAAGACTGAAAACACAGTATCAGAACACTGTTCAAGGCCTATGAGTTGGCATGTCTGCCCACATAATCACTTTCCCTTCCACATATAGTGTATCACCAAGTGCTCAAAGGTCAACCTTTAGGGAATGTTTTATGTTGTTGATGTTAGAGATGATCTATAAAGAGTCTGTTGCTATTGCTGTCCATTATTAGATGGTGCCTAAGTATTGCGAAGAACCCTGTACTAGCAATTCTAAGTTTTATCTCTTTATCAGTGAAGCATAGAGAAACTCCATGAGGTTGTAGTAGTGAAGAAGCAGGAGTGGGGACAATAAGCATTGGGGATTCTTCTCTATAGGACTGACCAGTGCCTTCATGGCCTGTATGGGCTTTGTCTAGATCATAGAATACTCTTAAGCACACAAATTTATGTGTTGCTGGCTTGCTCACACAATACCCAGTTCATGGAAAATAAGACCAGGTAACTTGATGCCTCTATCAAGGTTTAATTAGTAGGCCAAAAGATGTCTCTTAAAATTATAATGATTATCTAAGAAAGATAATATGTTTGAGCTAAAACACCAGAACTGCTAGTTCATTCATAGGAGCCTGCTAAAGTTTACAAATAGCAACATGATCAACCATTAACAATTTTAGTCCCATTGGATCTGTCAGGTCAAGTTGCCTGATCTACAAAGGAATAGACTCAGCATCCTGCACAAACTGTAGAGCCTTCTCCACACCTGAATGATCTGAAAATTCGCAGCTTTGGAGGCTATCTGATGAGTGGGATAGTACATCAGATCTACACAATGATTTTTTGCCTCCAAAATTCAAGGATGCACACCTAGTGCTGTGAGTGTTTTTATCACAGGATTAGCAAGATGCAACAATCTTAGATACAGCATATCAGTATATCACACAATGGATCCTGAGAAAATTAATCAGTGAATGAAAATGATATGTGGAGTCTCATCTAGTCTGTATGAGTTCAAAAAAAGTGTTTACCCAGTTCTTAGCTTGTTATGGGACTAGGAGTACTCAGTAGATTCCTAGCATGCCTCTATTGTGGCATCATGCTATGAATAAATAATCAATGCTTGTTGCTATTAGAAACAGAGTCACTAGCCTCTTCAAATTTCACCAATTAAAGTCAAGCTAAGAATCTCCAGAAATAAGTTAAAAAAGTAAAAAAAAAAAAAAAAAACCTTCATTCAAATTCTGTTTCTCTTGAACTAATTTCATCACTAAACCAAACTTCTCTAAAAAGACATAATTAATAGGTTCTTAGGATCTCGCTCTGTCTCTGTCTCTGCCTCTGTCTCTCTCTCTCTCTCTCTCTCACGCACATACACACATACACATCTTCCCTCTCTGCATCCTGTTCACTTCGTCTCTGAGAACAAAGCATTTACATTTATTTTTCCCACAAACATTTTGTATCTGCTAGGGAGGAATGGAGAAAGGAAATGAAGGAATGGAGAAAGAGGAAGGGAAGGAGAAAGACAGAGATAAACAGAGAGAGGGGGTAGGGGGGAGGGAGGGAGGGGGGGAGGGAGGGAGGAAGGAGGGAGGATTAGTTTACTGTAATGAAATGACTCATAGAATTAAGAAGATTAAGTCTCAGCATCTATATTAATGCAATGGGAAAGTCTCCTGCAGGACCAGGGAATGAAAGGGTTTAATTTTAGCCCTCATACAAAGTTCTTGAATCTTTGATTCTATTTCTGTAAGTTCTAGTCTGGGTATCACTCTGGAGGCAGGAAAAAGCCAATGCCAAGCTCAATGCCAGGCAAAGAGAATTCTCTATTGCTACATCTTTTGCTCTGTGGAGGTCTATAGAAGTAGATCAGGCCTCTTCACTTTGAACAAGGCAACTTGTCTTACTCCTCTACTGATCAAAATGTACATCTCATTGTGGAACTTCTCACACACCCCATAACACCCATTTTGCAAAGCAAACATTTAAAACAATTTTAATTTTCATTCTAGGAGCCAACTAACTTCTGTCAGTGGCTGGTGTTTGCTCATAACACCGAGCCACAGTCAAGAGCATATCCACTTTTGATGTTCTCATGAAACAACAGCAGGAGACTGTAAATGTAGGTTCAAGTCTGGTTTCCAGTCCAGAAAATCATCTTGATTTTCCTCTTCTTTCTCCTTCAGGCTCTTATTTGGAACCTTTAGTACAGCTAGGATCTAGAGTTGGGGGTCTGCAAAATCTGTCACCACAAGATTCTGAGATGTTCTTCCAGTCTGTTTTCAAACCCATTCTGTTCTTTGATGGACTTTTGTTCCCTTTCATTTCTTTCTAAGTCATTTTCTTCTTTGTCTTAACAACATGCATTTTGCTCTGTGTTACTTTGCCATTCCTCTTGAGGAACCATCTATATTTACATTAAGATTTGCTGCTATTTGGCTCTATTTGGGATTTTTCTGTCTAGTGATTTTCTTTCATGCTGCTGCTGCTGCTTTTATTGAAATATGCAATTTGGGTTGCCTGCTTAATTTTCATGAAAGAAAATCTTAAACTGCAAAATATTTATATCTGAAGCATTTCCAAAGCACTCTCTGTCTTCTGACAATAAATGATCTTTTTTTTTTTTTTTTTTTTTTTTTTTTTTTTTTTTTTAATGCAAGGCAGGTCTTTGCCAACTGCATTGAAGTGAGAAGCCAGGCATGGGGCTTAGATTTATGTCAATGAACAGTCTGGCTTGCCTTCAGATAAATGGGAATGCATTTTGTAAAGATGTGTGGGTTTTTCATCCTTTGAAATATCCAAATAGAAGCAGTTGTTTTGTTTCTTTGCTGGATGCTAATGGCCATTCTGTGAATCAGTGCAGCACATCTTTTTTGTATCTTCAAAGATATTTCTGTGCCTTTATCTTAAAGGGACCTAAAAGCTATGTTACCTAGCTAACTATACACTTCTTCCATATGTCTGTTAATCAATTTGAAGATGTTCTCCTTTTGGCCCTGTTGATTCTGGTGGTGTAATTTGGCTCATAATTTGATAAAAAAAAATATATCATTGTTAATTTCTCACACCATTGCTCCACACCCTCTTGGCTTTTTCCTGTCGATCTGATTTTCATGTTTTACATAATGATTACTCTGGCCCAGGATGCTGTGTGCCTGCTTCCCTGCATCAATGCCTTAATAAACGTGTTGCTACTGTTTAATGTATATTCCAACCTAAGACAGTCACTCTTGTCTGACAGGCCAGAATAGGGTTTCAGATCCCCATTTGTCATAGGATATTCAAAAATATAAATGGGGTGTATTTCATTATTTTATTAACATTATTTCTTTTGCTACAAGTGACAAAAATATGCTAGCAACTTCTTCAAATTATTTGTCATAATGATCTTGTACATTTTGTTTTGTTGAGAAGAAAAGATGATTCCTTTTAAAATTTGTGCTGTGAGACTTTTATTTCTATCATATTAGTCTGGATGTCATTGTGTTATAAAAGATGATTTAATGCTATAGATAGATACTTGGGTTTATGCAACTATTTACAATCCAGGAACCCAAATGAGAAAAAAAATGCATTTGTCTTTCTGAGACAAGCTTAATTCATTTAATATGATTCTCTCTAGTTGCATCTATTTTCTTGCAGAAAACATAATGTTTTCTTGTTCATGGATGAAAACAATCCCATTGTGTGTGTGTGTGTGTGTGTGTGTGTGTGTGTGTGTGTGTGTGTGTTTTATGTGTGTACAAATATATATATCACATTTTCTTTTGCCAGTTCTATATTGTTAGACACCTAGGTTGGTTCCATTACTTAGCTATCACAAATAGTGCTTCAGTAAACATTGATGTACAAGCATCTCTGTGATATATGGACATGGATTCCTTCAGATGAATTCCCTGGGGAGACATAGCTGGTTCATATGATAGATCTTTTTTTGATATTTTGAGAGACTGCCTCACTGACTTCCATAGTGTTTGAATGAATTTACTGTCCTTCCAGTAGTATATGAAGGTTCCCTGTCACCCACATCCTTCTTTTCATAATAATTACCATTGCTACTTGAGTAAGGTAGAGTCTGAACATGGTTTTAATGTCCATTTCTCTTACAGTTATTGAACTTGAACATTTACTCATATGTTTACTGGCTGTATCTATTTCATCTTTCGGGAACTAATATTCATTTCATTAGTCTATTCATTGATTGACTTTGATTTCTTATTCTAGCCTTCTCTTGAAATCAGTATTCCAGCTACTTCTAGTTGATTTCTTTTATGGATTACAATTGCTAATGCATTTTTAGTTATAAGTATATTGTTTTATTTTGAAATATTTAGTAATTTTACCAGCTACATTGATGTTATTTCATTTGTTATTTAATTTCCTTTTAGACATAGAAAACATTTTATATTATTTCACTTATTTGTTTTGGTTTTTTTTGTTTGTTTGTTTTTCGAGACAGGGTTTCTCTGCGTAGCTTTGCGCCTTTCTACTACTTTAGCAGCTGCTCGATCACAGAGATCCGCCTGCTCTGCTCCCGATCTAGATAAAGCTGCGCACACCGGCATATTATTTCACTTATATACACACAAATACACATACACACACACACTCATTGGCCTCTGCATCAGCTCCTGCCTCCAGATCCCTGCCCTGTTTGAGTTCCTGTCCTAATTTCCTTTGATGATAAACAATGATTTGGAAGTGTAAATTGAACTAACACTTTCCTCCCCAACTTGCTTTTTAATCATGTTATATCATCAAAGCAATAAAACCCTAAGGTAGGTTCTAACCCTCTAAAACCATAAGCTGAAAGGCCAAGAAAGAGAAGTATGTTGTAGGCAGAAAAGCTGGAAGGTCAGAGCCTTCTATTTCCTCTAATATCAGACATGCAGCTATAAGATTTGGATTTTTCCCTGCTTGGTTTTGGCCTTGCTTTGGTTCAGTGTTTCCTCACTGTACCCACATCCCTCACTTTTGGAGGCATAATTTACTTTTTTGGTATTTTAGGGGGTACAGTTAATAGATTACTTTGAGTACCAGAAAAGACATGGACTTTTAATAGTATTGATACTGTGAAAGACTATGGGGGACTTTTGAAGTTGGACTGAATACATTTTGCATTATGGTGTGATCATAATCCTATGGGAGCCACAGGTTACGTGTGGTGGCTTGAATAAGTATGGCTCCCATAGGCTCATGTTTAAATGCCTGGTCCACTGCTGGTGGAACTGTTAGGGAAGGATTAGAAGGTATGACCTTATAGGAGGAGTTGTGTCAATTAGGTAGGGATTTCAAGAAACACGTGGGATAACCAGTTGGCTCTCTTTCTTTCTTTCTCACAGTTATGTATCAAATGTGAGCTGTTAGATATTCCTTTGTTACACCATCATAGGTTCTAACCCTCTCAAACCATAAACCAAGTTAAATGCTTTCTTTTATAAATTGGCTTGGCCATGGTTTTTCATAACAATAGAAAGAAAAGTAACTGAGACAACTTATATGTATTAATAAATAGAGTCTCTTAATGTAGCTTCTCAAGTAGGTAAGTACATATGACTGCCTATAAGAAAAGAAGTATTCCTAAGTAACAATCTAACATAGATAAGATTGAATAAGCCTAAATTTAGAAAACATGTCATTAGCAGGTGCTAAACCTTATAGTGATTACTCATTAGAGAGTAAACTGATTGATGGGCAAGCACATGTGTAGTAGCTGGCATTGAATTATGGAAGAGAGTGGCTTTATTATTCTTCAGTGGTTTAAAAAAAATCTACTCCAGAACAATGACAGAAATCACATTCCAGGTAGCAGAGTTAACAAGGGTTCGCTGAACTAGTAACTCAACCACATATGGAATAAGCTCCTAACAATTGCAGAACATATAATAGATAGAAAAGCAACTCTACCAGTCAATTAAAATCAGTCCAAATACAAACTGATTAAGTAAACATTGAGAATGAAATAATAGAGAAGACCAAAGTCACACCCAATTAGTATATGAAAGATTAAAATCATTGCTGAACAAAATTGAAGAGTATCTCATAAACAGAGGTTCTGACGTGAATATATCAGAAATTTGTTATTACTAACATCAAATTGATGCAAAGTCATCTGTAAGTGTCATAGAAACCTAATAAAAATTATTTGCTGGACATAAAAGGGTCATTGCATACATGAACTCATAGAAGTTGGAATTGAATTGAATGAACATGTCTTTAACAAGATTAAGCCTGCCAAAACAGGGAATAAATTCATAAAGTTCCAGCCCTAACTGAGACTATTAGCAGCAACTGGTAGTTGCTTAAGGAGGGAGAGAAGTTTTTTTTTTTTTTTTTTTTTTTTTTTTCAGAAATGCAGCCCCAGAATCACTGCTTATGTTGTGGTCCCACACCCACACATCCATACACATACAGGCAAATATCGGTGTGTTCAGTGGGTTGAAATAAAAGAGAATGGAATCTTATAAATATGGACAACATATCTATGGAACTAGATTTACCAGCAATAGACTTGCATATAAAAGCAGTTAAATGTAATAGACATAGCAAGAAATTTAAGTGGAGAGTATTCTTCTCCAGCAACTTGCTTTGGAACTTTTAGATATTTTCAAGTAAATATATTCATGCATTAAAAATAAATGAGCCATAGATATAAAAATAAACATCACTGTTCATTCTAGGCTTAATAGTAGACATAGAGAAAATCTTTTTGCTCAAGGATTAAATGGATTTTTTTAGACATCACACTAAAAGCTTGTTTCTTACAGAAAAAAATATTAAGTTTGATTTTATCAAGCTCACAATTTTTGCCATTTGAAATATAACATCATGAGAATAAAATATTAAAATTACAGGTTGGTTTAAAAAAAAGCTTTAAATATTATATTCAATAAATTCTTACATTCGCTATTTTGTTTTTGATAGCAACATTCTATGATGAATGATGCACTTTTTTATTGCAATTTGCCTAATAACTAATAATATCAAAAGTGTATAAATAAGAAAATAGTAATGCTTAATATTAAGAGATCTCTAATGACCAATAATAAACTTTTAAAGTTCAAGAACCTGCAACACACTGTATGAAGAATTTCACAGATCCTTATTTACAAAAAGGGATGGAAACCAATCATATATACAAAAGGTTTCACATGTCATTAGGCATTTCACAAATGCAGCACAAACTAACGTTTACAAACATTGCAAACTACTGCATGTCCACCAGAGTTTGTACTGCAATCCTCCTCTTGTTTTATCATGAAGAACAACTAAAAACTGTTACCTACTGCTGGTAAATTCTAAAACATTATTAAAACTATGAAAAAGACCTGGGCAATACCTTGATAAGTTAAATATATACCAGACATCTGAGGAGATAATTTAATTATGAGGTATTTAACTGGAAAAAAAATGAAAGCTATATTAACAAAGACATGTACATAGAAATTTTGTGTGTGATAGACAAATCCTAGAAACAAAACAGAATGTCGATCATGAAGTGAATGGATGAAAACAATTTGTAAAGTATACCCACATAATGCAATACAGTTCAGCAATGAAAAGAAAATGCATCTTGGTTCCCAGGAAATGGGTATATTTCAAGATAAGTAAGTAAAAGAAACTATCAAAGAAATGCAGGCTGTATAATGTAATTGTTGTAGTAGTCTAGATTACAAGCCAACCTATTGAGGCAGAAAATTTAAATTTATTGCTGATAAGGAGTAAGAGTGTTAATATGGATATCAAGCATTACTAATAAGGAAACTTTTAACAGTTATGTCTATTATATTTATTTAGGCTATGATTTTATAAGCATATACATTTACTATATTTTATCAAATTGAATATCAAAGATGATTTTGCCATTTTTTATCTAAATGGCATACAAAAATATCATAATCAAAATATTTTTATGATTAAAGGTTTAAAAATCAAGTTTAACTATACTTATATATACTGTAACTTTTAATTTTATAAATGTTAACACATAAATCATTCAAATTTTTCTATCTCTTCTAATATTTATGATTTCTTTGTGTTGAAAATTCTTTCTTCCAGCTTTTGGAAAATTTGGATTATATTACAATATCTGTAGTCTCACAACTCTGCAGCAGCACATGAGAATTCTTTCTCTCTCTAGCTATATATTAATAACATTAACCAACATTTCCTCATCTCTGCTCATCCAGCCTCTGACATCCAATGATCTACTCTTAATTTTTATGAACTCAACATCTCTAGATTTATATATGAATGGGGTAATGAAGTATTTCTTATTTTCATAGAGTTATGTCTAGATTTCATATTTTATGATGATGGAAAATAAGATTATTATCTATAATATATGTGTAATTTTTACATACACATACATACATATGTATAGATAGTTATGTTTATCAGTTCATCCACTGATGGACACTAAGATTATCTCCATTTCTTGGGTATTGTGAATAATGCTACAATGACCATGAGCATGTTTATGTCTTCTTGGCCTATTAATTTTCTTTGGATACATACCCAGTAGTCAGATTACTAGACAACATGATCACTCTATTTAAAATTTTGTAAGAAAGCATTATGCTATTCTCCAAAAGTGTCTGCTGATTCTCTCTCCTACCACCAGTCCATAAATATTCGATTCTTCATAGACTTGTCAGCAGCTATAATTCTTGTCTTTTTGATAGCAACCATTCTACTGATATGAAATGATAGCACATTGTGGGTTTGATTGCAATTTGCCTAATAATTAATAATATCAAAAGTGTTTTTATATATGTATTGGACATTGATAAATAGTAATGCTTAATATTAAGCAATTTTAACCATTATTTCTTACAAACACATATAAATATAATCAAGTTATAAAATACAAAGAGCACAAAGCAAAGTATGAAAATAAAAAATAAGCAAATGAAAGAGCATTTTCCCCTGAACTTTTTAAAAAGGTGATTTTGTAAATGGAATATGAACTAATGGAGCACACACAGGCATAGAGGAGGTCCTATGCTAGTGCAGGGGGGGCACACAATAGCACCATCTCACTGTAATTACATCATTGTTGATTATTTCTTGTGAATGACACTGACTCTGGACAAGCACTGTCCCTTAGCCATTTAATAAAGAAATTCCCTCTAAGATGTCTGATAATGCAGAACTGAAATATCTAAAATACAGCCCTACTATGATACTGCTCTCACATTTCTTTAACCAAGTAACCTCTTTTTTTTAATTAAGAAATATTTTCCTTTCATTTTACACACCAATCAAAGTTTCCCCCAGGTGATACTTTATTTGATATTCCCCATCTGTAGCTAGAGCTTTCCTGGTCCTGCCTGCCCATGGTCAGAACAAATCCCTCTCACCTGCCAGTCCCGCAGGCGCTCAGACCCAACCAAGTAAACAAACAGAGACTTATATTACTTACAAATTCTATGGTTGTAGCAGGCTTCTTGTTATCTAGTTCTTCTATCTTAAATTAACCCATAGCTATTAGTCTATAAGTTGCCATGTGGCTCATAGCTTACCGGTACCTTACATCTTGCTTTCCATGGCAGCAGCTGACAGTGTCTCTGTACCTCAGCCTTTCACCTCCCAGCATTCTCCTCTCTGCTTGTCCCACCTATACGTCCTGCCTGGCTACTGGCCAATCAGTGTTTTATTTATTAACCAATCAAAGCAACACATTTAACATATAGAACATCCCACAGCACCCATCAAACCCCCTCTTCCCTCCTCCCGCCCCCTCAGTCTCCCCTTCTCAACCCATCCTCCACCCCCCCAACAAGAAGACAAAGACTCCCATGAGAAGGCACATCCAGCAGAGGTGAGTCTAAGCCCCTCTCCTTGCCTCAAGGCTGCAAGAGGTGCTCCATCATAGGTAGTGGGCTCCAAAAAGCCCACTCATGCACCAGGAATGGATTCTGATCCTACCGCCAGGGGGCCCCCGAGCAGATCAGGCTACACAACTGTCTGGCCATGCAGAGGGCCCAGCCCAGTCCCATGCAGGCTCCACAGCCATTGATCCAACTTTCATGAGTTCCCACTAGTTTGGTTTGGTCATCTCTGCAGGTTTCCCCATTATGATCTTGATGCATTTGCTCATAGAATCCCTTTTCTCTCTCCCCGCCCAACTGGACTCCTGGAGCTCTGCCTAGTGCCTGGCTATGGATCTTTGCATCTGCTTCCATCAATCATTGTAGAAAAGCTCTGTGATGACAGTTAGGGTATAGAAAATATCATCCTGAGTGAGGTAACCCAGACTTAGAAAGACAAACATGGTATATACCCACTCATAAGTGGATACTAGATGTAAAGCAAAGGATAACCAGATTACAACCTACAACTCCAGAGAAGCTAGATACCAAGGAGGACCCAAAGAGGAACTCATGGATCACCCTGGGAAGGGGAAATAGATGAGATCTCCATGAATAAACTGAGAGTTAGGGGGGGGCAATGGAGGGTAGGGGATGGAGGATGGGAACACAAGGGAATGGGATGGTCGAGCTGGAACAGGGATGGAGTGTGAAAGCAGTGAAAGAGATACCATGATATAGGGAGACATCATGGGGACAGAGAGAAAATGGGTGCTAGGGAAGATCCCAGGATTCCCCAGGTATGACCCCAACTTGGACTATTAGAAATAGTGGAAAGTGTGCCTGAACCAAGGAATATTGGACTATATATAGAACCAATGAACTATTACATAACTATTTTGTTAGGCACTGGGCACACTGCAGTGTGTAAAACAGAGAAAAATGCCAACTCTAAAAGAAATTTTGGTGGTGAATATTAAAGTGATTTAAATGCATAATAATCAGAAGCAGGTGTTAAATCCAATTCCAGGCAGTTTGTGTAAGTGTATGGTTGTAACTGCAGTGTAGCATAATGAATTTTACTGTAAAACTTAAAACAAAAGAACAGATACTCCATGAAGGAGGTAAAGGGTGGCACTGATAGTATTGTATCTCTAGACCTGACATTTCAAATCAGGCCATGAATAATAAAGCACCAGGGCTGATTCATTTCCATACCTTTATTCCTGTCCTCATAATTTCTTATTGTTACTTTTCATTCATAATTCCAGGTGCCTGTTTTTCTTCTGAAATACATCCTATGGTTCTCTTTCATTGCATTTGTTGATACTAGATAGCCCTGTGAATGGGCTGGCTGGATTACTTCCTGTATGGATTCTCTAGTATTTCATGTTAACCAGAGTCACTTTGCTTTAGAGAAAAGTATCTTACATACCCATCAAAATGGACCTGCAGCTTTTAAATGCTCAGAAAGATAGCTCCAAAAAAATGTACAACTTGCTAACAAGCATAAAATGAGAGATCTACAGAAAGGTCAGGTCTGCTGTGATCCTTTTACTGTGTAAGGAGTGGTCCTATGGGAAGACAGCATCTCTTAAAAGAGAGCGCCAATATCTTTATGACTTGAAGAATAAGGGAAAAGGCTAAGAAATCCTATGATGATATTAAGCTAGATGTAAAAGCGCCTCTGAACTTCAGGACTTATCCAGCACCCTGAAAGTTGGAGACTTGTGCTTATTATGACATCAGAGGCTGCTGATTTCCAGAGTGGGAGAAAGAAAATCCTTATTAAGATGACAGGAAAATAAATGATTTGGTGAGCTAACTTCCTACAAATAATATTTCCTGTCTATTTGATGAAGGAAAGATTTTGATTACTATTGTGAAAATGTTTCATGCATGCGTGTGTGTGTGTGTGTGTGTGTGTGTGTGTGTGTGTGTGTGTGTGTGTTTCCCTATTTTCTTCACTAGTAGAATAAATTCAACTTTCAAAAACTGGGTTTTTTTGACGGGGGAGGGGTTTCTTGTGATTGTATTTATTGTTTTTTAGTTTTGGTTTACAACTGTAGGACTATGCAGCAAATATCTAATTATATTCCCCACTCCTCTCACACAACTCCTAAAATTTGGAATTGCTCATGTGATGACCTTTTATTTGTGTGGTAAGGACAGGCCCCTTCTAAGGTGCTTTAAGATGGAGGGTGGTTCCAGGAAAGATCCAGACAGAATTATAGAGACATGGGTCCTATCTCCCAAGCTCTTGGGAAAAGAAGGATGACAGTGAAGGTTGATTGTCAATTGTCAGTGTTTTAATCAATTATTGATTATCATTAATTTCTGGAAAATCTCCAAAGAACAGGACTTGAGACATTCTGAATGGAGGAACAACTGGGGTCTCCTGGAAGGGTGTACCAAGAGTAGTTACAAAGCTCCCACACATTCCTTCTCCTGTACATAACCCTCTACACCTCTTCTCTCCCCTGAACTCTTTATCTTACACTCAATTATAAATAAGTAAGTAATAGTATTCCCATGAGTTCTGTGAGCCTTGAAAATTAATTGAGCCCAATGAGGATTTTACAGAAGCATTAATTTATTACTGGTTGATCAAATGCATAGTGAACTAACCTGGGGCCTCAGGTTGGATTCTCACAAAGGAACAGTCTTGATACTGAGCACTTAACCTGCAGGAACTGCCACTATCTCCAGAAAATAATGTCGGAATGGAATTGGATTACAGGACACCCACTTGCTGTCCCCAAGGAGTTAATTGAATTTTTGCTGGTGAGAAAAAAAAATCCTTCCTTTGCAGTTACAGATGTGACCTTGTTTGTGATGAGAAGCAGGCGAAAGTCTGGGTTGTTTTCAACTACAGTCCAACTATGTTGCTCTTATGTTATTCAAAGCTAATTGACTGAATGATTTGATTTGATTTTAATATTGGAATGTTTTCCAATTTAATCCCTTTAAGGAAGGGCCTGAAACAGACTGGAATAGAAGTGATGTTCTCTGGAAGCAGAGGCAGTCATTCCTGCTTCATTTCCCTGAAGGGGCATTCCTCTTAGATAAACGAGAAAGCTCTCTATAAAGGTATTTTGTGCTATGTGGAGAAACCCTAGATGACGTCATGTTGGATTCTCTTCTTGAAAATTGCACATTAAAACCATTTGTTTAGAAATTTCCAGAGTTGTGCTTAAGAAGTGAAGTGCCCCTTAAAAGCTTCCTGTTGGTAAAGCTTGGTCCTATAGGAGATACTAGGGAGTAATTTGGATCCTAAGAACATGATGCGAACATCATCAGTCATGAATCTGCTCATGTAGAATGGGTTTCTAGGAAATGGACTCTGAAAGGAAGATGTAACTATGGGTGTGACTTTGAAGGCATTATTTTGTCCCTGACCTTTCCTCCTCCTCCTCCTCCTCCTCCTCCTCTTCCTCTTCCTCCTCCTCCTCCTCCTCTTTCTCCCTCTCCCCTCCTGCTTAGAGATTTCCTGTACCATGCAATGCCCTTCTACCCTGACTTTTCTCTTGCCACGGGCCTAAAAGGTGTAGAAGACTATGGTGACATATTCCTGTGTTTCAGGAACTTGGGAGGTGGAAGGAGGGCAGACAACTCAAGCCAGCTTCTACTGCACAGTTTCAGACCAATCTGGATGGCATGCCACTCTGCCTCCCCAAAAAAGAAAAAAAGCAAAGAAAAGAAACAACAACAACAAACAAAAAAGCAATAGAGATCGCTGGCCATGGACCAAAACTTCATAAACCATGAGCCAGAAGAAATCCTTCTCCCTTTAAGCTTTTTTTCTTAGGATTTTTATAACAGAGATGAAAAACAGTACCTTCTGTAATCAAAATATGATTTTTAATCAGAAGTGAATATACCCTTGAATGGTAGCAACTTTGTTACTTTAGTTGAGACCATGTGGTATGAATAACTCTCTCCTTTTATTAAAAACATTGAAAAAACAAACTCAACAATAAGAAATTCCCTGCATTATATATACATTTGTAACAGATCTTTATTGTGTGTATGTATCTGTTCATGTGAGTATGTTCACAGATATGAATGTGAGCTTATGTGGAGACCAGAGGTTAGTGACTGACCGCTTCCTCAGTTTCCTTCTCCACATTATTTCACTTGTTTTAATTGGTTTTGTTGTTGTTGATTTTTTACTTTTAGACACGATATTACTCACTGAACCTAGAACTTACTAACTCCACTAGACCGGCTGGCTAGAAAGCCAGAGACATTCTCCTTCCTCTGCTTCTTCCTCAGCTCTGGGCCTTGTTCTGCTGGAAATCTCCAGCTCACTCTTGCTTGATCTAGAAAGTCCCACTTCTCTCTCTCCAAACCAGGCCCTCTCAGAAAATATCCAACAAAGAAAAGTCACCAAAAGCCCAATTCCATGTTCTTGGAGGCTGGGGAGGCCCCTCCCCTAAAGTTGTCAGCAACTCAAGAACTATTCCAAAGTGTTATAACCCAGTTTATAGAGGACATGTAATCATCCCTCACCTACAGGGTATTTATGCTCCCCACTTTAGTTCAGGTAGGTGACTTCTGCCTCAATCTGGAGCTGGAGAACTCACCGAGGAATTGCTTTGCTCAAACAAACCCATTCTTTTATTTTTTCCATTTGACTTGATCTAGCTTACTGCATCTCAGCAGAGAAACATACTGTTAAGGTACAGAAAACCTATTAGGCCTCATTAGTCTTTTTTCTGTAGATACTAGGGATCAAATCCAGGTCCCTGGTATGATAGGAATGAGGAGGGAGTTCAAAAGTGACATTGAGATGAATAATTTTAGAAGAAAGGAGTTTATTAGAATAGAATCCAGAAAAGGACAGGTGTTCTAGGGGAGAAGGAATTCAAGTCTCAATACTGGAGACACACAGTTGTGGCAGGGGCAGGGGAGTCCTGAAGAAAGGGAAAAACATCTCACATAGCAGGAGTCAAATCTGCTTCTTTTATATGCCAGTTTTGTGGGATATGGAAGGTTCCCATTGCAAATCTGAGCTCTGATTCCCAGACAGGAGACAGGCAAGGGGTTTGGAGAAAGGGCATGTGATAAACACCTTCTTTGATGTTATGTCACTTCTCAGTGAGAAATTCTGGCACCAGGAAGTTTGTCAGCTAGAGACCCACAGACAGTGACCCCATATAATGCTGTAGGTATCACTGAGAGGCAGCTTCAGCAGCTATTATAGCCTGAGCAGAGGCTGAATTCTAACAACATTTCTGCAGTCCTCACACCTGTCTAGCAGTCACTACTGACTAAGCCATTTCCCCAGCTCTAAATTCAACTTTTAAAACATACACACATTCCTAGAGTGTGATGATGTATGGAACTTGGAATCTTTGTGTCACAATATGAAAGAATAAATTAAAGAACAGAGAAAAATGACAAAAACAGAAGAAAATATAAAAAAAATAGAAACTCATAGGAAAGTAGTTGTCTAGTGCTGTGGAATAATGCTTTTGTACACTAGTTTAATCATTTGCCAGTAACCAGGCAGGAAGTATAGGCAAGATAAACAGACAAGGAGAATTCTGGGAAGAGGAAGGCTGAGTCAGGAGATGCCAACCTGCCGTCCTGGCAGCAGCAAGTAATGGCACACAGGTAAAGCCACAGAAAATGTGGCAACATATAGATTAACATAAATGAGCTGAGCTTAAGTGTAGGAGCTAGTCAATGATAGGCCTGAGCTAATGGCCTAGCAGTTTTAATTAATATAAGCCTCTGTGTGTTTACTGGGGTCTGAGTGGCTGCAGACTGGGCAGGACACAGGAAAACATCAGCTACATTCTAGGATTCCATGATTTGTGTTTTCATGTCTCATCTGTATCATAGAAGAACGTCACATGTATTTCTTCCTTGCAAAATAATAGAACAAGAATCTAAAAAATCACAAAGGTAAGACAATAGCCTGGAATGTTATGAAATCAGTCTGATTTTTAATTACTGAAGGCTAATTCTCCTCTCAATACACTAGAGGTGAGTGCAGCATGAACAGTCTGGCATACTCTCAAGTCCTATCTTCAAGCCAGAGCCTCAAGTAGACATAATCAAGTAAACAGATGGGAAAAGAAGGGCTTGTTTAGATATATGAACAGGCAACAAGATGTGGTGCCAGTGGACTTACAGAGCTCCTGCTGGGTCAGATGAAGTACCACAGGTTCTAACAGAATCTGTAATCTGAAAAGAATTTCCGTGGTTTGCATGTCAGTCAGCATGTTTACCAGGAGTTCACAACTAAGTTTCAGCATTCTGTTACCATTACTATGATTTTCCTCAATATTAAAGGAGAAAAAGAAATTTTTAAAACAAAGTGAAAACTGAAACTTGACAGGACTCCAAGTTTAGTTTGAAAGAAAGCCTTTTGAGTTTAGTAAAAGTCTGAGTCAAAGTAAAAATATTGATGGTTAAAAAAGCAGGAAGTATGTATGCAGGGCCAAGGCAGTGGGGAAGAAAAGCTGAAACTCCTTTTCTCTCAACTCCACTAAAATAAAGAGAAAGGTTTAGGGTTTTAAGAACACATGATGGTGGGGAACACAGCAAGGTAAAGATATTGGTGATAACTGGCCTTTTACCCAAAATGAATGTGTGCTTTCCATCTCTTCATAATAGGAGGCATTTTTGTAATAGAGAGGGAGCCCCAAGTATAGTAAGGCTGGAACCCTGATCCTGAATCTAGAAATAAAGACACTGTCTTAGTTGACAGCTGTATCTCTAAGAGATGCTATCTAGGATGTTAAAAAAAGACTTTGGTGTGAAATCAGCAGGAAGCCGCATGCTTTCAAAAGTTATTTTCCCAAATCTGTCATCACTATCAACTGAAATCAGTTCAGAAAGTTTAATAAATGAAAGCCACTGTTTATGATGTAGACTATCAACAGGAATACAATGCGTTTACTCACATGTCTGCAGGGCAAGAGAGAAAGGAAAAACTAAGAGATAATAATCAATGAGTAGACATATTATAAGCACTTGAAAGTATATGAATGGCATTAATGATTTTTCATAAACCTATGAAAATATGAACAAAACATGGAGAGAAATCTAAAAAAAAAAGTTCAAAACATGAAAACGGAAATGTAATCATAATCAATGTAATCAATAAGAAAACCTAAACTCAGAAGGCCCGCAACATTGAGTCTTTGCTGCTGTAGCTCACGCTTTCCATCGTGCTGAGGGCTGGGGTAGGGGGAGAGGCAGCAAGGCTGCATCACTGCCCATGGCTGCAAGCAATACGGTCCTGCACTATGAGCCAAGGGGGCAGCCAGTGCCAAGAGCAGGAAGTGAGCAGTATTTTTTGAGACAGATGTTTACCAAGAGTGTCGTGACCCACTGATTGAGAAACACTATAACACCTGATTTTACAATGGAGACACTAAGTGCTATGAGGACCTGAAGAGGAGTTCTACAAACTCTAAAAACTACACATGCCAGCACAAACTACTTCACCCAGCAAAATTTCAATCACAATATGTGGGAAAAGAAAGATAATTCACAATAAAAAATTCAAATTTAAGCAATATTTATTTACAAATTCAGCCCTACATAGTGTGCTAGAAGGAAAATGTCAACATGAAGAGGTTAGCCACATCCAAGGAAGAACAAGTCTAAGACCAACAAATCGAAGAAAGGGGGAATCCCATACCACCACAACAAAATAATGTGAATCAACAAACAATGCTCAATAATAACATTCAACATCAATGTTCTCAGTTCCTCAATAAGAAGTCACAAACTAACAGATTGGATTTGAAAAAGGATTTCCACCCTCCTCCTCCTGCATCCAAGAAACACAACTTTCCATCAAGGATAGGTATCATCTCAATATAAAATGATAGGAAAAAAATCCAAGAAAATAAATCCAAGAAGCAAGCTGTTGGAGCCATTTAATATCTGACAAAATAGATTTCAAAATAAAACTAATCAGAAGAGATAAGGAGGGATATCACACACTTTCCAAAGACAAATTCAAATACAAGGGCACCCACTTTCAGAAAAGAAACACTACAGCTGCAGAATTGGAAGAGGTCTTTACCAATGTATATCCAATAAAGCACTAATATATAAACTATATAAAGATAAAAAACAAGCAGGCATCTAAAGTATAATAATTAAATATGATAAGGTAAAATAAAAACAAACCGACATAGAACAAAACAAACAAATAAAAGAAACAGAACAAGGAAAAAGCACAACAAATACATAGAAAGACAGAGACACATGTTTGCACACACAGGAATCCCATAAAAACACAAAAGTAGAAGCGATAATATACATGCAAATGGCCTGAAAGATTAAAAAAAAGAAAAGAAGAAAGAGAAGAAAAGAAAAATGCCCTGATATAGCATTATGAAACAAAGAATGTCCAAAAATACCATTGAGTTCACATTGTGTTGGCCATCTACTGCTGGACATGGGGCCTGCCCTGAAGAATGTTTGTATACCTGGTGAAACCCTGTTGAAGAAAATTCATTTTTTTTGTGTGAGGAATTATCAATTAGAGATAGCTTCTGAAGTAGGATGAGGGCTTTGTTTCTACTTCCCTTCTCAGTTCTGAGACTCCAACTGGCTCAGGCAAGTGTAGGTGCTGTGCATGCTGGCATAGGCTCTGTGAGTTCTTACATGCATTGGTCCTGCTGTGTTTAGAGTGGGTTGTTTCCAGGGTGTCCTCCATCCCCTCTGACTCTTAAAATCCTTTCCCCTTCTCTTCTCCAGTGTCCTCTAAACCCTGAGGGGAGGGATTTGAAAAGACATCTCATTTTATGACTGAGTTTTCCAAGGTATCTTACTCTTTAAGAAATGTCTAGCCACAGGAGGGAGCTTGTTTGACCTATGACCTATGAGTATAGCACTGACCTATGAGTATAGCAGAATGTCCTTACAAGATATTTTATGGCTATGTTCCCTTAACAGAGTAACAGTATTTGGTATTCCCCTAGGTCCCTGGCCTATTAGTTCTAAGTTCTTGTAATTAACATGTAAGCAGTGTTGGAGTTAAGGTCTATCACATGGAATGGGCCTTAAATAAATTCAGGTATTAGTTTAGCTCACTAGCATTAAGCCTTCGATAAGATACAATCAGTATAATCACAGAAATTAGGTATATAAAGTAAGAGACTATGGGAAAAGGGTGGGTCTCCCATAAACTGCACCATTCCTGAGCATCTTGTAAGCAGGTCATCACTGTAGATGGAAGAGTTTGTAGCTAGGTTGCTATTTCCCTTCTATGTCAGTAGCATACAGACTACCTTTCAGTACCATAGACACTAGTTTGTAGGGTTGAAGGCTCTAGTTAGGCACAAGCTTGACTTTTTGTGTTGGGTAGATTTCTTCAGCAATGGGGACTTACTGTCAGTTTGTGGAGAGCCCCCAATAGCTTTGACAAAAGCCTGGGTTGTTTGGGGGTTACAATGGATCACCTTTGGTAATGAGTAATGGTTTTAGCTGTCCTTTCCCTTATTCCTTCCCACACCTCTCTCTTTCCTCTTCCCCATATTTGCCCTTCCTGTTTCAATCCAAGCCCCCTCATCCACTGATAGCTATCTGTTCCATTTTGCATTCCTGGGGAGATACAACCTTTCCTTTGAGTCCCTTACTTAATACCTAGCCTCTGTCATTATATGTATCATAGCTTGTATATCTAAGACCTAACAGCTAACGTCCACATAAAAGTCCTTTTTTGTTACTGGGTTACTGCAGGATTATTTTTTTCTAGTTCCATCCATTTACCTGCAAATTACATGATTTCAATTTTTTTAATGGCAGAGTAATATTGCATTGTGAAAGTGTTCTACATTTTCTCTATCTATTCATCCATAGATGGACAACTAGGCTATTTCAAATTTCTGGCTATTGTGAATAGAGCAGCAATTAACATCATTGAGCAAGTAACTCTGTGGTAGAATGTAAGTAACATCCTCTACCTATAAGCCCAAGAATGGTATATCTGGATCTGGAGATAGATCTATTTTCAGCTTCCTGAGGAACCACCCCACTGATTTCCATAGTGACTGTACAAGTTTTCACTTCCACCAGCAATGGATGAGTGTTCCTGTCCTCCTCACCCACATGAATTGCCATTTGTTTTATTGATCTTGGCCATTCTAACTGGTGTAAGACAAAAATCTCAAAGGAGTTTTGATTTGTGCATTTCCCTGATCTTGATGGGTAAGAATGTTGCACATTTCTTTAAGTGCCTCTCAGCCATTTGTGTTTCCTCTTTTGAGAATTCTGTTTTGATCTGTACCTTGTTTTTAACTTGGGTCCTTTGTTTTCTTGACACACACTGGTGTTTTCTAGTGAGAGAGAGAAAGGGTGGAGATTCAGATGGAAACTGGGGTGAAAAGGATCTGCAAGGAGCTTGGGGGCAGGGAACCATAGTCAGAATATATTGTATGAGCAAAGTCTATTTTTAAATTTAAAAAAAAGGTAGTCATGCATCCCTCATCACCTGTGTCACACTGTTTTGCAACTATGTCATCTTAACAAAAACCTGAAGCCAAAATATATGCAGAGGACAGAAAAAGAATCTAAGTATACAGCCCCCATTGGATGAGATCCTAGGGGTTATTCTGAGTTTCATTGCAATAAAGGGGACAGAGACAGTAGTCACCAGGGCCCTAAATGAATCATTCTATTATCTAGCTTGTTGCAAAGTAGAAGATATAAAGATTCTGAGCCCTCTCGAGTCCATGCACATGCTGAAGACAGCAAAAATCTAGGTCAGTACAGAGGGGGAAACCTTGATTATCATTCATGTGTTCTTGTTTAAACATAAAACTTGATTTTCAAAATTCGTGGTGAGATATAAACCTACAGATAAGGGTTTCAGGAACATAGTATGGTTGTTTACAATTTCACATGGATATTTACCTGAGCTGCCCCAGGCAAAGCAGCTTTAAAACACAGGATGCAACCAAAAGAGCAAAGGAAATAATTTAATTTAATTTCATCTTTGAACCTCTTTTTCTACAAAGCACACCTACCCTAACTCTCAGGTTCTCTCAAGGCTCAGAAGAGGTGAGCTAGTGGCTGGGGAAGAGATTTATTTATTGAAAATTTTTCACTGGACAGACAGACCAGATTTTGATTCACACATTATTTACCTGCCTCCCCTCCAAATCCAGCTGGAAAAACAATCTCAAGCTAATTTCATTTCCTAACTCCTTTTCTGTTTCCGGGCTTTCCTCCAATTCCGAAATGGTTTCTCTTCATCAACAAAAAATAACGAAACAGAAGCCCCACTGGTTAAAACCTCAGCAAGAAAGGGCTAGTCCTCCTTCTCTCCATCTTCCCTCCTCCTTCTCTCCATCTTCCCTCCTCCTTCTCTCCATCTTCCCTCCTCCTTCTCTCCATCTTCCCTCCTGCCTTCATTAGGTTTCAGCTGCTGAGATAAAACACATAACCAAAAGCAACTTGAGGAGGAAAGGATTTGTTTCTCCTTACAATTTTCAGGTCACATGCCATCACTGAGGGACTTCATGGAAGGAAGTCAAGGCAGGAACTGATACAGAAGCCATAGGGGAGCTGCTTATCGACTTGCTCCCAAGGCTTGCACAGCAATGACCATCTTCTTATATACCCCATGATCATCTGCCCAGTGATGGCACTATCTACAATGGGCTGCACTCCCCCACTAATTAATCAGTCACTCATTAAGAAAATCCTATACAGACTTGCCTACAGGTCAATCTTATGGATGTATTTTCTCAGTTAAGATTCCTTCTTCCCAGATATGTCTACATTTGTGTTAAGTTGATGAAAAACAACCAGCACATCTCCATCCTCTATCCTCCTTCACTTTAGTGAGTTACCCCACACTGTCTCAAGTAAGCTCCAGGCTAAAATATTTCAACTGCCTTCATTGAAGTGTGAAGGCCTTTCAAAGAGCATGTACCCTTTCATGGAGTTCTCTGACTCTACAACGTTTGTCATTAAGGGTATATAATGGAAGCAGTTATTGACTTTGACAGTCACAGAAGCACAAAGCTATTTCAGTCATGTAAGGGACACAGAGCAGATCTCTTGAGTAAATTACTTGAAACTACCAAGCAGGATATTCTCTGCTCACCTGGTTCCCTCCAGATAAACACTTCACATGAGTTTCTAACCAACCCAACTTGTAAATGTCTTAGCACATGTATTCTATTAACAGACAACCTAAATTATAAGCAATACAAATTTACTCTGCATTATTATTCTGGAAGCTCACAAGTCTAAAGTCAATGGGCTGCATCTAGTGAGGACATTGTTGCTGCAGTGTGGTAAAGAGAAAGGCATCTTGCACATGGAAAGAGAGCATGTGCAAAAGAACAAATCAAGCCTAAGAAGAGAAAGGGTAAAATTCATCAGAATGTGTCATTCACTCCTGTCTAAGATAATTGCACTAATCCATTCATGAGGACAGAAGCCCCCAAACCAGTCTTAAAGGTTTGATATCACACATCATCACAGTGGTAATTAAGTTTCACTATCAGTTTTGGACAGCCCATTCCAACTATAACAACAAGTTTTCTCAGTGCAGATCCTCACTGCTGCATCATTTATAAGTGGTAGTCTTTGGTATCCTGGATTAATTTTCTAACAAAGATTGCCATGCACAGAGAATCCAATAAGTCATTCATTTGATGGAAGGCAATTGAGACTTCATTATCTATATATTAATGGAAGTTAACTTCTTTCCTGTCTGCACTTTGAGCTGGGATTTTAAAGGACCCAAGGTGTGGTTCATTTCAGGATAATGAAACCTGAAGGACATGTTCTCTCTCTTTCTTATTCCTTGAATCCAGGAATGGACACTCATCTATGTGTGAGGACTTGAGATGTTGCTGCCCAGAGCGACATAACCTTTCGAGGGAAGGTCTTCTGTGTAATGGTTTCATTTGGTTATAACTCCTACTTACTGACATTTTGCTAAGACAAAACATACAAGGAGCCTCTGGAAGTATATAGAGAGGTAATGGGGAAGGTATGGAGTTATCCATAGGCAGTTCCTTCCAATGTGCTTTAGTATACAATCTCTAAATAGATGAGTCTGTGCATTCAAGGATTAGATACAAATCATTTCATACATTTAGTTCAAACATTGAAAAGAATTGGATCTAATTCTTGAATTCCCAAGGAAAACCAAAACAAATTAACTGAAGCCTGCTGCTCAGACTTCTTTATTTCTTTGTCTTATATAAGTTTATATTGGCTGAATATAAGCTTATGAAATAGTCTGCACAAAAAGGAACACTAAGAAAACATATGTAAATTCATATCTTTTTTCTGTTTTAATCCATCCACTGTATTCTTGATTATACCATAATTTGCATAAATGCTAATTAAAATGAAGAGGCTTAATTCTTTATGTGTAAAATACAGAAATGATTTCTCTTGTTTCTTACTTCTTAAGGCATTTAATTTAGACAATTGAAAGTAAGTAGATTCTGTATATTCCAAATATGTACACAGATTTTTGTAGCTGGATAGATCTCTGTCTCCTTGACAAGACAGGAGGCCGCTTCCACTGTCATGAAGTTTGAAACTGACTCTTATCACTGTAAAAGCACAAAGAGGTACCACCTCTGCCTCCAGGTTCTGTGATAAAAATAGGACTCTTACTCCAGGCTCCAAAATCCTCTAGCACACATATGAAAACTTTATATTTTCTCTGAATAAAATCAGTTGGCTATCTCATGATGATTCTAGATGAATTTAAGATGAAATGTATGTGGTAAGTAATATGTTTTTCCTCTGAATTCAAACATTATCTCCTGGAGGGAAGACAGAAGTTCAAGAGACTAGGGACATAAGTGAAATATCTCAGACTCCAAGACTCCTACAAAACCTATAGGGTTTACGAAGTTTAGAAGTTACCAGAGTGATCAGGCCATTCCCCATGGTTCTAAAAGTTTTAGTCCCTTTGATTAGCAGAACTGGCTAAAAATTGTGTAAGGAACTCCAAGTATACAGCTTTATTGGTAAGCTGAATGGGCTTTGTGTTGTTGTAGGTATCTCTGAGTCAGTCATTCAGGCTCCAGTAAGTAACCTTTACCCTTGCTCCCTGAGTAACCACAACAACCTCACCAACTCACCAAGCCAGACTTCTTTTTGGGTTGCTCTTGACCATATTCTGGCTAATAGACACACATTTCCTCAGAAAGTCACCCAACCTTATACATGTGACAAATCCTAACTTTTGCTCTCAAATCCTCTTGCATAATGCCTTCATACTGTGTTGTATCTCTTTGGCTCTGGTAAGGAGTGAGAATTCTTTGGTTTGTAATTTTGGTAGTTCTAAGCTAATTGTCCATGATATATAAAACACACAGTTTGAGTCAATTTCAGAAATAATCCCCCTTTTCTCTTTCTCCATTCTCCTTATTCAGAAGTTTTATTATTCTAGGTCTCAAAAAGTCACCCCAAATATATTACTTTCTCATACTTAAGGGATTAAGGGGGATGGAGAGATTTATGAAATTGAAGAAACTCAAGAATTGAAAGAGAATGCTCTCTCATCTCTATCTTCTGTTGTGAGGTTGCGGTGGTTTGAAAGAAAATGGCCCCTAAAGGGAGTGGCATATTTGGAGGTGTGGACTTGATGGAGCAGGTGTGGTTTTGTTGGAAGAAGTGTGTCACTGTGGAAGTGGGCTTTGAGGTTTCAGATAGGCTCAAGATACCACCCAGTATCTCAACTCACTTCCTGTTGTCTGCAAATGCTACTTCTCCAGCATCATGTCTGCCTGCAGGCCGTCATGTCACACCACGATGATAATGGACTAAACCTCTGAAAATGGAAGCCACCCCAATTAAATGTTTTCCTTTATAAGAGTTGCTGTGGTCATGGTGTCTCTTCACAGCAATAGAAACCCTAACTAAGACAGAGGTCAACCAATCAAAGCCTTCTCTGACCTCCCCCATATGTGAGCACTCTCCCTATATCAGGGGGTAATGGAGCAAAAGAAAAAGAAACTGAAACACATGAAAAGAGAAACTCATCAAATCCCCCACCCTACATTATTCCCATTAGGTCACATCTGTCTTTGTCTTCATTTCTGAAGGCTCCCATTGTTGCAGAATATTTCTTTACACTGTGTGAAGACGTGTCACTGGGATTGGTTTAATAAAGAGTTGAATGACCTATATCTAGCCTGGAAGAGTTTAGGTAGGATTTCTAGGGACTGGGAGGGCTTGGGAAAAAGAGAGGAGGAGTCATCATCCAGATGAGGAGGAAGCAGAGAAAGGTAACACCACGTGGTAGGACATAGATTAGTATCAATGGGTTAATTTAAGTTATAAGAGCAAGTTGAGAACAGGCATCAGCTAAAGGTGAGCTTTCATAATTAGTAAGAATTCTCCCTGCTGTTGTTTGTGAGATGGCAGCCCAAAGGAATCTTCAACTAGATCCCATAGCATATAAAATCACATCAAGCACGTGCGGGAGGTGGTGGTGCACGCCTTTAATCCCAGCACTTGAGAGGCAGGGCCAGGCAGATCTTTGTGAGTTGAAGGCCAGCCTGGTCTACAGAGCGAGATTCCAGACAGGCACCCAAACAACACAGAGAAATCCTGTCTCAAAACAAACAAACAAAAATCACATCAAGTACATGTGGTGCATACTTTTCTTCTGTTAGTCTATCCTTTGATCTAGGAGTCTTTGTCTTAAACCCTACAATGGTTAATGAAAAGATACCCTTTTCTCCTCTGCCCTACATTAGGAGATTTGTTTGTAGTTCTATTTTCTCCATACCATCAAGTATAGTTTGCCGATGCAGACACAACTAAGTCATGGCAGTCATGATTTTCACACTGCCTAGACAGGGTGGGTAGTTGTAATATTTCCACCTGGTTACCTCTCAAGATATTTCTCACACTTAGTTCTTTACTAACACATTTATATCAAAATAGCTCATGTCTACATGCTCGTCTGCCCACATACAAAGTTCTGTACACATTTTCAGTCAATTTGAGGTGAGACGGGGTATTTGTGTCTGGTGTGTTGACAGTAAAGCCCTAACTCTGAAACATAAACGTAGCATGGAAGGTAAACAAAAATTGTTTTAATTGCTGCTAATTAACTCCACTCTGTCATACTATGCCAAAGATGAATTGCTGAAAGTGCATCCCGAATGCCAATTAATTCCGTGAGTAATTGTTGTGTAACTGAGTAAATTGTGGTAAATACTCATGATTTATAAAACTGAAGGAGACAGTTTCCATTGGAAAGTTAATAGACAGAAATCATAAACTCTTTCATGACTATCCCAGTGCACAGCTGCTTTATTCACATGAATGGTTAATCATAATTACTGCTAATTTGGTATCCCCACATGCAGCTTTTCACTGTTTTATTTTTAAAG
Source organism: Peromyscus leucopus (assembly GCF_004664715.2). Classification (NCBI taxonomy): domain Eukaryota; kingdom Metazoa; phylum Chordata; class Mammalia; order Rodentia; family Cricetidae; genus Peromyscus; species Peromyscus leucopus. The sequence goes on along the minus strand of NC_051077.1, from coordinate 22,466,978 downwards.
TCTTCAGTGTGTCTGAAATCGTCCTTTTGAATGCTTTACTTTCTCTTTCATTTCTTCAGTTGGGGAGTTGGTGTACTACCCTCATTTATAAGAGCTTTGGAGTTCTAAAGGATTCGCCACACATTCTCTTTTCACACTTATGTTAGCATGTTGGTAAATATAAAATTAATTTTCCACTTATTAGAAAAGAAGTAGCCTGTGGTAAAAAGAAAATTAAAAAATATCAGATATACTAGGAGAAACAAATTAGGTAATAATGATTTTCACTTAAAACACTTTTGAAATGTGATTAAACAATAAACTTGCTTATATGCACACACATTTAGCAGCTATGAGTTAGGTCCCCTCATGGTACATTGCAACACCCTGTTTTATAGGAAAAAAGTAAAAGAATGAATAAAATTAATTTGAACATCTGCTCAAAATGGCAGGATAATTTAGAGTCTCATTTTCAAACATTTGCAAAAAGAATATTCACACACTTAAAAAAAGTCTTTCTTGTGATTGTACACAATCAGCAAGGGAGGAGTTTCAGTTGTCCTTCTGTCTAAACAACAAGAAGAAAACTTCTCTTAGATGCACAAGAAAAGCAAGAGTCATAGGGAGAAGCACTTTACCCCACACTGAATGGAGAGATGTAAACTTGCTGAAGCAGAAACCCACAACCCAGAATCAGATTAGAAAATGCCCGAAATGCAATGGATGAAGAGCTGAAAACTGAGTGCACAGAATCTAAGAGTTGACGTCCCCATGGTTTAAGGAAACTTCTGATGCTTTTGTGAGTTCTATCACCAGGACCTCAACCAGATTTCCACATTGAAAGTCAGAGAAAAATCACCAGTGGCTTCCATAGGGAGCAAATAGTAACCATCTGGAAAAAGCAGAGTATTGCATTCTTCCTAGTAAATGTCTCAAGAGAAACCATCCCCAATAGCCTAAGCTCCTAGGGCTTTATGGGTCTAACTTCGCTGGAAATAAGGAATGCTAAAGCCTGGCCACCTCTACCCATCCTGATCCCCCAAAGAAGGAGAAGAACCTCAATCAGCACTTGTAATGAGCTCAAGAACATAAGCTTGAGACATGATGATAGGACTAGAGAATGTGAATGTCTCTTCTCTTCTTACACATTACCATTACACTCACTAAAACTTACCTAGTGATGATTACAGTGCTCATTACATCATATCTTACTTTCAGGTAATTACAGGGCACACTTTAACACTAAAACTATAGAGCTTCAGACATGGCAGGGAAGTTGGAATTACGAGGTTAGGAATTTAAATTAAATATGATTAATCCGCTGAGAGATTTAGTAGGAAAAGTACACTATCTGGAAGGAGAGGTGAGTGATGTTAGCAGAGCAGTGGATTCTAAGAAAAGTCAACATTAAATGACAATGATTAAAAAAAATCAAGTAGCCACAGCTATTAGAATGGTCCAAACCGGAATTCTGACATCAAATGCTGTAACTGGGAATATGTGAATAGAGGGCATGCCTATGGAAAATGTGTTCCTCGGCCTATGTCACCAGAAAGCTGCAAGAGAGTGTAATGGTGCTCGGCCACTCCAATCTTACTGAAACGGGCAAGATCCGAAACACAGAAGGAACCAGTTGCTGGTTGTAATGTGGAGTGGTGGCAGAAGTTCTCATTCTTGTAGGTGGAATAACAAGATGTCACACCCACCTAATTTGATGGCAGAAATTTTCAGTGTCTTCTATAATTCTTTGTTCCTCGTCATGTATTCCAGTGTTTGTGTTACTTGGTATTTACGCCAGAGAAAGTCTGGTTTCCAAGGAAATGTGTAAGCTTTAAGTCACAGCTTCGTTGGTGATTAACAACACTTTGTGTCTCACACACAGTCCTCGCTGGAGGAAAGCATAAACCGTACTACATCCAGGCAGTATGTTCTTTAGTGCTGGGGAGAGATGAGCTATCAAGCCATGAAAAGCCATGGAGTAAACATTGCTAAGAGGAAATCAGTTTAACACAGCTGTATACTCTATGATTCCAACTTTGTGGCACTGTGGAGGGAGCAGGGCTGTGGAAACAGTGAAGGGAAGGGTGGGTGGTCAGGGATAAAGTCAGCAGATGAAGTGATACATACACTGAACACAGAGGTCTTGGGAGTTGAGGGAGTTAAACTGTTCCACAGAGTATCATAAGGGTGCTGAGAACTATTGCATGTTTGTTGAGATTTTTAGAATGTAGGCCATCAAGACTGTAACTCCATTCTAAACTAAGGTTTTGTCATAATGATGAAAGAGACATGTAAATCCATTCATTTACACTTAAGTTTAAATTTAAAACTTTGCTTTGGATATCTCTAGTTTCCTTCACTTTCCTGCTGGAATTAGAACTGCTTTAAAAACAGGCTTTTTTTTAAAAAAAAAAATCCTTGTTTAAATATATGACTCTTTGAAACACCTATTCCCCCTCGAAGTAAACTACAAAACACTTTCTAGAAGGATTATAAATGACTATATTTCAAAATATATTTTCAAGTTCACTAAAATGATATTTATAAACAATAAAGTTAATAGTTACAAAATCACAGTCTGATGCATTAGTCAGTTTCAGAGGAAACAAATTTTCAAATCATCAGGTTCCAATATGCTTTTACTCATGCACATAAAGTTTTAACTCTCTGTACTTTCAATATCTAGAAGTTACTCTACACAAGTACATGTATTGCAGAATGTTTCAGCAGGAGTTACTTAAAGGATTTGATTTCATTCATGCTGCAGGATAAAATCTCTGACTCTTAAAAGGAATATTAGAATTCTTTGATCCTCAGAGAACAGAATTTAATCAGATTGGAGCAAAGATAGCTATGATGGACAGTTATTTATTTAAGAGCGATATGACTTTTGGTTCTGATAAGTAAAGTGCTCTCTTTTAATATTAAAGTTGACAACTGAGATGAACTTACTTTTAAGTTCAGAAGGTAAGATAATATACTTTTTATAAAGCCCTAGGAAAGTTTTTAATGTTTTACACTAGAAAAATAGTCATCAGGCCACCTGGGTATCAATAAAATTTTGTGACAGAGGGTTGTTGTTTTTTTCTTTTCCCAGAGAACTTAAAAACCACTCACTGGCTACCTTGAGTCCTACCAACTGACCCTAATTCTTTTTTATTTTCATATCTCCCTGTGTTCTACTCAATGCCAGGAATGCACAAATTGTTCAGCAAACACACAAAGTGCAAACAACAATGTATGAGTAGAATGCAAGGCTATGCCATTCCATGGCATATATTTTTGTCACTAGAGGAAGCTTTATTGTTGTTGTTGCTGGTGTTGTTGCTGTTTTCTTTCCCATAAAACAGTATTAAGGAAGTCTTTACAAGATTTATAGTATGTCAACAAAATACTTAGGAATAGCTTTTCTTACCCCAACTAAACAATAACAGGGAAGGGATTTGAAGTCAAGTGTTCTGATTCTATAGATTATCTCTTATTATTACTGAAGGCTATTGAGTTTGGAGCATTCTCATACAATCAGCTTTAGCCGCCACTTCTTGTGACCCAGTCAGTACCGATAGCTTTAGCGCAATGCACAAAGGCATAGCCTTGTCTCTCTCCCTTAAAACTAAATTCTAATGGCCCTGTCAATCACCTGATCTCAGATAAAAAAAACCCTTAAAGAAAGCTGCTGTTGGAGAATTTTAAAAATACTGTAAGAGTAATCTAAATAGATAGGCTCATGAAGTGGTATGTTTATCCATTGGTCAATCTCACTGCATGAGAATGTGTTCTTCCACAATGAACACTCAGCTGCTGGTTACTCTCACCCTGTGAGAGTGCCTTGCTTAGCAATGGTTTCTCTAGGCATTGTCCGTTCTCACCCTATGAGAGTGCTTTCCTCCACAATGACCCCTTGGACATTATCCATTCTTGTCCTTGAAAAAGCCATCAGTAAAATTTCTTCTGTCTCAAATCAATACTATTATACCTACACTTTCCACTATAAAGGAACAGTTAATGATAATTTTCATAGTAAAGTCGATCAACATTAAGTGATAATTTGTGACATTTCCTTACAGGCCTCCCAGTAAAGATGTATGGATGGTCATTTATGCAGCAGATGAAAATAACACAGTTGCTTCCTTGTCAAATGTGGGATTAAGCTTTGAAAAACTGATGAATGAAGTCTTCTTTATAAAACACTATGGCTTTACTCATCTATGATTATTGGTAAAGTATCCAAAAAACAAAAGATGAGACTCAAAATAAAATAGTGTATTTATTTATCCATATGTGCCAATGGATATGTTTTTAAATGGGGCTGTTTCTAGGCCTGAGGCAAGAAACTGCTTTGAGATTTTTCCCTGAGAAGAATGCCTTATCTATTTAATAGGACACAGTCTAAACTGATTTATATAATCATACTTTCTAGTTAGACATTTCCCCTGAAACTCATTTTCCTAGGAAGAACATACATGAGTATACCAACAAGAAAGGGGAATAGATTTAGAGGCCTGTGCCTTTCCCTAACTCACGTGTGTGGGAAGCATACATAAAATAGTGTTAGAAACCTTGCAATCAATCACATTCCTTTATGAAAGGTGGTGAGTCATTTAATGTCAACAGGCATGCCTCTTCCTCAAAAACAAGTGACTTCCACAAGCTCTGAAATCCCTTCTCACATCAATCCCTTCTTGATGGGGTATCCAGTCCTCACATCTGGAGCCTCTGTTCCTATACCCAACTCTTTATCTGCACTAAATCTTCAGTTCATAAGCTTCTCTCTGAGTTTCACATTATAATCAATATTTCTTTCCAAATTAGATCTTTATCTGAAGTAATGTTATCCAGAATCTCTATAAAGAAAAGAAATATATTATACATTTAATTTTTCTATCAATGTTTCTGTCTCTATGAATCTGAACTGTAATAAATGTAAGGCATATGTACACTATATGGAAAAATAGAATTAATGTCTCTCAAGATTCAAGAGCACTGAAAGACTTTATTTGAAACAGAATGCCTTGTGCTATATGAAACGGCATAAGAAAGGAAGTAATGCTGGTGGTAAGAAGAATTTACCAAGAGCGCAAAAAGATAGAATGAATTTATTAAAATACAGCACCAGAGAATGACAGGTGAATCCAAAGAGAGGGGACTGCAGTCCTAAGAGGGATGGAATTTCTTTTATAGTCGTTAAAGTGAAAGTTCCTTGATCCAGCCATAGTTGTCCTCTTGTGTGGGTTCCTAAGTCAGAGTGACTCTTGTAATCATTTAAGTGGTAGATTTTCACAGTTTGTTATTGTACTTGAGGTTGACTATTTGACAAAGGCATCATGGGTTACGGTGAATTGGGCTCTGTATGTATAGGAAATATGTATAGGAAATCATGGGTCATCTTCCAAACCATATAGACTGATTATCTTTAAGTATGGGTATTCTGCCTTTTGTCTCAACAATTTGATTAGATTAATTGTAACTTTACTGTACATAATTCAAGTATAATCAGTATTGATATCAAAAGTATCAAAGTTATGGACTTCCTTTTTTCCTTACTTTTCTTTCTTCAACAAAGTTTATGGTATTGGATAACCAACTGATGTTCTCTTCCCTGAAGAAGACTATATCTCCTTCTGGCAGCATTCTTTAATTGTCTGTACTTCTTTGTACGGGGCTGAGTCCTCCTAAGCTTTATCCAGTACATGTTTGTGTGTCTATGTGTCTCTTGTTCTTGTTCAGCTCATGATTAAACAATCCTGTGGGTGTGGCCTTCGAGACTCCTAAGAGACACAATCTCACAGAAAACACTCCATTTTTTATACCATCTTTCCTTCCCTCTTCTTCAACTGTGGGTATTAATTAACCAGCTTTATTGACATATTTTAGGACAAACAACTTCCCTGTGATTATTTGACATAGGACTCTTGTTATTTCACTATATTTTTGATCCTCCAAATTTGTAGTCTATGAATAGGTCCTATCATTCAAATTTTCTGATGCATAAAATGCCAAATTACAATTCTTTACATTTACATTATGGGTTTTACTGCATGTATCTAAGTTAGAAAGAGGGATAAAATGAAGATTTATGATGTAGGAAAAATTAGATGTTTGATCTTTTCCACGGCAATATTTAGAACTACTAGCTACTGAAATTTCAATTAAACCTGTTACTGTAAGGTTTAATTTGAATCATGATACTATCTCAGGAGGTAAACAGGAAGGAAAATTAAACTTAATCATATGAGAAACTCTAATGAAAAAACATCCAAGGAAGTTAAAAGCAAGCGAGGTCTAATCATAAACCAAACCACATGACTTCAGATGGTTGTACTGCAAACTCCCCAGTGGCACAGGTCTGTGATTACAGAGCTTTCATCCATGAATTTAATCTGTGGAAATCACCACCTAGGAGACTCACTACAAAGCCAAATAAGGAGATTTGCTGTTGCTACTGCCTACTTTCATGGAAAGTGTCTTCCTAGATGTTTCACTATTGGCCTTGACTAGAAATTTAACAAATTAAGCCATGCTCGTGCCTGTGAAGGCCAAGAAGAACAACAATGGATTCCACTTAATGATCCACTCATTTGAAGAGGCAAGGTGTCCTGAAAGTTTTGCTTATATTATTATATTTCATTTTCACAGTAAGTTTATGCAGTATGACTTACTAGTTCTCTCATGAAGATAAAGGTCAGACAGTAATAGGAAACCATGAAAAAACTTGCATTAAACAGTGTCATGTGGCTGAAAATCAAGTATTATCGGAATGTTCCCATATACTCTTTTCTCGTATAAGCTCAACTCTCCAGCAGCCATGTAATTAGGGAAAGTTCCTATTTTCCTTTGTCTATGTCTCACAGGCTTGCCTAGGAGATTAGGATTGAGTATGATAGCATTTGCAGGAACACACAGCAGAGCCCCTCCTTCACACCTCCATGCACTGATCATACATCCTCTATACAAAATAGTCTGTCTCTAGAATCAAATGAGGCAAAGCTTCTGGAGCAAAATGTGTGATGGTTACTAATTTAACTAATTTACCAGCAGTAATTTAACTTACTGCTCCCCAGAATTCTCCAGAGACAAGCTAATCTGTCAATTGGACACCATCAAGAACTAAAACTCATGCTCACAATTAACACAATAAAATGAAGATGGGGGTAAGTTTAAAGTAATCAGACATGGAGGCTGCAGTGACTAGGCATGGCAGGAAGCTATTACCACCAATAGGCCTCTATGGTAGAGGAAGAGTATTTCTTGTGGAAGGCTGAGTAGAGAGAGACAGGACTCCACAAAAGCTTTGGCTATAAGACCACAATTTTGTGGCCCATCAATAACAGAGCTTGTATATTATTCAGGGTTCTCTAGAGAGACAGAATTTATGGAATGAACATTTATAATATATATTATATATAGACATATACATGTAAATACATATGGGATTTATTAGAATGACTTACATGCTGTGGTCCAGTTAATCCAACAATGGCTGGCTGTGCATGATTTTTCAAGAATCTAGTAGTTGCTCAGTCCAAAATGATGGGTGTATCAGCTGATCTTCAGTATTCCCTGGAGTCCAGAATTACACTCTGTTGCCAATGAAGGAATGAACTTGCTAGCAAGGCAATGGCAAGCAAGCAAAGAGAAAAAGCTTCCTTCTTCCATGTTGCTATATAGGCTTCCAACAGAAGGTGTTTGCACAGATTAAAGGTATATGTCTTCCTGCATCAAGATCCAGATTAAAGGAATATATCTTCCTACTTCAATGAACCAGATTAGAAGTGAAACTACCTACTTCCATTAAGGAAAAATCCCTCACAGATGTGTTTTTGGTTTTCAGTGAATTCCAGATGTTGACAACCACGAATATACATCACAGCTGAGAAAGCATGTGAAAAATGTCTTCTGCATGTTTATGTCATTTGCATAGCACTTCTTGTTGAAGATGCTGTCTTGTCTTCAGTGTGTATTTCTGGTGTTAATAAAAATAAGGCAGCTGTGGTTTTGTGGAGTTTGTTGAATAGTCTATTCTATTCCGTTGACCTATATGTCTGTTTCTGTGCTAGTGCCACACAGATTTTATCACTATATTGCTTCATATAACTTGACATCAGGTAGAGTAATATCACCTACAGTATTCTTTTTGTTCAGGTTTATTTATTTGTTGTCCTCTGTGTTAGCAAATAGTAATTCAAATAGGATTTTCTCTTTTAAAACTTAATAATATAATGACATCCTTTCCAGGATTTTCTCTTTTAAAACTTAATAATATAATGACATCCTTTCCCCCTTCCTCTCCTTCCATATAAATTTTAAGGCATTTTCTATGTCTGTGAAGAATGGCTCTGATATTTTGATTAGGATTGCATTTGATTTGCACTTTGCTTTAAGTAGAACGGCCATTTTCACAATATTAAATGCTCCAATCCATTAGCATGGAATATTATTCAAGCTATTAGTTACTGCTAAGCAATCAAAATGCAGAGTTGTGGAGTCCAGTCTCACAGGATACATCTACACAACACTCCCATAGCTAAGACTCAGGAAGCATTGTGGAAGATGAGCCATGAAAATTGTAAAGAGCCAGAGATTCATATTCTTTGCTGTGAGAATGTGTCTCCTAGTAAAAATAAGAAGCTACACCTATAAAGTCTCACCAGCATGACTACCAAAATGTGTTCTAGAAAGTAAGATACCAGAATATATGATAAGCTGCAAGGGGTCTCAACTCCTACACAGAGAATTGCAGGTAAGTAAGTAAAGATAGCAGCAAGAGAGGTGGCCCTACCAAGGAAGAGCATACCAATTGGCTGTTCAATGTCATTTGGTCAAATGGTCATTCCTGAAAACATATATACAAGTTACACATATACAAGTACATGTGGATTCAACAGGCTATATTTGGAAATGTATATCTATATGCAAATAAATTTATTCATGAAATAACAATTAATGAAAAAAGAAGCCATGAATTTGAAGGAGAGTGGGAGGATTGTATGAGATAGTTTGGAAGTAGGAGAGGGAAGGGAGAAATGAAGTAATTAAAATGCAATCTCAAAAATTAACAAAAAAATAACTGTAATGAGCTTTAAGATAAGTATACTAATTAAGATTAAAAATTTTAAAAAGAGCAAGTACTGGCAAGGATTTTGGAGAAACAACTAACTGCAGGGAGACATGTAAATTGGTGAAGCCATGTTGTAAGTCACCATGTAGTTTACAGAAAATGATAAACAGAACTACCATTTGATCCAACTCTACCACCCAAAGGTTTCTATGTCCTACTACAGAGATAAAAGTTCAACCATGTTTATTGCTGCTCTGTTCATAATAGCTTATATTCTAGTTTCATTTCTGTTGCTATGATAAATTATCGAAATCAAATGAAACTTGGGGGAAGTAGGATTTTTATTTGGTTTACAATTTCAGGTTATAGTTCATCATGGCAAGGAGGTTCCAGAGTTGGGAGCTTGAGGTAGTGGTCATATGACATTTATAGTCATGATCAGAGAGAAGCAGTGGTCATGTGACAACTATAGTCATGATCAGAGAGAAGCAGTGGTCATTTGACATCTATAGTCAAGATCAGAGAGAAGCAATGGTCATGGGACATCTATAGTCATGATCAGAGAGAAGCAGTGGTCATGGGACATCTATAGTCAATATCAGAGAGAAGCAGTGGTCATGGGACATCTATAGTCATGATCAGAGAAAAGCTAACACATCCACTCTGCCTCCTGCCTCCTTACTAGCTTTTTTCACTCTTGCACAGTTCAAGGTCCAGCCTAGAAAATGGTGCCACTCACAGTAAGATGTGTCTTCTGACATCAACTAACAATCAAGACAGTCCTCCACAGACATGCCCAGAAGCCAGACTGGTCTATAAAGTTTTTCATTATTAATTAAGTCTCTCTTCCCATGTGATTCTAAATTGTGCCAAGCTGACAGTTAACACTCATCAGCACAGCTCAGAAATGGAACTGATAAATGGATAATGAAAAATTTATGCATATACACAATGGGATTATGTTTAACTATAAAGAAAAATTAAATTATGAATCAGGCAGGTAATATTGGTGTACAAGGAATAAATCATACTGAGTGAGGTAACTCAGACATGGAAAGAGAAGCCCCATGTGTTTTCTCTCATATGTGGACTCTAACTTCAAATATTTAGAATGGTGTCATTAACTTGGAGTACATGTAGAAGCTTAGAACATAGAAAAAGGCCATTCATGTGGGGGGTTTATTTAATGGAGGAGGGATCAGCAAACAAATGTATTATGAAAACAGAGAAGTGGATACTAAGTATAGAAAATGTACAAGTGATTGAGAGTGAGGATATGGGGAATATGAGGGGGAAAACAGTCAAAACAAAGGTTATGTTAATAGTTGGGGTGGTTTTAAGAAAATTCTCCCCATAGGCCTATAGGAAGTGTTACTATTAGGAGGTGTAGCATTATTAGAGTAGGCATGGCCTTCTTAGAGGAAGTGGGTCACTGGGGGTGGGCTTTAAGGTTTCAAACGCTCAAGCCAGGCCCAGTGTCTCTCTCTTCCTGCTGCCTGTGGATCCAATTGTACAACTCTCAGTTCCTTCTCCAGCACCATGTCTGCCTGCATGCCTCCATGCTTCCCACCATGATAATAATGGACTAAACCTCTGAACTGTAAGCCAGCCTCAATTAAATGTTTTCCTTTATGAGAGTTTCTGTGGTTGTGGTGTCTCTTCACAGCAATAGAAACCCTTAGTAAGATAGAAGTTATGTGTAAACCTACTTAAAAAAATCATAATTTAAAAATGAGAAAGTTAAAAGGGAGATATTCTGGAGGGCTAGATAATTCTATTTTTCTGAAAGCTGTAGGTAATAAACAAAAACTTCAGTGCTAAATGTGAGATATCTCCTTGTGAGTTTCTAGACAAGAAAGTCCTAGGATCCTAAGACAATGCAGGTTCTGGTCATTCCTCTTGTTTGCCTATCAGAACTACTTGACAAGATCCTATTGCTAAAGATTATACACCATAATTAAAAGATATAGAGAACTTAAGCTGTAACAAGGCTGATGCTTTCTCCCTCTGGATAGCTTTCATAGTGCTAGAAAGCTACACAATGTGCTGGAGGACAAAGGCATAAGCAGTGTTATCCATCTGTGATCACCACAAACACAGTATCAACTAGCCAGGCAAAAGGTGTTGTCTACTGTTGCAATCCTAGCAAGACTGATATGGGGATATCCATCGTTCTCTGGAGAGTTTTGTGCCTGACACAACAAAAGGGAATTCATGTCTGGTACTCTTATCCTGGTCAAAAACTTTTGGCTGAGGTGATCTTCAGCCCTAGTGGCAAATTTATTACTGCTAGCTAGCTAAATATCATGGTGCCAAACATTTAGGTACATCCAGAGACAAATGCTATCCACAGCTTTAATCAGAGAAGCCTCTTTTCAATGAAAGGTACTGGATGCAGAGACACATGGCTGCTCAAGTTACTGAGAATAAATGCTGGTTCAGTACTCAGCCATAAACCAGACTTTTTTAAAATTTATTTTTTATTCACTTGACATACCAACCACAGTTCCCCTCTCCCACCTCCTCCAGCTCCCCTCACCACCTCTTCCAAACCACCCCCATCCACTCCTCAGAAAGGATAAGTCAACAACTCCTCAGAAAGAGGAGTCAACAAGGTCTGGCACTTTCAGTTGAGGCAGGACCGAGCCATCCCCCATATGCCTCACCTCCTCATCTAGGCTGAGCAAGACATCACACCATGTGGAACAGGCTTCAAAAAGCCCTCATGCAGCAGGGATAGATCCTGGACCCACTGCCAGATATCCCACAAGCAGACCAGGCTACAAAACTGTAGCCCATATGCAGAGGTCCTATTTCTGCCCTATGCATGCTCCCTAGCTGCTGGTCTAGTGTCCCTGTGCTACCACAAGTCCAGGTTATCTGTCTCTGTGGATTTCCCCGTCATGTCATAAACCAGACATTTAAAATACCCTAATCTAAGAGTATAGGGAACATCATGGAAGAAGGAACAGAAATAGTAGAAAATCTAGAAGACATGCAGAAAGGCTGTGAAAATGCTGTCTTGTTTGGACAGCACATTAAGTGCAGCTACAATCCCATAGTAACTGACCTGGCCTGCTATGGGCCTAAAGATATCTGTGCTTGTCAATGGTCAACTGTTTATTAAGAAGAAACTCTTATGAGACTCTCTTTGCTAGTCTGCTGGCTATTAATGGTTCTGGGAGAGGAACAGTCATTGTCTTCAGTTGTGTGTCAACCACATGAGCCCACCATTCCCCTATGAATAATTCCAAAGCCAAACAGAAAACCACGGTTAAATCCAGTGGTCCTCAAAACAATGTAAGAAGATGTGAATGTGAGGAAAGGACTTGTGGGAAAAAGAAATGGGGTATTTGGTGAGGGAATTACATGGTAACAGGTTGGGAATTACTGTAAACAGAGCACATGATATACTTGTATGGAATAAAGAACAAATTTAATAAAAACAGTGGAAAAAGAAAAGGAAAGAAAGAACCTCAAATTGCTTCCGCCACTTTCCTACTTATTCTTGTTGTCTTTTCTTGATGGAATTCAGTCTGACTCTAGAAAGCAAGAAAATCCTAACCAGATAGATTACAGAAGATTACAGCTTACAATACAAAACAAACAAGAGTCATTCTACATTAGTCTGCAGTTCAGCATGGCTTCTTGTCCATCAGGGAGAAAAATCACAAAGCACATCCATCACCAAATCACCACAGAGTGATGTCATATGTCATCATCTTCATCTACTTTAAATCTCATTAACTATGGAAGTCAAAAATAATGAAAGGAAAATAAATCAGGGGATATACTACATACCTACTGTACTCCCTATCTTTTGAGCTAATTTAGGTCAAATCTGATAGTGCATGTACCGTCCTCCTCATTCCATAGTCCCTTTGAATTTCCAGCACATTACTTGCTTATTCCTCTTTATTTATGGAGATAACACAATTCTTTAAAAAAAATTACCTTGTTTTTAATTATATGTATATGTAGGAAAGGAGGCATGCTGTAATGTGCATGTGGGCGTTCAGTGTCTGCAGAAGCTACAAGAAGGCAATGGATTCCTGGAGCTAGATTTAGAGATGGTTGTGAGCTACCAGATGTAGCAAATAGGAACAAAGTTTGGGTCCACTGCAAGACCAATTCATAATAAATTTACAGATCTCTTTGATTTATTCATCAGCCCAACAGTTAAGATGTGCAAGGAGAGGACGTGAATCATTCCCTCTGCACCTCTGTCATCTTTGACGTTTGTTACAGTCCATGAGATTATTTGAATGCATAGACTCCCACATGATTCTTCCTATCAAAACAGTCTTTACTGCCTGGTCCTGAGGGGAGGGATTTGATGGAGTCATCTGGTTTAGAGGTAAGTGTTCTGGGGTCACTCACTCTCTGAATACTGCTTAGTTGTGCATCCCTCTTTGCCCCCACCTGCTTCAGGAGGTAGCCTCTCTGATGATGGCTGAGTACAGCACTGATTGACGAATACTGAAGAATGTCACTAAGAACCATTTTATTGCTACATCCTTTTTGCAGAATAGGTATTTGGTGCTCCCTTAAGTCCCTGGGCAATCTAGTCTCAGGTTCTTGGTCACCCAAGCAGTGTTGAGTATGGGCTCCATTTCATGGAGTGAGCCTTAAATCAAATCAGATACTGGTTGGTTATTCCAGAAGCTTTGTAGCCACCATTGAACTAGTATCTTACAGGCAGGCAGGACTCCATTGTAGATCGGCAGTTTTGTAGCTGGGTTAGTGTTTTTGTTTTCTCTTTTGGTAGTTTGCAGAATACCATCTAGTACCAAGAAAAATAGCATTGGAGATAAAGATGGGGCAGAAAAAGTATAAGTGCCAGAAGAGATAGAGGATGCCAAAGAAACAATGTCTTCTAAACACAGCAGAACGAACAAACATGTGAACTGAAACTGTGGCAGCATTCAGTAGAACTGCAGGGGTCTGTATTCAATCCATAACCCAGAAGCAACCCCCAATTGATAACCACTTTCAAATGAAAATTTACTTTTCTCCAAGGGAGTCTCACTGGGAAAACAAACTACTCTTAAGGGTAGACAACATTCTCAGCAGTAGATGGCCAAAAGAAAACAAACTCATAAACATCTTGGAGGTTACTTTTCTCATAATATTGTGTCTGTTTTTGTGCTAATGCCATGGTGTTTTTATTACTATAGTTCCTTTGCACAATTTGAGGTCAGGAATGGTGGTACCTCTAGCATTTCTTTGATTACTCAGGATTGTCTTAGCTATCCTGGCTTCTTGCTGCTATTGTTGTTTCCATATGAAGATGAGAAATTTCTCTGTGAAGAATTGTGTTGTAATTTTTATGGTATTGCATTGAGTCTGTAGATTGCTTTGGTAAGATTGCCATTTTTACTATATTAATTCTACTCATCCATGAGTACAGGAGATCTTTCTGTCTTATGATACTTTCTTCAATTTCTTTCTTCAATGTCTTAATTTTTTTCTTTTTTGTATTCCCCCCCTGAAGAAATTTTGTATTCATTTTACATACCAACCACAGATCCCATCCCCTCCATCCTTCCAACCCCCATTCCCACATCCTCCAAGGCAAGGCCTCCCATGGGAAGTCAGCAGATCCTAATACACTCAGTTTAGGCAGGTTTGAGCCCCTCCTCCTGCACCAAGGCTATGTAAGTTGTCCCATCATAGGCATTAGGCTCCAAAAAGCCCACTTATGCAGCAGGGATGGGTCCTGATCCACTGCCTTAATTTACCATTAAGTGAGTAAATGTCTTAAATTTTTAACATAAAAGTCTTTCAGTTGGCCAAAACTAGTGCTCTTAACCTATGAACCATTTCTCCAGCACCATATGTTTTATTGTCATTAAAAGAATGTGTTTGAAAATGTAATCAACAACTATTTTAAAAGGCTTTAACATATCAGACTGGTCAGATGCCTCAACGGAAAAAGAGCTTGTTTGTCTAAGCATATACATTTGAGTTGCAATCTCAGCACCCATGGAGCAGCCAAGTATGTCAACATATGTCTGTAGCATCAGTGCTGGTATAGGGCAAAAACAGGTACCCCTACTAACTTGATGACCAGCCAGTCCAGAAGAAATGGATAGTTCCAGGGTTAGTGAGAGGCCCTGTCTCAAAGAAATAAGTGAACATTGATAAATGAAGACATCCAATTGCCACCTCTTGACCCCCAGCACAACCACTTTGGAGATTGCACCTGCACACATACATATACAGTACACACACACACACACACACACACACACACACACACACACACACAGTTAGTACACTATAAGGTCTGCCTGCTAACTTAGATAATTGTTACACTTAACCCAGTAAATTATGTAAAAAACCATTGAAAATATCTGAGAAAATGTTTGAGTCAGTTTGTGCAAATGTACAAAACATCAACAGAAAAAAAGTAAAAGACAAAACAAGTGGTCAATCTTCCTATGATTATGGATTCGAAGAATTAAATGGTTACCTCCAAACTGTAGATCTCAGTGAAAATTTCCCCAGTAATAGAAAATAATCCTAACATTCATATGGAAACACACACACACACACACACACACACACACAGAGAGAGAGAGAGAGAGAGAGAGAGAGAGAGAGAGAGAGAGAGAGAGAGAAGCCAAAGCTACAGAGATAGAAAACCTAAAATATCCCATTTTCTATTTTAAATAAATAGCAAAACTTTATGAATAAAAACAATCCAGCATCTGAACAAAGGTAAATCAAGAAATAGACCAGGGTCCAGAAAACAGAGGCACACACAGAGGAAAACAGTCCCAGTGAAGTGCCACAGGCCACAGTGGGAAACAGTATAATTCAGGGTGCTGGGAAGTTTTCATATGGATGCAAAAATAAAGCGAATCCTCACCTTACATCTTACACAACACCCATTCAAAATGGATTAAAACTACTAAAGAGGTTAACGACATGACTCAGAGGGTAAAGTAACCCATCTCTAGCCTGAAAACCTGAAATGAATCCTGAGGACCCGCAAAGTAGAAGGAGAAAACAGACTCTTCCAAGATGTCTTCTGCCCTCCACTAGTTGTTTTCTGATTTTTCCACAATCCCTGTGGCATATTTCCTTTCCTTTTCCAATAAACAAACAATCATACACACACACACACACACACACACACACACACACACACACACTGTCATTTCTTGAAAATTGGTTCTTTTCTCATACAGTACACCCTGATTATAGTTCTCCTCCCTTGACATCTCCAAGTTCCTCTCTATATCCTTTCCCATCCAGATTCACTCCCTTTATGTCTCTCACTAGGAAAGAAAAAAACGTGATCCTAAGAGATAACAAAATATAACCAAATAAAATACAATAATACATTTTTTAAAATCACATCAAAATTGGACAAGGTGTAATTAGTCAGGGTTCTGTAGAATATATATATTCCATGGGGGGCAGGAGAGATAATACATATAGGGAGAGAGAGAAATATACATATGAGTTTATTGGAATAACTTCAGTCCAGCTAATCCAACAATGGCTAGCTGTGAATGGAAAGTCCAAGAATCTAGTAGTTGCTCAGTTCCACAAGGCTGGGTTCCTCAGTTGGCCTTCTGTACATGCTGGAATCCCAAAGCAGTAGGTTCCAATGCCATTGAAGGAATGGATGTGGTAGCAAGGTGAGGGCAAGCAGGCAAAGACCAAGAGCTTCCTTCTTCCATGTCTTTATATAGGCTTCCAGCAGAAAGTTTGGCCCAGACTAAATATGTGTCTTCCCTCCTCAAGATCTGGATCAAAGACATGTGTCTTTCTGCCTCAAGATCAGGATCAAAGGTGTGTCTTACTACCTCAAAGGTCCAGACTAGAAGTGGATGCACCTACTTCAAAGCAAGCAGAAAATCTCTCATGGGTGTGTTCTCCATTTTGGATTGTAGTTCATTCTAGATATAGTCAAGTTGACAACCAAGAATAGCCATCACACAAGGCAAACCAGCAGAAGAAAAAGAGCTTCAAGAGAAGGAACAAGAATCCCAGATCCACTCGTTGACACACTCAGGAATCCTATAAAGATACCAAACTGAATGCTATAATATATATACAGAGGACCTATAGCAGACCTGTGCCAGCCCTGTGTTTGCTGCTTCAGACTCTATGAGTTTATATAGTTTTCCTCAGTTGATTTAGAACATCTTGTTCTCCCAGTGTCCTCCATTACCCCTTATTCTTACACTCTTTCTGCCTCTTTATCTGCAGGATTCCTTGAGCTCTAAGAGAAGGTATTTGATGGAGACATCCCATTTATAACAGTTTGTTCCAGGGCTTCACTCTCTGCATGAATAATGTATGGCTGTAGGTCTCTGTATTTGTTCTCATATGCTGCAGGAGGAAGCTTCTCTGATGATGGCTCAATAAGGCACTGTTTATGAGTATAGTAGAACACTATTAGGAGTCATTTTATCACTACTACCTTGTTTTTAAAGACCAGTTGTATTTGGTTTTACCTTATGACTCTAGACTGTCTAGTCTCTGGTTCTTGGTCACTCAAGCAGTTCTGGGTATAGTTACTCTCTTGTGGAGTGGGCCTTAATTCAAGTCAGACATTGGTTGGCTAGTCCCACAAGCTTTATGCCATTATTGCCATAGCATATTTTGTAGGCAGGACAGCATTGTACATAAAGGTTACATGGTTAGGTTCATATTCACTTTTCTCTTTTGGTAGCCTATAGAGTGCTTTCCCATAACAAAGACGCTGGAACTAGAATGTAGGGTGAAGGTTCTATGTAGGCACCAGTTCAACCTCTCCTTGTTCAATGAGTTGTGTGGGTATTATCTTCAGTGATGAGGCCTTACTGTTTGTGGAGAGCAATCTACAGAAAGACAATATATTCAAAAAAAAACTTTAAATATAAACCTGAAACTGAAAGACTCATAAAAAGAAACAGACAGAAAGACAACAATTACTTCACAATGACATGAAAAGCAAAGAATAAATAAATAAATAAATAAATAAATAAATAAATGAATAAATGAATAAATAAATAAATAAATAAATAACTAGTAGGACTATATCAAACTCAAAAATTTCTGGGTAGCAAAGAATGTGTGAGTAAAGCATTACTTTCAAAAGGAGGTAAAATGTGTTCAAATCATTTGTCTGATAAGGAGATAAGATGCAAAACATGTACATTGAGTTAGTTGTTCCTACAATTCAGAGTCAAGGCAACAGTAACCATGTAATCCAACTAAAAGCAGAGCAGAGAATCTAAGTAGTGCAATTATATAGAGATTTGGTGGCTAACAGAGCAAGCATAAAAGATGCTCAGTGGTCACATGTCCCAAGAGAAATCCAAATCAAAACTACAGCAATGAATCGCATCACAGAAGTTAAATGGCAAATATTACAATAACAAGGATTAATAAGCATTGGAAATAATAATCAAAACTCACAAACAACTATGGTATAAATGTTTCAGCAACTATGAAAGAAGAAATGAAGTTTTCTTTGAAAATTAAATGTCGATCTACACATGCAGACAGCAATCCTAAATCTAGGTATACACCAAAATAAATGGAAATCAGTATCTCAAGGGATACCTCCACACCTATGTTCATCTGTTCATTATTCATAAAAATAAGTTAGGGATATACACACATGCCTTTTGATCTATAGAAAAACAGACAAGGAAATGTGATATATGCATACAAAATAATATTATTCAGCTTGGAAAGGAGAAATATCTTGGCATTTCTTATAAGGAGGGTAGATATGGAAGACATTATACTAAGTATAATAAACCATTCACACGATAATAAATGCTGTTTTATTACACTTAATGAGATACTTAAAATACTCAACATCAAAGAGACATAGCCTCGAATTATACTTCCCAAAAGCCAAGAGAAAAGGAAAGTGGGTAGTTGGTGTTTCATTGACATGAACCTTGAGTTATGAAAATGGATTAGCTAGCTAGGATAATGCAGACATATAATCCTAGCTACCGGGAAACTGAGTCAGGAGGAGTTTGACTTAGAGGTCATCTTGGGCTACATGTGAGATATCTGTTTTGCACATTGCACAGCATAGAACCTATCCTCAATAATATCATACTGTGTACTTACAAATATATTAAGAAGAAAGATTCCATGGTGGCTTTTCCTACAAGAAAAAAGTACAAAGGGAAACTCAAAACCTTCTCAAGATGCTAGATATGTTAACTGTCTTTAGGTTCTGCAGCAATAGTACATGGAAATATGTAAATTCAGAAAACTATGTATGTTAAATATGTGGAGTTTACTGTACATCTCTTATTCTAGTAAGAGTTGTGTTTCTAAACACTGAATTGATTTTAATAAATACAAAATTAACACAAAAAGAGAGTGATTACTCTGCCCGGTTTATAAACCTCTAACACTAGCACTGAGGAATGGAAGCAGTTGAATACAGGTTCTAAAGACAACCTGGAGGATAAACAACATACACAATATTTTTAATGGAAATCTTATCCAAAGTATGACCATTTGAAAGGTGAATATTGGCAATTTCTGATAAGGCTGGAATTGTCCCTTTAACTACGGGTGTGGTTACCTGGTGATTTTGTCTTGGTTTCTGTTGTTTCTTTTGTTTCCATTTTCTCCCTTTCCAACATGTGAGCTTTAGGTTTTACAAGGTCAGTTGTGGAACATGAAGTCCTTGAGGGACGCAGCTATGGCTCCTTGTACTGTATGACATAGACGTCAGAGAACTAAGTAAGGCTGCAGAACCCTGCCCAGTGACTGTGTGAAAAATCTCTAAGTGCCTGATGAGGTTGAATGAGACCCCAAAGTAAGGCAGAGAGGCATTTCTTGGACAGCTTGCTTGTTTGGAACTGCATGACAAAGTTCCAAATGTTTATGTTTCAGGCAAAGTGACATAAATCAAAATTTTAGTTCCAAGAAGCTTTAACCTGTCCCTTTTAAATGAAGAAGCTGACAACTTTGTGATTTATAAGTATTTAAGCTGTCATTGGCCACCCGGTGTCTTGTTAATGATTTTTTCCCTTTAGATGACAAATCCAACTGATTAACATCCTAATTGGTACTGTGCACATCTTTCCTTAGCAGGAGTCTGAGGAATTTGGAGGGTATTTTTCAACTACAATTTTGTTTGAGACTTTAAAAGACAGACAATATTCTTTATAGACATGTGTGTAATACTTAAATAGTTCATATCTTTGTTATAAAAACAAACTGGTGTGATGTCTGAGTAGCAAGAATATGACAAATTTTGGAAAACTGCCTCATGTATAACAGGATACAATCAAAATAAAAACTTTCTTTTTCTGTTTGTTTTTACTCTGCTCCGTGTGTGTGTGTGTGTGTGTGTGTGTGTGTGTGTGTGCGCGCGCGCGCGCGCGCGCGAAGACAACCTGTAAGACTTTGTTCTGACTTTCCTCCATGTGAATTCTGGGGATGAAGTTCATGCCATCAAGTTGGAGATAGTGGCTTTGAACACTTAGCCATCTCTCAGACCCTGAAACAAGCACATATGACATGCTTATAAACATAATTGACAAGGCTGTTAGTCTAAAGTAACTTTACTTTGAGTCATTTAAAAACGTAAACAATTTAGAGGATTTAAATTATTTGTATAATATCAATGACATATGGAATCTACATATTGTAACCTCCAAAAACTACACTAGGTACTTAAAGAGGCTTTATATACAAAAATCCATAATGATATTGAAATACTTGTGGTTTATGTCTTCACACTTTTACAGTAAGATAAATATTGGTTAATTCTACTTCATTCTCACTGTCATTAATTGAAAATTTATATATACATATATGTGTATATATAAAATATATAACTATTATATATAATACAATATATCTGTGTGTGTGTGTGTCTTTAATCACATTAAATTACCTTGCTGGCTGATTTTAAAGTGGCACTTAGAGGGTCTACAGACAGCCTACCAAATGGGATGTCAAATAGATTCAAAGTTTTATGATAATATTGAGAAAATTATTTAGTATAAATAAATGCTCAATTCTGTGACTCCAGTGCAGTTATTTTTATCACTTTACTCAAATAAAAACATCAGACAGTTAGACTAAGGAAGTTGCTCTAACACTTGTCCAAATCTCTACTTAAGTATATTTCTATGCTATTCCACTCCGTATTAAGGAGCCATGGAGCCTTATCTAGGGTTTTACATTTGTATCACCAATTACATTTTTATGCACTCATCCACCACAGAAAATAAAAAAAAAATATTTTTATCATTTCAACTCTGTCATATTTTTAGGCATTTTGTTGGCTTACATTACTGAATTTCATTATGATGTTTTCATACATATACATATTATACTTTGATGTTCTTCATCCACATCAATTCTCCTCCCTGCCCTTTTTCCTCCTATTATTCTCTTTTCCTCTCCCCCAAATACTCCCTGCTCAAATTTCTTATTTTATATTTTATAGATGTTCATTCTATATATGAAAGAAAACATCTATCTTTGCTAGTATGGATTATTTCTCTTATTATGATGAACTCAGTGGGACTAGTTTTTTTTTCTCAACTTGATACAAGCTGAATTTACATTGAATTTTTTTTTTTAGCTGAATCTTTGATTACCACTTGAAAAGGAATTTCAAATGAGAAAATGCTTCCAGCAGATTGCCTGTGGGCAAGTCTATCGGACATTGTCTTGACTAGTGATTGATAATAGGAGACCCCATTCCACTGTGGGGAATCACACCCCTGGCCAGGTAGTTTTGTATTTTATAGGAAAGCAGGCCTAGCAAGCCATAGGGAGTAAGCTAGTAAGCAGTCTCCCTCTGTAATTAATTTCTGTTTTAGTTCCCCCACCCAGGTTCCTGCCTGGAATTCTTCCCAGGCTTCCCTCAGTGATGGACCATAGTATACAAAGCCAAATAAGCTTTTTTTTTTGCCTCATGTTGCTTTTGGTCATGGTGTTTTATCACAATAATAGAAAGCCACCAAGGACACTAGCTTAATTAGTTTTCCTATGAAAGGCATAATTTTGTTCTTTGCGACTGAATAAAATTTGAGTATGTAAATGTACTACATTCTCTCTATCCAGCAGTCCACTGATATGTACCAAGACTGGTCTTGTACCTGGCTATTGAGAAGACTGCTGTAATAAAAATGATTGTGTAGAAGTCCCCACCATTTTCATGTCACCATAAAAATATAGGTCCTTCTGAGAGATAAAGCAGAAAAACACATCTGTTCCATAAATTCCTATGAATTAATGGCTATCCTGTAACCCATAGAGTAATACAAGAAAGAGTTTTCATTGCACTTTGGAAGTGGATGTGTGGGAAGGCAGGGAAGACATATCCCCTAATCTAACCATGAAGTAAAACCTAAAATTGGCACATTATAGATGAACAAGCCTAAGCACCCTGGTAAAAATAGAGAAAAAAGATAGCTGAACAGGTAAACAAATTATGCAGCCCATATGTACTCTGGGCTGTCTCTTCCAGAAAAATTAGGGAGACTAATACTATTTAATTTCTACTACTCTGATGGTGGTCACTGATTATGTGAAATAACAGAACAGTTTGTTAAACCACACCATAGCTATTCGACAAATGTTCTTAGTCAATACACAAATTATATCCTAGAAGTTCCCATGTGTATCCACTTAAAATGATAGTTGAGGGATTAGAATAATCATAACTTGGTCTTCTCCTAACTAAGTACAGAAAAAATGTTCCTAATACAATTTAGATGTTCCGGTTTTAATTTAGTTATTTTTCTTATCAGGAACACTTGAGGTTGGACAAAAATTGTCTCTTTTAAAAAGCAGGGACCAAACTAATTTCAGCAAGTTGACAGGTTGTTCTAAAGTCTCTATAAGTGAAGGTGAAGTGCAAACAGTTACTTCCAATGGGGAGCCAGCTCTCGGCCTGATGTGCAGGTTCACATCGCAATAATGCCATTCTCTTCAATCAAGCGTTGCTCTGTTTCAAAGGGCCCCAGGCAGCTTACTGGGTTTCATTCTGTTCTTGCATTTGTGTTTGCTCGCTAGAGTTTCCACTGGGAATTTAACTGTATTTTATTAAATAATGCTGAACTCACATTCACTTTTAAAAAAACGTATCTTGGCTATTGGAAGAAAATGGTTCTAAAATTTGGAGGAATTTAAGAGAAAGCAACTGTTAAAACTAATCATTCAGGGAGTTCTTTATGGATTAAAATATTAAAGGTATCTGCTAAGTCATACATAGAAACTCTCTGTTTAAATTCAAATATTCAGGTTATAACATAAGCTGTTCATTTATGTAATGATCCCAAAGTTAAGTCCGGCATTACTATGATTACATTAAATTATTTAAAAACATTTACAAACATCTGAATATTAATGTACATACTTATTATTATTATCATTATTAATATTACTACCACTACATTCACTATTTGATCATGATGATGAAGAATAAGGAATTTAAATCTCAGTGGCTCTTTTTGGATATCAACTCCTAATTTTAAGTTTGTTCAAGGCAATAAATATCTCTGTTCTTCATCAATCAAATGTGACTTACCAAGTGTCACCAACAGGAAAAATGACTTTATTGGCAATGGACTGAATAGATATATTTTGAGTTTTAATGACAAAAACCAAAAATCATCATTGTTAAATGTAGAACATGTATATGGTTTATTGTTTAGATCTATTGTTTCTATTAGTTCTTTGAGAGTTCATACCATATGTCTTGATTACATTCACTCTCCCAACTTTCCCAACTCTCCCAACTAACTTCATTTATTGTAGTGGCCCACTGGGGCTTCCTAGTGAGACCTCATGCAGGGTCAGAGAATCTGAGCTTGCTTTACCCAGAAGGGCTGCATAAGGGGATGATTTGCCCATGGGTGTGTTTACCAGGTGTTTGGAAGGGTCTGCACTTGGCTGTATGGTGTGCTTTGATCTTGCAAGTGAGAGGTCTTTTGCATCTCCCCTTGGCATATTATAAAAAGCCCTTTTGAATAAAGCTCTGGGTAGCTGAAGCTATCCTGTGTCTCTGTCTTTCTTATCATCTCTATATTTCTATCTATCATTTCCTCATTCCTCTCTTCTCCACCCAAGAACCCTAGGAAAGGTGAGAATAGGTCAGGGTTGGACTCTGGCAGACTCCCACAATTTATCTCTCCTTTCCCTACCCATCCAACTGTATGACATTTTTTTAAACCTTCAAAACCAATTTGTGCTGCCCAAATATTCTTGGAGGTGTGTCCTTCCACTGGAGAAAAGTCAACTTACCAAGGGCCATAGTCACAGAGATCTTACAGATCAAGATGTGAACTCACATCTGTTCCTGCCTTCATGTCTTTGATCAGCCATCAGGGACTCTAACTCTCTGAAACCTTAAGCCAAATTATGTGCTTTCTTTTATAAATTGCCATTATCACAGAAAAAGATAAGTAATTAAGACAAATTGGCAGTAGAAAGTGAGATATTGCTTTGACAGGCCTGACCATGATTTTTTTTTTTTTCCGTAGGAATGCAGAAGACAGAATTTGGACCAGAAAAACAGTTGGATACTGTAAGCAGAACTTAAAGGGTCATCCTAGAATAAGTTTTGTAAACAGTGGTGCTGAGAGAAATGTAGACTACAGGTCAGATTAAGAAGTTTCAAAGAGGTGAATTAGATACTAGGTTGCATCCAATTCTTGTGATTTTTAGAAAACAATGGGCCTGCTTCTGCCTTTACCCTAAGAATTTTCCTGGAGCTAAATTGAAATGTAAGGGATTAATTTCTCTGGCAGATAATAGTTTAAGACAGCCTAATATTGTCTCTGTGACATTGTTATAAGTAATAGCTGTTCTATAATGAAAAAGTGGGACAAAAAGAACTACAAAATAAACAGCTTGAAGAGAAAAAGAGAACAGGGATGTAGACAAATTTCTAAACAGTCTTAGTAAATAAGAAGCACAGAGCCAAATACAGAGGTAATAGCCAAAGAGATCAGAGCAAGAGCCATGACTAGCTTCAGCTTACCACCAGCAGTAGCTTCCTCTGAGAGAGAGCTTCTTCCTGTCTGACTTGTCTTTTTATTGCCTTTCTGTTCTGCCTTCTCATTGGCTCTAAACCCAACCACATGACTTCCTTGTCACTGCCTGTCTATACAGACTTCCAGGTCTCTATGGTCGGTACTGGGATAAAAGGTTGGTGTCACCACTCTTGGCTGTGTCCTTGACCCCACAGAGACTCTGCCTGCCATGTGATCAGATTAAGGGCATGCACTACCACCACCTGACTCTGCTTATGGCTCGCTTTGACCTCTGATCTCCAGGCAACTCTATTTATTAACATACAAATAAAATCACATTTCAGCACAAATAAAATATCACCATACCAGGAAATTTAATGTTGCAGCCTAGGCTTGTGCTGAAAAGATAAAGAGATTAAAGACAGACCTGATCTTCATTTGAGTAAAAGGAGGGGTGTCCTCAGGCCAAGACCCAAATCATCCTACTCTTCCCACTTATGTAACAAAAAGTGTGGGTGATATATTGTGCATCCTGATAAACTTATGTGGGGGTCAGAGAACAGAACAGCCACTAGATAGACATAGAGGCCAGAAAATGGTGGCACACACACCTTTAATTATAGGATTCTGGAGGCAGAAATCCATCTGGATCTCTGTGAGTTCAAAGCCACACTGGAAACAGCCAGGCATGGTGACACACGCCTTTAATCCCAGGAAGTGATGGCAGGAGGCAGAAAGGTATATAAGGCATGAAAACCAGGAAGTAGAGTCTGGTTAAGCTTTTAGGCTTTTAGCAGCAGTTCAGCTGAGATTCATTCTGGATCTCAGAGGCTTCCAGTCTGAGGAAACAGGATCAGCTGAGGAATTGGCAAGGTGAGGTGGCTGTGGTTTGTTCTGCTTCTCTGATCTTTCAGCATTCACCCCAATATCTGGCTCCTGCATTTTATATTAATAAGACTTTTTAAGATTCATGTTACAGAAAAGGCCTTAGGAATATTCTACTCCTAAAAGAATCAAATAAAGCCACTAAAAATAAAACTCAGGAGTTTAGGCACCATCTCAGGCAGGCAGCTAAATTTCCTGTGTTGTCTACATGATTCTGACTTTAGGATACAGCAGTAAAGGGGCTGTAGAATCTTCTGTGATTAAAGAGAACTGCTGAGGCCAGGCTGGAGAGTCAATATATGAAGGCCCTTAGAGACTATTGCATTAAGATGTGAAAGTGAACCCTGGACCATACTATTTACCCTAAGATTTTTTTAAATTTAATTTTATTTTATTTTACAATATAATTTAGTTCTACATATCAGTCATGGATTCCCTTGTTCTCCCCCCTCCCAAACCCTTTCCCCTTCCCCAGGCTACCCCCCCCCATTCCCACCTCCTCCAGGGCAAAGCCTCCCCCAAGGACTGAGATCAACCTGGTAGACTCAGTCCATGCAGGTCCAGTCCCCTCCTCCCAGGCTGAGCCAAGCGTCCCTGCATAAGCCCCAGGTTTCAAACAGCCAACTCAAGCACTGAGCACAGGACCTGGTACCAGTGCGTAGATGCCTCCCAAACAGATAAAGCCAATCAACTGTCTTACCTATTCAGAGGGCCCGATCCAGTTGGGGCCCCCTCAGCCTTTGGTTCATAGTTCATGTGTTTCCATTCGTTTGGCTACTTGTCCCTGTGCTTTATCCAACCTTGGTCTCAACAATTCTAGCTCATATAAACCCTCCTCTTTCTCGCTAATTAGACTCCCAGAGCTCTATCCGGGGCCTAGCTGTGGATCTCTGCATCCAGTTCCCTCAGTCATTGGATGTATTTACCCTAAGATTTTAGAGGTGCCAGAACTCTGGAATATCTATCAAGGAGTTCTGCATAAAAGAATGGAACCAGTTTCAAGACAGGGAAATATGTTGCAAATAGCAAAGCCAGATTATCAGAGGTGTATAAGCCCTCTCACATCAGACATGGAGTTACAGGACTTGGCGGCATTTGCCATGCTCGATTTCCATCTTGCTTTTGTACAGTATTTTCTCACTATACTTGTATTACCATCACCTGGAACATACTATGACATGGTAAGTTGGAAATATGTAATTTGATTTTTTTTTTACTCTCACAGTTTATGCAATCAAGAGATGACCTTGAGTGTCAGAAGAGACTTTGGAATTCAGACTTTCAAACTGTCAAGACTAAAAAACCGTGGGGACTTTAGAAGTTGGAGTGAATGAATCTTTCATTTTGATATGGTTACAAGACTATGGGAGTCAGAGAACAGAGTCTTCTGGTTTGAATGAGAATAACTCCAGTAGGTCATATGCTTGAATTGTTTGGTCCCCCAGCTGGTGGAACTCTTGGCAAAAGACTAGAACGTCTGATCTTATTGGAGGAGATGTGTCACTAGGCTTTGAAGTTTCAAAAGATGCAGTCCATTCCATGTTCCTCCTCTCTGCCTCTGAATTTCTGGTTACATCTTGAGCTCTCAGTTGTTCCTATTACCATACATTTGGTCCAATGTCATGGACTCAAACTCTTTGAGCTCATAAGCCCAATTAAAACCTTCCTTTTATAAGTCACCTTTGTTGTGATGTTTTATCCCTGCAATAGAAAAGTCACTAGGGCAGTCATAGGTCAAATGTTCCTACCTCATAGAGGCCAGGAAGCAGAAGAAACGTGGAAGAAATGAGGGGCTGGCCCCCTGCTGTCCCACATCCTCCATGACATGGAGACCTACAAGTAGATTTTACTTCAAAAAGACTACAATTTTCCAACAGTCTCATTGGCTGGGGAGCAATCCTTTGGTATATTGCTCTTTGGAGGACGTTGCAGATCCCAACAGCGGTAGTATACAAGAAAAAGATCAGGACGTTCGAGACGGACTTCACTGCTTCCTTTACTGGCACCTCTGCTGGTCATTGTCCTTTCTGTGCTTTTCTAATCTGCACTTCAGGCTTTTCCTTACGGACTTTGAATTTTGATCCTCGTGAGTGATGGGTAAAACGGCGCTGCTTGGTGGAAGAGTCACGGGCCATGGCTATCAGAGTTAGAATGGGCTTTATTAGAAAGAAGAGGGGATAAGAGGGAGGAACCAGGCCTCGGCAGGGGACGGAAGCAGGGAGCAGGGCAGGGAGCAGGGCAGAGCAGAGAGCAGAGAGGAAACAGAAAAGAGAGGGAGGGGTCTGTGTCTGACTTTTAAGGCAAGACTCAGTCGCCCACACCCCCTGATGATATAAGACATTAGACCCTGAAGAGTGAGTACAGGATCGTAACAATGACCTCGGTCTACCTGCTTTCACATTTGTAGTCTTTTATTTTATTTCCAGCCCACAGAAGCATCTTGCAGATGAAAAAAGGTAGGGGCAACTGAAGTTCAATTTTTGTTTGTTTGGACTTTTCTTCCTGCAGAGTCAATGCCAAAGGTCGCGGACCTCCAATAGGCAATTGGTCTGGTCTGAGCCCTCTCCACACCCATACCCACCATGGGCTTGGGTAGCAGCTTTTCCTCTCACCACTTTGGGATGAAGTGTTCGAAGGTGAAACACTTTCGCTACTTTGGGGGACTGTAGTAGCCCTTCATGCTTTCATTCGATCCTGCCCACATCTGTGTAAAATCAATTTATCAAACTTCCCTCGCTGCGAGAGACTTTTTTTTTCTCCCAGTCAAGGCATATATTGACTGACACAGTTCCTGACTTGTGAGAAGCTACAGGAAGCAAGGATTTTCACCTCTCAGGGTTTAGAATCGTATCAACATAGGATCTTTTTTTGAGCTACTCATGTGTTTGAGAAGAGATGAAACAGCCTCTCCGCTGAGGGTTAGGTACCACTGGTAATTCTGTGTTGTGTGGCAGCATCGTAACTCAAATTATCCCTACCAGCAGCCTGCGGTGGGTGTTGTTGTATGGATAGAGAGGTCAAGTGGCTGAAGCATTGGCAGCTATGACAACAGTCCTGATTACAAAGATTGTGCAGTCATTTGGCTGTTTCTGACCAGCTTAGAAGGCATAAACAATAAAAGGGACAAAGTGGAGTGCTGAGTGCTCAACTAAGCATAAAGTGATTTTAAAGAAAAATCAAGGCCAGGTGATGGTGGCGCACACCTTTAATCCCAGCACTTGGGAGGCAGAGCCAGGCAGATCTCTGTGAGATCGAGGCCAGCCTGGGCTACCAAGTGAGTTCCAGGAAAGACACAAAGCTACACAGAGAAACCCTGTCTCGTGAAAAAAAAAAATTCAAAAAATGTTTAGGGAATTTTTCAAAGAGATTTTTCCCTCCTACAGTGACAACAAATATTTGATAAAATATAGCTCATTAATAGAATGGAACATGAACCTTAAGACAGTGTGTTTTAAAAGTGCTAAAACATGAGCAGCAAAATCTTCTCAAATCCACCTTCTCAGAAGTTTTATATTTCCAGTGTGTGCTTGCTGCTCAAGGCAGGTAGGAAGTAGACTCCTCTCCGTAAAACATTTTGATGCTTTGATTGTTGCTTTATATAGCAAAAGAAAAAAATATTTAAAAATTTTCAAGCAATATGCTATGATCATATTATTTCCACTCCCCATCTGCTCCCAGATCCTATCTACTTCTCTCCACATCCAACTTCATGTTCTCTCTCAAAACAAAAACAAAGCAAAACTTATAATCTGCATCATAACCCAAGGCAGAACACAAATGGATCAGTATTTTAATTTTATTTATTTATTATTTTCTTTTTGGGTTTTTTTTTTTTTGTGTGTGTGTGTGTTTTGGGGGAAATTTCATTTTATTTTATTTTAATTTTATTTCTTATTGGCTTTGTGTTTGTTTCGATTTTCATTTTCCATGAGCTATTTTATCTTCTGTGTTTTGATGCTTAGACATCTAGGAACTGTACCTCCAGGGTAAGCATTTCTAGACACAGACAACAGTTTAATTAGGAGCATAATTTGCAAGTACAAACCAATTAATCCTGAGCTCACAAACAGCCACCTCCTTTGGAGGAATGTTTTGTCCAAGCCAATAACTACATGCCCTCAATCAGATGCCAAACAGCAAAAGGCAGCTCTTCTACCCAGAAACCAACTAAAGTTACTAAAATAAACCAATCCTAGACCTCTACATCTTGTCTTAAATGATGCTATTAAAACCACATATGAAGTTATATTCTAGAATCCTCCATTTCTTTCTGCCTCCTGCCAAGCTCTGATGCTTCCTTGTGTGGACATCGTGTGTTCCTTTCTCAAGAACTGTAAGTGATAAACTACATCTTTCAAGTTAGTTATCATCTGACCTGTCATTCTTTTTACCTCAATGTCTCTATCAAAATACATGTTTTTAATAAACTACACTGGAAGTTCACGGAATTACTTAAGGGAAAAAAGTTACTCCAGATGTGTTATTCATTATTGGATGCCACTAATTTCTATTAGCAATGGTCTCAAAAGTATTTTATGATTGGACTCTACACTAGACCAGAAAGCATAAAATATAAGTGATTGTGATGAATGTATTATATGTGTGTGTGATTACTGTAATTAAGCATTTGATTTATTGTGTTAAGTACTAAAAAGAACATTGGTAGGAGAATATTGAGCTCCTGAATTCTTATTTTCTCTTTATACAATAGTTACTCTTCATTGTAAATGTCACGGCATACAGAATCACCTAAGAGTCTGGTGAGGACATCTGTGGTTGTGTTTGGAAACACACTTTAAAAAGGATTAGCTGAGAGGAAAGTCTCGCTCTGAATATGAGTTGTATGGTTTCATGGGCTGTCAGCCAACATAATACAAAAGTGGGAAAGACAAATCTAACTGAGAACCTCGGTTTCCCTTCTCTCTACTTCCTGTCATCCAGAAGTGAGAAAGTAGCTCTCCTCCAACACATGCTTCTGAGACCATGATGCTTTCCCATTGGGATCAAGTAGCCATGGACTAACCTGTTATGGGATATTTGTTCACTGTGTGAAAATGTACTACTGTGATTGGTGTAATAAAAATCTCAGCAGCCAATAGCTAGGCAGAAGGTATAGGCAGGACTTCAGGGCAAAGAGAACTCTGGAAACAACGCAGAGTCACCAGCCAGACACAGATGAAGCAGAATGAGCAGTATGGAGAGATGAAGTAATAAGCCATATGACTGAATGTAGATTAAAATAAATGGGTTAATCTAAGTTATAAGAGCTAGTCGGACAAGCCTAAGCTAAGGCCAAGCTTTCAAAATTAATTAAGTCTCCATGTTATTATTTGGGAGCCAGCTGGAGGGACAGAGAAAGATTCCCTACACTAAAACTTTTGAAATCATGAGGAAAAAGTCCTTCTTCCTTTGCTTATCTCAGTGACTTTTGTCAAAGAAATGCACAACTAACTTATACACTGCCATCTCCTCTTATTTTCCTAGTATGGGGAAATTCAACCTAGTTGCCTACAGCTACTAACAAAGCATGCTGTCATCTCCTTCTCTAGAGTTACAAATCTTAGCCTACAATAAATGTTGGGCTCTCTCTGTTACACTCAAGAAGCACAATGATCTACACATATACCTTCTGCAGAGATTCATTGAAGACTGCAGTCTAAATTGATCAGGAAATTATCAGTGACAGGGTCATCACTATATAAATCTGTGTAGTAGCTGACTTGCATAAGCAAGAGCTAACAATGGTTTCACTTTGGTCAAGAGAGCAAATAAAATGCATTCTAGACCAGATGCCGTGACTAGTACCAGCTACAGCATCTGGTAATTCCTATGAATTACCCTAACTTAATTGCCTGTTAGCCTGTGCAACAACAACAACAACAACAGATAACCAGGTCAAAGAGAATAATGGTAGATCACCACAAAACTTCCTCATAATGTAACCATCACATTCACATTGCTAGAGATATGTCTTTTCTAGGGCTATGAATACACATAGTCTCTGGTAGGGAGGAGAATTCTCTTCTTCATTACTGTCAGGAAAATTCACATTTTCAACATTTTTACCTTTCTCAGCAACAATATCAGCTTACCTTCATTTTCCTAAGAGCTGTGTCAGAATAAAGCCAAAGGGTCTCTTGATCATGCACCTTATTACTAACATTTAAATTGGTGACAATGTTGCAATTGACTCTCATTAGGCTGAATTAGTAAGACTTCAAATTGTTTTAGTAAAGTAAATTAACACAAGAAAATGGAATGTAATCCAAATATTTTCTGGGATTCTTCATACTAGAGAAATGTCTCTAAGTTTTAGTAGTAGGGAGACTGTGTCCTTGAATGCAAGTTGCTGACCTTGTGCCATTCACTGTGAAAAACTCGGTCTTTATTGGTTCTTTAGCAATCATAAATTTGACAGTTTCAATTGATGCTCAGAATAAAAGAAAAAATGTTCCCTGGTAAGGAATGGTTGACCTAAAACTTGGACTCATCAGAAAAGTTCCTGGTAGTTTGATTATCACTAGAATGAGAAACGCAGATCTCTACCATTTGGGAATAAAGGCCGATCATTTATCCCCTGGCTTCTGCATATGAAAAGTACCCTGTCACTTGGTACTGGCCAAAGTGAGAATAGAATTGTTAACCATGCATAAGTAATCATGTACCCCGAATGCATGAAGTAAGCAAGGTGTTTGCTGAGCTACTAAATCATAGAATAGGCTGAGTCCAGCAGTTTGTCACTGCTGAGCAAAGGGGGAATTTATGACACTGGGTCTGAGAATGTCTGCAATGCAGAGACAAACTATAGAAGAACTTGAAGAACTTGGGCGTGCGCTTTTTCACTACTTTGTCACTTTTCTCTCACCCTACATGTCTAATAAGTTTGACCATCAAGTTCACATTCAAATTGCATCACTTACAAGAGGGAAAACCAATACTACTTGTAACTGATATGGAGCAGTGTATTTATCCTGTACTAACTGGAAACTATCGTGTCCTTGCCCATAACCATTTGACAAAGGAAGAAATTCAAGAATAAAACCCATGAATTTCAGTTTACCAGATAATACTGTTCAGAATTTCCAAACATTCAAAACTGGAAGACTGTCATGCTATACTCCACCAGGAATGGTCTTGAAGGAAATTTTGTAGGGGATTTCTCTTAAGCTGGCAGTCACTTGGAAAGTAGGGTGTACGATTTCAAATAAGAAGAGAGGTAGTCTACAATTCCTTTGCTGATTCATGGACAATAGCTAGTCAGAAAATTGAAAAAAAAAATGAAGACTGGTAATGGAATTTGAGGTGAGTTATAGACCTCTCAAACAAACACAGACTTTAAAAATATTTTCAACCTTTATAAATGCTGACCAGTGAGCTGTCATTATGGATGAATCTCCCCATCAAAAGACCGAGCACATAGAACCCTAGTTTTGCAAGCCATCCAGGTACTTCTCAGAGGACCTATTGATAACAGGACCAAGTCAGCAGGATGAAGGCTGTGTGTGAGCTGTCCAGGAGGTAGATCCTTATCCAGGCTAATTTTGTTACTGCTGTTGTGTTCAACCTGCCAAAAGTAAAAGCCAATGCTTCACTTCTGATTTGGTTTCAATCCCTGGGGTAATAATAGGCCACCTGGTGACAACATAATTAACTTAGATCTTTTATGCTATGGAAGTGTTTGTTAGCTAGGGTCCCCACCCCCACCCCCAGTGAAAATCAGTCCCCAACTATCAATGACTTGAGACAATAACAACAGCAGCATGAAGTATTTCATGTTCTGGAAGTTGATGGCAGGCTGATAATCAATTATGCTAATCTGCAGTGGAGGTGAAGGAATGAGTCCAATTGGAAGAGGAGAAAGTCAGAAGCAGCTGTAACAATCACACTGAAAGTCTCTAGTCTGTATGTGAGCAGTATAAGTCATTCCCGTACATTTTCCTTGCATCAAAATAATTCATAAGGCTAAGCCCAGCAGTTAAAGGGGAAAGATTCTACTGCATATCTCATTCCTCAGGAGATTAGACAAACCATACAAGCAAGGGAGGAGGTCAATCCTCTCCTAGGGAATAGCAGATCACTTTGATAATAATGCAACCTTTTGCAAATCACTCTGTACACACAGGGCAGACATTTTTCTACATACATATTTATTATAATTCTTCTTTCAGGACTAAGTATAAGATATTTCAGAAAGCTTTACCAACTGCCATGTATTGCATACACCATAAGCCTTTGTTGTAGCACATATGTTATAGCAATCTAAGGTTGGGAATGCATTCAAGCACACAGAATTTAGTCTCACCACATCTTACATCACCACATGTTTGATAGCATACTCACTAGCCTACAAAATTGATGTGTCAATCAAAAAAATGCATATGTCTTTTATCAGTGCCCAGAGTATGCTACAACCCACAAGTGGAAGGCACAAGTTTAAGAGTCAAATAGTAAAATCAGAAGTGCTTTCTCCTACTACTAAAATATATTATCATTAGAAAAGTTTTTCTTATTCCCCAACACAATAGTAGGGTTTCTCCAGAATCAGAGAGCACCAGTATTATTCCACTTAATCAAAATCTAAGTCCATATTCTGACCAGTTTGTACTTAGGAGCTGAAGTCAGAAACATCATTCTTATGCTTATGCAAATTGCATTTTTTTCATTTTTATGCTCATCAGACAAAATAAGAGCTATTGTGAATTTTCTGCCTTATGGTGCTAACCCATTTCACGTGGCCTGAGGCATCTACAACCTTGTAGCTTTTATTTATAGATACACATTTTTCACTGGAAGAACGAAGAAGAATGGATCCCAAAAGGGACCAGGATAAATTGTGGCACATAAGTCTCACTTTTCTCATTTGCCCTCTCTGTGAGAAGATGGAACTGTTTTAAGTTGCATCAACTGACACAAAAATAGATTGATGAGAAAAAACTCAGGATGTAAAGATATTTATATTGTAGGATCACACTTACCAGTGAACATACAACACAAAAGAGGCATAGAATAATTCAGCAAGCAAAATTACTTGACAAACTGTTGTCAGCCAGCCTGTATCATGGCCGTTATTGGCAAACTTCTCCTCAGTGGAGTAATCACCGATGAAAGTCAGGCATGGGATCAACAATGGACTCACTTAGCTCCGCCAAATATCCAAATTTCTAGCAATTGAACCCAATGCCAGGTTATCAAAAGGGCCTGTTCCAAATGTGACCCAACACACTAGAAGCTCATTTGTCTTTATTCTGCTTGTTTCTCGAGAGGGTGAGAACAACCACAGTCCTAAAATGGCTGTTTCGGGCAAAGTGGGTGGCATATCTATTTGACGTCAATAGAATTCATGGTACACTTCCCTGTAGCAGGATTCTTAAAAGTTCTTATTAATAAAATCAAACCCGAGGCGAGTTATTGGGGTCCATGCTGGTAGATCAGAGAGACAGAATAAGCCACAGCTAACCTCACCTGGTCAACTTCTCAGCTGGTCTTGTTTCCTCAGACTGGAAGCTTCTGAGTCCTCATCCGGAATGGGTCTCAGCTGAATTACTGCTCAAAAGCCTGAATGCTTAACCAGCCAAATGCTTAACCAGCCAAATGCTTCTAGTTTCTGGTCCTCACGCTTTATATATCTTTCTTCTTTCTACCACCACTCCCTGGGATTAAAGGCTGGTTTTCTGGGATTAAAGGCGTGTCACCATGCTTGGCTATTTCCAATGTGGCCTTGAACTCACAGAGATCCAGAGGGATTTCTATCTCTGGAATGCTAGGATTAAAGGTGTGAGTGCTACCATTTTCTAGCCTTTGTATCTAGTGGCTGTCTGTTCTCTGACCCCAGATAAATTTATTAGAGTACACAATATTTTGGGGAACACAATACCCCCACACTTCCCAAATGTCTTGTTTAGGACAAAGCCAATCCTTTATTTCTACATCTGTGGGAATACTAGCTTCTGATGAGAAACAGCTAGGTTTTGTTCTAAATGGATTTAACTGGACCTTTTCCTTTTAATTAGAGGCATCATGTTTCCAGGGATGGGCAAAGGAATGGCCATGGAGTCTCCATGTAATGGCACTGAAATTCAATATATATCTGTTTGTACATGTCCTGATTACTCCACTGATTAGAAGTAATAATATATTGACTGAATTCCCTCATTAAACTCGATCCACAAACCCAGTCCCAGAGTTTGATTCTTAGAAAATCCATTGATCATCAAGTGCTAAAACAAATGATTTTTGATAGTTAACAAATGATTTTTTTACTTAGTCTATCTAAAATAAACAGCATTATATCTTTAATAAAATACAGTTCTATTATAATTTGCTATAACTTTGAGCATCATTGTGATTCTGTAATGAATCATTTTAGGTTAATTTCTCAGAATACGCTATATTAAAATTGCTGCAAATTTTAATGAGAACTTTTGTATTCATATACACAGATACAAAACATAACGTATCTTTTTGAAAATTTTTTTATTTCACATAATTTTTGGATGGTAATTTTTTTTATTGTTGACTCCCTTCTCATTGTTTCTAATGCTGGTAGGAAGTGGTGTAGGTGAAATCAGCACAGGACCAATACCATAATAATTTGTTGCTGTATAAATCAAATGGGAAAGTGCAGAAAAGAGGGAAGGGAAGGATACACTCCTGGTTTCATAGGTGTCAATTCATCATGTCAAGAGGAGTTTTGAGCAGTTCACACAATAATGGCAGGAGAATAACAAGGGGCAGGAAAAGGTAAGGGACAATATAGGATGAAGGACCCACTCTTAGTGTCTGAATCCCTTCCCTCTATCTATGCCCCATCTTCTAAAAAATGTACCTCTCATCATAGCACCACCAATATTATATACATGAACTTGTCACAGGCGCTTTTTCTTTAAAAATATTTTATTACATATTTGAGAGTCTTACACAATTTGCTGGTCCTCTCAGACCAATTTTTCTCTCCCTACCTATCAAATTTTATGCTCTTATTGAGTGTTTTTAAAACCCACTGAGTACAATTAGTGTTGCCTTTATTCTCTTGAATATGTCTCCAACTACTGGAGCATATTAGACCTATCAGGGACCACACCCTTAAAAAGAATTTATTCTCCCCCTCCTAGCACTCATTGAGATTTATGCCACCATTGCACCTGTAGGCATATCTTACCAGGCAGGTTATCATTGTTCAGAGGACTCAACAGATGTATAAGATTAATTATTACTTCTGTTTCCCAGTAGCAAGAATAATGTCTTCTAGCAATATAAAAATGGCCCAGTAAAAATGAAGCTTAATTTCATCATGTTCTATGACTCAAATATGTGATGTATTCAGCAATACATTCTGATCATCAAGTTCTGGAAGACAATTTAAAAAATTACAAGATCTTCTATTCAGGAAAGGATTTTCACAAAATCCAATATGCCTTCAGGATAGAAGTCCTAGAGACAGCAGAACCAGAGGAAGCATACTTCAACATAATAAATTTTCTTACGAGGTGGATGGGGAAGAGCTCAGCCCATTGTGGGTGGTGCCATCCCTGGGCTAATGGGTTCTACAAGAAAGCAGGCTGAGCAAGCCATGACAAGCAATCCAGTAAGCAACACCTTCTATGACCTCTGAATCAGCTCCTGCCTCCAGGTTCCTGTCTTCTTTGAGTTCCTGTCCTGATTCCCTTCAGTGATAAACTGTAATGGTGGAAGTGTAAGCCAAATAAATTCTTTTCTCTCCAAGTTGCTTTTTGATCATGGTATTTTCTCACAGCAGTAGTTGCCCTAACTAAGACACCTGGTTATGGTGATATTTTATTTGTACTGAAATATTTATTTGTATGTTAATAAACAAAGTTGCCTGGGGGTCAGGGCTAATAGCAAGCCATAGCAGAAGCCAGGCGGTGGTGGCGCATGCTTTTAATCCCACCACTTAGGAGGCAGAGCTAGGCAGATCTCTG
Source organism: Peromyscus leucopus (assembly GCF_004664715.2). Taxonomy (NCBI): domain Eukaryota; kingdom Metazoa; phylum Chordata; class Mammalia; order Rodentia; family Cricetidae; genus Peromyscus; species Peromyscus leucopus. The sequence continues at coordinate 22,429,140 of NC_051077.1, read as the reverse complement.
TGTGTTCAAGGATTCAGCCAGCATGGAGACACACGCCTTTCATATCAATACCAACCATAGAAGACCTGGAGGTCTGTATAGATGGGCAGTGATGAGAAGGTCATGTGGCTGGGTTTACAACCAATGAGAAGGCAGAACAGAAAGTCTATAAAAAAAAGACAAACAGACAGGAAGTAGCTCCCTTGGCTGAAGAGGACAACAACAGCAGTGAAGGGTAAGGTTCTTAGCTCTTAGCTCTGACCTCTTGGGCCTTCAGCTCTGTATTGGCTCTGTGTTTCTTATTTCACAAGAAGGTTACATCTACACCTGGTTTTCCTCAAGTTTTTGCAGAAGGAATCAAATACACCAAAAGAATTACTTCATACAAGAGAAATGATATTTTTCTTTCATATTAAACTAAAAGTTTTACATTTTTATATAAATAACAAAATATAGAGTCTCACTACAAATGTTTTTATCTCCTTGCCTCTTCCACAGCAAAGACAGAAACAATCATCAGCTGAAGGGCTTATACTTTTGAGTCATCTAGTGTTCCATTAATGTGTACTGAATCTCCTGCTACTAAATGTGCATTTTTTGAGGTTGGAAAAACATCCATTGGGAATGAAATCATCAGGAAAAATAAGGTCCCTGTTAACCAATCTGTGTGAGGATGCACCCTAATGTCCATTATTACCAAATAGCAGACATAGTTGGAATTGCTTCAATTGCATGGGCCACCTCTGGTTTTTTTACCTTTCCTTTACTAGTGATGCCCCATTACCAACCTTACCCATTTAATCTTTCTTCTTTTAGACATCCAGTCACCTCTCTACAAATTGAAGCTAACTTTACATACCAGTTATCATCTCTATTAAAAATATACTGCTGATTAAAATGTATCCCCATCACTTTGGCTTATGTCCATTGTAGTTAATATCTGACAAGAAACAATAAAATCCTTTTAAGAGGGGACATAGGGATTGTTGAGAAATTAATACCTCAACTAATATCTTAACTAAAAGAATAAAGGAATGGATGAGATTTCCTGTTGTATAATTTTTAGAAGTAATTAATATCTTATTAGTGGCTAGTGTGTAAGAATTTGCCATGAATACTATGAATATAAGTCATATGCATCTAATAATAGGTTTTATTTAAAACTTAACACTAGCGAGGCTGAACAACAAACATGCCATCTGTGCTTTTCTTTTGTAAATCTGTGATTCATTTTTCTCAATTTGAATTAATTTATGTAGCTTGGTTACATAGTATTTCATAAAATATTCTTGAAATTAATTCTTCTCAGTTGCACATAATGTATACACCCTTCAAAATCATTAATAATTATTTTTGGGTAAAAGAATTCTATTTTTAATGTAGTCACAGTCATTGATAATATTTTTTTAATCTGTGCTCTGCTAAAGAAGTCCTTTCTCCATTCAGAGAAATGTATTCATGTAATGGAATAAAACTTTGTATGTGAGTATATTTGGATGTGTTTATTAAGTCTGGGACTCATGGATAGGACAAAATCAATGGTTTGAAATTAAATATCTGTTAAAACTAAATTAATCAGTATAACAACCAGTAAGTGTTTTAAGTTGGACAAGATAGATGGATGACTCCAGGTGAAATATGTAACTACATGAATCTTCCAGAGAAATCTTATAAGCTCAAGGCATTTGATAATTTACTCCTAGAGAAATCATACCAATAACTTTCAATCAAATAGAGAGAACAATGGAATAAACAATAATTATTGCTTCACTGAACAAAAAGGAGACATCAAAATGATTTGGGCTGCCATAATGTAAAAACCCAATGCACAACCAGAAGTAAACACTGCTGTAATCATGAAACTTGAGCTTTCTTCAACTGTCATCATATTTTAACATTGTAGCATTAAAATAAAATGCTCATTTGGGGAATTTTTCCTGTATTTACCTTCTACAAATACTGTGCTTTAATAAAATCTTTATTACTTCCAAGCCTACAAATTACTTTTCCCCAAAGCAATCATGTAAATTCAATGAAATTTCAATCAAAATGAAACAAAGCATGGTAGTATGCATACACAATATGTATACAATATTATTCTATACAATTGCAAAGAAAGATGAAATCTTCGCAGAAGAAACTTGAAAAGATCATATTGAGTGAGGAAACCCAGATCTAGAAAGACAAACATCACGTGTTCTCTCTATTCTGAGGCCCCTAGTTCTAAGTCTTCAGATATGAATACACATCCTTGGGTATCTGCAGCAACCAGGAAATTAAAAGGGTATCATTACCAGTGCAGGAATGGTGAGCTATAGATAAGGGGATAGCAAAGTACATGTGCTCTGAATGAAGGTAATAGGAAAAAAAAAAGGGGATCTAATTAGTGAAGGGGAGGAGACAAATACAGAAAGAAAGAGAAAAGAAACTGTAAGATATCTGCAACAATGATAAGGAATCATACTATTAACTAGCTACCTAAAATACTGTAGTTCACATAAGTTTCTAGAAATATACATGTACAGTTTAAAGGAAAATTTCTCACCTGACATGACAGTGCTCTCTCCAAATGCCAAAGACTATTTAACAAAACCTTCAACACTGGGAATGAGAAACCCTTCTTTGAGTTGTGGGCCAGAGTTGTCCAAGAGACTCCTAAAATATTGCCTACTGTTCCTATTTTCTTTGGTTGCCTTGTGGGTGGAAGGTAAGTCCCTATTGGTAAATACAGCATGCACTTCAGAAACAGGGACAAGAGGCCCCTGAACTCGAACTGACCTAAAAGTCCTCTCTCTGAGGACAAGTTTTCATGTTACCAGAAAGCACCATACAAGCTTCCAAAGGAGAAGGGCAACCAAACAGTCCTCTTCAGTTATGCAGCCTGTGAACTGCAATGACACCAGTGTGGTACTATAACCTTAAGTGTACAGTAGTGGCATATCCTTTGTAACCAACAGCTCTCTAATTGGACTCAGGACCTTCTTAACAAGAGGGAAACAGTACTGGAAACCCAGCTAACTATCCAGGGCTAATGGAGTCATGGATCTCAGAAGAAAAACTACAACCAGCACTTTATGAAACCAGCATAATCCCTAACAACATTCTAAATATTTGTCCTTACATCCACAGTTCGGTGTAGTCCTCATCCCTTATTAAGAAAAGTATTTGTGGCAGATGCAAACCATTACAAAAAACCACAGCCAATCAAAATGCAGAGTTGTAGAGCTTAGTCTTGACTGATACATCTACAACGTGATGCTCGTGCCTACTATTCAAGGATCACTGTGGAAGAGAGAGAGGTGGAAAACATGTACGACTCAGAGGAAGGGAAAGTTTGCTGCAAGAGTATGTCTCCTAGAAATGCCATAGAAGCAACTCACAAAAAGTCTCACAAATGCATCTAAACTTGGGCTAAACAAAGACAACTGTAGACATGCTCAGTTGGACAAAGGAGAACCTCAACCATAAACAAAGAATTGCAGGCAACTAAGGAATGCAGAGAGCTGGAGAAATAGTCTTCCCTATGGATGAGCACACCACTTGGTTATCCAGTACCAAATGGTCAGCCCCGAAAAACATACGTACAAGTAAAATTATAAAGACTGTGCAGGTTGTATATTCTGTACTGAGGAATGTACTTGTATATACATTGCATATATGTATATAACAACAATTAATGAAAAAAAAGCCATGAACTTGAAAGAGAGCAAGAAGAAATACATGGAAGGGTTTGGAGGGAAGAAGGAAACAAAATATGAATACAGAAGTTGTAGGATTAAAAATCAAATATTCTCACTGCTACTATTACTTAATTCTACCTATTTCCACTAAGGACAGTATTGAATTTACAGTTTGACTCTTTTCTTCCAGATATTTTATTTTGTTTTCCATGCATTATGTAAAATTTAAGTGGAGGGTATGGCACAAAAACTCTTTATCACAGTACTTTAAATATTATAGGAAGATAGTATTTCATCAATTTGCTTGCTGACACTCTATAATCCCTGAAGTTGCACATTTTCATAGAATGATTTAGGAAGACTAGAAAATGACTGTTCCTTTATAGCACAATTTCAAAAGAGGAAGTCAAGATTCTGTCTTTATAAACTGTGTCGTAATAGATCAAAATATACTAAGTGGCAATTCTGCTTCTTATTTTCTCCTTGTCTTCCCCACTATATCTCATATCCCCTTAACAACAATGGTTGTGTATCATTTTGAGGACAACAAATCATGCTCGTGTCTACTCCCAGAAACATGTAAGACTACAGTATTCATGACACCACATGTACCATCTACTTCTCTTACAGCAGAAGGCCAATAATTTAAAATAGAACTGGCAGCAAACACGGCAGTGTGAAATCTTTGTTGGCATCAGCAGAAGAGCCTTTCTTATTGCTTTTTAGTCACACTTCCAGTTTTTCCTCTCACTGCCAAGGTGTAAAATATTCTCTTTTTTCTCCCTTTAACGGGTGTCACAAGGAGTCAATTTTTATGCTACGTTCCTTGTGGAGTTTTTGGAAAATGTTTAACTTTCACAGAGATTCTAAAAAAGGGTTCTCTGCGGGAAATAAATGCTGTTTTCTATCAGTCACATTAGGGCTCTTATGGTTATTTTCCATTTTGTGCAATCTGGTGAGGTCTTAAGCATTAGAAAAATGGAAGGGACATGTATTCTAACAATGTCAGCTGTTTAAATTGCCAGTTTCACTACATTTACATTCTTCCACGGTACTGAAAACAACTTAGCACAAGTTGTCACAAATACACAATGATGTTCTGTACTCAAGTCAGAGTTGAAGGCTGAATCAAACCGCTCTGCTATTCTCCAAGCATTTGTTCTGAACAATATTGACCTTGAGGCTTACAGGAAATATATTGAGAAAATTCTATGTATCGAGTTCAGCAAGGAGACGTACAAGTGGGTCCAATATTAAACTGCAAGTACTTTCAGCTTCACCAGAAAGTTAAGTAAAGACAACTGAAGAACAGAGAAACCCGCATGGCCGTGAAGAGAATATTATTCTGCTGAACTCAAAAGCCAATTGATAAAACTGAAAAAAAAAATAGGCTAATAGAATTAGATTCTGTAGCATGTAGAGTGATGCACGCGAAGGAATTAAGTAACAGGGAAGGAAGTGGAGGAAGTGGGGCGTCAGCACAGTCCAGGAAGCTCCAGTCCCCAGAGAAAGGAAACTAGTCAAGCAATTTGCATAGATGATTTTTCTCTTAGATAAGAGTGAGTTTGGGGGTTTTCAACATTCAACAATTCTCCCATACTCCCTTTGGTCACTGCTACTGAGGGGCTATGATTCATGCAGGAGCATGTTCATGTTGACTTATGAGCTCAAGTTGTACACAGTCATAACCCATAAAAAGCATCATGGATAGAGTAACCATGAATGCCCTCTCTTGGAAAGACCCATGTAAAGTACTTGGGGGTTGGGTATTTTAAGTAGGCTGTTACTTGGATTTTTATTTGTGCTCCATCTACCTCTAGGAAACTAGAAATGTAAAGAAGAACTTGCGTATTCCACTTATTCATTTATTCCTTTACTTAAGAAATACTTGTTACATGATCATAAGAATAATACTTCTAACTATATATACTGGACAATTAAGGTTTATTATTTTATGTGTATTTACTACATTTAATGATAAAGACTAAGAAAATGTATAGGAGCAACATAAGTCTAGATCATGGTATTCACATAGAACTGTACAGGCAAATTTAAGAAAAATCTGGAAAATATATACTAAGTTATACACATACCAAGTCAAACTAAAAGAAAAAGGGAAATGTGAAATATTAAGAATAAGAGATATGTTAGAAAAAGTAGAGCTATGAATCCCATTGTACATTGAAAAGTTAAAGATGCAGGAGCATAAATGCAAAATAATCAGCCAGAGTAACATTGATGTATAGATATCACATAAAAATCACAAAATTTTACCACAACACATACCAAGTTACGGAAGAGAAGAAGTGTTGTTACTCAAAAGTAAAACCCTCAAAGGAAAATTAGTGTCCTGAAGAAGTTCCAATGATATGTGCACTGTGGTAATACTCATAACACAGTGTAAGATCATTTTCTTATCAGCACCTGGCTGTTGCATTCATGTCCCAAACCATCTTTATCCTCTAACCAGCTTGTTAGTAGCTTCATAAATGTCCTTTATTTGCAGCTTTTCCTTCATAATCTGTGTTCAAAGAGTATGCAGACTGCACTTGGTCACATCTCATTTAAACCATATCCTCACTATATTCAAAGCCCTCTAATTATCCGAAGTCTCACTCAGGATGAAAATCCGACCTTCTTCTCCTACAGTTCTAAGATTCCAGTGCATGTAGTCTGTGTTGATCTTTTCCTCTCACCTGCTGTCCACATCTTCTACCATCCCATCTCACCATTGCAAGCATTTCCTTGATCCCATCGTATCTGAACCACCTTGTGCATTTTTATTTGTGTCTATTCAAAATGCTCTTCCCCTAGACCTCAAGTAGCTTGACGCACTAACTCAGGAGTTTACTATACTCTCACCAAACCTTTGGTAATTTACATGATTTCAAATGCTTGGCCCACCTTCCAAATATTCTCCATATCTTTTCCTCATTTAGTTTTCACCATGTATATTTAATATATTGTATAATTTAGTTTTCATTTTATGCCTGTAAATGTTATAAGAATATCAGCACCATGGGAACTGGGGTGACTTTTGTCTTTGATTTACTAATGTATACTAATGCCTTGCATTTCACTTTGAATACATAAGTATTTGTTAAATACTTCATGAAATACTGATCGTTTAGAATTGACAACTACTTACCACAAATGATTTTTTGAGAAAAGTATGTAATAAAACATTTCTATTTATAGCACAGATGAACACTGTGAATTAAAAAAAGTAATCATCAGCTTCCAAAAGTAATCCATGATCACAACCTAGAAGATAGATACAATCCAAGCCCAGAAGGAGGAGCTCATTATGTTGTATATTTAAGATTGTGTATATGACAAACATCCCAGGTTAAAAAAAATTAAATAAAAGTTTGTATGAAGCACAAGGTAAAACTATCTTCTTTTGTCAATATGGTTATCATCTAACTTTAAAGCACTAGGGATGTGGATAAAAAAAAAAATGGTGACTACACAGGGTGACCAGCTGTGGCTTCCAGGGCTTCCTAGCATAATTGGAGATGAATTTTAGGGAGACTAAAGTTTCTCTAGAACACATTTATGAAGTATTGTGCTCTGGCTGTTATGTGATAGGTAGGTTATTTTTTCTGTTTTTTTTTTTTTTCTCTCTCAAAATCCTCTGTTTTCTTGCTTCTATTAGTCATTTGCTTCCTATTTAACAGCCTCGAATTTCTTTCTGTGTGAATCAGTCAGAACTGCAAAGAAAATTTCAAGATAATATCATGACAATTCCAATTGCATGGGGGAGTATATTATAGTGAGACATCCGTTTGAAATCAAAGAACAATTTTCTCACCATACTGATTGCTCCTATTTTAACTTAGTAGCTATGAGGACAGTGTATTAGAAGAATAAGATTCCATCGTTGCTAGTAACATGAAATAAATCATTCCCTGAAGCTAATAACAGACATAATGACTTAGAACTTGAGTAGTTAGTTAAATGGAATCAAGCTCAGTAACAAAAATCAGGTGAATTTTGTTTACCTTGAGAATCAGCTTTGGCTTAATTTTTTTTCTTATTGTTTTCTTCATTCTTGTATCTTACTGATCTGTTAAAAGTCATTGATTTGGGATGCTTTAAAGCAGTATACTTCACAGGAGAAAACTGACGTTAAATATGTAGCGGTAGTCTATTATATATGTAGATGTATGCAACCATCTTATTAAATAATAAACACAGAACCAATGTAAAAGAGAAAGCCAAGAGGTCAGAGCTCAGAGCTAAAATCTTACCCTTCCTCCTGCGGTGCTCCTAGCTCTCCGAGAGACCTACTTCCTGTGTGTATGTCTTTAAATTGTCTTTCTGTTCTGCCTTCTCATTGGTTGTAAACAAAAACACATGACTGCCTCATCACTGCCTGTAAGTACAACCCTCCAGGTCTTAAAGGCGTATGTCTCCAATGCTGGCTGTATCCCTGAACACACAGAGTTCTATGGGATTAAAGGTGTGTGCCACCACCGCCACGCTCTTTCTATGGTTCTAATAGCTCTGACTCCCGGGCAACTTTATTTATTAACATACAATGAAAACCACATTTCAGTACAAATAAAATACCACCATATTTTCCCTTTTCATTTTAATAAAAAGGAAAAAAAGCAAAAGGTTATAACTAACAAAAGAAAAACTATATACAAAAGTACAATAACTATATACAATATATACAAGTAACAAATACCTAAACAATATCTAGTCCATTTGTATTTGACAAATCACAGAAAATAATTCCATTATCTATCCTATTTTGGTAAGTCCAAAATGTATCTAATTCAATTTCTATCCTAATTAATCTTCAACTATAACTAACTAATCTTCAACTATAACTAACTAATCTTCAACTATAACTAACTAATCTTCAGCTCCCACAGAGACCCAATAAGGAAATAATATTAGCTAACAAAAAATAAAAATAGGAAGTGCATGCAAGCAACTTCCAAAAAATTTGTGAGTTGACAGAAACAGCCAGCTGCCTGGACAGTCACCTGAGGTTTCTCCGCAGTGTTGGGGCATCATCTTAGCCTATAGGTTTAGCGTATCTGACAGACTCATTTGTGAAGTAGGATGTACACAAGGTCAACAGTTCAACCTCACATTGGGTGAGAGCAGTCCATGTACCAGAAACACCTGAATTCCACTAGTGTCCTGTCATGATTCAGGATTTTAAATTTTGGAAATTGTTGATGGTTTTTGAATTCAGCTGTCCATTCTTTTTGGCTGTGTATATATGGCTTCATCTCAGCATCCCCTTCTCCACATCCCTCTAATAAATGCCAGTCTACTATTGAGAGGCATGAGCTTAGTTACTTTTCAAGAATAACTGTTTCAGCTGCTGTTCCATTGCACATCAGAAGCCATTGGCCCACTGCCTGTTCAGCTGCCTTTGAAGAAAAGGGCACTGTACCTTTTCCATATTGCAAAGGCCACTTCAGGGATGGTGCCAAATTGTCCTGGCCTCAGAAGATGCCTTTTGATAAAGCCATAACCACACTTGTTTTGGCAAGAATCAGTAGTCCTTTGTTTCATGTTCTGTCCATTTTGTCCTGTTGATTCGAGGATACTTTGTTGTCCAGTGGCTAACTTTTGCCACAATGAAAGTTAATTCCATATGCAGTTTCCTCAATGCCCATATTTTCTCTGAAGTAGATTGGTATTGCCAGGAGCCAACATGTCTCAAAAAAGAAAAATTTCTAAGTTATTAAAACATTTTAAATGCCATATTCTGTAGATCTCAGAAGGGTTTGAAGATGACTTGTCTATCTAAAATATATCTGCTCAATTTTTAAAACATATCTAATATGACTACAAGTTCTATTGTAATGCCTAACTACTAACTTTCATTTCTTTATATCCTAATAGTTGGTAATAATAACATTCAAGGATCAGAAAATTGCATTACATTGTTAAATGAAGGATATAAATACAATTAGAAATATAAATACAGCATTTTCTAACAATATCAATTTCAAATTTGTATACAATATAAAACAATTCAATCCAATGTAAAGTATTTAAAACTAGTAAACTGTCCTTTTTTTCTTTTTTTTTTAAACAAGAACCTTAAATCTAATCTCCTTTGCTTAGCCTTTTTCCTAACCCTTGACAACAACTTGTAACCAAGCCCCCTAAATAATGAAAATTATCCCAGAACCCAAACCCATTAAAAGGACCAAAAAACCACCCGCCCCACACCACCTCTTTGGGAATGTGGGCGTTGTATTCTTAAAATTGCTTCCTGCTGGGTATGGGCAAAGTTATCTTTATCCTGAAAGAAAAAGTTTAGGTTAATTGTCAAATTCTAGGAAAGGTAACTATATCCTTCATTAATATCCAGTCTATGTATAATGCCAAAGTTCGGTGTTTATCTCAAGTCCTTATTCAAGTAGTCTTTGAGACTGGATCATCTCAGCTAGTCATCTCAAAATTGCTCTGAGCACTTTGTAGTTCAAAGCTGATCTGTAGATGATGTTTGTCAGCTTAGTGATATTATTATTGTCCACGTGGAATTGTTATTGTTGTGGGGCCCGATCTTCTTTCTGGAGACTTCAGTTGATGTTAGGCCTGGCCATGATTTCCTGCAGAAAACTGATAAGAGACTCAAACACAAAGACATATATAGGCAGCTAATTGAAGCTTTTTTTTCTAGAATTAGTTAGTACTCTATATGACCATTCATATCTTAACAAAGTTTAAAATGTATATATATATATATATATATATATATATATATATATATATTAATCTTGTAAATTTTGATATAAAATTCATACTTTAAGAAAAGTTTAAAGAATCAGAATAGAATCAAAGAGTTGAGATTAGTAATAGAATAGCCCCTTAATTAATTTGGCTTTTGTCCTGTCCCATAGCAGAAGATGGCTCTTTTATTCTGGCATGATACAGGGAGTTTGCATTTTCCTTTTAACAACATGCTTGAGTTTAAAGAAGGAGAGAGCCATTCTCCAACTCCAAAGTCAGCTTTAAATTTTAATTGAACTGGGACTATAAGAAGACCAATAGTGTTAAATCTTTAGAGAAAAGCAGAAACAAACATTTAGGAAGACATAAAATTTTTTAGATAATATATACCCATACACCGTTTCACTCTGTTTCCTGGGATAGATGATTTGTCCCTTTTCTTCAGTTGTCTCATTTCTCTTGTGTTCTTCAGATTCCTTAACCTTCATTCTCCTAAAAGACAAAAACAAAAACCTTTCCCCAAGACTAATTTTGGGGATGTTCCTTTTTGGCAAGTTATTATCTGATTAAATGAAAAGGCATGTGTTACTGGTACAAGTTAGTTCAAATTGGATGTTCATGCTGGTTGATGAACTATCACCTCCTCTAATTAAGAGGTCACTCTTGTTCAAATCAAACCTTTATCAATTTTGATGGTACCCACAGCTTATCTTCTCCTGTAGAAACAAAAGCAAAACCTCATCCCCAATGTAATACATACCCTGGTTTCCATTCTGAGGTCAGCACATCCTTTATATTTTAATAAGCAAAAAACTGTTTCATTTTAACAGAGACATATGATGGAGCATTGTCAGTTTTGATTTGTGCAAGTATACCCATGATGGCCATAACTTCTAGCAAATGAGTAATTACAGAATCAGCTTTTTCAGAACTCAAAGAAGTTGTCCATTGAAATCCTGAATAAGTATCGATGGTGTGGTGTACATGTTTCATTTTTCCAAATTCTGCAAAGTGAAACATGTCCATCTGCCAGATTTCATTCCTCTGAGTACCCTTTGGGGTACATCCTGATAGTAATGGCGTTTGATTGTGGAAGGAACAAGTAGGACATTTCTTTACTATTTCTTTGGCTTGTTGCCAGGTTATGGAAAAATCCCTTTTTAAACCTTTACTATTGACATAATTTTTTTTATGAAATTCTGAGGCCTCCAGCACATTTCCTATCAATAATTTATCAATCTCATCATTGCCTTGTGCTAGAGGGCCTGGCAGACCAGTATGGGATCGAATGTGAGTTATATATAAAGGATGATTCCTTTTCCTGATTGTATCTTGTAATTGAATAAATAGTGAAGTTAATTCTGAAGCATCAGGGATAAATTCTGCAGCCTCAATATGTAACACCACTCTTTCAGCATACTGAGAGTCAGTTACTATGTTGAGAGGTTCTGAAAAATCCATTAATACCAACAGAATAGCATACAATTCTGATTTTTGAACTGAATTAGACGGACTTTGAACCACTTTACTTAAATTTTCTAATTTATAATCTGTCTTTCCTTCTTTGTTGGCATCTGTATAAAATGTACTAACTCCAGATATGGGTTATTGCCGTACAATTCGAGGCAAGATCCAATCAGCTCTCTTTATAAGATCAATTCCATCGCTTTTGGGATATTTGCTAGTAATTTCTCCCAAAAAATTACTGCAAGCTCTTTGCCAAGGTTCACTTTCTGTCCATAATTTTTCAATGTTCTCCTTAGTTAAAGGAATGACAATTTCTGCTGGATCTATTCCTGCTAATTGACAAAGTCTCAATTTTCTTTTCCAAATCAAGTCAGAGATTTTTTCCACATAAGTTTTTAATTTTTTATTTGGTTTATTTGGTAAAGATATCCATTCCAATATAATATCTTCCCTCTGCATTAATATTCCAGTAGGAGAATGCCTAGAAGGTAAAATAACCAAAATGCAATCCAGCTTTGGATCAATACGATCCACGTTCCTTCATGTACTTTCTTTTCTACCAAGGCCAATTCTTTCTCAGCTTCAGGTGATAATTTCTTGGACTATTTAAGTCCTTGTCACCTTCTAAGCTTTTGAACAAATTAGTCAGTTCATCATTTTTTACCCCAACAATAGTTATATCTCCAAATAATCTTTGAAAGTCATTAAGAGTCTGTAGTCTATCTCTCCTAATTTGCACCTTTTGGGGTCTAATTTTTTGTAGCTCTATTTTATATCCTAAATAATTAATAGAATCTCCTCTTTGTATCTTTTCAGGAGTAATTTGTAATCCCCAGCAAGGCAAAATTTTCTTTACTTCTTCAAACATTCTTTCTAAAGTATCTGCATTTGAGTCAGCTAGTAAAATATCATCCATATAATGATAAATTGTAGATTTAGGAAATTTTTTACGTATCACTTCCAATGGCTGTTGTACAAAATATTGGCACAGAGTTGCGCTATTCAACATTCCCTGTGGGAGGACCCTCCATTGAAATCTTTTAACCGGTTGAGAATTATTATAAGTAGGCACTGTAAAAGCAAATCTTTCTCTGTCTTTTTCTTGTAAGGGTATTGAAAAGAAACAGTCTTTAAAATCAATAACTATGAGAGGCCATCCTTTTGGTAACAGAGTAGGCAAAGGAATTCCAGATTGTAGCGAGCCCATTGGCTGAATTACTTTGTTAATTGCTCTAAGGTCTGTTACCATTCTCCATTTACCAGATTTCTTTTTAATAACAAATACAGGAGAATTCCAAGGGCTGCTTGATTCTTCAATATGCTGAGCATTTAACTGTTCTTCTACCAGTTCTTCTAAAGCCTGGAGTTTTTCTGTTGTTAAAGACCATTGCTGAACCCAGAAAGGCTTGTCTGTTAACCATTTTAAAGGTAGAGCTGTTGGTGTCTTTGGAAGATCATCAGTTGTTGTGCCCTGTTCTTGTATAATATGAATGGCTGGTGACCACTCATTAGAATAATATCTTCTAATATTTCTCTCAGAAACATGTGCTAGTTTATGATTTGTTTCTGAGATTGGAGGGATGTTAATCTGAGTATTCCATTGTTGCAACAAGTCTTGACCCCACAGGTTCATAGCTATGTTAGCCACATATGGTTTTAATTTTCCTCTCTGTCCTTCTAGACCTATACATTCCAGCCATCTTGCACTCTGTTTCACCTAAGATAATGTCCCAATTCTAACAGTTGAATGTTTACCTCCTGAAGAGGCTAAGTTGGATGCCAAAATTCTGGTGCAGTTATGGTAACATTCGCACCTGTGTCTACCAGACCAGACAACAAAACACCATTTATTTTTATCATTAATTTTGGTCTTTGTTCAGTAATAGAAGTTTGCCAAAAATTTCTTTATGTTTTCTCCTGAATTTTCTATTCTCTCTGTTTCATCATCCTGACCAGCATGATTTATTCCAATAGGCATTTGGTTATTTAATACATATTCATTCACAAAAGCATCCTGTATTATGAGATGGAACAGCCAATTTCCTACATATTGCTGGTATTAATGGATGTTAATTTAAAAAAAAAACTTCTTTAAAAACTAGCTGTATATAGAGCATATGCATCCTATATAAATAAGAAATTATAGTGTGTAGTTTACAGAAAGGAATGTACATATTTATTCACCAAAAATTAAGATTGGCTGATTAGATAACATTTATGAAGATAAAGGAATAAATAAGTTAATAAATGCTAGAAAATAACCATACTTCTTTTTTTTTTTTTAGCAATCTAGTGTGTTCTTCCAACATTCCAAAATAGAATTTGAAGCTTTGATACAGAAAATCACTTCTGGTCTAGCTAGTGTGATGAAGCAAAGTTGGAAATTTTATTAAGTGTGTTCTAAAACAGGTTTAAGTCCAAGGGTTAGGAGACAAAACAGTGCTGAGTAAGGAAGAGCTGACTGAGAGCCTCAAGTGATGTGGCCTCAAGAATAATTGCAGAAAGACATCTAAACATGGGTATGGGATTCCCAGGGGAGAGTTGCTGTTAACAGTCTCAGCATCCATTAGCTATACACTGCTCTCATGGCTCTCAGGTTACATCTCAAAAAGCTGCTAGCAATCTATTTCTCTTTTCTCTCTCCTTTGATAAGAGAATGCAGTGGGACCATAGAAATGACCTAGAGTGAATTGGAATCTGAGAAGGTAAAACCAGGAAAACCTGGGTTGCACAAAGTGTTTTGTATGTGTCCTTTCCCTGTAGATAGGGTTCCCTGTGAATGTCCTAGAGAACCACAGGTTTACAGCAGGGAAGGAAGAAAGTTCTTAAGCGTGTGATAATTGTGCTGCAATCCTAGACTCTTTGCTGGGGAGGTACTTCGTGTCAAATCCTGGGTGAGGGAGTCTTCTCCTTCCTTTAGGTCTCCAAGATCTTTCCTGTCATTCCATCCTACTTCCATTTAAGTATAATAAGCTTTGCTAAACATGTCAGGTGTCATCCAAATGATGCAGAAGCTTTCTTATCTAACATGTTCAGTAGCTTGGGATGGAGGTGACAGCTAGAGTTTTGGAACATTCAATGGTTGCTGTGGTTTGAAAGAAAATGGTCCTGATAGGGAGTAGAACTATTAGGAGTTATGGCCTTGTTGGAGTAGGTGTGGCCTTGTTGGAGGAAGTGTGTAACTGTGGTGGTGGACTTTGAGGTCTCCTATGCTCAAGCTATGCTCAGTGTGACATAGAGTTCACTTCCTGTGGATCATGATGTAGAACACACAGCTCCTTCTCCAGCACCATGTCTGCTCACAGGAAGAAAATGGACTGGAGATAATGAACTAAACTTCTGAACTGTAAACAAGCACCAATTAAATGTTTTCCTTTATAAGAGTTGCCATGGTTATGGTTTCTCTTCACAGCAATAGAAACTATAAGATAGTTGCCAAAGCCACCCCAGGTCAGTGGCCTGTTGGATTTTTTGTTTTGCACACTCAAGAATGAAGTACATGGACAACAGAGAAGGCAAAATTTTACAAAGGAGCTAGTTACAGTTCTCAGGTGTGAACATAAAAGAGGGGAAGCAAACAGACCTTACTTAGCAAGAGTAAATCTCAAGAACTGGGTTGCCTAAGAGGGTCATTGTTTTGGGCTTAATAAGACTTTTTGGATTGAGGCATGAAAGATGAGCTGGCTAATCTGACACACCTATGAGGTAACCACTTACCTCTCCATCCCAGTTGTATGGATGGAACTAGATCATATGCTCACATATAACTTCTAGGAAGCTATGTAAAAGAAGAGGAAAGATAGTAAGAAACCAGACCAGAAGTAAAAGTACCCAAAGACTTGTGCCATTTCTAGCTTCTGGCCAGGACAGAACCAATTTCTGTCTTCTAGCCAAAGACAAAGTTGAAATCCCTGTTTCTCAAAATAGCTGACCAGTTCCTATCTCTTGTTTTTCTCACATACTGTATATATGACACAGATGTATTAATATGTGGGTGTATATGTACTTATATGAGTGCATGTACATATAAGTATATGTATATATGAACTGATGTTCTCTGAGGAAGCCACACCAGTATGGGAGATTCTAGGAATGGATGACTGTCTGAGAACATTATAGTTGGAAAGAGAGGGAATGTTGCAGATTAAGAGCAAAAGTGTAGAGCAGTTTTTACAGCCTTTTAGTAGCCATTTAATATCCACTTCTGACCCGAGCTAAAATGCTGTGACTGTTAGATTAAACTTTGGGATGTACTGTTAAATTTAGCAGACAGTTAATGTCCATTGACTCTAAGAAGAAACTGCTATAACATCAGAAACCTATGTAAGAGACCTCTTTGCTTAGCTATAGCTTGCCTCCACTAATGTGTTTGACAGGTGCAATGATGTATGACTGTCTTTCACTCTATACTTCTTGAAAGTTCTTATACCCTCTTCCACAATGGAGCATGGTGCCTTCACGGTTCTCCAAAGCTATCAAACTCTCAGAAAAAAAAACTATCTCTTATATTCTTTGGAGAAAAGCTGTGTTTTGAATGTCATTACTTTATATTTCAACATATCAGGGCTTTTAGAAGATTTTGAACATTCAATTATATAAAGACATGAGCAATAGACTAACCTATAAGAGGTAGTATTTGTTAGTTGATCCAGAAAATCAACAAAGGTTGTGAGGCCATTTCGTTCCCTGTAAAGAATTCTGAAGCTATAATGGATTACCTAGATTATTATCTTGACTCCAACTTCTAGTGTATAGTATAGTATAGTACATCTAGTTTATATTTTAGTATACATTTATGTTATCATTTAACAGAAACATTTTTATGTCGACAGATTTAACAATTCCAACTATAAACTAAGAGAAATAGGCTAGGTGATCAACACAATTATGTTTTCCTTTAAAGATTCTTTGAACTTTCTGTGTAAGATAAATGTAGTTTGCACTATTTCTGCTCCCTAATGAAATGAATATATAGAATGACCCTTTAATATTAAATACATTTATTTAATTGTAAATAATCTTTTCTAATATTTATGAGAAAGGAAGTACATGTTTGCTGGGTCACCTTCCTTTTGGCTTTGGCAGTAGCTGATATTTTGATTAAATTGTGAATGAATTCTATTGAAAGAAAAGCACAAGTTATTTACATACTAGAAAAATTTATGTGGGATCAAATTTCTCTAAGTTTCAGTATGATTCCATCATATGAGGTTCAAAATATTTATAAATGACTTCTGTTCAGGCGAACCATTATCTCATTTTCATTTTTATGATTTAAAATGCCCCATTAACTGCACTGGTATTGATCCAGATACTAAAATGATAATCCATATTCAATGAATTGAATAATTTTCTTATGAGCATGCAAGCTTAGTGTCTATCTGTTTTAATATCTGTGTTTTTATCTTATCTCCCTGAATACCTTTCTTTCACAAACCATTAAGTTTCTAAGTGTGTGGTAGCTTTTGAATTATTTAATTCACCATAATAAAACAGTCCATTCAGCAAAATTACAGAAAAAGGTAGAGTACATTAGTATCAATTTTTATTTGTTATTTTTTATACTAAAAAATGTTATGTTGGGTGTAAAAGTGCATGGACAAGCATTCTGGGGAAATTTTTCAGGCATCATGACTTTTAATTTTGTTGCTATATCCAAACCAATAGATTTATATAGTGCAGTTGGTCGCATTACAAAATAAAACAAAACAAAATAATAAAAGTATCCATATTGAAAACAGTAAATGTTAGAGAAACTATAAACTGTTTGGAATGAGAACTATTTAAATTTATAGTAGTTAGCAATGATGAAGTTTTAACTTTGAATACTACAACCCATCCATTTCAAAAAGGGATTTCTGTTTCTACCAAACTGCTTTGGTGGCACCTATGATATTATGTTATTGGATTAAAAAGACTCCTGAGGGACAAATTCTGCACTGCTATTGGCTAATTTGAAAAGATTCCAGAGGCCATCACAAATGCATCGTAAGCTACAAACCTCTCCCCTCTTCTTCAAAAGTTTCAGGGCCACAGAATTCATTATCTTCATGAATATGTTTTCCTCCTGTACCAAGAACTCAAATTCACTTGGCTCACATTCAAGTGAAAGGACTGAGTTATGTTAAGACTGCTACCATACATATGAAAACTAGTAACTTTCAGTCAGCTCCTCCAGACTTCTCTTTAGTTTACCTTCAGAGAGGACGCTGTCTTGTCTCCCATAGTACATCTCTGAGAAAGGTAAATCAGAATCTTCTCCAACTATGACTGTATGGTAAATATGTTAGGATAAATGATTAGAAGTTCATCGTGGCCACGTATGCAGTCACTATATTTCCACTTTATCTTTGTCTGTAGTAGACCTAATGCTTCAGACTCCACCCACTGCTACATAAATCTTTCTTTAACCAGGAGGGGGAAAAGGCATGAGGCAAATAGAGACTTACCAGAGTTTCATGAGCATATGTGTATTGTATTTATACTTCTACTTTGTTGATGTCTAAGCACATATTGCAATACCCCTGAAAAGTATACAACTCAATGAATTATATTTACAAAACTGTACAAATATCACCATTATCTAATTGCAGAACATTTTATTACTTCCTAAAACAAATGCATTATGCATTAGTGACATTTTTCCCTCTGCTATCCTCTCTGACATTTGGCATCTACTAATTTACTGACTCTATGGGTTTATGCACTCTCGACATTTCATATAAGCAGAATATGCGGCCTTTGAGATATAGCATTATTTTCAATTAGCAGGAATTTTAAGTCTATCTTTTCTTTTAGCATGAATCAGCACGTCTCTATTTTATGGCTGAATGAAATTAGATGGTCTGAGTAAGCTGACTTTTTTATCTGTCTGCACATGATGGGCATTTGCTTATTTCTTATACTGACTATTATGCATAATGATGTTGTAAATATTTCTATACTTTTGCATTTTTTGTATTTTCAGATATCTAATTAAAATAAGAATTGGTAGATGATATATATATATATATTCTATCTCCAATTTCTTCAGAAAATTCCAAGCAATTTTTCAAAGTCAATGTACCATTCTACATCCACATCAGCAACACTTGATGTTCAGGACCCATTTTTCCTACATCCTTAACAATGCTTGCTATTGTTCATATATTTTATTGCTGCATCCTTAATGGATATGAAGTAGTACCCCATAAAGGTCTTGCTTTGCATTTCTCTAGTGACTAATGATGGCAGGCCTTTTATTTTGTATGTGCTTACTGGCAACTTTTATAACATTTCTGGAGAAAAGATGGTTTAAAATCTGATGCCCACCTTTAATTGGGTCACTTATTTTATTCCTGAACACTAATCATTTTCATTTTTATCATCTAAACCTTTATCATGTGCCACAGCTTGCTATTGGGCTCTACAATCCACTGTACTGTCTTGTCATTTCTTAGAGGGTGTTCTTTGAAGCACTTTGAACAAATTTCCAAGCATTAAAATTTATGTATTTTTGTTTGGTTTTGTCGCTGTTTTTTCATTGAAATACCAAAGAAGCCATTGATCAACAAGGTCACAGAGAAGTACATTTGAGAGCTTTATACTTTAATTTCTTATATGCAGCTATTTGGTTCATTTTGATTTAAGTTTTGAGTATGATTATGTGTCTATGTTTTAATTATACTCAACTTGGAAGAAACAAAAGTCTCCTTGCCCACTGATTGTAACTGTGACAGCAAAATTTCTGACAGTTTACTGGTTTATGACTTAATAAGCTTAATCTTAAACTCTCCCCTGAGCTCATATCTTCCATGCAACTTCTTCCTGACATTATTCACTGATAACTTCTATACACCTCAGTGAATTCTCAGTAACTCCCAACACAATTTGAACTGCCCAACCCTCATTCCAAACACAGTGAATTAACCCATTATGCCCCAGTTAAGGAACAGGTGTGGCCTCTTGTTTCTATCTGGTTCTAATCTTGCTTTTAATGATTCGTTCTTCAAAAAAGAAGCAAAAATAGTAACTTATAAACACAATTGAAGTAATCCCCTTGCTTGAAATATTTCAATAAATTTCACAGGCATTTGGTTTGTTTATTTGTTCATTTGTTTGTTGCTTATGCTTTTGTTTTTACCTCAAAGGAGAAATAAAGCAATGGTTAGAAATGTTTTTAACTGGTTCATGGGGGCATGGATGAGTAAGTGTCATTGACATCTTGCAGAGGCTATCTATGTGGCTGAACACCCTACAATGTACAGGGTGGTCCCACAATAAAGTGCTATCAGGTCTGAAATATCAATACTACAAAGGCTGAAAACCCCATATTTAAGTCAAAAGAAAACTTCCCAACATGGACTGGAAGATGCCCACCTTGCCAATCTTATCTAACATTCCCATATTTCTCCCCATGCTCCAGTTATATATCTATTTCTTTAGCATACAAGGTTATTACCCAAAACAAAGCCTTTAACATTGCTTCTCACTATAAATGCAATTTTCTTCCCTAGATTGGCTACTTCCAATCTCTCAGGTATTTCCAAGCATCACCTGTTTAGCAAAGGGAGCCTTCACACCTGCAAGGGATAAAGACTAATAGAGGAGGGTAGCGCTTTAGAAGAAAGGGTTATTGAAGGATAGCATGAAGAAAATTGAAGAAAAATGAAATATGCATGTAAATAGCAGGTGCTAAATGGTTGAGATTCTCACTCTCAGTTTTTTTTCTCTCTCTTGCCTCCTCCTGGCTTTGCCCAAATCTCTTCTCAATGCGGCCTTCCCAGATGACCCCATTTTTATTAACATTTTAAGTGATGCTGCAGATAATGGATTTCATTCCGGCATTTTCATATATATATATATATATATATATATATATATATATATATATAATTCACCCTTCCCCATTTCTGTCCTCCATCTCCATATGCCCTTCTGGCTGGTCCTTTGGTCCCCAGACCGTCCTCCCTGCAAGCAATCTTTGAATGACTAGTATGAAATTGAAAATGCCTTACATGAATATTAAAATGTGGTTGGGAATTGGTAGGTAGACATGGAAGAATGTTAGTAAGAAGACTGGGGAGCCTATTGAAATGAGAAAATAATATTTGAAGAATGGCTACAGCTGTGAGGGTTTAAGGCAACAATTCTTATTTTTTTAGGATGCCTTTCTGTTTGCATGGCATTTAATTTATTTCACCAACATTTTACATATTATAGAAGTCCATCTTTTTCCTCTTTGCTTGTTCATTCCTAAATATTTTATCATTTAACGGTGTCTTTGCAAATGAGATTATTTTCATCATTTCCTTTTTAGATAATTTATTTTTAGTATTTAGAAGCACAAATATTTAGTAATTTAGAAGCACAAGTGATGGTTTGCGCAATTTCAAAAAGCACAAGGCAACAATTCTTATTGATGATTGGATATAAATAGCCAGTCCATCGAGGACAAGAATAGAAACAAACAATAATCCATGTGGCCAAAGAGATTTAAAAAAAAAAAAAAAAAAGAATATGCAGAGATAACAGAAGGAACATGGCATAAACATTGAGTTTGCCAGTGATAATGGTAGGAGATGTAGATGAGAAG
This sequence comes from Peromyscus leucopus, assembly GCF_004664715.2. Lineage (NCBI taxonomy): Eukaryota > Metazoa > Chordata > Mammalia > Rodentia > Cricetidae > Peromyscus > Peromyscus leucopus. The sequence goes on along the minus strand of NC_051077.1, from coordinate 22,407,729 downwards.
GCTTCTGATTTTGAGCTGAAGGGTTAAGTAGAAGGGAAGTTTTGAGGAAACAATCCAACATCAGTCAGTGAAGCTACTGTTGAGAAGAGCTCTAATGTAGGAGACAAGGTTAGCAGGAAAGAGTGATTAGAAGGAAAAGAAAATGGTGGTGTTTAGCCTAGATGTTTTTCACTGTTATAAGAAGCATGCTAGCAGTTGAATTATGATTGGAAGTGAAGGTGTTTCTGAACTTAGCAGGATGATATGTCCAAACCCTACCACATGCCCCTTGTCCTTCCTCAACCTAGAAGTTAGCCACAAAGTACACTGCAGAATGTGGATAGCATCTTCATTAGATCCACGACTGACTGGAACTGTGCTGACCCTATCACCCACTATTAAAAGAGTGTATCAGAGTGCCTCCCTCAACATTCAGAGCTTGAAGCCCAGTTTCTAATAATTTTGCATGCTTTTCACTCTCCTGCAAATTTGGAATATCAAGAAGTAAACCAGCTTAAGTGGAGGACCAACTGGGTAATACAAAATGTGAAAATCTTAGGCTCCGGGGAAGGGAGAGACAACAGGCAAGGTACATAAAGGAAAACAGAGAACCCAAGAGACCATTGTCCTCCCCACCCAAAATACCTGTGGTGAAAGGTGATGCAGTACAAGAAAATGGGTGGATTTGTCAAACAGAGGTGAGCAATAGGATAAAGGTTTGTACTTAGGTAAGCAATAGAAGTATAAAGTTTTCCAAAGAAGTGATCTATTTGGCACAGAGCCTTTGAGGAACTTGGACTTCATCTTTTATGGAAATTGGACTCCATGAAAGGAGTGGAACTTCTACCACACCTCTGCATATGGGAAAGGGTTAGGTAGCATTGTTATTTTCCCTCTACATGAAAATAGAGGGAAGGTTTTTGTTTAATTTCAGGAATACATCTCACACATACACACACCCCATACCTTTCAATTCCAAACAAGAGTTAGATTTTCCACATAGGTAACCACAAAACTCCACTAATTTTCCTAAGCTATGATTTAAGTTGTTTTGTTTTGATTTCTATTACATAAATACCATGAAAGGAAAGATAGAGTTCAATTATCAGCTAAATTGTCATCCAAGCTGAAAATGAAGTGGGTGGAAAAGCTTGAGAGCCACTTATAATGTTCAAGCTGAGCAGACAAAGATAGTCAAGTAACTAAATGTTGTCTATAAACATCACATTTATCTTGGCATCTAGGCAAATAAATGCTATTACCAATGTTTCCTGTAGTGTTCAGATTACCATTGTTCTTAATTTTCGTATGTCTTCATAAAACATGTGACTTGTTGTCAGAGAATGTTGACTGGTTGCACTTACAGTAAGTATCTCATGTAAATAAAGAGGTCACAAAGGAATTTCTGCCTTTTTATTCACAGGCACGTGAGTGTTTTATGTCAAATGAAAATGTTCTTCTCTCAGCATCCATTAAACAATGTCATTGGTGAAATACTTTTATGAATAGAGTGACATCATTTTCCTGAATATAAAGATGTGGTATAAGGATGTCACTCATGTCATTGTCATCATTCTCTTGGTAGTATTAGCTGTTTGCAAACTTTTCCTTAAGCCAGATTAGATTCACATATTTTTCTATCATGCAGACAATTGCTTCTGAACCCTTGGGACACTTGTCTGTAAGCACTTTTTTTTTTTTACAGCCTCACGTTTTATAGATCTTTGAGAAAGATTCATGCTTACTCTACTGCAGAAGAAATATACTTAACCATTTATATGTTGTATTTCATATTCCCAAAAGGTAAAAGAAGGATGTCTATCATTATGATCAGCAAGAACTCTCTTCACAAACCACACAAATGCACAGGATTATCAAGATATATGGAGGCAATCTTCCAAGAAATAAAGCATTAAAGTTATGTGCAGAGACAGGGCACCCCAGAAGCCAGCATTATTTTAATAGGACAGAATGGAAAGTGATTTATGGAAATACATTTTTTATACAGCATTACTTACCATTTTGTTGTTTAGTATGTGTTCACTGGGGAAAGTATGTAGGAACTATATATCTCAACAGAATGCCACAACACCTATTTTCTCTAGGAATTCCTGTGCAAAAGGATTTGTAGTAGAAAATTTTTAAATTGTAACTGTGCTGCATTTAAAACACAGTTTAAAAGCAAGTGAAGCACTTAATATCTAGAGCTATCTGAAACTGTACGAGAATTCATAAATGTGAGGGAAGTAAAGACAAATCTAAAAACCAAAACATCAACTGGCATTCGGATTCAGTCAAAAACCTAGCGTCCCTCAGAGCACTCAATATGACAGGTGCAAAATGTACCACTGATTTGCAAAAAACACAAATCCAGTTAACAGATATGTAGCTGAAGACAAGAATCAGGTTGTTTGAAAAATGATTATAAAATTCTTGAATATTTGTAGCTTAAAGGGCTAAATCCAAAGTGAACTAAGAGCTATTTTCTGTAATGTTTATGATCGTTACTAATAATATACAATGAAAACAAGTACAATTCAGCCATGAATAATAATGAAGTAACCTCTAGCACAGATTTCCAGTTGTGTTGTAGAATATTATTTTAAAGTGTGTTACTTTTGTTTATGTTGCATTTGTTTAACTCTGTGAAGTTGTGTTATTGTGCCTGTTAAAACACCTGATGGTCTAATAAAGAACTGGATAGCCAATAGCAAGGCAGGAGAAAGGATAGGCGGGGCTGGCAGGCAGAGAGAACATATAGAAAAAGGAATCTGGGAGGAGGAAAAAGAAAAGAGATGGAGGAGTGAAGAAAAAAGTAGCAAGAGAAGGAAGAGGAATCCAGGGGTCAGCTACCCAGCCACCCAGCTACACACACAGCAAGCCATGAAGTAAGAGTAAGATTTACAGATCTAAGAGAATGGGAAAGGCACAGTGGGAAAAGGTAGACAGGAAAATTTAAGTTAAGAAAAGCTGACTAGAAATAAGCCAAGCTAAGGCCAGGTATTGATAATTAAGAATAAGTTTCCCATCTGTGATTTATTTGAGAGCTGGGTGGCAGCCTCTCCCCCAAAAAGAGAGAAAACAAACAACAATATAGTAGTGTACAAAGAATGAGGCATATGTCAGTCATGCTCCATAATAACTGAAGTGTGAGGACAAACCTATTTTAAAATCTTCTGATCATAACTTTAGACAGGTAAGCTCTGAATTTGGCCACTTTCATTGATCTCCACAGATCTGTGCCTATCAGGCTTATAGCTACATATCAATTACTTAGAAAAAAATTTCGGTAGAAAAATGACCAGTGATTAACACATCTCATTTTTGCAAATGTTCCCTACTAGGAGATATTAGGATAGACTACAGAATAAAAAAAGAAAAAGAAATCAAAATGATTTATTGTTGTATGTAGCTGAATTGTTAAATTTTGACACTCCCGTTTTATGTGAATCTATAAAATAATTTAAAAGAAGGAAAATTTCTTTGCCTGCCTGGCGCGACCCGCACGGCCAGAGACTGAGAACTGGTGAGGGATGTCGAGGTTAAGCAGTACTCAGGACACACCGTGATTCATCATCCCAAAAGAGCCTGTTTATTGACTATCCATCAACCTTATATACCCTGCTACTTCCTACTCTCCATGGGGTCAGGGTACGGTCTTCAGGTCCCCATCCACATCCCAGCAGCTCAGCCAAACAGGAAAACCTCGAGCTAATCAGCAGAGAGCTGATTCTCGAAACAATGTTCCAGCAATAGCTATATCGTAAACATCCTGTGATGTACTGACCCCAGGAAAAGAGGAAAAACAAAAGGACACCTTAGGGCAACTTAGGGCAAGCAATCAGGCTATGCACAAGGCCTGTTCAGCGTCTGCTGCCAACACCTGCCCCCATATAGTCTGCTCTTTACAGAGTAGTGGAATACTTGTCCAGCAAGACAAGACCTCCCCCAACCCTGCCCCAGTGACAGGACTGTACACTCTGCTGGATGGGCACCAGTCTGACTTCTTTCTAGACATCTTCACTCAGAATCAGAAAAGGTCTTGTTTCTCTGAAATTTAAATTTTCTCTTCATAGGTTCAAGCAATCATTATTTGTCAAAAATATTTCAACATGTTAGAGGACAAGGATGAGGTTTTGATGTAATCTTGCATAAAGCCAATCAATGAATGAAAAGTATACTAATTGATGAGCAATTTAGACTTATAAAATCAACACAGAGACTGAGACAGCTTGTACAGGGCCTGCACAGGTCTGCCCCAGATGGGGTCCTAGCTGAAAGGAGAAGTGGACACATGCCCTCATCTCTAACCTAGAAACTATATTAAATTGATAACCACTTGCAAGTAAAATCTTAGTTTTCTTCCAGGGAGTCTCAATAGAGAAACAAAATACTTTTTTTAGTTCTCCCGTATATTACATTTCTAACATAGTTTTCTCTCCTTCCCCTCCACCACCCTCTCGTCTCTCCCCACCACCAATCTACTCTCTCTTCTTCCTTCATCTCCCCTCAGAATAAAGCAGACATCTAGGGACATCAACCAAACAAGGCATAATGTGGTACTATAAGACCATACTATTACATCGAGCCTGGGGGAGATGACCCAGTAGGAGGAAAAGGGTCTCATAAGTAGTCAAAAGAGCCAGCGACTGCCAATGCTCCCACTGTTAGGAATCCCACAAGAGCACCAAGCTACTCAATCATAACATATTCAGAGGACCTCAGTTAGACCCCTACAGGATCCTTGATCTTTGTAAATCCTCATGAACCCTGGTCACCTGATTCTGTGAGCCTTGTTCTCATAGTGACCCTGACCCCTCTGGTTCCTCAGATCCTTTCTCCCCTTCATCCACAGGGGCCTGAGCTCCACCTAATGTTTGGCTGTGGGACTCTGCATCTGCTTCCATCAGTTCCTGGATGAAGTCTTCGGGTCTCTTTGATGAGGATTCTTCTAGGTTACCTGTCCCAGAACACTCTGCAGGCAGAACAAACTGTAGGTTGACGTTTTTTGAGGCTGGGCTGGTGTCCTAATCACTCCACTTTAGACCTTGCCTGGTTACAGAAGATGGCCAGTTCAGGCTCCATATCTCCATTATTAGGAGTCTTTGCTAAGGTTACTCTCATAGATTCCATGGAGTGTTCCTTGCACCAGGTTTCCACTTTGCCCTGAAATGTGCCCCCCACACGGTTCTAGTCCTTTCTCTCAGTATTTATTCCCTCCCTCAACTTGATCCCTCCTGTTCCCTATCCCTCCCACTCCCAGTCCACCAGCAAAAGCTATTCTATCCCTGCTTTCCCCTGGGAGATCCTTGTGTCAACATTCAAGCCCCCCTTGTTACTTAGCCTCTCTGGATCTGTGGATTGTAGCATAGTTATCTTTGACTTTACATCTAATATCCACTTATGAGTAAGTACATACCATGTTTGTCCTTCCAGGTCTGGGTTATCTCACTCAGAATAATTTCTTCAAGTTCCATCCATTTGCCTACAAATTTCATGATGTCATTGAATAAACTACTTTTAAATATAGGCCACATGCCCAGCAGTAGGTGGTCAACAGGAAAAGAACTTAATGGCCTTTTTAGAGGTACCTTGTATTATTATAAGGGCTTTAAAAATTATATAAATACCATCTCTCTGTCTCTCATCTTTCTCTGTGTCTCTCTGCATCTCTCTTTCTCTTTACCATACAGGTCCTTTGTATATATATTATAGTTTCCTGTTCTGTGTTTATATGGGATTCCTAAGTATGCAAATGAGTGGATCTCTGCATCTACATATGTTTCTTGTGATACATCTTGAGTTGTTTTTCACCTGTATGTTTGTATGTGTATTCTGTTGTGTTACTTTTTGTTCTATATTATTATATTTTATTTTATTGTTAAAGAATCAAATGCCCAGGAGAAAAATGTCAATTCTTTTACAAACAGCTGTTAGTAATAAATTCTTCTTACATGTGATATGTTCACAGAGATTGTTTGCCCCTCTATGTTTTAGGCTAGGGCATCTGCTATTTTATACGCAATTTCTTAGGAGTAATAACAGTGGTAGACTTTGGGGGCCATCCTGCATCACTTAACAATGCATATATGTTCTAAGGAATGCATCTTTGATGTATCTCATCATGTTCTGGATATCGTAATGTGTGTTTACACAAACGTAGATGATTCAGTTCATCAGTCAGAGTGACCTGGGGTAACCAAACAATATAGTATAAGAGCCCAGAGGGGAACACAACATGGAGGTTCACAGTGGTATTTTTCTGTAAGCAGAAATAACATTCTAAATCATTTTTTTTTTTTTTTTGGTTTTTCGACAGTTTTTGTGTTTTGCCTTTCCTGGAGCTCACTTGGTAGCCAGCTGGCTCGAACTCACAGAGATCCGCCTGGCTCTGCGCTGCCTCCCGAGTGCTGGGATTAAAGGCGTGCGCCACCAACGCCCGGCAAACAAAGTCTTGCATAACAAATACATAAACCAGTCAGACAGTCATTTTTTATCATTATCAGATATGTTTACATTATTTTTATGCCACTGACAGTGTAAGAAGTTCATTACACCAACACAGCCACAAGCAACTGAGTGCCGCAATCACACTATGATAGTAAGATTGATGGAATATGGAATTTTCACCCTCATAGTAGTTCTATAGGACTTATGGTATTTGGTTTGTACTTGAATGAGAAATCATGATGCAACACATAGCTGTGCTATTGATTATTGTGATGAGGATAGTGCCATGGTCCTACATATATTATATATTATACATACATACATACATACATACACACACACACACACACACACACACACACATATATATATATATATATATATATATATATATATATATATAAACTTAGTATTCCCAACAATGTTCAATAGTATTATTTGCAACTTACAAGTGAAGAAAACGAGCAACAGAAAGTTTAAAGACAGACAAGCATATGGATGAGATGTGAACTCAGATAACCAAGAATTAATACTCCTATGTTTTTCAGCAATACCACACTATTTGTATATAGTCCCCAAGTGGTAGATAATGTATCTACTATCCTCACTGCTGCTTCAAAACCCAAGGTCTATTTGAAGAAGCATGAGTACTGTCCCCTCATTGAGAGGAACAAGTATTTCCATAAGGTTTCTTTCATGGTGAGTGTTTCACAATGAAGACTAAAGTGTATGGTAAATTCACAGTCACGCAGGTCAACTCAACTGTCCACAACAGTAAGGGAGAGTGTTGTGTAAGCAAATGTAATCATCCTTGCCCAACACTATTTTCATCCAATATAAAGTTTAAAAACTCATATAATTACTCATTAGAAACTGGATAAAATTTGTTACTTCTTCGTAATTTAGACACAAACTTATCACATTTGGCAAACTAAGCTGTCAATAAGGTATTGAGACCCTTGTAGACAGCTTTGAAAATGTTCTGGGAAACTGATAAATACAGGTGTCCTTAAATCAATAGAGGTAACCGCAAAGCCTTGCCTGTGGGCTGTGGCATTTCTAAGGAACTAGACATAATAGAGTTCTAGTTCTAGTTTTTCTTTTCTCTCTCTCTCTCTAAGTGACAATGGCTAAGACACTAAGAGAAGAAGGATTCAGGTTGGTGAGATGAAACAAACGTTATCAATACAACTCAGAGCTCATTATAGCAGTCAACTGAAGAATTTTGCAGCATCTACCAATCAATAGGGAAGTAGATGCCATTCTCCTTCAGACACACATGCATAGACTTTGTGTAGTTTTTATCCCTTTTCCTTCAAAGTGCCTCAGTGCTTTCCTATTACTCAGTTTGGGCTATTAATAAAAATGATGTTTCCCCTTTTTTTTTCTCTGCTTTATCTCACAGATGTTTAAGGTAACGTAGAAGGATTTTTCTTTGGGCCACCAGCTCACAAAAACTGAAATGGAGACCTATTAATCATGAAAGTTTGGTCCATATCTTAGGCTTGTCTAACTCTCATAACTAGCTCTTAAATTAACCCATATATATTAATCTACATTTTGCCTCATGGCTTTTTACCTCTCTTCCATCTTGTACCTCCTGTTTCCTTACCATGTCCTGTGGTGTCACTCCTATGCCTAGATTCATTGCCTCTCCTTCTCTCTCTGCCTGGAAATCCCACTTAACCTCTTCCTGTCTAGCTATTGGCCATTCATCTCCTTATTAAGCCAAGCAGAAGGTGACTTGGCAAAGGCACCTCTTCACAGTGTAAAAAAATGTTATTTCACAACATTTTCCCTTTTTTGTCTAAATAGAAAAAATAAAGGTTTTTAACTCTCACACAGTAAAACTATATACAGTAAGAACAATTATCAGGTAAGAATTGTATTTACAATGTCCAGTCCATTTGCATTTGTTTCTTTATGACTGTAGCCAGAATTTAAACCTGGTCTCTATCAACCTTGAAGGAATCCACAGCCTTTCATTTTTCTGTGGAAACAGAAACATAAACTCTTCCCTAAAGCAATACGTTTTTGGCTTCCATTTTAAAGTTAAGTCATTTGTAAAGTATCTAGGCTGGTTTAATTCAGCAGTTCCTCTTACAATCCCATATCTCTCAGCAGCTGTCATTCACTCATCAGCAATCAAAAAATTCAAAGTCAATAAAACACCATATATGATCCACACTTTCTGTGTGTTTTCTATCTTTGTGTGACATGTCCATTTTATATTATTTTATTCTCTTTAAAGACCATATCTTATTATTTACAAACTATTTCTTCTATGACTGTCTATACCCATTTTCCTTTATTTTTAAAGCCTACACATATTTTTAAACATATTTCACTTTTTTAGAGGTTTTATGCATGTGAACATGGTTTTACTAAGCATGTGCAGTTTTCTCTGATCATGGGAGACTGCTATGTCAGTCACGTTGTGGCTTAGCTTAGCACATGGCACTCTAGCCTGCAGGCAATGACCAGTCGCTGCATTTCTGTATACTGCTAAGCCTGCCAGGGAGTCTGGGGTCACCAGGAAGCAGCAGTTGACTCTGTGTTCTGAACTTATTTTAAGCTTTCTCAGGCCTTATATATAGTATGCATGGCCAGACACTGGGTGTCATGTGTAGGCAGATTTTTCTTTGGGCCTCCAGCTCACACACACACACACACACACACACACACACACACACACACACACACAAACACAAGACATGGAGACTTAGTATAGATTATGAAATCTCAGCCTATAGCTTAGGCTTGTCAGACTAGCTCTTATAACTTAAATTAATCCCTTTATATTAATCTATATTTTGGCTCGTGTCTTTTTATCTTGCATCTTCTGTTTCCTCTCCTTGTCCTCTAACATCTCTACCATACCTAGATTCATCTCCTCTCCTTCCCTCTCTGTCAGAAGTCCCACCTAATCTCTTCCTGCCTAGCTATTGGCCATTTAGCTCTTTATTAAACCAATCAGAATATGCCTTGGCAAAGACCCATCTTCACAGTGTACAAAAAGATTATTCAACAAGGTCGCACTCTGTTTACTTTTGTCCTTTCTTGGACATTTTTTACCCTGTAGCTAGGGGTTAAAAGGGCTGCCTAAGATGGACAGACAGCCCCAGTTATAGACCAGAAACTGCTATGGTGCAACAGATTAGCCTACAGTGGCACAAAGAGGGGTCCCAAGAGTTCAAAGGCAGTACATCAACATTTTAATACTGAATCCTACTCTCTCTCTTGAGACTGAAATACAGCAACCACCTGTCTCTTGATTCTCTGTCTCTGTCTGTCTGTCTGTCTCTGTCTCTCTGTCTCTGTCTCTCTCTCAACTTATTTATCTTAAATTAGCTATACTCACATGTTATCATGTAATACTATTCTATCTACTACTGGTACCATTAAATTTGCTGGTTCTTTGTGTAGTCAGCCTTCTGGAAATAGTTTGTTCCTATAGAAATGTAGTCCCATCTTTCTTTGAAATTACAAGCATAGTCTAGTATTGAACTTTTCACTTTTCACACCTCACTTATATATTTATCCATGTCCAGACATATCATAGTCTCATGTTTTTCATCATTTTTCTTCCTTTTCAACTGAAACATATATTGAATGATTTTTATGTAATATGTCACAAGTTATACACACATGTATAAATTTATATACAAACAATAAAATCTATTTCCCTGAACTCAGTGTTCTACACAATAATACTGTGCTATGCATCCTTCCTATGAGATCTCATGCTGTCCTGTTTGTTTCTGCTTCCAAAAGAGAATTATTTTCTCAAGTTTGTCTTGCAAAATAGCTTTTGAAAAATTTGATCTCACACACTGTTACTTATAAACAATCTGTTTTGCAATCTTTCTTCAGTAGGCTGTATGACATTGCATCATATTATATACAGTCTTCTGAGAATTGCTTCTATCTCAATATCATATTGGCACTTACACTTGTAATGCATTACTTTTCCTTGAAGGATGAGATTATGACATGTGAGTGCACATCACAAATTATATTACATACGAATTTCTCTGTTGATGTGGGGGGAGTTGTTTTTTCTTTTTCTTTTCTATCTCATGTTGATTAAGACTGCTATGAAAATCTGATACATGTCTCCTGGCAAACACTCATATGGGTTTATGTATGAATGCTGCCTAGGAGTACGAAAACTGATGGTTTTCAGGATATGAGGATGTCAAAATTATAAGAAAATGGTGAATTGTTTTTCAAAATATTTTACAGATTTACACTCCAACCATCAGTTGTTTCCTCTAATAACTTCTTAGACCAATCTATCTATCAATTAATTTTTCTACCTATTTTACTACCTTCTTCAACTTCCCAAATCTCTTGGGAGAATTGCATTGTTAATTTTCTTGCTTTAGGACTCTGCCTGAATACCAGAGCAGGTCTAAGATTTTTCCAGACAAATCAGCTGTCTTTCTGCCTCCTATAGAGTCTCCCATAACCTTCATCTATGTGGATAGATGCAAATTCATTTTCTTTTCCTTCCACTGTAGATTAGCTGCAGGAAAATCGATGCATTTCTTAATGTACAATTTTACTTCCTCTGATCTTCCTTCTTGGCAATCACAAAACTTGGATTCTGTGATGGACTGACTCCTGGCCTCACTCCACATGGTTTCCATTATAAAACTTGCTGGAGGGTTTAATTCAAGTATGTCCACTCCTAAGCAAATTGTTTGCTGTCCAAAAATGTTTGAGTCATATTTAGTAGTAATTTCTTGCCTTTTAAAAAACCATGGACATGCCTAGTGAACATAAAAGTATTAAGACACTTTGGGTAGTAATCCTAAGAGTGAAGAACTTGTCCTTTATGCATTTTTCTCAGGAATTATCCCTTTAATTGGTTATCCAATATCAAGTTATCAAGCCTCTAGTTGTATATACATGAGTGACACTAAACAGAGTCAGCATGTTGTATTTATATATTTATGAATTGATATGTTATATATGTATTTACTTACATATTCATACATAATAATCAAATGAAAAGAGGCCATGAGTTATAGAGGGAGTAGGAAGCACAGGATGGGTTGGAGGAAGAAAAGGCAAGGGGGTAAAGATGTAGTTATGCTTTAACTCTTTATGTTGTTGTTAAAAAAGAATCACAAAGTTACCTTTAAGATGAAAAAAATCTTTGCATTGTATATTTTTATTACCTAAAACAATGAGATCTTTTGGTTCCAGAAAGAAATTTTTATTTTTAAGTGGTATATTTCAACTACATTGAACCCAGGGGAATGTGACCCTCATCTGGCTACATGACACAGTCCCCAGTTATACAGAAAACAAGATTTTCTTTGCTTCTGATCAACTAATGTTTAGTATTAAACAAAGTCACAAAACACTCTAAAATTATTCTTACTCATGAATGATTTGTTAGGTTTTGCCTCAATGGTCCAAAGGGCTTTCAGTAGAGGAAATGTGTGTTCATGTGTGTCTGTGTGTGTCTGTGTGTGTCTGTGTGTGTCTGTGTGTCTGTGTGTGTGTGTGTGTGTGTGTGTGTGTGTGTGTGTGTGAAATGGGTACATAAACAAAATTTTTGGCGTAGTAGAAGAGTTTTCTTAAGCCCTTTTGACTGAAGGAAAGTGTGGTCTTTCTCTTGAGTTTCGAGATCATCGTGTCATCCTTTCATTTATGTTCATTATGAATTTAAAACCATTGGTGAGCCCCATCCTGGCCTTTCAGAATTTCTCTTAGCAATTTATTTATATTTCATGATTTAATCTACTTCAATATCTTCTCCAAATATCTTTCTGTTCCTGTTCATTTTTTATTCTGTATGTCAAGTGACTTCCAACAATGAATGGCATATACTATCCCAGAGACAGGCATGGCTATCTTCTGCTTCTCACCAGTGCACATTATGAAAGTTTCAGCATTTGACTCACTGCATAATTGCTGCATAGATTGCTTCTTTCTGTTCCTGTTGGATGTCTATATTAAACACCAGTAAGGAAAACTGTTATAGTAGTGTCTAGATACTTTGCCCAATAACATAACTGCATATCCCTAAGAACTTTCATTGCAACTCAACAAATAATTGTTTAATAAATAAGAGAGAAACACATTAATCAAGAAATCAATTAGTTTAAAGATAATAATATATGCATACAACACTTTGCACCATCTAGACTGAATACAAGTGCTCTAACAATGAAATGAATTCCCAATGAAACATCAGGCCATGCAGGCAGCTTTGTCTGTATGTACACAAGGTGCTATCCAGAGATCTCCATATACCTAACAAGTCAACATATGTTTAGCACAATCCATTGTAAAATACAGAAGAATGGTCCCTGCAATGCTATGAGATCTTTGAGTGATTTTTCTATATAACACTAATAGAGATTTTATTATTTGTCATTCATTAGCTTCTTTGTCCAACCAATATATGTATCATACCATTGTCATTATCTTTACAGAAGTTCTGGGATATTATATGTCTTGATTTTTAATTCTCAAAATAGAGAAGATATTTAACAACTGCTTTCCAAAGCAAAGTAAGATAGTGTCAGCATTTTCCTGGTGTTCTAACAAAGGAATATAGCCCAAATTATTTGTAACCCACATGGACTACTAAAATTATCCATCATGTCTTCAATTTATAGCAAGTATATTAATTCTTCTTCCCAACTAAAATTCAGGAAATTTCCCTTTTCTTCAGAGCCTCACCGTCACTTGATATCTTTTTGAAGCCAGTGTAATAGATATGATATTATATTTTATTATGCTTTAAATTGGATTTCTCTGAAGATCAGCAATGCAGAACAATTTTGTATACATCTGTTGGCCATCTGTATGTCTCATATGGAGAAATGCTTATTCTGGTTCTTTGCCCATTTTCATTTAAAACACTTTATTTTTGTGTAACTTGCTTGATTTCCTTATCTGCCTTGGAAAGCAACTCATTATAAGATATGTGGTTGGCACAGGAGACCATTTCCTAAATATAACACCTGTAGCACAGATACTGAGAGAAAATATTAATAAATGGGACATTCTGAAACTGAGAAGCTTCTGTAAGGCAAAGGACACAGTAAATAAGATAAAATGACAGCTTACAGAATGGAAAAAGATTTTCATCAAACCCACATCTGACAGAGGACTGATCTCCAAAATATATGAACTCAAGAAAATAGATATCAAAATAAAGAACAATCCAATTTAAAAATGGGCTATAGAGCTAAACAGAGAATTCTAAAAGGAAGAATTTCAAATGGTCAAAAGACATTTAAGGAATTGCTTAGCATCGTTAGTCATCAGTGAGATGCAAATCAAAATGACTCTGAGATACCATCTTACAACTGTCAGAATGGCTAAGATCAAAAGCACTGTAGACAGCTTATGTTGGAGAGGATGTGCAGCAAGGGGAACACTCTTACACTGTTGGTGTGAGTGCAATCTTGTACAGCCACTTTGGAAGTCAGTGTGGCATTTTCTCAGAAAATTGGGAATCAGTCTTCCTCAAGACTAGCTATAGCACTCTTGGGCATGTACCCAAGGAATGCTCAATTGTACCACAGGAATGAATGCTCAACTATGTTCATAGCAGCATTATTCATAATAGACAGAACCTGGAAACAACCTAGATGTCCCTCAATTAAAGAATGGATTAAGAAAATGTGGTACATATACACAATGGAGTGCTACTCAGAAGAGAAAAACAATGACATCATGAGGTTTGCAGGTAAATGGAAGGATCTAGAAAATATCATCCTGAGTGAGTTAACTAAGATTCAGAAGGACAAACATGATATGTACCCACTCATAAGTGGATACTAGACATAAAGCAAAGGATAACCAGACAGCAACGCACAATTTTAGAGAAGCTACCTAATAAGAAAGATCCAAATAAGGATGCATGGACCACCCTGGGAAGGGGAAATAGATGAGATCTCCATGAGTCAACTGGGAGTGGGGGTGAACAATGGAGGGTAGAGGATGGGGGATGAGAACACAAGGGAATGGGATGGAATGGGAAAACAATGAGAGAGATACCATGATGGAGGGAGATATCATGGGGATAGAGAGAAACCCAGTGTTAGGGAAGTTGCAAGGAATCCCCAAGGATAACCTCTGCTTGGACTGCTAGCAATAGTGGAGAGGGTGCCTGAACTGAACTGGCTTGCCCCAGTGACCAGATCAGTGAACACCCTAACTGTCATCACAGAACTTTTCTCCAATGACTGATGGAAGCAGATGCAGAGATCCACAGCCAAATACCAGACATAGTTCCAGGAGTCCAGTAGGAGAGAAAGAGGAGGGTTTCTATGAGCAAGTGTATCAGGATCATGACTGGGAAACCTGCAGAAACGACCCAGTCAAACTAGTGGGAAGTCATGAAAGTTGGATCAATGGATGTGGAGCCTGCATGGGACTGGACTAGGCCCTCTGCATGGTGAGACAATTGTGTAGCTTGATCTGCTTGGGGGGTTCCCTGGCAGTAGAATCAGAATTAATCCCTGGTGTATGAAGGAGCTTTTTGGAGTCCACTATCTATGATGGGACACCTTGTGCATCCTTGAGGCAGGGGAAAGGGCTTGCACTTGCCAGTACTGGATGTGCCTCAGAGGCCTTGCCTTTTTATTGGGGAGAGTAGAAGGTAGGTTGGGAGAGGCTGGGGGTGCAGGAGGAGGGAAGAGGGGGGTCTTTGATTGGATGTAAAATGAATGAAAAAATTCTTAATAATAAATGTGGTTTGCAAATGGCTTCTTCCTATTCTGAAGTTTTCTGTAAAATTATTATTACTTCCTAATAATGTAATTTTATTTATACATTTTGTTTTAATTACCTGTACTTTGGAAGCCATCACCAATGAATGATTGGTCAAAATAGTATCATAGAGATAATTCTCTATTCTTTACATTTTCAACACTTGTGATAGTAATACTTCATATCATTTGTTATGGTAAGATATACCATTTTATATCTCATGTTTAACTCTAATACATTTTTAGTTTATTGCATTTATTATGTATGTTAGCCATCCAATTACTAACATGCATGTGCAGACATCTATATTTTCAACTACACTAATTAAAGATACCATCTTTTGGAACCGGGCGGTGGTGGTGCACGCCTTTAATCCCAGCACTCGGGAGGCAGAGCCAGGCGGATCTCTGTGAGTTCGAGGCCAGCCTGGACTACCAAGTGAGTTCCAGGAAAAGGCGCAAAGCTACACAGAGAAACCCTGTTTTGAAAAAATAAAAAAATAATAATAAAAAGATACCATCTTTTTCATTAGATGTACTTAGTACTTGAAAATGTATAGATATATTTCTGTACATTCTATACATATATATTGGCCTGTTCTATTGGCCATTATATCTAATTTATACCAGTATCATGTTGCTTCAATTCCTGATGCTTCATGGCATATTCTGAAATAGATTATGATATTTTCAACATTGTTCTTTTTGTTAAATGTTTCTATTAAGAATTTTCATATTTTGTGATTCTACAAAAAAAATTCAGGATTCATTTATCACACACAAACACATTTGTGAAAAGGAGGCGTTATTAAGGAAAATAATGGGAAAGAACATACATATAGGTATATAATAAAATTACTATGTAATCTATAAATATAACATCTAAATATAAAGATGAATATAAATTTGCTTGTATGAGAATACCCATACTTCAGTGATCTTTGCACCATAATGAACCACAGACAAAATATGGAAGTAACTTGAATGCCTACCAAATGTCAAAAATTGTGGGTCAAAGATGGTATAGATATACAATGAAATTAAGTGCTACCTTATAAAAGAAGGGAGTCAGTTTGTAAGAAATGAATGAATCTAGGGGATAAATGCTAAGCAGGTTTAACTAGACACACAGAGAGAAATACCCTATTTATTATTATTCTAGAGAATCTAGCAAGTTAAATTCACTGACTAGAGAAAGGAAACAGTTTTCACTAACTAGCATGAGGGGACATAGATAAAAATTTCTGTTAGATAGCTGGGAAAATATTGATTAGGATGAAAATTATTGCTAGTATTAATAAATTATATATTCAAAATTTCTAAAAAAGTAGATTTACAAAATCAGCTTATAGAAATCAATAGCCTTTGTATGCACCAATGACAAAAATATGAAGAAATAAATGAGGGACACACTTCTATTTACAACATCCCCCCGAAAAAAATAAATGTCTGATAGTTGAGAGACCACTACAATTAAATTTTATCTCTGAGGAAAGGGATTGTGGAAGACAATAATGTGTGAGAAGGCTTCCCATAGTCGTGGAATGGTTGAATTAATATTGTAAAAAGACTAGTCTACCAAAATCAATCCATAGATTGAATAAACAAAATAAAACTGCTATAAGAGTCTTCATAGAAATACAAAAATCACCCTTAAATTTATATAAAACGAAAAGAGACCCCAGATAGCCAAAGCAATCATGAGGAAACAGATTAATGCTAACAGGCATACTATTCCAGATTTCAAGATATAATACACAGTTATAGTAATAGAAACATCAGGGTACTGGCACAAAAAGAGACACATGGATAAATAGGAACAAACAGAAGTCACAAACATGAGTGCAGACAGCTATAACTATGTGATATTTGACAAGGATGCCAAGGCTGAATGCACCGAATACAAATAGTATCTTCAACAAGTCGTGCTAGAAGCTCTGCATGTCCATGTGCAGAAGAATGGAATTAGAGCCTCATCCATTATCCCACACACAAAAAAAATAGTGCAAAATGGATCAAATACCTAACTCTGAAACCTGAAACTGCAAGAGGAAAATATAGACACTCACATTATGTAATACAGGTGTAGCAAGGCACTTTTGGAACAAGAACTCATTTACGCAGGAATTAAGGCTAAGCAAAATTAACAAATGAGACCTCATAAATATAAAAATCCTCTTTACAGAAATGGAAGCAATCAACTCAACAAAGAGAAAGCCCACAGAGTGGAAGATCTTTGTCAACTATATATTTTAGGATTAATATTAAGAACACATAAAGACTCAAAAACAAAGAACCAATAAAAACAAATGACCCAAATTTAAAAAATGGACTATGGGTATAAACACACACACACACACACACACACACACACACACACACACACACACACACACACACATTGCTGAGACATATCACAAAGAGTGTTCAACATCCTTGCCAATAAGAAATACTGGAGGGGATTGGAGGAAGAGGAACACTCATTCACTGTCGGTGGGATTCAAACTGGTTCAGCCACTATGGAAACCAATGTACAGACTTCTCAAAAGCATAAAAATAGATGTGTCATATGATCCAGGCAAACCACTTCTTGACATATGCCCAACATTGATGTCTGACTCTAACGACACTTGCTCAACTGTGTTCACTGCCACTCTAGTCCCAGCAGTGAAGAAATGGAAACGTGTCATTCAATTGATGAGAGATAATGAAAATATGATACATAGATGTTATGAAATTCTGTAGATCTGTAATGAAAAGTAAAACGTTCAAGAAATAGATGGAATAGAATATATTATAGTGAATGATTAACCCAGAAATACAAATACTGCATGTTCTCTCCCATTTGTGGCTCTTAGCTCTCAATCTATGCATGTGAGAACAAAACCTAGGGTAACCCTCAAACCAGGAAAATAAAAAGGGATGGTGAAAGATCAATAGGACACAAAGATTTCTAGATTAGCAGATAGTAGTGCATATATGATACCAAGAGTGGAATAGGGAAATGGGGAGGGGGGCATTGTCTGGGGATGTAGAAGGGCAACACAGAGGGAGAAGGAGTGGGAGATACAAGGAACACTAAAAAAGCAATATGGAAATATAATATTTTATGTTTACTTAAAAATATATAATGTACATGAGTATGTGTATACATGCATAAATAAACTAAGTGAGGTCATAGCACTTGGAGTATGTTTCTACCCCAAATCCATAGACTATCTAACAAAATACTCAAAGAGAGACATGAGCAATCTCATTTTTAGTTGTTATTAGGGGGAGTCCAGGAGAACCCCAAAATAACATAAGCTATTCAACTGTAAAACCTCACACAGTATCTCCTATCAGATTTCGCTTAACTAGTGCTAGATCTAGTTAGTTAAATTACAGTTTTCTGTGATACCCACTACTTCTCTAGTTTCCTGGGATCAATATTTATTTTAATATAAGACTAACTATGAACAGTAATAAGTGTCAAAATGTAAAGGACTTTTTGAGTGTGTGTGTGTGTGTGTGTGTGTGTGTGTGTGTGTGCATGTGTGTGTGTCTGTGTGTCTGTGTGTTTGAAGTGGAGAGAAACTTGAAGATATGGAAAAACCTAGAAGATAACTTGGTTATGATGAACTTAATTTTAAGAAATAGAATCATAAAACACCAAAAATAATCAGTTACACATTTAAGAGGATTTTAAAATATGGACACTTTGACAACATGAGGTGAATTGGGCAAACAATTGATACTTTAATTTTTTGAAATGTCACAGCCCATATTTTGGAGTAAGAAACTCTAGAAAACAAATGATTTCTAAGGTTTCTCTTTGTGATAATTAATCTTCACTGTCAATTTGACAGGATTTAGAATTATCATGGAAATTGATCTCTAAGTGTGTATAGAAAGATGTTTCTACTTAATTAAAATCTGGACAGCAAGATCCTGTGGGCTGGAATGTTGGACTCCAAAAGAAAGGAGAAAGACAGCTAAGCTCCAGTATTCATCTTGCTCTACATCTTGAATGGGGGTCTTATGTGACCAGCTGTCTCCCGCCACAGCCACCAAGTCTTTTCTCATCCCTAGTGGTGAACTGTAAACCTTCCCAATATGAGCCAAAATAAATCCTGTCCTCAAGATAATGAGAAAAGTAATACATTCTCCCTCTTATTTCTTTTTTGAAATTAGCACTTCAGTAGTCATAATGTGAACTCATATTGTTTTAGATAAACTGTTCTTGCTTATTATACCTAATATTCTAAGAGAATATCCTAATTTTAATTAGCCTTGCTATCAGTGGAGTGGCTAAAATACTTTCAAAGAAATTAGTTTCTTAAGTGCCTTATAATTTTAGTTTAAAGTCTCTTGGGTTAATTATGCAATTCTTGGCAAAAGTTCATTCTGCATAATCGATTTTATTTAAAAAGTAGATGGCAAAACTGTGAACTTAAGATTTGAGAATCACAAATTAATGTTTCAAAAATATGTCCCGGCTCTTACTGAGCCAAACCTGTTATTCCAAGTTTCAAAGTGAGACATTTCATATAATTAAATTCAGAAGGAATCTCACTTGACTTGTGACTGTTGTCAGTAGAATAAAATGTAAAGCTGATTTGATTTCTTTTCATTCAGGTTTTGAGTCCTCTTGTATTATATATCAAATTTTCTTCAAAACTTGTCTGGGCCCCTTTCAGCCTCACCTGAGACACAAAAACAGTCCTATAAGTTGTAAATCATTAAAATACAAATATTTCTCCTAGAGTGATCTGCAAACTGAAGAAACGTTGAAGCCAAGTGAATTCTTTGAAGAGGTATTAAAAGTGACAGTCAGGAGCAGCCTGTGAACATATGCACAAAGGAATAAAGTGAAATCACACAGCAGTATAAAGGCAAACAGCATGTGTTCTCACTTACAAGTAGAGAGAAAAAAAAAGTCATGGCATCCACACAGTGCATGATTAGGATGAATAGAGAGGAAAGAAAGGGATAGGATGATGTACACAGGTAGACCAGAAGGAAAGAAGGGAATATTATGGTGTGCACAGGTATAAAAGAGGGGAAAGACAAAGATAGGACAGTGTGTCCAGGTAGAATTGTAGCAAATACAGGGATAGGATAAGGTGTTCTGGCAGAATGGAGGGAAAAGGTGAGTAAAGGATTGTGTGTGCAGGTAGACTAAAAGGAAAGGTAGGAACAGCATGGTGTGCATAGGTATAATAGTGGGAAAGGATGGGACAAGGATGGTGTGTGCAGGTAGAGGTGAGAGAAAATATAGGGGTAGCATGCGATACAGGTAGAATGGAGGAGAAAGATGGGATAGGATTGTCTGGGCATCCAGGAAAATAGCGTAAGTACTTTCAAGTACCAACACTCCATAATATAGAAGAATAATTATGCTTGATCCAAATTAATTTTGTATCTACAAACAGCTAGGAGAGAGATCATTTTAATGTTTTCCTCACAAAGAAACAATCTATGCTCAAAGTGATGGATATACCAATTAAGTTGACCTGATCTCACAAAATGCATACATGCATTAGAATATCACATATCTCATAAATATGTACAACTATTTTGTTAATTAAAATTACAAAATGTGTTTAATATATTCATTGAAAAAATATTTTAAAGCCGGGCGCTGGTGGCGCATGCCTTTAATCTCAGCACTCAGGAGGCAGAGGCAGGCGGATCTCTGTGAATTCGAGGCCAGCCTGGGCTACCAAGTGAGTTCCAGGAAAGGCACAAAGCTACACAGAGAAACCCTGTCTCGATAACCAAAAAAAAAAAAAAAAGAATATTTTAATGTCATATGTCTATATGAATGTATGTCACATGTGTGCAGGTGGCATATGAGATCAGAACTGTTGAATGAAAGTTGTTGCAGTGACAGACAGTTGTTAGCTGCCCAACATTGGTTCTAGGAACCAAATTCCTATCTTCCACAGAGCAGCAGGTGCTCTTAAACACTGAGCCATCTTTCCAGTCCCTCTTCTAACTAATTTTATACACAAATACAGACATTTTAAATGACTATGCTAAAAACCATCATCTTTTGTTTTCATGAGTGCCTGTTTGTGCACCATTATTTTTAAGTGCTGGAGATAAAACAATGTACTTTTTGCTACAATCATCTAAGAACATCCAGAATGTCTTTACAAATTCCAATTTGTGTCCTCTCAAGAGAATCATCAAAAGCTTCACACTGTCACTGAAATAGATGTCATAAACACACACACACACACACACACACACACACAAACCAATAAGAACACAAATCAATAAGCTTTTACAAACAGACCCTTGGATAGGAAGAGATGGGTTATACTCAAGGCTGCTCTAATACATTATTTACTCTTTAGAGTCTATAATGCAACATTAAAATAAAAGTATTATTTGCAAAGAATCAGGAAAATGTGGTCCACATAAAGAAAAAATCAAGCCACAGAAACTGCCTGAGAAAGGAACTACATATCAGACTTACCAGACACAAATGTGAAAGCAATCAGTGTAAATCTGTTCAAATGAATTTTAAAAGCATGATTTAAAAGCTATGATAATAATGTTCAATCATACAGTAGATTGCGATTGATAGGTGTGAATAGTTATTATTTTAAATGTAAACTCTGGAGTTGCAAAGTAACTAGAAATAAAATGCATTGGGGAAAAAAGAGCATTTGAACTTGCAAGAAAAATGTGAATGAGCATAAGAAAGTTATAAATTAGTCACTGCTAAGAACAGAGAGGAAAAAACAATGGTGTAAAATGAACAGATATTCAAGGAAATGTGAGAGACCACTATGTATATTTTTATGTACACAATAGGAAAAGTAATGAATAGAAAATGAAGAAAATTATGTACATAAAATAAATAAATAAGCAATAAATGAACACTAATGACTAAACCTTCCCAAACTTAAGGAAAAATTATTGATGGACACTTCTAGGAAGCTTATATGCCAGATCAACCAAATGAGGGCCACATGGTCACAGAGAAAAAAAAAATGATAACCCATGTCAAGGAGAGAATCTTGAATAAAAAACTAGAGAAAAATAACTTTTTACTTATAAATTATCCCCTGTAAAATTAACAGTTGATTTATCACCAGAAATAGAGAATAGGAAACTGTATTCTACATGATCAAAGAAAAATAACACAATCAACAATGCTCTAAGTCCAAACCAATAAAGGGTAAAGTTTGAAGATTACAATTAAAGATTCCTTGCTGGCAGAACATAGTTGCCACACAGTGTCAGTAATCAGAACGCAACAATTCCAGTAACACAAAAAGAAAATGAAAATTTCAGAAGAAAATGGGCAAAGCCCATTGTTATCTTGGAGGTTTTATTAACAGCAAAAGCATTTATTAACAGCACACTCTTATTCTACATCCTATTGTGGTAAAATGGTAAAGGATGCAAGAGTTTAAGTCCAGTGCTGAAACATTTTAAATTGCTTCAGTTCGGTTATATAGGTTGGCTTTATTGAAATTATGTAAGTCAGAAGATTGGCAGAATATTTTTAAATGTAAAAACGTCTCCTAAGTTTTTAATGGAGACATTGTGAATATTTGAATATAGAGTTATTTCTAGATGGAAAAATACTTCAAAATGCAATACACATTCTTAGAGAAAATAATTCTTAAAATTGAGTGATAGAAATGTCCATTGGCATAATGGAAAGTGAAATAGAGTGTTGAGCTGTCAGAATCTTTTTCCTTACAGCTGTTAATAGTCCTTCATCTTGGTATAATGTCTCCAGGAGTGCATTTTCAGCTTTTATTGTATTGCTATTGTGAAGCATTTCCTATCTTTGCTTTTCTTTGATAGCCAATAACCTCTTTTAGTTACCAGTTCAGTGTCTGGTCGAACAAATAAAAATCATGTTATTCTAGGCCAGATAAACCTCCTTATGCACAGATTCAATAAATCCAAATAAAGAAAATAGAACTCTAAAGTTTAAGGACCTTTCATTTCTAGTTGGTTTCTGAAATGAATCCCTGATGGCCGCTATTTATCTGTTTGTTTGTTTGGTTGGTTGGTTGTCTAGGGCAAATGATGTTAGTAATATCCATTTTTAAATCATTTAGGAAACAACTTCTGCAATTTTGATTTCCCATTGTTTTGGGGCTTCATCAGCAGAACAATAAACTGTAATAACAAGGTGGGTGCTGCTAGATAGCAAGTCTTCAATGCAATGGAAGCTGGTTCTCCAACCTCACACATAGTAATGACCCCTTGTCAGAAGGCAGAGCGTGTACTTCAAGATGTTACTGTTTTGTTTGGTTTTGTTTTAAGATTCTCACTTTTTATAGATCATAGCACTAGATCTGAAATAAAACTGAGTATAGTAATTGCACCTGCTCTAGTCTACGGAACTAAATTGAAGTTATTCTAAGAGGGTTTTTTTCTGGTGGGGGGGGGAGTTCCAAGCTATAGGCAGAATTTCTGCAACATTGTTATCCCAGATGTTGTTTGAAGAACGTTACCACAAGCATTCTGTTTCATGACCTAACTACTCTTAAGACTTTATTGAGGGGTTGAGTTGTAGTGTTGGCTCAGGGGCGGGCGGTGATGGCGCAAGCCTTTAATCCCAGGGAGGCAAAGCCAGGAGGATCTTTGTCAGTTCAAGGCCGGCCTGGTCTACAGAGTGAGATCGCAAAGCTACACAGAGAAACCGTCTTGAAAAAACAAAAAACAAAACAAAACAAAACAAAAAAGAATACTGTTGCTCTTGCACAGGACCAACGTTCAATTCCCAGAAAGCATATGTTGGCTCATGACCATCTGTAACCTCAGGTCCAGGAGATCCAACAGGCATGTATGTGGTATACATACTTACATGAATGCAAAACAATCATAAACAAAAAATAAAAATGAATAAAGTTGAAAATGAAACTTTACTGAGTTACCCAAAGTATGTTGTTTATAAGGATTGAAGCAGTATTTACCAAATTAAGAAGACTGATAAATATTTTAAAATATACTTACATTACAAAGAACTACATTTTTAAACATTATGAATGTGTAACATTGTCACATATTTTTGTAAATAAACTGAACTCTGTCTTTGAGGAAAAACAATTTTCTTATATTGTTTGCATTAATTTTATGAATATGTAATGCACAGTAAAGTATATGAAGGAAGTCTTCCTTTACACAACCAGGCTTTTATCAAATAACCATGTATCTTCTCTGATGCCACACCAAACCTTGGCATATTCTCATTTCTTGAAGGGTGAGTTCTGTAAGGAATCAACAAGAATTTCAAATAACTTTTAATTCTCTGATACCTTAAAATGCTTTGATCTCTCCTGCAATGATGAATTTCACTGATACATGATGTTGCCATATCATAATTCACCATTAGAAAAATACTCTCTCAAAATTATTGTGCTTTAATAATGCTACTAACTTGTCTAAAGTATATAGGTAGTAGAAATTTCAATTTTTATCCGAAAGTTTAAATTTTATGTTTATAGTAATCCTTGATAGTCATAAGCTTTGACAGAATAGGTTCACTTTATTGCAGTTGAGAATATACCCCTGCATACCAAAATATGAATCACTTTTTATTATTCTTTAAAATCAACCAATTTTCCTCTTTAAGAAGAGGTCCTCATATTAAGACCCTATTGCTGGGGATACCACATATTTGAGTCAAAGAAAATACAGAAACCCAGCTGGTGCTCAACAAGGATCTTTAACCCTACTAGCCAATTTTAATGGTGCTAGAAGACGCTCTACATGTTACAAGAGGAGAAAAGTGTGTATTTGTAATTCTCATCTAACAATGTGCACTATGAGCTACAATAATGATGAGCCTGGCAAGATATTCCCATTGGTACAATAATGGTACGAATGCTATGGGAGTAACCAACCACCATTTCAGATTGGATTTAAGGCATCAGTGAGATGTAGCCAAGACCTCATTATGCCAATGAGGCTAAGAATCTATGACTAGATATTTTATTTTATATTTTATACTCTAAGGAAGAACCTATTACTATTCATCTGTGAAAATGACATAGCAATAAAATGATTCCACCAGTAATATGTCTACACCCATATAACAGTTCATCTTTGGATTCCTTTCAGAGAGGCTTCTTCTTGCAGTATATGGCAATTAACAAAGAAATCCACACATGGTCAAAATGGGAGAATGAGACTTTAGAATGCTGAGCCCTAAATGAGACGCCTGTATCTCAAGGTTCAGAATCTATACAGAGGAAAGGCTGAGAAAGATTACAACAACCAGAGATATTAAATGACTTAAAAGACAAAACAAAACTAAGTATTTTCCAGACACAACAGGACACATCAGATGTTCACATAAATTCATAGAGACTGTGACTGTGACAGCATGCACAAGATCTGTACAAGCTCAATCCAGACAAAATCTTAGCATCGAGAATAGAAAGTAGGCACTAACTCAGACACTTAGATAAGGAGCTTTTGACATTTTATTACTGCTGGGAGACAAAAGGTTAATTTTCTACAATGGAGTGACACCTGGTATACCAACTACACTCCATGACAGCTCCTATACACAGGAGTAGTCAGCCAATATAAAACGCAATCCTTCACTCTATGTCTTTTTATTTATTTATTTATTTATTTATTTATTTATTTATAGTGTATGAAATTCTCAAAGAATAAATAAAAACATACTTTTTAAAGTGATTACTTCTCAAGATATACAAGTTCACCTCTTGAAATCATCATGCCACTCTGGTGTGCCATAGACTTGTTTTGTAGCTATGCCCCACTTGGTGACATAGAAAAGTCTGAACCAAGATTGATGTGCTAACTTTGTTGATATAATAACATTCCTGAAATAACTGAAAAGAAGGATGGGTTTATTTGGGCTCATGGTTTTAGGGCCCTCAAACTACTGTCATACTCATTCCTTTGTTGTCCTTGGCAGCAGAAACAGCACAGGGAATAGATTACGATGGAATGAACCTCATCATGGTAACTGGAAATCCAAATAGCAGTAAGAAGGGTTGCAGTAACCCCTCCAAGGCCATGCTCCCATGGATGGAACTTGTTTCTGTTAAATCATGCCTCCCTAAGGTTCTACCATAGGCTACCAAAAGTCATAGGCTAGGCACCAAGACTTCAACCTTTGTGGAACATTTAAGACCCAACCTACAGCACCTTAATAAAATTTTGTTGGTACTGCCTCATTAAGTACACAACTAAAAATGCATTCATTTTTCCTGTACAAGCAAAACATGGCTATAAAGACTATTATGACTATTTTGTCTGTTTGATGCTATACTCTTGATTTCTGCCAAGAGGTTATAATTTTCCCCATCTTTTGATCTTGTTCTATCAGTGTGATTATCTACAGAGTAATTTTTAAAAACTTTGGGGTCATCTATACCCATCAGAAAACACAAATATTTACTTTATGATTCGTAACAGTAGCAAAATTACAGTTATGAAGTAGAAATGAAAATAATTTTGTGATTGGGGGTCACCATGACATGAGGGACTGTATAAAGGTTTGAGTACTAGGAAGGTTGAGAAGCACTGATTTAGAGGTTGGTCTCTGATAGCTAAGCTGGTCATCTTGTCTCTTTTGTATTGGTGGCTTTTTTAGGGGAAAATTAAAAAGAGCATTCTCTCTTTTCAAAAACAGACAAACTAGCATCTGTTCTGTTACATGTTTCTTTTGGTGTTTCAGTTCTCTGTGTCTCTGTACTCCTTAGTACTGGCAAGGTTCCTCCCCAAATTTTCAAGATGCTATTCACTAGACATATTTAAGCTATTTTAGCAAATTTTTATATTTCCAATAAGTGTGTGCCACTGCAAGTCATTCAAAGTCTGATGAGCTGAACAGATATCACTTCTAAAAGAAATATTTGCTCCATTTAATTTCCTTCTGTCAACTTGCTTCCTTTTACATAGACAGTTCATTTCCATTTATCTCTGTGAGAGCTCAATTGTCTTTGATGACTCAACATTGAAGAAGTCAAAAGAGAGGAAAGGAGTGTCACTCATTTTGGCAATTTTTAAGAACAAAAATATATGTGTGGTGAAAATGAAGACCACTTTCCCGTGAGACACTTTTCAATTGCAAAATATGAAACAGAAAATAATCATCTCTCTAGTAGAGAGGCACAGAACCTAGTTTCCCAACTTGGGGACAGAAAAGTGGCTTTTCTTCAAATGGACAGTCACCAAAGATATGGTTCTTAATGGTTTGTGACAGACAATAGGTGGAGTTATCTGTTTTCAGATCAGTGACTTTTTTTCCCACTGAGTATCAGAAGTGGAGGTGAATATCTGTGAACCACAGACAAAGCAAACAAGGAAGAGAAGCTATATCCTCCATTTAAGATGCTCCATTCAAACTGAAAGTAAGAGGTCCAAACTCACAATGAGTTGTTCCTTAGCTGCTTTGAAATTCCAATTTGCACACACTTACCTTGTTCAACATCAATCCTATTGTAATAGGGACTCTGGGGATAGAAAATTGAATGTAACTGCACCTCTTTCTGTAACATATTTATGCTTTATTGGGGGAAATAAGATACATTCACTAGTTAATTCCCAAAAGGAATTCATGATAATTTGGCGTGGGGAAGTAAGGGCATGGTGTTACAAAGTCAGGATAATTGTGAAAATGAGAAAGGCAAGGATTGAAGCTGAAAAACCGGACTCTATAGGGTAAGATTTCAACAGGTTATGACAATTATTGAAGCACCCCTGTGGAATCCTGCCCCACCAGGAACTTAGGTCACCTGTGAAGAGGTGGACTGGAACCGAGGAAAGGTAAGTGCACACCACTGCTTGTTTCACCAGCCAGCCTCCCTCTTACCTGGAGATAATCAGATGGCAGCAGGAGAGTCAACTCAAGCAAGAACTCATTTATTGCTAGGCAGTAAGCCTCTTTCATAGCAAAAACCTTAGAACCCTAGGAGGGGGTGAAGGAACCAACCAATCATTTTAAAGGTCACCCTGTTTACAAATTGCTTATGCACTGACATCATCTCCTGATCTTAGTATCTTATCTCAACACAAACAACTTGAGCTAACTTCCTTCTTCACCATTTGTCTCTAATCTCCACACAAACAACCCAAGCTAACTTCCTTTCAGCCATCCTTTGTATCTACTCTCTGTATAAACAGCTTAAACTAACTTTCTCAAGCTCCATTTGTATCTACTCTCTTAGTAAACAGCTTAAATCTTAAGTTCTATTTGTCTAACTTCCTCTCAGTACCCTCTTTGCAGCCCATGTATACCCCATACACCCCAGGTACAAAACACACAAACGAAAAATGACAAATAAAATAGTCTCCACATGTTCAGAGTTGGTATAATCTAGGTGATGTGAAGCCAGTCTACCTCCAAATGTTAAAAAAGGTGAACGTTTTCAAATAATTGATATAAGTGGTAAGACTAGGAAAACAAAAGCAAATTAAAACCCGAGGGAAATAATCAGCATAAGAAAACATAAAGCTTCAATGTAATAAAAACCTGATTTTCTGAAAGGTAAATAAAATTAACTTTTGGCCAAACAGAAGAAGAGCAACGATTACCAATGATTAGGATTAACAGGAGACAATTGTCTAACATCAGATAAATGTTTAAATGAAGATTAAGTAATATTTAAAATTACAACCAAAAACTTGGCAATCTATGTTTAAGCAAATGTATTCCTTGAAAGCTGTGAGACCAATGCTTATAACAAAAAACTAAATAATATAAGTAGTCCAAGTTTTAGGAAAGATATTAGAACATACACATCTATCAAAGAAAATGTTCAGGCCAATGTGATGCTTCTAGCATAGATGCACTCTGGGGTACTAGTACAAGAAAAGCCTGCCAGCAGTGGTGAAGAAATTCCCTGTATATGCCAGGCGGTGGTGGTGCACGGCATTAATCCCAGCACTCAGGAGGCAGAGCCAGGTGGATCTCTGTGAGTTCGAGGCCAGCCTGGACTACCAAGTGAGTCCCAGGAAAGGCGCAAAGCTACACAGAGAAACCCTGTCTCAAAAAAAAAAAAGAAAAAGAAAAAAAAGAAAGAAAGAAAGAAAGAAAGAAAGAAAGAAAGAAAGAAAGAAAAAAGAAAGAAAGAAAGAAAGAAAGAAAGAAATTCCCTGTATATTTCCAGGTGCTATAGCTAGACACTGTCCTGAAAGGGAGTCGATGTTCATGACAGATATTCTTGAGACCATCTGTAACTCAATTCCAGAATATCCAATACCCTCTCTGGCTACTGAAGGCACCAGTCACATACAGGGTACACACATACATACGTGCAGCCAAAACACTTATACACATAAAATAAAAATAACTAAGTATTTTAATTAACAAAAAAATAAAGGAGAAATAAAAAAATATGATTCATGCTAAGGAAAGCTAAAGCAATCCATCCAGTACCACAGAGAAGGCTAAATGAATATTACACACAGAGGAAGAAGAAACATATAAACATAAAAGCTATTTTCTTTGTGCTATAGCTAATCCCATTAGCAAGACTTATACACACTAAAATCCAGAGTATGGAAATTTGTATGAAGAAAAATAGAATGCAAAAGTGTTTATACTCATATAGAACATGGCAGACTTCAGTACTTGCCAGAAGGAGTAAATAAAGATTACTAGATATCAAGAAGGGCAGTGAAGGGTTCACAACACGCCCCCACTGTCGCAATACCAGGCGGACACTTCCGCCTAGCCAATTCCAAGTCAGGATAGGCATTTCCGGGTCAGGGCGTCTCTCGTAACCAGGATACCCGGCGGACCTGGACACCTCCGCCTAGCCAGTACCAGGTCAAGATAGCCATTTCCGGGTCAAGGCATCTCACGTAACCAGGATCCGTGCCGTTTCAGGGCCACATAAGTGCGCAACATGACCATGTGATCTACACACACACACGTGGAGTAGTGACATGACCTGGCCACGCCCCCAGCCGGTTTTAAAGCGGAGCGCTGTATTCCCGGTCCTCTCCTCTCTCCCTCTTCTCCACGCACGTGTCTCTCCCACAGGCCTGAGTACTCTCTATCCCTTTATCTCTAATAAAACTCTTATAAGCGGATTCTGTCGTGTTTCGTGACACTTCCTTGCAGGGTAAGAACACAACGCAGCTAAATAACTAATAGGGAGTCCTACATCTTGATCCACAGGCAGCAGAAGGAAAAACTTGTGTGCCATACTGGGCATAGCTTGAGCATAGGAGACCTCAAAGCCTGCCCCCACAATGGCACACTTCCTCCAACAAGGTTACACCTCCTAATAGTGCCACTCCCTATCTATGGGGCCATTCCCTATTCAAACCACCACAGTATTGAAAATATAAAAGGGAAATTTAAAAATATTTAGGCTCAAAGGAGTATGAAAACATATTCATTAGAACGTTTGAAATAAAGAAATTTCAGTTCTAAGAGGGAAATATATACCTACACGTCACTAAATAAATAAATGAGAGGTCTCAAATAAATAATGGCATGCCTTATTACCCAAAGTTCTCAGTGAAATAAGTTCATGGCAAATATCAATTTGGTTCATGAAGATAAATAATAAATATTATTTTTAAAGTGAATGAAGTGAGGATGAAAAGAACATAAGAGATCAATAAAACCAAGAATTAGTTAAATGCAAACAACCCTGATAAGCACTTGGACACATTAGCCAAAAGAAAGAGAAGAGACAAATCAATAAATTAAAAAAAAAAAAAAAACAGAGGTTAAAAGGGGCATTACAAAAGATTACTTGATGATCTAATGAATTGTTAGGGGATATTTTTAAAGCATATTTCATTTTATAAGTATTCCTTTTATTGCTCAGGACTTCTCTGTATGCCTACTCCTTTTAGTGCTTTTTCATATGAAGCATTTCTATTTCTGCAAAGAATGTCATTGCCATTTCTGTGAGAACTGCATTGACTCTCTAGGTTACTTGGGGATATATGGCCACTGTCACACCATTGATTGTGCCAATTCATATACAGTGGAGGTCTTTCCATTTTCTAACATCTTCTTCAACCACTTCAGGGTTGCAAAGTTTCTATTGGTGAGGTTGAGATGATCATATGATTTTGTCATTGCTTCTATTTATGTTATGTATTATATTTATTGATTTACATATCTTGAGCACACATTGCATCCCTAGAATAAAACCACTGTTTTGAATTCAGATTGCAAGGTGGTGGTGGTTGTGTGTGTGTGTGTTGTATTTGTGAATATATATTCATGTTCATGTAGAAGCCAGAGGCAAACATCAGTGACTTCCTCAGTCTCTTTCCTCCTGATATTTTGAAAAAAGATCTTTCACTGGAGCTGGACTCACTGATTCCTCTAAAATGGTTGACCAGCCAGCAAGCCCTAAGGATCATCCTGTGTCAATTTCCCAGGTTTAATATAGATGTCCAACTTTCCTTTATACAGTGTTGGGAGGGGACCTGGGTTCATGCTCTGTGTACATATACAAGAAGTACTTGATTTATTGAACTAACTCCCCAGTACCCAGTTGTGAAATTTTGCAGTTATATTCATCAAGGAAAATTTTCTGTAAGCTTATTTTAATTGTGCCCTTATTGAGTTTATAGATCTATATAAGACTGGCTTTGTAGAAATAGATTATGTTTAAAAGAATGCCTCCTTTTCTATCTTAGAGCATAGTCTAAGGACCACTAGTGAACATTCATTAAAGGGTTGACACAATCAGTGGTAAATACATGATGCTGGCCTTAATGTATTGGGGAAAGTTTTGCTACTATTTCCACCTCACTGCTTGCTGTCATTCTCTATAGGTTGTTTATAATCTATTGAACAAGGTTGAAAGTCATATGACTAAGATTTTATCCATTTTTAAGATTTTCCAGTTTATGGAATATAGTTTTAAAAATACCCCCTAATAAACCATTAGATCTTCATGTAGTCTGTATTGTTGGGCCTTTTTATCCTCTGATATTTATTATGCTAGAAATATCACATCAGGAAAGACTATATAATAATCCTAAGAAAAACAGCATGTTACACACACACACACACACACACACACACACACACACACACACACAAACTACCACCAATGTCATACATAGAGGGCCAAGAAATGAGCCCATGCAACTAAAGACATTGGTTAGTGAACAAAGTTGACAAAAAGAAATGTTGAAAAGAGCCTCTTTGCTAAATGGTGTGAAAAAAAAATGAATATTTGCTGTAGAAGCTGGAAGTATATTCCTCTCACTATATTCAAAAATCTATTCAAAATGCATCAAAGACTTTAATTTAACACATGAAATTTCCAAGCTTATAAGAATCAACAGAGGAAACACCTCAATGCATAGTCGTAGGCAAGGACTTCAGAAAAATACTGTAATAGCGATGGGATTGCATGAAATGTAAAAGCTTAGGAACAACCAAAGAAACAGTCACTTGTGTAAAGGAAGCCTACACATGGGAAAAATTCTTTTCCACATATTCATCTGACATTCAGAATATATAAATAACTCAAAACAGAATAAAGATCAAATAACCCAAACAATTAATGGGCAAATGGACTCAATAATCTCAGGAGTATAAGCAGATAATAAAGTCATGAAAAATGTTAGGCATATTTAGCTTTACAAGAACTACAAGATAAAAATTCATTAGATTCCATCTCATTCCATCTCAATCTATTTAGAATGGTTAATACTATGAAACAAACAACAACAACAGAACCCAAATGCTGGTGATAAAGAGGGGAGTGGGGAACTTTTATATGACACTAGCATGCATATGAAATAGGTCAGTCACTATGGAAAGCAGTTTGCAGGGTTCTTGAAAAACTAAAAATAGATCTACCACATAGTGTAGTTAAAACACACCAGAGTATGGAAACGGTAAAATGATATTGCTGCTGGATTCTATCAAAGATTAGATGAATAAATAAATATCATCCTAAAAACTGTATCATTTCAATAGTGAAGAATGAATGGAAGGGCTTTCCAATTTATTCCTTGGGCTGTTGGTACTGTAATATACAAATAGTAAAAAGGTGGACCAGATGGCTAAGAGGCTCAGAGCACTTTCTGCTCTTGCAGAAGATTTGAGTTCAGTTCCCAGTATCCACATAGAAGCTCAAAACCACCTATAACTCCAGTTCCACCACCATTTTCTGGTCTCTGGGAGCATCTTATACAAATATGGTACATATGCATATATGTAGACAAGCATTCATATTCATAAAATTAAATATATAATTTTAATAGTAAAAAGGAGCCAGCAAGATGGTAAAGTCACTTTCTGCCAAGCGTGAAAGCCTGAATTCAGTGCTCAAGCCCCACATGATGAAAGGGGAACTGACTCCTGCCTGTTTTCCTCTGACTTCCACAGGAACACATTAGCACATGCTCACATGTGCATGCACACACAGATACACACAAGCAAATGAAAATAATAAAAGATATTTGCAAGAAAGGCAGTTTCTCCCATGAGGAGTTGAAGTTGGAAACAAAAGTATAGTAATATAAATGCAGTATTATATGAAAAACATTGTTACTGTGAAGGCTGAGCACTGTTAATTTGACTGGCATTAAATCACCTGGGACACTAACAAAAGCCCTTGGATTGATCTGTGATGGTATTTCCAAAGGATTAATGGAGGAGAAAAACCTACTCTAAAGATGAGTGACGCCATGCCATGAATAGGGGCTCAATAGAATAAAAGTGAAGCTCAGTATAACACCTGTGTTCCCTTTCTCTGTTTCATAGCCTGCCAATCTTCCTCCCTGAATGGACAGACTACACTAAACTGCCAGAGAAGCTAAGTCTTTCCTCTAGTTAGTTGTTCTTGTCAGGTGTTTGTCAGAGTTGAGAAAAGCTAACTAAAGAAAAGACCAAGTGAAGTGTATTCGAAGAAGACATAATTAGCACATTACATTAAAATCTGTTGTAATTCAATATCAAAATACAAAAAGTTAGAAAGACATACAATAGTCTTGATCTACACTGATAAAGTATTTGACAAAAATGTCACTAATTCGGTTAAAAAAAAGAATTTTTTTTTTTTTATTTTTCGAGACAGGGTTTCTCTGTGTAGCTTTGTGCCTTTCCTGGAACTCACTTGGTAGCCCAGGCTGGCCTCGAACTCACAGAGATCCGCCTGGCTCTGCCTCCCAAGTGCTGGGATTAAAGGCAGGCGCTACCACCTCCTGGCTAAGAAATATTTTTGTAAAGCTCATGGAAAAATAGGAATGACGGAAGATTAATGAATTAATGAAGGACATATAAATAAAAAAGATTTCTAATTATAATACTCAAATGTGAATGACTAAATATTTTCTCATTAGGTTTATAAACTTGACAAAGATATCCGTTCCTACTGCTCTTAATTGATTAAGCTCAATCCTTAGTCTGTGTCATTTGACAAATTAAAGTTACCATGTTCAGAATAACAAGCAAATTTCTATTTGCATTTGCTATGATTTTTCTACCAAAGAAAGAAACTGATATGTTTAAAAAACAATAGAGACTTTATTATCTTACAAGATGGTATGAATTGGTTTTTCACCAAGTATCTTCCCATTTAGAATCAAATCAGATTCTGAGTGGAGTAAGCATCAACTAAAAGAGGTCTCTAAAAGACAGCAGGAAAGTGATGAGCCAAGGTGAGGTCTCAGAATTGGAGGAAGAGGACAGAATCAGAGTATCTTACACTCCCTAGAAAGCAAAGGAAGGTCTTAACTCATGACTGATTTTTCCTAACTGCCAACCAACAAAGGAAAGCTACTCTTTCCTCTCTAGATTGAGTATCAGTGTTTCTGAATTTCCAGATAAACCCATCATTGCCAGTAATATAGAATCCATTTGGAGCACTGAAAATATTTAACAATGATTATAACTATTACCTTTCTTCTACCAGGTCCAAGATTATCCTTTTTTTTTTTTTTTTAACCAAAGCAGGTTGTCTGCTTAAAAATTGCTTTATAGACACAGGCTCCAAACATAAAAGATAAATATAGAAGATAATTGAAATTTGCTTGTCATGCCAAACCTTCCTATAAACTCCCAACTTCCATGAACAAATATAATCTGCTGTTTACAACAGGATGAGTCAGGTAGCAGACGTGCCTCACCAGGATTTCAAAGAATACATCAGAACAATATGCAAGCAATCATTGATTGATAATTATTTTGGTACAAGTAAAAAATTTTAAAATCATGAAGGGAAAAATTCACTCAAAAAACTATAGAAAAATTATAGAACTTAATGGTAAGACACTATTACCGAACACACTACATATTTGACACGTAGAACAGGACAAAATATAGCTGGGGCTGTGGAAGCACCTTCTTACTGACAAGCTTTCATAGTGCTAGAAGGTATCGTGCATGTGCCCAAATGATGAACATAAACATCAATCATACCCAATGCTGAACCTTGAAAGCTACAACAATGAAAGACCTGGCACTCACTCATGCTCACTGATAAAATAGTGCACGTCTCAGGGGAGTAACTCACCACTTACTAATTGGATTTAAGTCTCCCTCCACAAGAGGAAACTTATAACTAGCACCATTTTGGGGCTAAAATCTATGGCTAGACAGGTCATAGGCAAGAATCTACTACTATGATTCCCCTAAACTGACATAGTTTTAAACCAATTTCTAGAAACTTAGAAATCACAAACATCAATGTGTCTCTCAATTCTTATCTGAGAATCATCTGTTTTTTGGTAGAGATAGACAACTGATCAAGGAAGATTTTCTAGAAATAATTTTCCTATCAGAATTTATACTGAAACGTAAGGAATACAGAAGAAACAATGAAAAAGTCAATGCTTAGATATGGAAACATAAAGTATAAAAAAAAAAACCACATATTTGCATTACGTCCAGAGCACCAAAACAAGATATACAGAAAGATAAGCTGAAAATACTATAAATGAAAATATAATTTTAAAAAATTCAAATATTACTCAAACATAGGAGAGAGAGAGAAACAGAGAGAGAGATACAGAGAGAGAAATATAGGACAAAAATGTCTAATTATTACAGCAGAGTTAAATATTCCAATAGAAATACTAGCCATGTGTAGCAGCTCATGCATATTATCCCAGCACTTAGGAAGCAAAGGCAAAAGAGCCACAAGTTCAAGGCCAGCCTGGGCTAGAAAGTTAACCACAGAATTGCCTAAGCTACACAATGAACCTTTGTCTCAAAAACAAAACTAATTATGACACGTCTGCTATTTATGTGAAATATAAATGCCCTGCATCGATCAATCAGTGTGTGACTCTATTAAATACCTCAAAAATCAAACAGCCCACACACTTTCAAGTAAAAGGATATAAAATCATATACTCCATAATGTTGATTTAAAAAACTGAAAGAGCTATAGAAACTCCTGGTAAATTTGACTTCAAATAAAACAGTCTAGAGATAAAGAGTAATACTACATAATACTGACAAGAGGAATTCCTGAGGACAACAAATCATTCAAAATCTGGGCAACATTTGGAGAAAGTCTCAAAACACGTAAGACAAACTGACAGAACTCAAGAAGAAAATGAGCAAATCCACAGTTTTTGCACACATGTGTGTAGGGGCACATAGAAATCATAATGTGGATAAGAACCTTTATCTATTAAACTATCACATCAGTCCTAAACAAAATACTTCTAAATAATGCAATCAAGACAGAGAACAATCACAAAGAATGTTTAAAAAACAAACACATACACACAGAAATGCACATACACACACATACATACAGACACATATACACACATATACATATGCACACACACACACATATACACACACATAAACACAAAACTAAATAATGAGATATAAATGCTCAAGTATATCGGATGCAGCTACCACAGCACTGAATGAAACTGAATGCTTTATTCAATATTGTTTTAGCTCTTCTGGGCTTGTGTCACTCCGTATAGGTGTTTTAATAAACATGACACTGTCTCCGAAAACCCTAGTGGAATTTGACAGGAATTGAATTAAATCTACATATTTGATGTCCTACAGGATGTGATAGTTTTCATTACCAACCCTAGTAGCCCATTCAGAAAATGTTGGCCTCTACTACTGATGATTTTTATAAACTACACATATTGATGTTATTTTAAATGACAATGTCATATCATAACAAAGTTGTAGAGAAGTTGCTGCCTGCAAGGAAATACATTTCTGGCTTAAAGGAAAAGTAATACAGACACTGGAGAAGTTATTTTGAGGATTGGCATGCAGTTAAGCAAATATATCAAGAGGCCTAGTCTTCCCATTCCTGGACATTTTCCCAAGAGAAAATAAAACTTATGCTCAATAAAAAGTACGCATTTAGAAGCAGCTTTATTATTATGTTATGTTTATTACTAATCATTTTACCAAATAAAAGGATCATCTATAGCAGTGAAAAAATAGTGCATCCACATAAATGGAACAGCAACCAACCGGATGCAAGGTTGAGCAACTGCACTGGTTGGTTTTTCATCAACTGGACACAGACTTGAGCTATCTGGGAAGAGGAACCTCATTTGAAAAAAAAAATGCCTCTATAAGACTGACCTGAAAACAAGTCTGTGGGACCATTTTCTTAATGATTTATGTGGATGGGTCTAACCCATGGTTCTGACATGTCAAAAGTCGGGAGCAAGCCATGGAGCACAAGCCAGTAAGCAATGTTCTTCCCTGGCTTCTGCTTAAGTTCCTGCCTCTGGGTTCCTGCTTGAGTTCTTGACCTGATTTCCCTCAGGGAAGGAGTGTCCTCTGAGTACAAGCTGAAATAAATCCTTTCCTCCCCAAGCTGTAGTTTTATCACTGCAGTAGGAAAGCAATGCCAGTAACACTCAACTCAAACAATATCTTAGATGGATTTCAGTGTGGTGGTTTTGTGTTCCCCAAAATATTGTGTACCCTAATAAACTTATCTGGGGTCAGAGAACAGAAAAGCCACTAGATACTTAGGATAGGCAGTGGTAGCACACACCTTTAATCCTAGCATTCCAGAGGCAGAAATCCATGTGTTCAAGGATACAGCCAAGCATGGTGACTCATGCCTTTAATCCCAGAAAGCAAGTCTTTAATCCCAGGGAGTAGTGATAGAAAGCAGAAAAGCATATAAGGCGCGAGGACCAGAAACTAGAATCATTTGGCTATTAAGCATTTGGCTGGTTAAGCTTTCAGGCTTTTAAGCAGCACATTTCAGCCTAGAGTCATTCGGATATGAGGACACAGAGGCTTCCAGTCTGAGGAATCAAGATCAGCTGAGAAGTTGGCCAGGTGAGGTTAGCTGAGGCTTGTTCTGTCTCTCTGATCTTCCAGTGTTCACTCCAATACTTGGCTCCGGGTTTGTTTTATTAATAAGAACTTTTAAGACTCCTGCTACATTTCAGTTCCATCATAGTAAGTGAGAAGTACTTGCATCAAGAGATCTACACATTATCCTTTGATTGATGTGATATTTCAGGAAAGAAAAATCTACGTGGATGAAAAGAAATCAATATTAACCAGGCTCTGCAGATCCAATGGAATGGTTTCCAACAAAATTTCCTGGGGCTTGGAAAGGGGCTATGCACTTGTGAACATGAACAGCTTATATCTTGTGTTGGTTGTTACACACCATATACATCTGTTAAAACTTACATATTATACTCTATATTAAAAGGGTTATTCT
Organism: Peromyscus leucopus; assembly: GCF_004664715.2. Taxonomy (NCBI): domain Eukaryota; kingdom Metazoa; phylum Chordata; class Mammalia; order Rodentia; family Cricetidae; genus Peromyscus; species Peromyscus leucopus. The sequence goes on along the minus strand of NC_051077.1, from coordinate 22,368,941 downwards.
ATGTGTGCAATATATGCTACATATAATTGATGCTTCATGTTACATATTATGCATGAATTATAATTAGCTATGAAAGAGCTTTTCTGACTCTCAGCCACTCTTTCCTTCAAAAAAATTGTAGAAGTCAACATGAAATTGTCATTTAAGGATCTTCAGAATTTGAGATAGATATTGAATTAATTTAATTTCTGTACTTGATGAACTAATCATTAATTAAAATCTCAGTATTTCCTAATATAATCATTAAGGCTTATTTGAAGGTCTAACATACCTATGTGATTCTACTAATGAAATTAGTGCCCCCAAAAGAAAAGTATTGTTAATTTCCATAAATATGGTAGTAATTTATCCTTTCAAGAGAAAGTCAATATAGTGGATAGCAATAATGTATTGATAGAGAGATACTATTGATAAGTATCAGTAAATTGTGTCCAATTTGGACACTCACAAAGGAAGGTATTCACTAGTACACATATGACTATCTGATTAATTACATTAAAAACTAATTATTACATTTATTGGAAAGCTCGAAGAAATAGTTTTCCAGTTTTATCATCAAACTTATCAGACCCAAATGCTATTTCAGCATTTATAATTTGTAGATTCTATTTTATTATTTAAGAAAAGTGGTTGCAACTGAGTTTCTAGAAGGATATAGTCGTTATATTTTATTCTACTCCTGACAACTAATAAATCATAATTCTAACCTTCTCTTCCTCCTCCTCCTCCTCCTCCTCTTCCTCCTCCTCCTCTTCCCAGAATTTATTTTGTAAACCATCATGATACCTCTTTTGTTGGTACTTATCAATAATTTATATCTGTATGAAAAAAATACTGCAAACTTTTGACTCCACATAATTTTCCATTTAATTTCCTTATGGAAATCACAGGTAAGCAAAACACTTTAGTGCAAAAACAAAAGATTAGCCACATAAATAGATTCAACTCCCTGCTTCAGAGGTGAAACCCACCTTTTCACCACAGTGTTCAAAACATTCATAGTCTGAAATCAAATACCATCATTGTATAAATAAGTGTTTCTAACAACTTTAGTTTGGGACCAGGCTTTATTTTTTCTCCCTGGCTCTGCTCAGTAGTTAATTGTGCCCTCCCACTCTAGGACAGAATGCTCCAGAAGCAGAACAACCCAGTTGCCCTCCATCTGTTTGCTCCTTACCACATTTATCCTCAATACTGCCAGGTGTTGCTTAGAAATGAGAAAGAAGCATTAGCGATCCAGATGAATAGAAACACACAAAGAGGAGATTGCTATCAACCATTGAAATGACATCTTTGATTTACTTTCTGCTCACAGAAGCAAAACATGGTCATAGGTCTCTGAAAGTAGCATCCCCATGTTTTCTCTTTTTCTTTTTATATGATTTATTTATTCTCATTACATTCGCATTGGTGTTTTGCTTGCATGTATGTCGCTATGAAGGTGTCAGATCCGCTGTAACTAGAGTTACAGATGGTTGTAAACTGCCATGTGGGTGCTGGGAATTGAACCCAGACCCTCTGGAAGAACAACCAGTGCTCTTAAACATTGAGCTATCTCTCCAGGACTGGCAGCCCAGTATTTTCAACTCTGATCTGCCATGTATATTGGTCTTAAATCCTCTGCCTATTTTTTTTGTCTTTACATATTTATTAGGAAAGCCTGTGGTGTAATTCAGCTGAAAAGAGCATGAATATTTTGGCTTCTGTGCAATTTGAACACAGAAGTGATGTCAGGGGATTAAGGGAGTCATAGGGAGTCTAAGAAGTAACCTAGTTGCTATTGACTAGGGACATATCTAACACATCTATAATACTCGGTACTTAAGCTAACTATAAAATAGATGCAGACACTCCAAATAATTTTATTAGTTATTGATTCAAGGGTATAACCCACAAACGCTTCAACGGTATTTCAATTGGAAACCACAGCTGAGAAATCCCTTAAAACAATTCTTTATTACAACAAAGCTTATAGAACTATGTTGAATGTAGGGAGGAAGGAATAACGTGTTCCATATTTGATTAAAAACAAATTGAAGTATTAGGGCTAGGCTCACATAAATAACCCTTATCTTCTTTTTATTGACACTGGGAAAGACTAGAAAAACTTACAAAATTAAGAAAGGCCTATAATGAAAGATCATTTCTTCCCGAACCACAATTACGTTTCATTCAATTTTGCATAAGGGTGGCTGTGTCTCAACAGTTGTGAATAACTCTTAAGCTTAAAATGTTGTTTTTGGTTCACATCTAGTATCCACTTATGAGTGAGTACATACCATGTTTGTCTTTCTGAGTCTGGGTTACCTCACTCAGGATGATATTTTCTAGTTCCATCCATTTGCCTGCGAACCTCATGATGTCATTGTTTTTCTCTGCTGAGTAGTACTCCATTGTGTTTATATACTCACACATAAGTGGATACTAGATGTAAAGCAAAGGATAACCAGACTGCAACTCACAACTCCAGGGAGGCTACCCAGTAAAGAGGACCCTAAGAAAGACACAAGGATCACCCTGAAACAGAGAAATGGATATCTACATGAGCAAACTGGGGGTGAGGAGAGGGTAATGGAGGGCAAGGGTTGGGGGAAAAGAGTTTAGGGGAGCAGGAGGTCCCAGCTGGATCAGGAGCAGAGTAGCAGATCAAGGAAAGAGATACCATGATGAATGAGGACCCCATGGGAATGGGAAGAAGCAGAGTGCTGGAGAGGTCCCCAGAAATCCACAAAGATACCTCTACTATAGACTGCTGGCAAAGGTTAAGAGAATGCCTGAGCTCTTCTCTGGTGATCGGATAGCCAAACACCCTAACTGTCATGATAGAACTCTCATTCAACATCTGATGGAAGTGGATGCAGAGATCCACGGGCAAATGCCAGGTGGAGCTCCGGGAGCCCAATCGGCGAGAGAGAGAGAGAGAGAGAGAGAGAGAGAGAGAGAGAGAGAGAGAGAGAGAGAGAGAGAGAGAGAGAGAGAGAGAAGAGAGAAGAGAGAAGAGAGAAGAGAGAGAGAGAGAGAAGAGAGAGAGAGAGAGAGAGGAGGGATTATATGAGCAAGAGATATCAAGACCATGATTGGAAAAAGCACAGGGACAAATAGCCAAACTAGTGGAAACACATAAACTGTGAACCAATAGCTGAGGATCCCCCATGGAACTGGATCAGGCCCTCTGGATAAATGAGACAGTTGATTAGCTTGAACTGTTTAGGAGGCCCCCAGGCAGTGGGACTGGGACCTGTTCTTGGTGCATGAGCTGGCTTTTTGGAACCTAGGGCCTATGCTGAGACACTTTGCTCAGCCTTGGTGCAGAAAGTAGGGGACTGGACCTGCCTCAGGCTGGGCTGACTCCCCAGGGGAGACCTTGGCTTGGAGGGGGTGGAAATGGGGGATGAATTCGGGGGAGGACTGGGGGAGGGCGGAGGGAGGACAGGGTAATCAGTGACTGTTATGTAAAGTTAAATTAATTGTAAAAAATAAAAATATTTTAAAAAAGTATTGTTTCGGTTTTTGCCTTCTTCCTCACCGAGTAAACCACTATCGTCAAAACTGTTTGTCTCATCTCAACCCTTCAGACAACTTTAATTATCAGCTATGAATACTGAATGCAAGCTGCAGTGAACTAAAGGTGGAACCTTAGGGAGCTTCATGCGACCCCAAGTATCAGCTGCTCACCTTCGGGGAAATTCATCCTAGCTTCGCATCCATCCTTCAATCGCTTGTCTGATTCCAGAGCTGGACAATTCCACCTATGCTCAGACTCTGCTCTCCTCTTTCGTAACAATCCTGGATAAATTCCCTATGGTGTCCTTATCTCCTTTGATGCTGTGTTCCTGTAATTCAACATATGAAATACTTCTTTAAGAAGATATATACATATACCTTCAAGAAACATCACACAAGATGATCAGGAACACGTACACACACACACACACACACACACACACGTACACACACACACACACACATGCACACGCACGCGCGCACACACATGGGAAGGGGAGTGGAGAAAAGAAAGGGAAGGGGACATAAATATATGGTAATCTCAAAAAATTGAAAGAATCCTTTGAAAAGTCACTGATAATGCGTCTCCATCAGTCCTTGAGCTTTTTTTCCTTGAGATTACAGTGTTAGTAACATCCTACTTTCACCCTTTTGGAGATTTTTCTGATACTCAAAAGCTTTTGTTTGTATTTATTGCCATTCCTGGCTCAACATCCTCTCAGGCTCAGGGTATGGAGGAACAGAGAGGAAAAGAGGGAGGACAGATGCACAGAAGACACATCTTCTCCTTCTACTTCATCACAGTCCAGGAACATTTTCTGGCCTGAGCATCCTCAACCGGTATTGCTTTCTCCATAAGCTTCTTCATAATGATGCTATAGGACCTACTTTCTGCATGTGTCTGTGTGTGGAAGAAACTGAGGGCCAGGAGGAAGAAGATGACAATATTTTAAAATTATATTTTAAAATGTATGATCATAACTATATTATATGATCATAACTAAATGTATTCTTGTTCCCCATAGTCTCTGTGTTACAAACCTCATCACCATTGTAACAGGCTTGAGACGTGATTGGCTAAGAGCTCTGCTCTAGTGAACATATTCATTTTGTCTAAAAGGAATTGGTTCTTAATAAAAGGTGAGCTTATTCTCCTCTCTCTCTCTCTCTCTCTCTCTCTCTCTCCCTCTCTCTCTCTCTCTCTCTCTTTCTCTTCCTCTCTTCCTCACTCCATCTTCCTTTCTTCCCTCTCCCTGTCCCTCTCTTTCTCTTTCTTTTACTCTCCTGCCCTGAAACCTTTGCTATAAGCTAAGGGAGTAAGAAGAGGCTCACCAGCCATAATCTACTAGGCCATGAACTTCTCAGCCTCAGAGTAAGAGAAATATCTATTCTTCATAAATTACCCAGTTTCAGGAGCTTTGTTGTGGCAGCACCAGATGGGCTGGGACACTAAGCGTTCATGCTTCTTCTTCCAATCCTACCAGCCAAAACAAAGTGATGTGTGCACAAGGCACACAGAGGAACCCTGACTGTCCTTATCCTCTCCATTCTAGCCAAACAGTGATTTTTACTGCATGTGCTTGAAAGAAGTGTTCCTAAATGATTGAATTTGTTAAATGTGTTGCTCTGATTGATTAATAAATAAAACACTGATTGGCCAGTAGCCAGGCAAGAAGCATAGGTGGGACAAGGAGAGAGGAGAATTTTGGGAAGTGGAAGGCTGAGGGGGAGAGATGTTGCCAGTTGCTGCCATGACAAGCAACATGTAAAGATATCAGTAAGCCACAAGCCATGTGGCAACTTATAGATTAATAGAAATGGGTTGATTTAAGATATAAGAATAGTTAGCAAGAAACCTGCCACGGCCATACAGTTTATAATATAAGTCTCTATGTGTTTACTTGCTTGGGTCTGAGCAGCTGCAGGACTGGTGGGTGAGAGAGATTTGTCCTGACCGTGGGCCAGGCAGGACTGGAGACAACTACAGCTACAAATTTGTCATGGCATTTGCACACCCCCTATTGGCAGAGCAGAATTATGACATCACAAAAAAGAAACACGAGGACATTTTTTTCATCAATACAGACTTAATTATTTATTGGCAGCTAAAATTTATGTTCCTATAGAATTGAAGCATATAGAAATATCCAAAAAGAAAAAAATTTTCTTTCACTTGTTTGCCATGCAGTATATTAATTAGTTCTATCAGGAAACTAGTAGGTCATGTGCTGATAAAAATAAGAATGTCTTTTCAATAATGGTTTTTATATCTTAGTAAAATGACATATGCGAAAAATAATAGGTAAAAGCTGCTTGTTCAACTCTATGTATTAGCTACAGCAATAGCAGTCACACTTTAATCTCTAGTACTAGTTACAGAAATGATGCAATATGTTACTAACATGGTCATTAGGTTTTTTATTTATTTTTGTTTTGTTTTTACAATCTAATCAAAGTTTCCCCTCCCTGCTCTCTTCCCAGTTTCCCATCTATACCCTATCCACTCCTCCTCCACTGTTTCTCTTCAAATACAGGCAGGCCTCCCACGATATCAACAAGCCATTGTATATCAAGTTACAGAGAAACTAGGCACCTCTTCTTCCATGAAGGTTGGATGAAGCAATCCAATAGGAGGAATAAATAGGCCACACCATCAGGCAACAAAGTCGGAGATAGGCCCTGCTCTCACTTTTAGTAGTCTCACGGGAGGACAAAGCTACTCAACTGTAACATGTATGAAGAGTGCCTAGGTCAGTCCCATGCAGGCTCCGTGGATGTCAGTTCATTCTGTGAGCCCCTGTGAGCCCAGGTTAGTTGGTTCCGTGGGTTGTCTGGTGGTGTCCTTGACAACACTGGGTCCTATAATCCTTCCTCCTCCTCTTCTGCAGTATGCATGATCTTCTGTTTTAAGATTTCATAACTATTTCTAAAAAAAAAAATCTAACGATACTGGATGCTGGTAAATGAATAGAACTGCTTTCAGGTACGGAACTCCTTACAATTATAGGTAAAATACAATCATTCCCCTTTAACAGGTACATTCTAATTTGTAATAGAGTCACAGGCTTTTTCCACCACTACTCAGACAGAATACATATGTACATATAGAGATGCACATTTCAGATTCATGAGTGATGGCACTTCTGTCCTTCCTTTCTCTGATGCCCTTTGGAATTATGTGTGGGATGCTATCTCAGCCATCAAGTAAGATGCCAGCAGACAAGAGTGAACTTGGCTCCCTTGTGTCCTTTTGCTTCTTCCAGCAGTCAAGTACATATCTTTCTGAAATTGCAGAAGCCTCTCAAGCATATAATGTGTGGCTTCCAGTGAGTTTGAACTTCATGCTCGAAGTGATACACAAATAACTGATTTAATTCATGCACCTGTACCTGGACTTTTTCCAGACATAATGATACGAATAACTACTTCAGAGTTTCTCTAGTACATATTGCAGCAGGACATCAGAAAGGCACTGATTGGCATATCTGGGCAGGAATGGGAGCACTGTGTTTCCACAAGTGCTGTGATAGACATCTGGGTTCCGCCCTTGAGAGAAAAACAGCATTTCCAGGCTCCCAAGGCCAAGCCCTTTGGCTTCAGAGATGTTCAATTTTCTCATTACAAACGCTATGGTACCCAAAGGAATTCCTGTCGGCTTTCTAATTATTTTCTCAGTTTGAAATAAGACCTTGTCTTTAATAAGAGGGAGGTTTCTGTCATGGGATTGTTTTCAGCATCAACACAACAACGCAGAGGAACAGTTCACAGGAGAACAGCCACAAGGACTCAAGAAAGAAGGGAGGTGTTTTTTTTTTATAAATTTCCCAACTGATTAGCAAAATAGGCTGGGCCTCAGTCAAGTGTTATCATCTTCAGGGACACAGATTTTAAAAGTGAAAATAAAGGAAAATACTGCTTTCACTTTTGTTTTGATGCTAGTATTTTCATAATTACTATTCAGAAAGTCACACAATTGCTGCACTAGTCAAATAATCCCAAAGGCGCATTGAGTTTAGAGCTTTTTCTTTGTTGTATTTGTGTCTGTTTCTAACCAGCACATCTAAAGAAGATGCTGGGAAGATATTTTGCATTTTGAAACCACCGAGTATCCAGGTTACTTGGTCTCTATGTAAACTACAGTCTTAATTTATCCACAATCCATGCAAACACAGACATCCTCACACATTCTTCCCACGAAGAGTACTCTGAGAGAAATGCCGTCTGGTATTTGTGCTCTCTACTACAAGAGCCACGTGAGATATCATCCTATTGAGCATTGAAATGCAGCCAGGGAAGCACCTTCTTCCTGAACAGTGAGTATAAAATTAACTTCACAGAGAATAGACATGGCAGGACTGGGAGGAGAGATGATAATCTCCTGCAATGGAAAATCTTAGCCATCATGCATGCAAATATAGACTGTACAGTGAGCATCCCTTCTCCATACCCCACCATTTGCTCGCTTAGCCCTCCCCCCTCCCATTAGTCCCCTTTCTTTCTTTAGATGTTTTTACTTCCAATTTTCTATCACATATTTTTTACTTCCAATTTCCTGTTCCATACTTTCACGTAACTCCATAAAATACTTTATCTCAGCAAATGAGAGAAAATGCACAGTATTTGTCTTTCTGAGACTAGCTTACCGGTTTCTTATGATTATCTGTGTTCCTTATTTTGAAAGTAATATAACTTTGTTCTTTAAGGCTGAAAAACACCATTACATATATATGCATTTCTTTTATCCATTAATCCCTCTGTTATTGGACAGCTAGTTTGGTTTCCACATCTTAGGTATGGTAAATAATGCTGCAAGTATTACTGACATGCAAGCACTTCTATGACAGGTTGACATTGAGCCCTTTGGTTAAATATCAAGGAGTGAGATAGCTGGGTCATACAGAATATTTAATTTTAGTTCAGTGAACAATGCCCATAATGATTCCATAGTGAATGAACTAATTTATATTCCTAACAGCAGTGTGTAAGGCTCCTTTTGTCCACATGACAAAGAAGATAATTTTGTTCCTTTTTTCAGCTGATGGATCCCACAGTTTCTTTTTCATTGTTTCTGGGCTGCCATGTGTTCCAATACTATGGTATAAAGGACAGATAGGATCAAAGTTGTTCACCTCATGGCTGCAAAGAAATACAGAAAGGGTGCCAGAGGACATGATACAGGCCACAAAGATACATCCCAAGTGATCTACTTCCTCCAGTCAGGTCCCACTTCCTTAGATTTGGACTTACCCAAAGCAGCATAATCATCAGGGTACAAATCCTCCAAAATATGAGACCTTTGAAGAGTCACTTCATATCTAGACCATTTAAGCATCTAAATAGGAGGAATAATTAGTATTGAATGGTATCAGGAAGGCCAGGAGAGGAATGAGCTCAGATCGCACAGATCAATACCTTGTAATTCAGTTCAGTTCCCGATCAGTTTATTTGCATTTGCTCTCTGCATGGCATTATTCTTAAGTCAGCAACTAGCTCTAGAATATACTGTAAAATTGTTCAATATGCTTTCCCACATACTCACATGATTCTGCTTCATTCTGACATTCTTATGAACTTTAGAGCCTTCCTATATACATCTTGTAAATGTGTTCTATTTTTAATGCAGAAATCTAATAAAATGATGCCTAAAACCTTTAATATAAATGTCACTAGAAATCAAGAAACCCATACACTAAATATTCCAGAACTTGAAAAGAAAATATATGATACTTTCCCCTCATATTCACTGAGAAACAAAAATATTCATGTCAAAACCATTGGATAGATGTTTTCGAAAAAAAATTAATAACTCCACAAATTGTCTATTGGCCTATTGTATTTTCCTTGATTCTAGCCTGATTAATAATGAGGGCCATGTTAATATAGTCTCCAGCATGAAGAAATACAGTAATAATTCTGTAAGCATCAGTGCCAGTATGTGTGTGTTTTGAGGGTGGGTTAGAAATGGAAAGATGGGGTGTATTTCTATGGCTTCCAGATAATTTCTCTAAGTCTGAAGCAATTGATCCATGCTGAGTATGAAATCTAAGATAAGTCCAAGACTTGAGCCCATATAACAGTCTCCTATTTCCCTAAGGCAAGCATTATAATGTATGAAAAGCTTTCATTGCAAAATACCTCTTTACACCAGGAATGATTATGGAACTATGTCCACATCCACTTTTTCTAATCAATTATTAAGTGGCTGTTATCATTTATAAATGTCTTTATATTTATATATCTGCAACATCCTTGTTCCATGATATTTTTTCTTGGTTTGCTATTTTGGTCAATTATTAATGAGTATCTTTGAAAACTTTTTCTTTTACCAGGTTAGTAATACTTAATTGACAAATAGTTCTTTGTTTTGCCTCTACCTCTGTGGAAATATAGTCCTTTCATAATGCTCTATAAGTGTGTTACTTACTAACTTATAGGATTATAAGACTTAGACAAATAAAAACACTATGCAGAATATACAAAATTATCATTCTTATGAAATTAAAGTTGAAATAGTCACCTTTTTTTGTCTGTGGATAATTATTTGATAACTTTTATGAATTATATCTATACTCTTCCATCTCCATCTCTCTTAGTGGTTTTGGTCAAGTGAATGATCATAGCATCCAATTCTGTCCTTTGAAGTTCCTGGAATTAAAGCTACTCCATAAAAATTCCACCTACAGAAACCAAAATAGGAAGCCTTCTCAAGCTTTCAAGGTAGAGTGAGTGAATCTTCTTATTTCAAACTCTCACTTGTCTGTTGGGATTTGTGTTTCTCATAGATTTGGTTAGTTACATTTCCTCAATCTAAAGTTCAAAGAATGCACATATCCCCCAAATATCTGTTAGTATATCCTTGAAGACTCTTTATTAGGGACTTTCAAATATCTTAAGGAAGTAAGATTTCTCTCTGTCCATTTTCAGACCATTCAGTCATCCCCTGTGCTCTTTAAGTAGTTGTGTGGAAAAGAATAAATTGTAAACGTCTATACTGAAAGTAGCAAAGACCAGAGAGAGAAATGAGATCATCAAAACCACAGAGGCAAAGAGGAGAACAACAAAGTCAGAGGCCAGCAAGGGAATGAATACTGAGACAGATTTGGCAAAATGTTAAAATCAATTTCCTGTGGCAAGTGTCAACCTGGGCATGCACGATCCATATACAAGAATAATGGGAAAGGCTATGTCTGATGCAAATAGAGGCCAGGGGTACACTAAAAGTTCATGGACAAATAGGATATCAATACCAGCCAGGACTATAACATCACTAGCAAGAGCTACTTTAGGATTGTAACTGACAGACAAACTTATGTGAATGGTCCCTGTGATGAAAAGTATTAGCGAGTGCAGTGTATAGCTTCTAGACACATTTCATCAGTTTCAATGGTACACTCTGCACAAAGAATTTTAATTCTTTATATTCTACTGTGTCCAGTACAATGTTAGTACATTAAATAAAATTGTTTATAAAGATTAATGTTATTGTTTTTATTCTGTTATTTCTATTTTAAATGACATATATAATTTTATTGCAACAATAGTTCAGATAAAAATTTAATGTATTATGTCTTGGTTTTGTCTAGAATACAGAATATCTTCTTAAAAATAAGGAAGTAAAACTCATATAAAAATTAAACACAATGAACCATATTGTATGTATCTACCGAGCAGTAAATTCAAGATGCCATGTTTTTTTTTTTTTTTTTGTTTTTTTTTTTATCATGGTTCATCTCCGGATGTAATTTTGATGACTACCGACATCATATGAAAGAAACCATATAATCTTGGGGACAAGAGAGAGGCCCACAGTAGAGTAATTCTATCACATTTTTAAGATCTAAGGTTGAATTCCAAGAACCACCACAAACAGCAACAAAAATCCTTTTGTTCCCAAAGTATGGTATGTAGTCAGTAAGCCAGCTATCCCATAAACCTGAGAAATATTGTGTGTACATAAATATTCAACAAAAAAAAAATGTAATAGCTACTGATGAGGTCATGCTCAGATTAGGACAGATTTCAGTTCATCAGTCACATTCTTGTCTTTAATCTGATTGTTGTTTTAATTATTGATTGTATTTCAAAATATAGAAATTGTGACATTAGAAGAACACTGTGGTACTAAGGATTAGTTATGTGACAGTCACATAAAACCAAGCTACATTTGGCAACAAGACACCATCAACCCCACACTAAATAAAGATGGCTTTCCTCGGCCACATTGGGTGCTCTCCTCCAAAACAGGGATGAGCTGCTCATTTTAGCAGGTGGAAGAGAGTTGGACTTTTTCCATGTATCTATTTCTATCTATTTAGGTGTGTTTGTAAATATATTTATACTCTCTGACAAGGCAAATTTGGTTACTTGGACCATTTGGAAGGCTTAGAAAGCTCGGGTTCATGGGACAAATAAAATTCCCTTCTGGCAGAGAGAATGGCTATCCTTTGTAGGAAATATATATTAAAAAAAATTATAGATTCTAACATGTTAAATTCACTATATCATTTGCCATTTAAAAACAGTTCTAATACTATTTTTATAAAAACTAGAACTTAAGATCAAGGTGAAAACACTGATTACATCATAAAAAATACACTCAGGCTTGCAAGATGACTCAGCCATTAAAACGGGGAACTGCTTTTACAGAAGAAGTTTTATTCCCAGTGCCCATGTTGAGGATCTCACAACATCTTATAGTTTCAGCTCCAGGAGATCCAACTCTTTCTTCTAACATCCACAGGCACCTGTACTTGTATGTACTCACAAACAGATATGAATCTGTACACATAATTACAAATAACATCAACCTTTAAAAAATAAACTTTTATTTATGGCATGTTGGTACAAACCTGGAGTCCAGCACTAAGGATGGAGAAGCAAGCAGATCATCATGAGGGAAGGCTAGTATACACAATGAGGGATAGTATGTATTTTTAAAAACAAACAAAAAAAGGATGTTTCAATGAATGTAAATATTACTATGGGAGACACTGTGCTGAATCCTTCATACCAGTAAGAATTTTATTTGAATTTTGAAACAGATCTATGAATCCAGTATTGACACAGTAATCACACACATGGGCTTAACAAGTTTTAGAGAGCATCCCTTCTTTGCTTTCTGATACATGCTGCTGGTACATGGCAAAATCCAAGCCAAATCCAGGTCTGGTATTCAGTACGTTAGTATTCTCGAAAAACCAAATGGTTCTCTTATTATCAAACTGGCCACATATCATGTACACATGTTATTAGTTGGTTTTATTTCTCTTCTCTCCTTACCCAGTGTGTTCATTTACATAAGCAATCTAAAGAATGATTAAATACTGAGCCATCCCACACTCTTCTAGCAGAGCTGAGGAAGCTACCAGGGCCCATTTGTCATTCATACAATTTTTTTTTTTTCCCAAAACCACTTGTGATGCTGGGTAATATTCCCAGATGGAAGTCATTAAAGCTTAATCTGTATGCATATGTGACATCTTGCTTTTCAAAATCTTTTTGACTTTCCTCTTTCCATTACGGAAACTAATTGATATATATGTGAAATAACTAATTAAAATGAGTGTAAAGCAGTTTTATCAAATATAAACATGATATAAAATGCTAATAAAACTATAAAAGTATATAAAAATATTCTGTCCATTGCAAAATTAGCTTCAGATGGGAAGCAAATATAATTTACCACTATCCTTCACAATGTCCAAATAAATGGTTTGTGTGGAATCTGGGGCTTTATTCCTTAATTCTATCAAATTCAGAGCAATAAGTGTCCTCCCTTCATAATGCTAATCAGAAGATTTCAAAGATAACCATTCTAGTTGTACATTAAAATTTGAAACCATGAAATAACTTGACAATGGGACCAGGACTGATCCCGGGTGCATGAAATGTTTTTTTGAACACATTCCCTAGGGTGGGATGCCTTGCACAGCCTTGACACAGGGGGAGGGGCTTGGTCCTGCCTCAGCTATGTATGCCAGACTTTGTTGACTCCCCAAGGGAGGCCTTACCCTCTCTGAGAAGTGGATGGGTGGTGAGATTGAGAGAAACGGTAGGGGGACAGGAAAAGGGGAGGCAAGGGGAACTGGGATTGGTATGTAAATTTTAAAATAAAAGCATTTAAGGAATTGCTTAACATCCTTAGCCATCAAGGAAATGCAAATCAGAACATTTCTGAGATACAATCTTACACCGGTCAGAATGGCTAAGATCAAAAATGCTAACAACACCCTATGTTAGAGAGGATGCAGAGTAAAGGGAACATTCCTCCCCTTGCTGGTATGAGAGCAAACTTGTACAGCTCCTCTGGAAATCAGTATGGCAGTTTCTCAGAAAATTGAGAATCAACCTACCTCAAGACCCAGCAATACCAATATTGGGCATATACCCAGAAGATGCTCAACCACACCACAAGGTCACTCGCTCAACCATGTTCATAGCAGCATTATTTGTAATTGCCAGGACCTGGAAACAACCTAGATGCCTCTCAACAACAAAGAATAGATAAGAAAACTGTGGTATATTTACACAATGGAGTATTACATAGTGGGAAAAAAACAATGACATCATGAAATTTGTAGGTAAATGAATGACACTAGAAAGAATCATTCTGAGTGAGGTAACCCAGTCCCAGAAAGACCAATATGGTATGTACTTACTCTTAAATCGCTATTAGATGTAAAGCAAACAATAACCAGGCTACCATCCATAACCCCAGAGAAGTTAGGTAAAAATGAGGACCCTAAGAGGATCCCAGCAAGGTAAAATAGTTAAGATCTGCTGGGTAAACTGGGAGGGGGTAGAAGGGAAGGGATGGGGAAGGAGAACAGGATGTACTGATATGGCCCAGTGGAGGGGAAAACTGAGAGGGAGATCAATAAAAGAAACATCTTGGTAGAGGAATCCATTATGGAGTTAGGGAGAAACCTGGTGCTAGGAAAATTCCCAGGAATCCACAAGGACGACACCAAGGAAAACTCCTAGCGATAATGGAGAGGATGCCTGAATTTACCTTCCCCTTTAAGCTACTTTTCTATTGCTGTGATAAAACACCACAACCAAGGCAACTTAATGAAAAAAGAGTTTACTTGAGCTTATGGTTCTAGAAAATTAAAGTCCATGATGGAGCAGACTAGTATATTGAAGGCATGGCAGCTGGCGCAGGAAGCTGAAGGTTCACATGTTGAAATTATGAAAGAGAGAAAGCAAACTCAAAACGGCATGGGTCTTTAAACTTTCCAAGTCTGTCTCCAGTGGCATACTTCCTCCTACAAGACCACACACCCTAAGTCTTCCTAAATAGTCCCACCACCTGGCTTCCAAGTATCCAAACATTAGAGACTATGAAGCATATATCATTCCAACCACCACAATGTCCAACAAGTACTAATTTTAGTATCCTCCTTATCAAACCTATGCCTGTGGAATTTATTGCCAAAGCAAGGCATTTTATTTATAATTACCAAATGATATAAGTGTAATGTTGATGTGTTAAAGGATAGGGTATTGTCTCCTGTAAACTGAAAAGCACAAACACAAGACTCCAAAGTAAGGACAGTTTATGTGTCCTGGAGGATGGAGCACCCAAAGGAGATCTGGCATGGTAAAGAATTCAGAAGAAAATATTTTCCAAAAGACCACAAAGTACATGGCAATCCAGAATGGCAGTCATGTCTTCTAGCTTCCTCATTCCACACCAGATTTCTATTTGAAGGAAATAAAATTTAATTACAAAGTAGCAACCATGTTACCAAGTTATCAAACAGTAGAAAACCAGCCTTGCTTGGAAAGAAGAATGTTGTTGTATTGTCTTTGAGACTACTGGTCCCTACATTTCCCTGAAAATGACTGTGTGTTTCCCCCCCCATTATGTCCACTTATAGTAAGTGTATTATAATATCTGAGGAATATTTCAGAGCCAGTGGTTATGGAAGAGGAAAAAGAAAAAAAAGCAAAGCAACTGAGTCAAACACGACCAGAAATTTTATACCTTCATCTCCTCTGTCACCTAGAAATGCAGGTAGCGGAAGAGGGATGAAACATGGTTGGAGGCATCTTGTAGAAACTACCACTGAGCTTTAACGTCTGGTATTGCACCCAGAAGCTTTCCCTGGCTTCCACTTAGGAGAATGTCAGTACTGAAAGCCCAGGAAGTAAGTTTTAAACAATTTTGTATTCCTCTGCATCATCTTTATAACCAGTTTTTTTTTTTCCAACGACCAGACCAAACCTGAGATGACAATATCAAGTCTCAGTTGCTAAACTGCTCCAGAAAAGTGAGGGTTTTTCCGATTTTATTTGTAAATGCATTATAAATTTAAGGATAGTCCAAGCAGTATTGAATAACTTTAGTCAAATTTCTTACCGTGAGATAAAATTGGGACCTGGGTTATACAGGGACATAACTAGCTCAAAAGCAAAATTCAGGACAGTCTTGCTTCCCTGTATTTCTTAGCATTGTAATTTTAATTGCATTTGTATATTTGTTTGCTTCAGATTAGCACTAAAGATGGAGAAACCTTAAACTTAGAATCCATTAGAGGATAATTATTTTTAAAAAGTCCTTGGTTTTCCATTACCTTTACCCTTTCAACTTAGAAGAAATTTGGAGACTGAAGATAATATTTCAATATAAAAAAAAAAACCATTACTGCTTTACTTAGCAGTAGATGAGAAAGCCCATTTTAATATTTTCTGAGCTCAGCCACCAAGGCAAAGAAGATGTTGCCAATACTTTTCTAAATGATTTAGATACCCACTAAATATTTTTTACACACCACCGCTCTGATTTTAGCAGTATATATGGCTGCATCTGTGCTTCTGGTGCAACCAGAACCATCCGGTAGCCATCTACTGTGTCTGCACCCACCATCCCTGACCCATAGGGAGACTTGTTGTCTGAGATTCAGAGACACAAGAAACCTTCCAATTTGAGGAGTCCTGTGTTCATTTGTTCACACTCCGCCATCTTGGCTATGCTTGAAAGGAAATGTCCCTGCGAAGCCTAACCTATGTAGTGCTTCAAAGCTGAACTCAGCAGCCACCACAGAATGTCTCGGGTCAGCCTCATTGCACTTTCTTTGAGTGTCTGCCTAGAGCTCTAAAAGTCTGCCCTAGAATTCATGGTTTAGTGACTTTCTCTCCTATATGGAGTGGAAAATAAATAGTCATCATGACACAGACAAAATAGGTATGTGGAAGTAGTTCTAGTCACATGACCGGAGAAAACTCTTGGCCCTACTTTTCTCTAAGTGATATGCTCTGCGCACTGGGAAATTTCAAATGTCAGTCTCATTGGGCAAATGAATTCCCAAGCAGCTTTCAGAAAGGTGCTAGTGAATGCCTTTGCCATACAAATCAGTAGACTGAGTACCAAGAATTCTTATCACTAGAGGTGAACATCTGTGGGGAAACAAGCCCCCACATGTATTTACCCCAGGAACTCTTGAGGAATGAGGGATAAGAGACTGAGTTAGAAATAGAGGGGGAAAAAAACAGAGAGACACAGGATAGACTCAGGTGGGCCTGGATCCTGATCCACCAGCCCAGAACTTTATTCCAAAGGTCAGTTTATAACAATGCCAAGACCTTCCCTTTGCTAGTTACCATCACCTGGTACCCAAGCTCATGGTCCAATCAACCTCTTATACAGTCCTGCTGGGTACAGCCACTAGGAAACCTAGTGGGCTCCAACAAGCATGGTCCACTCATGGGTATCAAGATAGGAAGATACTACAAAGAGGTAGCAGAGGGGAGCTTGGGTACATATTTTATACCCTGATTATAACACTGCTTATGTAAACATATATGGTAGTTCTGAAGCCAAAAGTGTATGCTCTGTAGCTACATCCATTCCAGCTTGTGAATAACATTCTCAATCTAGTATTAGGAGGAGTTTTATCTATTTGTAATAACCCACTATGTTTATTTTTCCAATATTTACTGAGACATAGTTTTTACTTCAAGGATTTGTCACATCAAGCTTATATCAAAATCTATGAGCAAGCATAGCTGTACATCAACATGAAGTAAATCGCAAAATTCAAAGTTCTAGATGATGTCTTCTTCGAGATAAATCCTATTTAAAAGCATCATTGCACTATTTCTGGAAAATAGAGTTGATGAATGAATGAAATTTTAATACGTGAAGTTTGGAGGCAAATTATTTAAAGTTTGAATAAACCTATACAAACAAAAAGCAAGGGAAAGTGCTAAACCCAGTCACAAACCTGAACACTGTGTCCTATTCTTTACAACTAAGGGAGAGAGAATCAAGCCTGGGATGGGAGAACATTCTTAAGATCCTTGAACATACCAGTTAATAATCTAACCTTAGTAAACAATAAAGGAAATGGTGGGACATCTGTATGTCAAAATGTCCCTCAGCATTCAGATAAATCTCAGATGTATGCTGAGTAGCAGACAGTCTGGGACAATCGCATCGTGGGCAATTTCCTTTATATAGCTTTCTAACCATGACACACCTATAGTGACGGAGAATAGATCAGTGATTCTCAGAGCTTTGGAGTCTAGGTAGAGTGAAACTATAAGGAGAGAAGAGGGAGCTCAGCACATATTCTTAATCACGATTATGATGACCCTTACATAAATCTAGATAGCATCACCCTTACCCATCATTTTGTTTGCCGTGCTTTCAATTCCCCTTGATCAAGTATATTCTGGAAACATTAAATGGGAAATTCTAGAAACAAATAAGTTTAAAATAAGTGTTATTACATATGATATAAGTGTTCTTTAGTTTTATCCTGTGACTCTCTTTCTGTGAATAATTTGCAAATTGAACATTATTATAGGTGTGCATAGGAAAAACACTACGCATCTGGATTTGTGTGATGGGTTTTTAAAATACACAACTAACTCTTTTCATGTAACTTTTAGAAATTTCTCTGTGGGTGTGAAGTTAACACAGGGGTGAGAATTGGGGTAGTAACGTTCATAAGGGAAAGAAAAATTGATATGCACTCAATAACAAGGAATTTGTCTGATTATTTTATAGTTCAGCAAAACCAAAGAAGGGAAACAATCAAAAAAGTACACAAGAGTCAAGCCTACATGGGCTGGTGTTTGTTTTGTGGTAGTAACACAAATAGCAATGGACTTGGGACTTGATTTGGGGGCAGGGGATAAAGGAAAAGGGTGATTCCTCTTTAACGCTGTCTCTGCCAAAAAATAGTCTGGAATTAATCACCAGCCCATTGAAAGTATACATCTGGGATGGAAAAGAATATTTAAACAAGATAAATCAAATTAAACATGGGTTTTTCTTTTACTCCACCAGCTTAAAGGTATTAATTACAACCTATAACCTTGGGGAAAGTCACCCAGCAGGATCCATCAATGAACAAGATGAAGAAATCTCACAGGTGAATTTATAGGCAGGAAGAGCAGTTCCCAAAGCCTGCTGTGGAAGCAAAGCCAAACCTGGGTTCCTCTCCAGTCAGTTACAAAATTCATTCAGCATTAAGTATTTACTGAACACTTTGATACTCAAAAAAAAAAAAAAAAAAAAAAAAAAAAAACCAAAACTGTATGTATTCATCCTAAGTCGTATCCAGATTTGAGCATTTCCTCAGTAAGTGTATATTGCACATCCACAATGTAGAAGACAGTGTTAGATGATATACATGACTATTTATTCCTGGGAGACAACCCTGGCTTTTCTATTAAACTCTAGGTGTCGGAATAGAACAAATTATTCAAGTTTTCAAGCTACTTGCTCATTCTTGCCCTGAATAGAGGTGATAAATTGAAGTACTGAAAGTAGGTATGAAGGATGCAGAGTGTAATGTCTGGTAGATTGCATTTTAGGCAGATGAAACTGGAGAGTCTCGCTATAATATAACATTTTTTCCTTAGGAAATGTCCCCTAAACTTCACCAACATTTCATTAACTGTGTTATGAATAACCTGTAAAAGGCTCCTGTACCCTTGCAACGTGACTACCAGACACCTGCATCTCAGTTTCCCTTTCCTTCCCTTGCTGAAGTACCGTTTAATGAGTCATGTTGGCTCAGGAAGTCAGGTGAAATGACTTACCCAGATTCATTTAGCTTCCAGGAATAGGTGCCTGTCAGAAAGTACCCACCATTTTTGAAAGGCTGTGCTTCCCATACTAATACCCTTGTGGATAGGAACCCTGAGGGATGATTGAAGAAAGCCCTCCTCATGGGGCCATGAATTAAGTCAAGGCCTCAAACTTTGGGTGTGAAAAATAACTTGGACCTGTAGATGGTGATCCATTCATGTAATCTCAGCCCCGAGGAAGATGAAGCAGCGGCATGTCAATTTTAGAACCTGTCTGAGCTACACACTGTGGCACTGTTAAATGAGATATTTTGAAAAGCTATTAGAAACAGCTGCAACTAGCCCTTAGTGTTCTGTTACAAAAGCTGAATAAACTTAATGAATTCATGTGAGGATAGTGGTGTTCCAGTTCCTCAGCTCTTTCAGGAGCTGGTGGTGAAGGGTGAGTTTCTGTCTTGGTGAAGCTTCTGTGGCAACTTCAGAAATAGCTTTTTCTCAGATGGCAATGCTCCTGAAGCAGCTGCAACAGTGTTATTCAAAGATTCCTCCTTCATTCTTGCCCTCTATTCCACAAACATCCACTTTTCTGTATTATATTCATTCTTTTTTATTTGAAGTTCTTAATGTTTTCTCTCCCTTACACTGAATTTAGCTGATGAAAAGAAAAATTTCTTAATGGTAGGAGCAGTTTCTGAAAAGGAGTATAGTTAATAGTTTGCTCTCCAAAAGTTGTCTAGAAAACAGAAAAATAAACGCTAGTAAATAATAGAATCCCAGACCTATGGGGAGGACCTAATTTGTAATATTACAGGAGTATGTTCATTCCTTCTTGCCTGATTATAGACAGCATTTGGAACACATGATTATAGATAGCATTTGGTATCTTTTACCAGCAAGACCCCAGATGATTTTCTTTAAAGATCTCTCTGCAGAGAACACTATTAAAAAGAAAATCTAAAGAGAAGAGGGCAGTAAAGGAACAAAGTGAGAAAGCCCCCATCTGAGATGAACCATCCCCCTGGCAGAATCTGAGCTCCATGATAAGGACCAAACAAAATTACTTGCTGTTTTTTTCTCATTTTCAGCATATCTTAAGAACATCACAATGGTGACCTTCCCTCCTGCGTTCCTTGTTTCTGTTGTAACAGTGATTCACAAATCTGCCTGGTTATCACGAGGATCAGTCTGCATTTTACAGCGCTGTTGCCTGTTTCCTGAAGCAGTTCCTCCATGTAGTACTACTAGGCGGCTGGCATATCACAGCGTCAGAAAATTGCCGCCCTCCCGGATGCAGCTCTGCAGGTTGCTTTGCAGTCCCGGGAAATGAACATGGCATCTCCAGTGGCTCAAAGCTTCGGATGTAAATTAATGAAGCTCCAACCTTGACCCATCTCAGTGGGCAGGTACCTGAGTTGCTTAAAGGCGAAGCCAGTACAATCATCGTTTGAGCACGTGCACAGAATCAAGAAAAGTTCATTTCTCACCTATCTTATGTGTGTTTGACAGAGCACAAGGGATTTTTTTTTTTAGCAGTGTTTGGGAAAAAAACACTAGAGACTGCTGAGTAAGACTGTTAAGTGTTTTATGCTTCATTTCAATTTAGATCCTTGCATTTCTTGGCACAACATCAAGGGCATTAATGTTAGGATAACAGCTAATACACTTGGTAAGAACAGGCAGAATGGAGAAAGCTCTCATTCTGTTGAAGGTAACAGGAATATACCATGCTCTGCAACTCAGGACTGAGATCTCAATCTGATAGTTCCAGAGGTCTGTTAACTTTTGCATTTGACATTTTATATTGATCTCATTGCATATTTAAAATTAAGGAATAGGTGTACTTACATTATAAAAAATGTGGGAAGAGGAAAGAACTATAGGAAGACAGAAATGATGAAATGTGTTTTTACTCAAAAGTCCTCTTTTTATTTTTTACTTTCCAAGACTCAAATACCCTGTTTGACTAATTTCTGATTAATGATCATAATGTCCACATTCTTTAATACTTCTCACTTCCACCAGTTTAATTCTAGGTAGTAGAAACTTTCCGGAAGGATAGCTTCTAGTCTATCATTCTTTGAAAGAAAGAACATACGTGAGGGAGAAAAGGAGTGGAGCAGGAAAAGAGAATAGAGATCACAATAAATGTATAAATGTGTTCTCCCAAAACACTATTTCTGGCAGGGGAGATAACATCCTTTAGTTCATCTGAATTTATAGAATTTATAAGTTATAGGTACATGATAATGCATGCCAATCCCATTAAATTTGGAAATAAGCATCTCAAAAGGATCCACTAACTGCTGTGCATTAGTTTGCTTCTCTGAGGCTTTGATAAAACCTACCAAAACCAGTTTAGGAATGAAAGGGTTTATTTGGTTTAGAGGCCACAGTATTGCATTGAGGGAAGTCAGGTCAGGGGCTCAGGGCAGAACATGGAGGAAGAACTGAAGCAGAGACCATGGAGTAGTATAGCCTACTGTCTTGACCTCCATGTCTTGCTCAGCCTGTTTTCTTGGAATGCCCAGGTGTTGCAGAATATTTAACTATATAAAGATGTATTACAATTGTTTATGCTGTGGAATATTACTTTAGCTACATGGTGGAGTCTTTGTTTCTTTGACATTTGTTTCCTCTGCCTTTGTTAATTATGTACAGATATGTTACATTTATTTAGGCTGCATTTGTTTAATTATGTAAGGATGTGTTGCATTTAGTTCATCTTGCCTGCCTAAGGCATCTGATTGGTCTAATAAAAAGCTGAATGGCCAATAGCTAGGCAGAGAAATAAATAAGAGGAGAACTAGGCTTAAGAAGAAGAGAGAAAAGAAGAAGGAGAAAAGACTAAGGGGGAAAGAGAGGGACACACCGGGGCTAGTCAGCCAGGGAGCCGCCAGACAGACAGACATGGAAGAAACAGGAAAAGTAGGACGTAGAGAAAGAAAAGGTAAAAAACCCCAAGGCAAAAGGTAGATAAAGAGAAACAGGTTAATTTAAATTTAAAAAGCTAGCCAGAAATGAGCCTAACCTAGACCGAGTATTTATAACTAATAAGAAGTCTCTGTGTCATGATTTAGGAGCTGGTTGGTGGCCTAAAAGAAAAAGCCCACAGGACAATCCAATGAAGGTAATTTCTCAATTGAAGTTCCATTTTCCAAGCAGACTCTAGTTTGTGTCAAGCTAAGCAAAAGTAACCAGCACAGGTGATTTCCTCCCAATCCATTACATGGCCCTTCCTCAAGTCTCCCCCTCAGCTGATGACTGAAACTGTGTTCAGTGAGAGAACAGAATCATCTGTTAGGAGCTTCAGTCACTATGACAAAAGACCACTGCACTCCTGACTCTCATTCTCTTTGTGCCGAAGAAAGACTCATCTCTCACAGCGATCTTGACAGTGCATTGTGGTCATCTGTCCTATATTCTTGACCACTTATGTGCTTGTGATGTGTGTGTGTTTGGTGTGTCTGTGTGTGTAAACCAGCAGTCTACATTGGACATCTGCCTCTATCACACTCTAGCTTAATTTGTCTTTTGAGGAAGGATCCCTCACCGAACCTGAACCTCACCAACTGGCTGGGCTGGTTTGCCAGGGCTCCCCAACATCTTACTGTCTCTGCCCTCCCAAAGCCATGTTTATGGGATATGCCGTCAGAGCTGTCTTGTGATGTGGCGGCTGAGGACTGGAACTCAGACAACCATGCTAGAGGAACAAGCGCTTTACTCACTGAGCCATCTGTAATCAGTTCTGAATGGAGTCACTCCCATGAGCACAATGGAGAGAGATGAGGAGAAATGAGCAGGAGAGGAGAGGGAATGGGAGGGGGGAAACGGGGGCAAGAAGGGGATTTAGTGCGAGATCTAGAACAGGACAACCAAAGGAAGTTTCTGTTTACATTATGTATATTAGTGATCACTGACAACTGTATACCGACACCCTCCCCCCCCCAAAAAAAAAAAAAACCACTGAACAAACAAGCAAAAAGAATCAGTTTCATTTGGGGAAAGATGTAATAAGATAATGACATTCTGATCATTCTCCTATTACTCAACTGTATATAACAAATGTAACATATCACATGTCATTTATCTGTTGGCATCGGTCATAACTTCTAATTTAAAATAAAAATTTAACCAAACTTTTTCTTTATAAAATAATTGCTCAATAGTCTGGAATAGAAGAAACACATGGAAAATAAGTGTTTGCCACAAAACTTAATCTCACAGTGAAAAGTTAAATATTAGTCATTATTTTAATATTTGTCCCAAAACACACTTTAGGAAAATAATGCCAAGAAAACGTTAAAGATTGTGATAACAATTCTGGTAGCCCAATGATGAAAGAATTTATGAAATTATGTGTGGCAGTAGTTTCCAGTGATAATAAAAATTAGCCTTTGCACAACAGGGCCGTAGAGAGCAACAAAAGACCCCATAGCATGGCAGGAAGAAGAACCCTCTTTTTAAAACAAAAACAAATAAAAACTTTCCTCTGATCCCATATCTCATTCTTTATACAAGTCTACTTGCAGCCCTGTAAGTCTGCAAGAGGCTCAGTAACCAGCCAGTCCCACATATCCTCCATCCCCACCTAACTCACCAGTGCCACTGCCATTCCAGAACAGTTTTGCCAAAGACACCACCCTCCTAGCAGCGCTTGAGTATTATTGTGTAGCAATTTCCTCTGAGATTGAAACATTCCATCCTGCTGGGAAAGCTCCTTAGGCAGAAGGTAAACAACTCAAAACAGCTTCCGGAAGTCCCTGAAACCAATCAGATTCGCTATGCTTTTACCCCAAAGTAAAAATTCCAAGCTGCAAAGAAGAGTGAGACCAGGCTTGTTGCCTTGAAGAAACAGAAGCCAGCAGAACTGCATGGAAGAGGTTTAGACCGGAATCACATGGAAAGGACACTCCCCAGCTTGTTGGGCTGCCTGAAGGCTGTGTAGAATATTCTAGATTTCCAGGTTTTGTGCACTGTCACACATGTTGGATGGGCTTTGGTGATGCAGCTGACTCTGAGTCATTTCTTTCTTCTCCAGTAAGTAAGTAACTCTTCACCCATATTCCTGTAAGTAACTCCAATCAAACTCATTGGCGGACCAATTTGGACTTTGGCAGTATCTGTACTTGGTGTCATGGGATCCCTAGCAGGCACAGGTAGATGTGTATGCAGCATCTTCCTCCGAAAAGTTTTGCTGCACAACAAACAGAAGGACCTTGAAGTCAGCACCAGATACTCTAAGACCATGTTCTCAACACAGAGGACATTAATCTGCCCTGGAGGTGAAGAGATACTTGCCTACTCGAGCATGTAGCTCTGGCAGGCATGGCCCTTCCCTCCCACTCCTTTATCTTCCTAAAATCAGATTATATTCACAAAGCTTGCCACCAAGGCATATTCCCTTATTTGGCCCCTTCCTTCTCCTGAGGCTGACTACCAAGGTCCAGTTATTAAAATATTGAAGTTTAGCAATCAAAAGCCCCCTTGGGCTCACCTAACTGACTTGCCCAATTAAAATTAAACACCTCATCCTAACACAGGGGTTCCCCATTTATCTTTATAAACTACCATTTTCCTATGGTTCTGTGAGATAGAGGGAAATTTTCCATCTTCCCTCTATCCAGAGGCAGTCCTTTGTTCCTCCAAGACAAATATCCCTGCCCCCTTTTCTCTTGTCCTCTTCCCTTTCTCCCTTATCAACCCTGTCTCCTGTACCACTGCATCCTAGCCCGTTCTAACAGAGACCCCTTCTTTTCCTCTTCTTAAAAATTACACCTGCAAAGGTCATTTGCTGCTGTTTTTCTGCCTACATCAGAAAGCAGCCACTTTAACTTTTTCTTCCTCACTCCCTCCCCTTCCGACTTAATAAAGAACATATCTCTGAAAGCAGGTGTTTGGGTGTGGTTTGTGCCTCATTCAGGGTCTAGGAAGGAGCCCCTGCTGTGTGTTGGGGGGGGGTCTTCTTCAAGAGGGACAAAAGACAGGAGGGAATAAGAAAAAAAGACAAGAGATGGGGACAAGGAAGGAGGGAAAGGAATAAGGAAGAGAGAGAAGTGATATTTGTCTCAGGGGGCAAGGGACTGCCTCTGGTTAGAGTGAAGACAGGTGTGGACCAGGCAAATGTCAGTTTATAAAAGAAAAAGGGGGAAACCTCATGTTAGAATGAGGTGTTTAATTTTGTTTGGACATGTTATTTAGGGTAGTCAAAAGGGGGCTTTTGATTGCTGGACTTCAATACTTCAATATCTGCACCTCAGTAGTCAGCCTCAGGAGGAAGTAGCCAAATAAGGAAATGGACCTTGTGACTAGCTTTCGGAATGTAACATAATTGTTTTTAACAAGGTAGAGGGAGTCAGGGAGAATGGTAAAAGGCAAAAACTGTCAGCAACCTATTTGCCATGTTTGGGCCTGTGTTTGCCATGGTTGAGACTGTTAGAGTCATTCCACAAATGTGCATCCTGTGCTTCTCTTGCTCATCTCTCCATAGCACCTAGCTAGGTGCAAATTCATTTTTCAAAACAGTATCTTTCTTTTAACCTTCTATGACACATTAATATCAGATTATTTCATCTCAGGTTATCATTGGTTGATTTATTTATTATTTCTACGATCTTCTTCCCAGTTTCTTGTCATTGGTCTCATAGGTGTTACAGCTGTGAGGGGGGTTGGTTTCCCCAGTGGAGGTGTTCTGAAGGGAAAGGCATGCAGACAGTCGGGAGCCAAGGAATACCACAAAGTCATACCACACAACAAACCTCAAACAAATGATTTATTGGGGAGACACAAGAGGGTGGCTGACTCCACTAGGGCAAGAAACAGCCAGGAACTGAGCAGGAGAGGAGAAGGGTTTCTTGGGGGAGGAGTTTTACAGGGATTGGTGGGTTTTCAGGTTCAGGGATTAATGGATTTTTTTTTGAGCTCAGGGATTGGTGTGTTTGAGAGGTTTTCAAACCTGGGGGTTGCCTCAGACCTTCTTCTCTATGGATTTTTTTTAGAAGCCTCTTCTCTATTTTGGGCTCCCCAAGATCTTTGGCCAAGATAGAACCACTGAGACACCAAGATGGATGATGATCTGTGTGGGCCATAGCCCCTGTGGGGACATGGAAACATTCTGCACTTCTCAGTCTTTAGAACCCTATCTCAGTAGAACAGCTTGACCATAATGTCTTGCTCCCCTGCAAGCCAGAGCCTCCCTGCCCCCTTGGAAAGTTTGCTTACAGCACTCATTTTTGTCTTCTACATTTCCTTCCTCCTCAATGCTCTTCCACCACTCTGCCTTCCAACTTGAACCACAAAAATGGCAAACTCTGTTTTTTGTTTGTTTGGTTTGGTTTTTGTTTTTTGGGTTTTTGTTTGTTTTTTGGAGGGCTGTGCTCTTTTCACTTGAAAACAGCCAGCAGTTCATACCTTGACTAGTGCTTTATCTTTGGTCTTCAGCATGGTCCTGGTGGTCTCGTTCTCTCATTAAGCCTCACAGCTTGTCACTCTTTTCCATATAACAATATTTTTTCCCTTGATGGTGCCTTCCAATGCCTTGACCATGAATAGCCATAGTTTGTCATGTGGACTGCACGTTAAAAACACCAAGGGCTTCTGAAAATACCCGAGACTAAGTATTCCCACCTCATAACATCTAAGATATAAGGTCTGGAATGTGGTCTATTTTGCGGATCTGCATACATGTTGAGGGGATAGTGAAGGAGACAGGATGCTGCTTTCACATTTTACTTTTTATTCTTATCATTCCTATTTCTCAAAGTTTTTTTTTTTTTCTATGACAATCAGCATTCAGAAACAGGACCTGTAACAGGGCAGATCTCTATCCTGTATCTACTTCAAGCCAATCTGCACACTATATATCCTTCCTCTCACACCTTCATACAACATATCCAATCCACTCATGACATCATTTAATTTTACCAACATGTATTTAGTGTTTCCATCTCTCTACAACCAGTAGGGCAGCAGCAGCATATCTTGTTCTAACTATTACAGCAGTCTTTCTTCTGTTCCTGACCCACTTCTCCATTGCCTTCACCCATGAACTCTCTTCAAACCTTAGACCAGGTCAGGTCATTTTCTTTTCTTGGACTTTTCAGTGAGGCACCCAAATATACAGAATAAAATATGAACTTCTCTTTGTGTTTTAATCTATCCTTTCTTGTGTCTCTAAATCATTTTATGCCGCTTTATGCCCAGCTCATATTTCAGCTCCTTGGCAGTAAACAGTTTTCTGCTAAATGCTGTTGTGCTATTTTAAACCCTAATGGGAATCAAATTAGAGAATTAAAAGAAAGAAGAAAAATGACATTGACCTTGAAATGGAAAGAAATGCTAAAGCCTAGAGCACATAGGAAAGGACTGCACCTGTATGACAACAATCACTTCTACTACAACAGGAAGGATTCCTGAAAGTTACATGTAGCCACTGCCACCTCTAGTACTGATGTTACCTTGCCCAAATAACTGCATATTGTACTTGTCAGGACCACCAGCCTGCAAATAATGACAGAGACCCATGAAAGCTTGGCCTTATCTTAGGCCTTTTTTCAATTAGCTCT
This sequence comes from Peromyscus leucopus, assembly GCF_004664715.2. Classification (NCBI taxonomy): domain Eukaryota; kingdom Metazoa; phylum Chordata; class Mammalia; order Rodentia; family Cricetidae; genus Peromyscus; species Peromyscus leucopus. Next base: position 22,340,832 of record NC_051077.1, on the reverse strand, counting down.
TATAACTCAAATTAATCTGTTTCTAGTGATCTACATTTTGTCACATGGTTCGGTTACCTCTCCTCTGACTTGTTCTGCATCTTGCTGGTGTCTCCCTGACTCTATTCTTCCCAGAGTTGTCTCTCTTCCTAGAAATCCCACCTATTCTCTCCTGCCTAGCTATTGGCCATTCAGCTCATTATTAAACCAACACAGTGACACATCTTCACACAGTGTAAACAAATATTCCACAACAACATAAGCTTATTGTTTTCTTATTATAAGAAGCACCATATTTGATGAAACTAAGAGGAAAGATGAGGTCCTTTGAGATAATATAGTCTCCAGGACTTAGCTTTAAAAGGTTGTTGTTAAAGATGAACAGCTAAGTAACTAGACTGCAATCATGCATGATAGGCAGTGTTGTGGATCAGTGAGAGACTACAGCTGTGATACATAAAGAAACCATACATCCATGTATCTTCAGCTGTTTGGGGAAGATATTCAGAATCAGATCCTAACATTTATCAAGGCCTTTCTCACCCATGAGAAAGACCTCTAGTTTTTCCTGAGCATGACTGGACTCTCTCGAAAGTAAATCTTTCCTTATCCTGAAGATCTAAGCCTCTGCTTGTTAGGAGATCACATTATTCTAGCAAAGCCGGAACTCAAAAAGAAAATCTGTTCAGTATTTTTTTTCTCCTGAATCCTTGATTTTACATTTTAGTTCAGTGAAAGTAACCATTTTTTTTTTTAGTCAGGTAAATTAGCTTATCTTCACGAATTCTAAAGATGTGGTTCAGAGTCCTGCTTGCACACTCAAAATTTGTGAGTTTTAACAGGCAATTGTGGCTAGTTTCCACAACCCAATTGTTTCAAGTTATTGATCTGCTAGGGGCTGAGTCTTAAAAATACCCCAGAAAAACTAAAGTATAGATGACATGAAGAAAGCCGATCAAAATACTACATATTCCACTCCACAGTCTCTTATTCTCTGCACTGTAATGAGTTGTAAGTCTTTGTATCAATTACCATCTACTGCAAACAGAAACTTCTTTGATTGAGGGTTGAATACTGCACAACCGCACAAATGTATGGGCATATAACACTGTCACCCTGCAAGGCCTGTAGGTCATTGAGGAAGAGATAGAAGGAAGACTGTAAGGACAAGAGGCAATGGAATATTGCTGTGAAACCATGATGTACACTTGTACTTACAGCGTTTCTGACTGTACAAGCAGACAAAATCCTAGCGGGGATAGACACAGGGATCATGAAGTCCCACCTCTAGCTAAGGATCTATTGGCAATTGATGACTACTGCATGAGAAAGAGACTTCAATTTTTTTTTTTTTACAAAGTAGCCCATGATATGCTGTTCGTGTTCAAGTGGATGGCCATACACCCATGCATATACTGGCAGCATAAAGGGGTCCGTGGTTTTTAAAACGATTATGTAAAGATGGGATGGAGAAGAGGTGGGTGGGGGCATAAGAGGAAGTAGAGGGAAGGTAGAGGGTGTGGGTTTGATCTAAATTATATTAATGTGCAAAATTCTCAATAAAAAGTAATAAAACATATTAGAAGGTTAAAATATATACTACACACTGGATTGAGAGCATCCATTTTCATTTTTTCCTGAGAAATGGCTTGAGATTTGGACACACACACACACACACACACACACACACACACACACACACATATTCTTTAGAGTTTATCATATTAAGAGGACAATGTAGATACCAGGAAGTTTTTGAAAACTAACTGAAGTCAATCTCTATTAATTATGTACCAATAATGCTCATTCTATTACAGAAATTTTAAAACATTAAAGTGAAGTCTATAATTTAGTCATAATAAACTTGTAAGTCTCCCCTATATATAACTGTGCTTAGTGAAAATTCAGTTAAATAAGTTTTCTTCCTTACATTGCTTTTTATCGGGCATTTTGTTTCAGCAATGAGAAAGTAATTTTTGCAGAGGTTAAAGTTGAAATTGTATGCCTGTAAGTCCAACTAAATGCTACTCTAATAGTATTTAAAGTAAATAGAACTTGAACATTTTATCCAAATATTTTAGTGGTTCCATTTTTTTACCAGAAAAAAAATGAACATCACAAATAGAATAAGCAAATGTCTCTGTAGATATTCTGAAAACAGAATCATTAATGACTATTTGATAGCAAGAATTCTAGTCTGTATTTTGCTTTGCTCGCTGCAGAGATAAATTTTTATGGACTATCTAGAAAAATGGATACAATGGCCACAGACATTTTTCCATCACATGCTATTCCCTCAGGTCTTGTTGTATCTGACATAAAATCATCTTCCCAGACACTTGATATTGCCAACTAAAATGCTTTTAGGTTTTTATGCCTCTTAGTGATTGCTTCTTCCAGGTCTTTCTTACTTACTTCTCTTCCTCCTCTATTTTCTTTGCTTCCTTTCCTTTCTTCCTGCATGTATGAGAACTGTTGCTACATAAACTAAATTTGGGAATAATAGCCCACCATATCCCTTTTTCTAAGCAAGCAAATCTCACCAAAAGCAAGATGCTTTGAGACATTATTCCTAGTAATTTAAGAAAGACAAAAAAAAGGTATTTTGAGATGTTATTTAAATATCCAAGAAAATAGTCTTGTTTATTGTGTGTTTATTGATTTATATTCTGTACTTTACTAAGTCACTGTTAGTTACCTGCTTCTTTTAACATTTAAAGCTAACTAGTCTTGTAAGTAATCTATCTACAAATTGAACGTCCTAAGAAACCTTTTAAATACAGTTCAGAAAAAATAAGAGAAGTGACTGCGTCTTGTGAATCTGAGTTCATTATGGTGAAAGCCAGATCTCTATCTAGGTTCTGTTTATTTGTGTGGGAGGCAAGGTCATTGAAATCAGTAGCTCACTTTTTATTTTATTTGCAAATGACATTGGACATTTTATGTCGACATAACTTCAAGTGTAACACTGAGTGAGATTAAGATGAACGAGTTTGTTTTATGACAGTTATTGCATCTGTATAAAGTCTACGATCATGATAGCACACACTAAATATGCCAAGACAAAGGAAACTGCTATGTGAATTCAGAAGAGTGATTCTAAAAGGACTTTCCTTGAATGCATCCCTAAGTCTGCTGCTCCTCAGGCCATCTTCATTACACTGGTCCCTTTGCAGGTGAATTACTAGTGCCATTTTTTTAAAATTATTTTTTTTGAGACAGTTTTTCTGTGTAACAGTCCTGGCTGTCCTGGAACTCACTCTGTAGACCAGGCTGGCTTCAAACCCACAGAGACCCAGCTGCATCTGCCTCCTGAGTGCTGGGATTAAAGGTGTGCGCCACCATTGCCGGGCTTTACTGGTGCCACTTTATTCACTCACCAAGCCCTAGTCAGTGCAGGGTATTCTTTCTGTAGTCTCTATGAAACTTGTCATTCTTCTCTTCCTCCCCTGCAAATGCTAGAGCTCTTTCCATTTCTTTAGTTCTTTCCTGATAATTTATTTCTCTCCCAGTGCTCTCCAAGGATGGCATGCTGTCTTACTGTTAATACCTCCCACACAGTCCCAAGCACTTCCAAGGACCTGTATTACCTGGATCCCAAACCCTTCTCCCCCCAAACCTAGGTTCAAGACAAAGGATGTCATCATCCACATTGCAAAGTTTTGGACTCTAAGTTCACCTCCCTAAATACTTTTCAATAATATTTCTTTTTCACCTTACTCAGGTACCCATTGAAATAGTAGTCAGGTGGTAACCAGTGAAGATAGACCATTCACCCCCTGCATACATGATTCAATTTTTTTATGTTTGCATTGTTAAACTTCATGCTCTTTTACCCCTCACCATCACAAGTCCTGGAGACTGAGGCTAGAGCCTTGTGCATAGTAGGAAGTCTCTCCTCTGCTAAGCTTCTTCTACAGCTTGGCCCCAATTCTCAAGAGCATTTGTTCAATTTTATCTCACACTCTGCCCTTCCCTTCCCCTTTATTCGCTTGCTCACTTCCTGCTGCCATCGATGCCCATCCATGCCAGTTAATAGACTTATGCTCCTTTGCCAGGCATCCAACAATATTCTAGAACTTCTCACCTCCTCAGTGTTATTTTCCAAAGTGCAGTCGTGATCAACTTAAGTAGGTACCTGGGTTTTTGTTCATCTTATGCACTAAAATTGGCACCATTGATGCCAGGATGAAGTCATTCTACCTGGAGAGTCTTTTTCATTTTTAAAAAATTCAGTTACTGTTTTTATTTGTTTCTGGTCTCCCAAGAAGAGTCTTTATGGGCCCACTTCAAACATTTCTAACCTACTTGCATTAGTCCATCCCTCTGAGCTGAAATGCTGGCTAATTGGGGAAACAGGCACATTCATTTTAATTCTAAAATTAATGGTGTTAAAGCTAAACAGGGACTAGCAAATCCCAACATAAAAATGTCCCACTGCTTCTCTCTAGTTAATTATCCCCAATAGGATAGCCTCAGGAGAGCAAGGGAAGCACCTTTGCAAAATGTGTTCATGAAACGCCTTTGACCCATCAGACACACTTTAGTATTTAATATTTTAATATATTGGTAATATTTTGGGGACCATGGAGTTTTTATTGTCTTAACCTTTGATTCTCCCCCATCACATAATTATGTTTCAACCACATTCTTCCTTTAAAATAGCAGTTGTTACTTGTTTATAATAACTGGAAATTTTATAGAGAAAAGTAAAGATTTATATTATCTTGGACCCAGAAAGTGTGGAATGGGTAGTGGCTTGTATATTGTGGATATTAAAAGATGGGTTTTGCTGATTTGCTCATTGCTTTTTCACCTTAGGTTGTCTGTCTGTGACTCATTGGTGGGCTGGTTTAGTTTGGTTTGGAATTTATTTCTGTTTCTATTTTATTATTGATGATTTTTTTGGGGGGGAAGGGGACTGTTTTAGACAAGACCACCTTTGCAACCCAGGCTGCTGCCTTGAACTCAAATTCTGTCTTACAATCCTCCTGTCCACACCTCTGTGTGTGCTGTGATTATACACCAGGAGACTTTCACACTAAAAGCATTATCCAGAATTCCAGCATAAATCAAGTTCTTGAAATATTACGCACAACACCATTATCTCTATTGCTACAAATCAATTCATTAACTATAAGCTACCTAAGCCTTCTTGTCTCTATTTTGTCGATGGTTAGCAGGAAATAAAAGTGAACACACAAAAGGTTGCCATGTGATGAATTAATTTTATAGTAAAAGAACGTATTAATTGGGCAACAAGAATAATAAAAGGACAAAAGAGTAAATAATAATAAAAAACAAAAGAAATTATAAGTCAGAAACTCAAAGAAGCCATGTTATGATGACTAAGTTTCAATTCTATCTAGATGTCATAAACCCAGATTGTTTAAACAACCTAACTTAAAGTAACAGATAACCACAATAGATTTAAGTTTCTTTGGAGTAGATTAAGTTCCTTTTACTCTAAGATGGGGCCAGTCACTGATGATGTGTTTCTTGGAAACAGCAAAAAGATGGACCATATTTTCTGATACAATCCATTAGTCTGTGTCTTTTTTATTGGGAAACTGAATTATGGGGAAACCATAATTAGAATTTTTTTGAAAGATGTTTGTTAATTCCTCTCATTTTGCTGCTTTTGTGGGTTTTTTCTCAAATCTATTTTTATCATCTTCCCAATATTTATTTGTCCCATATCCTATTTAAAATGTTACTATTTCTGTGATGAAACACTGTGACCAAAACCAAGTTGGGGAGGAAAGGGTTTATTTGGCTTACATTTCCATATCATAGTCTATCATTGGAGGAAGTCAGGACAGGAGCTCAAACAGGGCAGGATCCTGGAGGCAGGAGCTGATGCGAGGCCATGGAGGGTTTCTGCTTACTGGCTTGCTCCTCATGGCTTGCTCAACCTGCTTTCTAATAGAACCCAGTACAACCAGACCAGGGATGACACTATCCACAATACACTGGGCCCTCTCTCGTCAACCTCTAATTAAGAAACTGCCCTAAAGTTTTGCCCACAGCCTGATCTTATGGGGGCATTTTCTTAACTGATGTGCCCTTCTCAGATGACTTTAGTCTGTGTCAATTTGATTTAAAACTACCCAGTACACTTCCTTTGGCCTCTTGGGTGTGTTTATTCTTCTCTTAAGATTGAAGTATTCTTTCTAGTTTCCCCTGTACAGCTACTTTAGTAATCAAATTCCTGTTGTTCTGTTTTATTCTGCTTTGATCAATGAAAGTTTTTATTGCTCCTTCGATTTTAATAGGTAGTTTTTATGGATATAATAGTCTGAGTAGACAGTTGTCTTTCAGGACCTGAGCTATATCTTTCCAGGCCCCATTAGATTTGAAGACTTCTGTCTAATAAACAGCTTTATTCCAGTGGGTCTGCCTGTATAAGGAACTTGATTTTTCTTGTTCTCCTTCAACTTCCAATATGCTTTATTATATTTTTAACTATAATATGTCATGTGGAATTTCTCTTCTGATCTTGTCTATTTGGTGCTTCATAGACCTCTGTACCTAGTTTGGCATTTCTTTAGTTTTTAATTTTTGTTTCTGTGGTTTTACTCATAATATCCTCTATGCCTTTATAATAGTATTCTTCTCCCTCGGACCATAATCCAGATGTTGAGTCTTTTCATTGAGTCCCATGATCTGCACCCCCCTCCAGTTGTTCATTGACCTTTATGAAGTAACCCAATTCCTCTATTTTTGCAGCCCACGCATCACTGTCTGCTTTTGACATGATAAATTGTGTTAATGAGGCTTTGTACTAATACCGTTGCTTGGTTAATCTTAATTTTTCAGTTCGTTTCAGTTTGAGTTTCTTCAATTCAAACTCTATTTTCCTGCCATGGATTGACTTTCTTATTATGTTTATGTCTTTGTTGCTGTCAACTTCAGCTTGCTTATATGTAGTTATAATTATTTATTTGAATTCTTTGAAAATTATTCCAGGTCATTTCTATTATGGGCCATTACTATAGAATTTGCACATTTTGGAGAAGACATTATTTTTTTACATTGTTTTTATTTCTATGTTGAGATTTCCACATCTAGTTAGTTTGTTGGTTTAGTTTTTATTTCCTTTTTTTCCAAAGCACCTTTCTCCTTTAAGCAGAGATTTTCATGACATTTTGGAGAGAACTAATTCATAACAGGGGTAGGATCTCCATTTCCTCTGTTTGCCTGGGGTTTGGGAATACAGTGGCTATGCTGGGTCTTCAGCTTGTCTGTCAGTATATGGTGTCTTTAGTGACTTGGTCAAGGAGCTTAGAATAAGTTTCCCTTGGCAGTAATAATTGGTCCCAGATGTCAAGGCTAGATAGCATAACTGGAGGGTCCAAGTCAGGCAGTTGGCTGGTCTCTGGCAAAACTGTGGTAATTTGACAGTTCCAGGAGGGGAATTGACTGGAATCTGGAGAGGCCTATAAGGTAGAATAGTGACTCAGAGAAGTTGCAGGTCCCTGACAAACTGCCAACTGGGACTTGAATGAATTGAGGCTGGAAAGGGGAACAAGGTAGCCTACCTGGCTCTCTGATTCATGTGTGATAGCTATGAATTTAAATGATTCATATATTCTATAAAATAGACCCTTATGTACATACATTATTAGTTTTGTAGCATTTGGAATGACTGAATTAGAGCTGTGCGAATCAACCTGGCTGACGCTAACCATGATCTTGTTAAATAAATGAAAAAAACATAATTTACAAAAGAGTAGAACATGACACAATTTCTACAAATAGCATTAAACAGAATTTTTATTTCAGGCTATATCCATATGGGACGTGATAAACTAAAACAACTGACTTGTGGGGAGGAAGAGGTAAAATGGCTTTGTCAAAGATCTCAGGGTGCACACCTGCCATTGGGTAGTCTTGCTGTAGGTTTCTCAAGCTCAGCTTTCATTGCTTTGTTTCAATGTGTGCGATATTAACTTGTACAAATGAATATGGATGTATATTACATGCATAATATTTAATTACAATTATAATACACTATGAAAAATGCATTTTAGACCAGAATAAGATCAAACTGCAGATGTTTGATATCTGTACTACAGCAAATGAATATTTCTTTCTGAAAGCACTTACACTTATGCAGTTAAGGCAAAATTAGTTCAATTTAATCTTAATTATGAAATTATTTCTAATTTATTAATCAGCTTTGTGAGATTCATTGTTGAAAAACAAATTTCACAATAGTTTGTTGTGAGACTCTTTATGGTATATTTAGGACATAGGCATATTTCTTTGAACACTATTCTACTTTATAGTTCATGATAATTGAGAGAAACATTATGACTAATTTTATGTTATCCTTATTTTAAATGAGGGAAGATATTTTCTCTTGCCCTACAATGTCCATTGCATGTTTTCAACAGAACCCCTTTTCAGAAATAAATCACGAAATGATGAACATTTCATTCTACTTTGGCTCTCTTCAACTCCAAGTACATGTTCATAATTGCTACTTGTCCAGATTCTTGTTAAGATAAAGCACTGTGCATTTCATTAATAATGTACCTTCAGCAGTGTCTTATCAGCATTACAACTACTTATGTGTGAGAGAGCTTGTAAATGATGATTAAAGAGCCAGTCCAAAGCCTTAGAAAAAAATAAATGTATATTTTTAAAATATTGATATATGTTCAAATCTTTATGGTAGAAATTGTAAGAACCTTGCTAGATTATGAGTTGCATATCATTCATTCAAAGGTTGATATTCCACACTAGAAAAGATAAGACATTTACATTGGCCAAACCATCTATAAATAAGTGAAATTTAAAATAATCTACTTTCCTGTTGCGTCATGCCACGGCATTGGAAAAAAATAACAAAGTATAAAATGTACTGGAATAAGGCCTTTTTTTTTTTTTTTTATAAGAAAGCTACTCCTGGAAATCCCACTATTCAATTGATCATTGAATGGATATCCATTGCATAAGAATGGAAATCTCAACCATCTCACTTCTCAGCAAATGTACTGTGGAATAAATTCTCAAAGTAAAATAAAATAAAATTTGGGGGACATTTTAAAACTGTATCAAACCTATATATGTCATTCTGCCTAAGATCTTAATCTAGTTTTGGTTTACTAATTTACCACAATAAGTTTTAGCTTTTCATCCTCAGGCCAAAAAGTGTCAGTAGTCTATCTATGAAAGAAGACAGGAGATTTCCACACACTGACAGATAGAATCTCAAGATAGAAAGTAGGAGTGATTTGATAAAAGCGATCCTCCAAAGTGGGTGATTGCAAGAAATCAATAAAATTTCAGTAGAAGGAAGGAAGAAAGAAAGAAAATTCAGATATTCACTCACAGGCTTGCTTAGAGGCTCATCCCACAGGTGATTTTATGCTGTTAATATTAAGTTGATGATTATCACTAACCAGAATACCTCTTAATTAAAATTTAAAAAAAACTTAAGTCCAGATGGATTCACTGATTAATTCTACTAGACCTATAAAGAATATCCAACAACACTGTTCATTAGATTATTGCACAGAATAGAAGAGAATACTACCAAGATATTTTTAAAGAGCCAGTATAACTTTAATACAAAAGCTGGTTGAAGGCGTGGCAAACAAACCATATGTAAGCTTTCTGACGAACGTTGATGCAAAACTCCTCAATAAAATACTTGCAAACATAATTCAGCAATGCATTAAAAAGATTATTCACCAGGACCACATTGGATTGATTACAGGGGGCAAGGATAATTCATCAATAAATGAAATACAGCATGTAAGTATACTAAATATGAGAAATCACCTCATCATTTCAGTGGATGCCAGAAAGGGTTTTGACAATGCATGACATCTTTTCGTGATTAAAAACCTGACATAACTAAGAGCTGAAATGGAACACACTTTAATGAAAGAGAAGTAAATATTATTTTAGGAAATGAAGGCTTAAAAACCAGTTCAATGTCTGGACATAATGGCACTGATGTGGATTTAGCTAAAACAAGGCTAACCCTGGACTTCCTTGGAGCCATTAGTTAGTTAAGCATAGTTGACACCAGCTAGTCCTACTCTCTGCCTAGCTGCCTGAATGTCGGTGAAGAGAGAATATCTTATCTACCTACAGCTCCTTGGATTTGCTACAACCTCCTGGCCTCCTGTGACCTTTCTCCTTTCTTGGCTTTAGAGCTTGAGTATTATATCAAAATAAGACAAAAATATAATAAACTAAATGCAGAAAATCTGAAAGCACTCCCTCTAACATGAGGGCAAGATAAAGCTGATCATTTTCCCCTCTTATTCAGTTTAATTCTCGGCGTCATAGCTGGAGGAACAAGACAAGAGAAAGAAATAAAAAATGTAACAAGAAGGAGGTGAAATTATTCCTACTTTCAGATGACATGATCCCAACTTTAAAATATCATGAAGTCTCTCAGAAAACTTCTCACAAACACTTTCAGAAGAGTCACAGGACACCAACTGAGCATACAAAAATAGGGATACTTTCTGTAAACTAATAACAGCATATCAAAAAGTTTCAAAATACTTGAATTTATTTTACTTAAATATAATTCAAAAGTAATCATGCATTTCCTCTAGGTACAAACTAGGGAAGTCATTTGAATACATCTGCTGTGGTAATGAAGGCCATTTCTAAGAGATGCTGAGACGTGGATAAGTTGCAAGAGCTAAGCAGTGGGTTTCACTTTCCTTGATCTTATTTATTTCCAAAAAAATTTGCCAATTAATTTTTAGTTTAATTTTAATTTTGTTTTTCTTTATTTTAATCTTTATGAATTTTTACTGGCAAGTTTGGAAAGTGCATGAATTTTTAGATCTGCCTTTTAATTTTTATATAACTTTTTTGAGTATTTTATACATGACTACTTATTTATATAATTTTCACCATTCCCTCTTCCCCCTCCTACTCTTCCTGTGTCCTTCTCCACTTCCTCCAAAATTCATATCCTCTTTTTCCTTAAGTATTTTTGTTATACACTCATGCACACACACCAATATTAACATAGTGTATTGCATATATGTGTGTGTGTGTTTGTGTGTGTGTGTGTGTGTGTGTTTATACAACCTACTAAGTCCCTTTAGTGTTCCTCATTTGTATATTTGTTTAGGGCTGACCACATGAGAATGGGTAAACTATCAAGGGGCTTACATCTTGTAGAAAAAATAAATTCTGCTTTTCTCAGAAGCCATTAAGAGCTCTCCATTGAAGGGGTGGGACCTTATGAAAATTTCCTATCTATGTTGGCATGTCTTTATATGGGTCTTGTTTAGGCAACCATATTATTGAGATTTCATGGCATTTTGTTTGTACTTCCTGTTCTTAAAAAAAATCATGGTCTAAGGCCTGCCTCCAGAGCTTTCTGCCAGCCAAGGCTCATGAACAATAAACTGGACATTCATATAACACTGATGTATGCTTCACAGTTAATGATTGCTACATCATATTGACAGAGCTTATGTTTTCATTTTAAAATTTATTGATAAATAGACTTAATTATTTTCTTAGTCTGTCATTCATCATGTTTCTGTAATACTCGAAATTTTAGTCTTGAAAGGAGAGCTATCACTAGCTTTTCATAATCATGGGACCATTCTCAATGGAACACAACCCTGAAAACTATAGGGATTTTAGGTCATTTTTGTCCTAAGCCTTAAGTGAGAAGCATGTATTCTAGTATTATTATCTATATCCTACCTAGTATTTCTATTTCTTAGGGTATTTTATATCTAACACTATCATCTATCACAGAATGTGATCCTATTTCAATTTATGCCCTTGAGTTTACCAAGCTTCCAAGATCCAGTATCAGTGTCTCTTGAGGTCCTTGCCAAGATGTTAGACACTAAGATTCCTTAGGATATTTCTACATCCACAAGTCATTCCTTGGGCAACTGTGCAGTGAAAGTTCCTTAATCTGGCATCCTCATATTCCAGTGCCATGCCTCATTCTCAATCCTTGTGAAAAGGTTGGCTATGTCTTTCAACTCCCTTAAACTTACTATTTTCTTCTCTTAACAGTTCTAGAACTTGTGCATCTCGAGCAAGGGAAGAGCATTAGATTTTAACATCGAAAAGACCAAGTGCATTAGGTATCGCTATCCTATATTTCACCTTTCTCCTTCCTCTATATTAGAGCAATGGCCCTGGATTGCTAGGATTGAAGATTAAATCTTTTCTAAGGTTGAGAAGGAAGTCTTTACCTAAAGATAAAAAACAATCCCTGGTCCTGATCCTCAGGTTTTATATTCTCTGTCTGTGTAAGGTTAGATTCTTTTGTGTATAGCCAGAGCTTTCTGGCTATTGCAACTGGCTTTAAATCTGTGATTAATCATGCTCAGCTCATTCAATTCTTCTACAATGCAGTGATTTTATTCACCCTTAGTTGTTTGTTCCCTTAGCCCCCAAAATTGTGTCTTATTTCATTACTTGCAAATAATTGACAACAACTATCTTCCATTTTAAAGATGCTACTTGTTAACCATGTGTGTGTATATATATATGTGTGTATATATATATGTATGTATATATATATATATGTGTGTATATATATGTATATATACATATACAGTTCCAGCCTTCTAGTTTAAGGCCAATAGGATCATGTCTTTATTGCCATCCCACCAGAGGTGATCAATTTTAGCACATCTCCTTTATATGCCAAATCACTAAGGGTAATATGTGGTATCATGTATTTTAGATAAAGTTGGAAAGAAGTTAATTTAAAAATGCACTCAAGAATAGCAGATGTGAGAGAACTATAACAAGATGAGGAAAAGAGATGTTTAACCATGTAATACTTACAATGAAACCACACAAGATTCCTTAATGGTATTTTGATCTGTGAGATGGCCCTTCTTTCAGATTCTACATCTAATAATTAGTCCTTGGCTGTGGACTGTCTCATAAAGGGCCACAAATTTATTTAAAACAGCTTTCTTTGGTAGAAAGCAATTCCTAATGGAGGAAGGTATCTCTCAACCAAGAACAATCAATAGAACAATGAGTACTTCCTTCTCCAGAACCCACATGATATGCCAATGTAAAAATTAAATATGTATGGCTTTCCCTTGTCTTTAGATGAAGAAACACAAGGTATAGTAACTAGATTTTGAGGGAGAACATTCTCTAAGATCTAGTTAACATTTTCAACTTCCTGCTTTGGTTATGGAAGCCACTAGATAGTGCAGAGGGGAAATGATAAAGAAATGTGAAAGACATGTCTCATCGCTCTATAGTCAGTACCACATAGCTAGGCCAGTGATTTGGGAATCTATGCTGCTCATTCATTTGCATACACTAAAGCCCAAGGATTCTTTTTGTTATTGTTAGGCTTTTCTGACAAAGCTAATCCCTTGCCCAATCTTGTCTTTATGCTATTAAGTCTCTTTCATGCAATGAGAATTTGTATATAGATATTTTTCCTCACACAGTTATTACCAGCACAGCACAAAATATTCAGAGAGAGTAAGGGGAAGTAGTCAGCAAAGACAGAATGCAAGCAGTCCTGGAGGGTCTATGCAGCATGAAAACAGAAGAGAGACAAAAGTGGCTTTATGTCTCCCAAGCAACTCACTTATTTTTCCCTTCAATCTCATCTGAAGCTTCTATTCAAAACTGACAAGTCTTTATTGCATTAAAAGATTCATTTGGGTTTTCCTTCACAGCAAGCTTTTAGATGCTTTCAACAAGACATTTGGTCTGATTAGCCTATTTGTTTACTTTCAAAAACAGAAGTCATCAGCTCATTTGTCAAAGTCATCCTCATCATCCCACTGTCCCAGCTCATTCTAGTAAATGTTCAGAGTGAAAGTGTGCTTAGCTGGCCCACATGTGATAAATTTTTTATCACACTATTTAGCTGAATGGGTAAGCAGAAGTGCAGTAGCTACATTTCACTATTTCCATCACTTGCCTTTGTTCTTGTGTGTCATCTACTGACTTCCAGAAGCAAAGAGAAGAAAAACGTCCTTAGGTGACCTCACACAGTCATTTACAGAGTCTTAAAAATAATTTGGCACTTTAAGACTCTGAGACACTCATCATGTAGCCTAGGAAAAGATGGTTTCATCTTCTTATGACTAAGATTATTTATTCTGGAGTGACAGTACCATTTTAAGTCAAATGGACTTAACAAATGAGGCATGCCTCATGATCTATCAAGAGCAATGATTTCACATGCCTGCAGTGATGTCCAGTTTCAAACTTACGTTGGTTTGTGACCTTACTTTAAAGACAAAGCATATTGTGCACCATCAAAGGAAGTGAGATTAAAAATGAAAATGACTTTATATCTTCATCATCCTTTTGGACTAAAGTTTTGAAAAGGCATTTTATTTAAAGCCTCTTTTGAAAAAAAGGATAATGCAAGATTACCTAATGTATTATAGATGGGGACAGAACAGCTTGAGGATGCTGTAGAATACATACCAATAACAATTTCAAAGATTAAAGGACTTTGCATATGGCCTTGTATTATAAGTATCATGGAAGCTTTAATGTGAAATAAATAAGTAACACAAATAAAAATTTGCTATCAGAGTAAAATGGGACAGAATGAAAGATACAGATCCATAACTGTAAAACACTTAGCAGCAAGTAGGATACATAAAAATTACAGAGGCTAGATCAGGGAAAAATAGAAAGCAAGGTATTTTATTGTATTGTTTACCCAGAAGCAATATACAAATGGAAACACATTTTCTAATTGGCAATAAGGGCAATGCAATGTATTTTTACCAGAACTTTGGGTCTTTTTGCAAGGAATAAAAAAGGATTTGCTAGTTTAATGTTTTCCCTCTTCTTCTGGCTACATATAGCCTCATAGGCTACCCATACAAGCACAATAAAAGAAGGTAGTGTGAGACAAAGAATGGATTCTTAATAGTTCCCACAGGAAACAAGCTGTAGATGGGATCCGCAGAAAGGCAAAAGCAAAGAGAATTATGTTAAATAATTTACTCTTTTTAAAAATTTTATTGAAAACAGATTCTTCTCTCATACAATACATTCCAACCACAGTTTCCCCTCGCTCCAAGTTTTCTCCGCCTCCCTTCTCCCCTACTTAACAAATCCCAAACCACCTACAGTAGATTGTGCCCAAAGCATTAAAGGTGATTTTTTTCATAATGGGAAAGTAGAAAGTACTCACCAAATTGCATGATGACCCAAAGGAAACACTTAAGGAAGTATGACACCTGTGCCATTAAACACATTGAGTGCTAGGGAAATGAAATAAATTCTCAGTTTTAAGACTTGAATTGTTAATACCTATTTTGAGTTTTATATGGTGAACTTCTAATGTGAAAGAATATACAAGTGGTTGTTGTAACGACATTGATAAAAAGAGATCAAATTATAATTATCCACAGTATGTGCATTAAGACCAGGCAGTCTCATTTAGAGATTGGTCTATCAGAAGTTTGAGCTGGTGGATAACTGTGAATATTCGATCATTATGAGAGCTCCGTACTCCTCTCCCTCACAAAGCCCCGACACTCGGTGTAATGAAGACCTCACCCAATCTGTTGTGCATTGACTGCTTCATCTACACTTGAGATTTCACCCCACAGTCCTTCTGTGGTCTGAATATATTTGGCTTAAAAAAACCCATGAATTTAGTTTTATTACTATCTCTTTGTTATTTTGACAAAGTGTGTGATTCTAGGTCATTCACAGAACTTACTACAGTTAATTGTTCTTTGTGCTAAAGCACACATATGGATCATGGATGTTTGCTGTGGGATGGTCTGTATGTCAAATTGCTCTGATTGGTCAATAAATAAAACACTGATTGGCCAGTAGCCAGGCAGGAAGTAGGTGGGACAAGGAGAGAGGAGAGTTCTGGGAAGCAGAAGGCTGAGGGAGAGAAACTGCCAGCCGCCACATGACAAGCCGCATGTGAAGACACCGGTAAGCCACAAGCCACGTGGCAAGGTATAGATTTATGGAAATGGATTAATTTAAGCTATAAGAACAGTTAGCAAGAAGCCTGCCACGGCCATACAGTTTGTATGCAATATAAGTCTCTGTGTTTACTTGGTTGGGTCTGAGCGGCTGTGGGACTGGCGGGTGACAGAGATTTGTCCTAACTGTGGGAAAGGCAGAAAAACTCTAGCTACAGATGTTCTTGATTCTTAAGATGTAAACAGTGTAACAAATAGACATTGTTGCCTAAAAATTACTACTTAAATGCTTGGATGATGACTCAGTGTTACTTGAACCATGCAATCATGAGAATCTGAGTTTAGATCCTCAGCGCCCATCAAAAGGTGAATGTAGGACATGAACCTGGAATCTTAGAGCTGGGAGACAGTCACAGGAAGATCCCTTAGCTTGCTGACTAGCCAGCCAATCTTCCTATTTGGTGAGATGCAGGTACACTGAGAGATTCTATCTCAAAAATAAAATAGAGCAACAAAGGAAGATGCCTGATATTTATCTCTGACATACACATACACACGCACACATGCACACACACACACATACACATTCCAAACTACTTTTAGAAACATTACATATAAATGCCAAATTATTTTAATTCTGACCTCACTTTATCCTTGCCTTCCAGTAAACAGTCCTTCTTATTTCATGATTAATAATTTTAGCTGAACAGGGAGTCCCAGGGCGTTTTCATTCTTTAGCCCTGCTAAGCAGTTCTGACCTAAATATTCTGCAATAAGGTCAATGGAATAGAGTAATTCTCTTGTGAGATGTTTGAGATCTCCCCTGTGAGACTATAACAAGCGAAAATAGTCTCTGGGTCTTCATAAAAATGTTAAAGAAGTTCAAGGAGCTTGGATATCGTCTTTCTCCAGCAATCTGCCAAGCAGGGAAAACATATACCATGATGCAGACCAGGCATCCTAGTGGTGGATGCCTTAGGCTAAACTGTGTGAGACCTTGAAGTAGGCATTGAGTGTTTACATGAAATAAGTCCAGTGCCATGTTTCTCATTTAGGGTTGAGAAACCCAATATATTGTGGACTAGGCACACAGCAGAAGGGCATGAAGATGGCAAGAAGCATTATTTTTTTAAGGTAGATGATGCTTTTTTTCAAGTGATGAATTTTTTTAAAAAAAAACTTAAGCAATTCTATCCCACTTCCTAGAATTGATTTGATGCTGACACAGACATGTGAATTATTTGGTACAGAGATTGTTGGAAAAAAGAATAATAACAATGATAACCTTGCTTTAGAGATTTTGACTTTCACATTTTTCTTGGAGTCTGTGAATTCTTGCTCCCTATCTGGATAGACATCATTGAGCTTTCTCTGAAGAGTACCACTGAACCACAACAATTTATTCTCATGAAATCTGCCATACTTTTTGAGCTTTGAAATTCTAATGCTAAACAAAATGTCACATATTTTTGAGTAACCAAATTTTTTCCCCAGGAAACTTAAAATTGTTGTTACCACAATGTACCCATGTAAAAATATGCAGTGATTGTAATATGTCAGAGCTAGGTTCCAGCTAGGAGATTTCTTCCATCTCTCAGAATAAGCTAACATATATAACAATAACAGTAGCCACAAACATACATTTATATTTTAATGTTTCAGACATAGAAACACTTACATTTTGATATCCACAATACTTAGGTAAAGTAAGCTTATACTTCTCTTCTTATGTTATAGCAATTGTCTTTTAAATAAACCCAAAAATAATAAAAATGTGTATATTCTTATACATTTATTAATATCCTCCAGAAAGTCTATACTGTAGTCTGAGAGGCCTAGACAAATAGTCTTAATGAAAATGAAATTAGTTACTATTAAACTATTCCAAACAATGATGTTCTCTTTTTTATCAGAAAATCTTTTTTATTAATGTTTGAACTATAAAAAAAAAATGGTGCTGATTATCTACATAGTTTCATTTTTTTGGTCCAAAACAAGAAGGCGGCAAGCCTAAAGGTCACAAGCTATACATAAACAGGAATGATAAGCTCTGTTTACTGAAAACACAGCATCTCACAGATACTAATGTGACAAGGATCTGGGTATATTTTCTATATTTTTTCTGGAAAAAAAAAAGTTTAAGTCAAACAACAAAGAGCTATCTAAAGCCTTTCCTGAGCATTTCGACTGCAGGGGTTTAAGCTGCAAAGTGTCTGGCAGTGAGTTCAGGGTTGCAGAGTGCTTGCTGCCTGAAAATACTTTTGTATTATCAAATATTTATTCTTAAATGTTCAGCTGGTATGTGAGAGATTTTTTTCCCAATTATTTCTTTCACTTTTTGAGATTAAAATTTGATTATACAATTTACCACTTCTCTTTCCTTTCTCCAAGCCCATCTACATACTCCTTCTTCCTCTCTTTCAAATTCCTGGCCTCTTTTTCATTAATCATTGTTGTGTATATATAAATAGAAAGAATATGTACACACACACATACACACATATTTTGTGTGTGTGTGGGTGTGCACACGATGTTATTTGTATGTATATGTTTTCAGGGCTGACCATTTTGTTAAGGACTTTAAGTCTTCAGAACTACAGAAACATGAGTTTCTGTGCTCATAGGCCACTTAGTTTGTATACTTTGTCCTAATCTTCTTAGTGAATGACTAAATGCATGTCCTGATATAACTACTATTCTCCGAGACTTTGAAACTTCTGTGAAGATACATTTCAATCTGATATCACTCTCCTTCACCTACAGAACTGCACTTATCTTCATGAGACTCCGCCGAGGTGCATCATTCTTGAAAAATACCTATCTTAAAGAACTACGGGTAACTAGGGAATGCTGAGAATGGGAGAAAGAGTTGTCCCCAGGGAAGAGCATGCAAATTAGTTATTCGATACCAAATGGTCAGCTCTGAAAACATACATATAAGTAACATTATGTACACTGAACAGGTTATATTTAGGAATATGGACATATTTATATACATATATGCACGCATTAATAATGTATGAACAAAGAGTCCATGAATTTGAAAGAGAACAAGGTGGAGTATATAGGAGGGTTTGGAGGGAAGAAAGGTAAGGGAAAAATCTCAAAAATAAAAGGTAAGAATTAATTATCAGTGTAGCCAAAAAACGTCTTTGCTTTGCTTTGTGTTTAGGAAGACTTTTAATATAGAATAATCAGCTGACAGATTTTTCCCTTGTTTTAAGTACTGCAAACTGTTGCTCGACTTCTCATTTCCTTATTACTGACTTTTTAAGAAATTCTGCCAAAGCTTATGTCTGGTCTTCTAAACAAAACTGTAACACCTTTCTTTGCTTCTAAGAATATGCTCATTGATTTTGCAGTCTGGTGTTATCTGTGTTGGTATCACTATTTTTTTTTTTTTTTTGGTTTTTCGAGACAGGGTTTCTCTGTGTAGCTTTGTGCCTTTCCTGGAGCTCATTTGGTAGCCCAGGCTGGCCTTGAACTCACAGAGATCCGCCTGGCTCTGCCTCCCGAGTGCTGGGATTAAAAGCGTGCGCCACCACCGCCGGCTCGGTATCACTATTTTTTAATGTTTGGATTTTGACCTGCAGTTATGGGTATGTACTTATTAACAAATTCAGGGAGGCTTCAATCATTTATACACTCATGTTGTCTGCACACACACCCTTATTCCAGAATTACACAAGTATGAAGAGGTGCTGTTCTTTTATAAAAGTATTCTATCTCTGTGCTTTGTCTTCATCTAACACATTTTGACTCATTTTGTTTCACTGAGTCACTATAAATTGGTTGGTTTACTCTCTTTTACAATATTTACTTGTTTCTTCATATTTCTACTGGATGTCAAATACTGTTGATTTTTACTCATTGGGTAGTGGACATTTTGTTTTCATATAAATATTCTTCATCTTTGTTCTGGACTGTACATAAACTTCCTGGAAACTTTTGATATTTGTTTGCTTGTTTTTAAGTTAAGTTGATGATATGTATGCCATTCTAATATTCACAACTGAGTCAAAAATATTCTAAGCATTTTACTTGACGATCCAAAGATCGTGATGTTTCACTGTATCACACAGCCATCCCTGTGTGATAGTCAGGCAGTGATAATTCTGATCCTCTCAGCTCATGATTTCCCAGTCTCACAGCTTCCTCTTTCAGCTTTGTCCTGGAAGTACCACCCCCACTGAGGCTTCCAGTAACTGTCATTCCTATGAGGCAGGGCCAAGACAGGAGCACTTAAGACCTGAGATCCAGAAGTGCCGACTCTCTTGGTTCCTGGATCCTGGACACTGGAGGTAGACCGAGCAGTGTTCTCTAGAGAACACCGCTGGACTGTGCTTCGCCTTTCCCAGACCCTGTAACCTATCCCTTCACTTGTAAGTTACCCCACAAAATAAACCTCCCTTTTTACTACGTGGAGTTGCCCTAATATTTCAACCAGTACTCACATATACACACAGACTGGTCCTAAGGTGAACTCACAACTGATGGTCTCTGGCATTTTCTCTGTGGCTCCGTTTTCTTCTGGCATCTTGTTATTAATATTAAGTTCCTAGTATCGTTCATGCTTACAGCACCATCTCCTCAAATCAATGCCAAAGATTTTGTTTCGAATTCACCAGTTGGCTTTATGGATTGCAAACTCTGTCAAAACATTATGCTGGAAAACTTTAGGACTTTTCTCTCTAGTCTTAAATGAAATTATGACCAAATTGCTGAAGCTTCCAAATATTTCAGTTATGAGACTTGGAGTTACAGTTGAGCTGTAACTGACCTAGAAGCCGCCTCCATGAGGACTACCTCTCATAGTATTGTAAAGTGCTGTGAAAGCTGGCAAGGGAGAAAAGCAATCAATAGTCCTACCAAGCTGGAAAGTCTGTAAACCACAACAATGACTGACATGATAAAATATCCCCAATGGTACAACAGCAGCATTTATCACTAATATTAATATCTTGGGGTTAACCAGCAGCTGTGTAATTGAACTTAAAGCCCATTTAATTGGAGAGGTTTTAAGCCTGGTTCTGTAAACCTAGCCAACTACTAGTAGCTGAAGAGGCAATAACCTAGAGAAAAAAATACTGATGCCATTTTATTAACCAATAAAATTTATAGCTGTATTCCAAATATTTATTCTTATACCAACAGATAAATGTAGCTCTCACCTTTTATAAAAGAAACTTCTTTCTGCAGTGGATGGAGACTATTACAGAGATCCCAGCCTGATGAAAATGCAGATAACAAGTAAGCTAAGCATAGGATGTTCATGTACCCAACTGGTACATGTCCAATACAATCCCTCTACCCAAAACTCATGGAAGATCACAGAAGAGGGATTGGAAAGATTTTAAGAGTCAGAAGACCAGAACATCTGCTGAGAGGTAGTATGATCTAGACATGTCAGGGAAGCTGCATCCATGAAATCCCCAAAATATTGTTTATAAATAAGACAATATAATGACAACAGCAGTGGGCATGCCAACCTGGATGTGAGAAATTTCACAATGTTCTACCCCTAGATAAATATCTGCAGGCAATCAATGACTGTGGAGAAAGGGGAAGTCAGTTGCCTCTATGGACAAGCGTTCTGATAGATTACCCATTCCTAAATGATCAGCACTAATATACATACAAGCAACACGAAAAGAACTAGGTAGGGGTGTGTGTGTGTGTGTGTTGTGTGTGTGTGTGTGTGTGTGTGTGTAAATAATAATTTTTTAAAAGGTCATAAGTTTGAGGAAGGTGAGGATACATGGGAAGACTGAGAGGGTTGAGAATGATGTAAATACATTACTCGTGTATGAAATTATCAAATAACATTTTAATTAAAAAATAAAACAGGCAGTAGAAACAGATATTAAGAGGGCTGAATATTGGAAATAATAGATCATCCAGAAATTTCCTGAGCTGGGCTACTACAGAGACACTTGCACATCCATATTTATTCCAGCACTTTTTCACAATCACTGAGAAATGAAATCAGCCTAGATACCCATCAACAGGTGAATGGACAAAGGAAATATGGTGTATATCTACCATGGCCATTTCTATTCAGTGTTAACTTGACTCAATTTAGAATTACTTAAGAAATGGCAATCACTGTTCTGTGGGGGTGGACATGTCTATGGAGGGTTAAGTGAGGAAAACCAATGGACAAGTGCTACAGGTCTAAACAGAGTAAAAAGTGAAAGAGGAGAAAGCTATAAGAGCACCAGGATTCCCCTTTCTCACTTCCAGGGTCCTCTTGGTGTGTACTGCTCTGCTCACACCATCTCCCCCACACCCACCTACCATAATGTGACCCTCTGATTGTGAGTGAAATACATTATTCCTGCTCCAGATTGTTTCAAAAAATGGAAAAAAAAACAAACACAATAGAATTTTCTTCATAAAGAACAAAATTATTTTGTTTTCAAGAAAGTGGATGGAATAGGAGACCAACACGTTAAGTGAAATAAGCTCATAGCAGAAAGACAAATATCATATATTGTCTCTCTCATACATGAAGTCTACGTTTCATATATGGCATGAAAGTAGAAAGTGAACCATTTAGGGACTGGAGTAGAACAGTAGGAGCTGGTAAAATATAAGAGAATTATGATTGGAGGTGAATATGAGCAACATTAATAATATTCAAGTATAAAATGTCAAAAGCTCACCATTTTGGATATTAATCAAGATACATAAGTTAAGAATAAAAAGAAATATATGAGAACTGTAAAGCACCTCTTGCAAATACATCTAGAAAGTTGGATGTCTGATCATATGAATGATAGAGAACCTTAGAAAACTAAAAACAATATGTATTAACTCTCCAAGTCACAACAATGTGTAAGTTAACTTGTACAAGTTAAATTCTGAAAACAAAACTTTAAATTTTACTTTTGTAATTAGCAATAGAGAAGGTGAATTAAAAATCATCTAACTGTGGAAGCAGGGGCTGTCTCTGACTCTTTTGCCAGCCTTGGGGACCCTTTCCCTCCTATTGGGTTGCCTCGTTCAGCCTTAGTAAGAGGGGATGTGCCTAGCCTTATTCCAACTTGATATGCTATCTTTGGTTGTCTTCCTGGGAGGCCTGCCCTTTTCTGAGGGGAAATGGAAGAGGAGTGATCTGGAGGGGAGGGGGTGGGGAGGGGTTGGGGGAGAGAAGGGAGGGGAAACTGCAGTCGGGATGTATTATGAGAGAAGAACAAATTTTAAAAAATCTAACTGTGATCTAAACAACAGAGAGAAAACATTGCAGAGCTAAAAACAAAGCCTCACAGAGATGTGGAAGAGGTCACGTGGCTTGATCTTACATAGTCTGAAGCTCACAACAGGAAGAGAAAAAGAATAAGATGGAAGTATACTGAAAAACAAAATGGCCAGAAGTCCTCCAAAATCACAGAAAAGGGACAGTTTACAAATCAAGGAAGTTCAGTGAATACAGACAGACTATACATAAATAAACCACATAAAGGCACAAAATAGTAAATTTGTTGAAAATAAAACATGAAGGAGGGCAAGAATAAAATAGCTTTTATGTACAAGCAGCTTACTGTAAAATTTACAAAGTTGGAAAGAATGTGAACATATCAGAGCTCTTACATACTGTGGGTATGTTATAAAATGAAATAATCAAGATAAATTTTCCAGTGGCTGGTGTATCTAAATCTATGCACATCTCAAATTCCATTTCTCAGTATATAATCTTGGTACTCTCTCATTCATACACACAGAAGTCATAGATAAGTGTTTTCATTGGGACAGGCACTTGGTACATAGGAATTGTAGATGTATTTAGCCAAGATAGTAAAACAGCTGATTGAATGCAATAGCAGCTTTCTGGATTTATATGGTTTCTTGGCCTGCAGAGCCAGGCCTATATACAATCAACCATACCTAAGGGATCTTGGCACCTCCTTTTTTTGAAGGTGTTTTTCAGCATGAAAAAGTGAAAATAATTTCCAATAACCAAGGGAATCAAATCAAGGTACTTCACTTTTACTGACACAGAATGATTGATTGGTGGTGCTGTGATGAATCAGGTTGCCATGAACTCCACTAACATAGGTAGTGATACCAATCTGGCATGGGTTTGATGATGTTGTTGTTAGAGCCACAAATGGCCTTATTAAATGCAAAACTATCATTCATACCAAGTAGATAGAGACCTTCACCACCTATTCTCACAAACAGCTAAGTAGGTTCAATTCAGATGTATGAAAGTAAAAAAGCCTTGCCCAAGGATAACAACCTGTTTGGGATATTTGAACTTGTGCACCTAGGCTGCTGATAAGAATGAAGTCACTGTTAACTGTGATACCAATGGTATCATCAATGTTTCTGCTGTAGACAAGGACTTAAGAAAGGGGAACAAGATCACCAATACCAATGGCAGGGGCTGCTTAGGAAAGGAGGATATGAGCATACAGCCCAACAGGCAAACAAGTATAAATTTAAGATGAAAAGCAGAGAAACAAAATATCATCCAAAAATTCACTGGATCCCTGTGAATTCCACAAGAGAGCAACAAATGAAGATGAGAAACTTCAAAGCAAGTCAATGATGAGGACAAGAAAGTTTGTTGACAATTGTGATGACATCATCAGTTAGCTAGATAAGAATTTAACTGCAAAGGAAGAACTTGACCAACTATAGGAAGAACTGGAGAAACCCCATCATTAATAAGCTGTGCCAGAATGCCAGTAGCATGCCAGGAGGAATTCCTGGGGCATCCCTTCTTTTTTTTTTTTTTTTTTTTTTTTTTTTTTTTTTTCGCTCCTGCTTAGGATCTGCCTCCTTCTGATGGTACATTCTTTTTTTTTTGTACTTGCCAGGGCACATCATCTAAGAGCATGATTAAATCAATCCCAGTAGAGATGTAGCATTCTTCTATAGGAAAGCATTTGAGGAAAACCAGCTTAGGAAGTTTTAAGTTGAGCTGTTGCACTGTGTTTTGGGGTATTCTCAATACTTGAAGACAAATCATGTGTAAAAGGAAAGAAGATAACTTTGCCTTTTGTAAGCTTGGACCATATGTGGAAAATGTAATGTCTTAAATAAAACTATTTTTTTAGTTTTTAAAAGATGGCAAAGTATCAGTTTAATAGACTTTTAACAGACTAGTTTGATGTTTCCTTACATCAAATAAATGGTATTTTAAATAATTTCTTTAAAATCTGCTGTAGTTTATATAATGAACATTAGAGATGTGTAAGAAGAAAATTAATGGCTAAGTATGTAATCTGTCTTGTTAATTTTCTCCAAAGTACATCAAAGTGTGTATGTATATGGCAAACTGATGTTGTTGAAGAAAACATTCTCTCTACAGAACCAGACTAATGGGATTTTTCTCAAGTTTCCAAAATGATTATAGTGAAAAGGAAGTAAATCTGCAGTCCATTACCCAGATTCCTTTGGGCTTGGAAGACACCCATGAATACTTATGAGCAAGAAACATAGTCAGAAAATTGATTCATCGTGATATTGCACACTGTTACATCCTGCTATTTTTCAAAATTTTCATAATGCCAATAAACATATTCTTATACATAATTACCTTCAAATAGGCAGTTAATGATTGTTTGGGATTTGTATTTAAATGGAATAGCATTTTTATTAGATCTGTCCCCCCAAAAAAAACCCTCTCTCAGTCTCACTTACGGGTTCTACTTTGCTTTTTCTCACATATCACACCCATGTAGTTTATCATGACAGTTCTAAAGATCCCTACAAGCATCTCACACAGTGATTTTCTACAGTTAGTAAAACATCAAATGCTAAGCTATTTGATATTGGGCTTGATTGTCATGCTTCTTTTGTTAGGACCAACCATTTTTTATTATAGGTATACAGCTAAGCTTCATTTGCCTTATGAATATTTTAAGGTTTATGAAAATGGCATCTTCTGTAGAACAGTGGTGATTTGTGTTATTTATAAATTTGGTTGACCCATTAATTGAATACATATGTAATTTTTGAATAGTTCATACATTGGAAAACTTGTCTATGCACTAGAAATTTTAAGTTAATTTTTTGAGATGTGAAGATAATTCAGTAGGCAAAGTAATTTTCGTCAGTATGAGGACCTGCATTTGATCGCCAGCACCAACATAAAAGACAGGTGTGCATATAATACCCATGCTGGGGAGGCAGAAGCAGGAGGATCCCTGGGGAAAGTTGGCCAGACAATCGTGACAAGTCAATGAGCTCAATTTTAGTGAGAGACTCTGTCTCAAAAAACTGAATTGGGGGAGAGCAATGAGAAAGACTCTTTAAGTTGATCTTTAGTTTTACACACACACACACACACACACACACACACACACACAACTTTATACATCCCTCTCTGAAAAATGTACCAAGCAATTCATTTGTAGCCAAGGAGTCCCAGCTGCATTGATCTACACACACAACCTTCTCTAAACTGCTCTTACCAACTATCAAATATTTTCTATTCAGTTATAGTCTACATGTGAGTCAGAGTAAGAAGGTTCATCCAGTCTGAACTGGTTTGGGATGCATGTATAGTAGGATCAATTATGTCTTCTAAGTGAATTTCTAGGGAATTTCTATTTTATATATTATGCCTATGCAAAATTGGATGTGCAAAACAGATGCATTATGGGAAGGGATATGAAAAGTAGAGAAATGTTTCTACAACTTAATCTGTCAATTAAAAAAGGAATCAACCAAACTAAATTCATAGTCATCAGACTCTTTTCTTAACCTCTATAAAAGAGAGTCCAAGGCAGTCATTGGAGCCCTTGAGTACCAGCACTTATATGGCCCATTGTCAATCTTAGCAGCATATTTCTTTATCTGTTTTATTGCTTCATTTTGAATAAAGTCTCCTTGCTACTTTCTAATATCTATCTGTCCTTCACTTTATTTTTAAATAAGCACTGAGAACCTGGACATTACCTAACTACCACTAACAATTACAGCTTCTTAATTGCCAATTGTGAGACCATACATGTCTTTACTCATTACACTGGTAGCCATTCAGGGAATCACTAATTAACTGAAATAATCACTTCTGATCAGCAATGTAAAATAACACACTCCCCCAGCTACCATTTCCACAAGCACACCTCCGTTATTCCCCAGGCTTTTCTGGCATTTGAGTTTTAACTGCCCCAATGCTTGAAGAGACAGAATCCCTCTGGGACTCTGTGGTTATCCTAACTGGCCTGTAGCTCCATGAATATTATTCTGAGTTATCAGTGGTCATAACTGACTCATATTGCAAGAGAAGGTAGCATCTTTGCTGGCCATCAAAGAGGCATGAGTATCTTCCTAGCACTGGATAATCTGGTATTGCTGCTCTTAGTTTTATTGCCACCTCCTTTTCTCCTTACTAGTCTAGTTTGCATAAAAACTATTAACTCTCACAGGAGGCAGAAGGGGGTTTAATTAATTTTCTCTTTTCATGCTAGTCCTGAGCTGTCAATGTAAGTATATTCCTCAGGTCTATATTGACTCCCTACCAGTTTCACTGACAAAATTTATCACTGTAATTCCCCTTCTTTCCTTACAGTTTCACACAGTGGTTGGTAGATAGTCAAATTAGAATCAAGTTTTATAATATTACCCCTGTCTTCTCTTTTGCTTGCCATAAAAATAATAATACCAATAAATGTCTTCACTGGTACAATTTGAGTTTGAAGTGCATTGCCATGCAATGCTCAAATCTAAAGAAACACGTATGGTTTCACTATGAAGTCAGACTCAGACCAACCTGAAATCTTACTCAGTATTAAATCCTGGTGAGTATTTTAAAACCTTGAGTAATGGTGAGACTTGGGAAATCAGATAAAGCTTTAGGTCCCCAGAGACAACTCCTGAGTTATGTTCTGAGCCTCTAACAAGGTATGAATATTTCAAGTGACTTATGAAGTCACACATCTAACATCCAAAGAGACACACTACTCACTCCCATGTGGTGCTCACACAGCTAGAGGAGTTACTATGATGCTTATCCAAGAGTCATGTGCCATCTTATAATTCTTGACCACAAGCGACCCTAGAAAAACAGGGAATCATATTCCAAACATAGTAACTATTCTTCTAGTGAATACCATTAGTTTGCTTGCCAAGAGATCTATCCTTAACAAATTCACCATGGTATTGGAGGTCACATGTTTTCTCTCTTAGAATCATCCCCTGCCCTAGAAAAGAGATAGAACTGATTAATGAAGATCTGTCAATAACTACTTACTTCAGAATCCCTGAATATATATATATAAAATCAAGGTTTATTTTCCAAAAATATCATCTGCAAAATACATTTCAAGTCTTCCCAGATAGATCAATCCCTGCCTCTACTATCTGAGGCAGTGGAAGAAGACTTACGGTGACTTTCCGTCACCAAGTCCATGCTACTTTTACTTCTGCACTTCAGCTGGTCACCGTTAAGTCCCACTCACAATTTACCCTCTTCTCATGTAATATCTCTTTAATTCCATGTGACGTTACCCATGTCTTCCCTTATGAGAAATTCTTTCAATGTTTTTCCTATTACTGATCCAAAACTTTCTCTAACACTATAGCATCATACAAATACATTCTTCCTTTGCTATTTCATAGCTTATGTAAATCCCCTTAAATGCCAATAATAGTAGCCATATAAATTGAGCATGTATGTGCCATATGGAGCTTTGCTAGGCAATTTTTAAGACTTCTAACTGCATCGACACTACAAGCTCACTATCATTAGCTATATTGTAGTCACTTGCTCATATTACATAATTGGCAGTCTGTAGAGTCTCAAGTCAGAGCCCACTCTTTCTAACTGCTCTCCAGAGGAAGTGTGATACATTGATGTATTGACTTGATACATTTAAAGAAAACTTCATGGTTTTCTTTAAATGCTTAATTTACTGATGCAACACCTCTCTTGTTGCATTATAAGCATGTTCATGGGAAATATTGCAAGTTGTTATTTTTAGTATCCCTAGATATACTAACAATCTCCCATCCATACTGTATTAATTAAATATTATCTGTTAAATGTATACATAAGTTAAATAATGAAAGTAAAAGCCAAATTTTCTGCCTATTTTTTTCAATTACTGGGGTTATAATACAGTGTAAATAGTATCTGTAAATTCTTCTTTGTTGATGATCTATTCAACAGATACATTTGCGAGGTTTAAGGGTAGACTGTTGCACTGAAGACCAGCAGAAAGTTAAAGACTTTCTTATTTCTTTCTCATGTGTGTTATTTCTTTCCCATGCAAATCAGTGAGCAGGGAAAGTTGGCTTTGATGTATTAAGTCTATGGCCCAACAATGGAGATCACCATGCTGCAAGTGAGTTTGTCAGGGTTCTGGCTTCAACTGGCATTTCCAGCCAGCATTGAGGGGAAACACAAAATTCAGGGAAGCAGATATCATTCTAAACAGATCATTGACTGGAAGTTGTATACATTACATCATATTGGCAGCGTATAGTCACATGAACAAAACAGTGACTGGGAAGTTAGCCCCTGGACCTCTAGGTGAATGCAGTTGATGAACACTGTTCATTTACAAGAGGAAGTTAGGTTATCCTAACAACAAATCTGTGACAATCTGTGCTTCAGGCAGGGTCTTCAAAGCATAGATTGTTATTGCTTACTCATTCCCCAGGTTCAATGGAAGAAGCTGAGAGCTCTCCTTATTGTTTTTTTTCTCTGATCTTACTTAAAAGTCCTGCATACTACCTAGATCTACACCAGACAGTAGAATATTCATATATTCATACATATTGATATATATGCATATGCATTCACAAACACATCAAATAATAACCAAAGTGATATGGTGTGTGCCAGTAGTGATGCATATCACTTCAGTGAACTTTCACTGGCAAATACAATAAAAACATGAATTGATCAGAGCATGACATGAGAGATGCAACAACCAATAAGAGATCGTGAAGGAAAAGTTTCATTTATAGTCAGAATACAGAGAGCTACCGATACTCAGTGAGCAGCAGTGACATTTACAGCACTCTAAAAAGGTGAGGGATGTGATGACCAAGAATCTTCGCTGCCAACTTGACTGGGTTTAGAATCACCTACGAGACACATCTCTGGAAAGTTCTGTGAGGATTTTTCTAAAGAAAGTCTAGAGAGAAGGGAAGAACCACCGTGATTATGGATGACTATAAAAAGAAAAAAAGAAGCTAAACCCCAGAATGTATCACTGTTTCCTGCTCTGGATGCAACGTGATCAGCTACCTGTCTTCCCACCATGTCTTCCCTGCCAAGATGGACAGTGTCCCCAGAAACTGTTAGTCAAAATATTCCCTGGCTTAAGTTGCTTTTTTGTCAGATCTGAGAAAAGAAGCTGATGCAAAAAGATTTTATTATTACCAAATGACAGGAGTAATGACTGTGGTGGTAATCTAATTGTACAGAATTATTATTTTGATTGTATGTTAATAAATAAAGTTGTCTGGGGGTCAGAGCTATTAGAGCCATAGCAAGAGTGTGGCGGTGGTGGCACACGCCTTTAATCCCATAGATATCTGTGTGTTCAGGGTCAGAGCTATTAGAGCCATAGCAAGAGTGTGGCGGTGGTGGCACACGCCTTTAATCCCATAAGATCTCTGTGTGTTCAGGGATACAGTCAGCATTGGAGACATATACCTTTAAGACCTAGGGGGCTGTACATTCAGACAGTGACGAGGCAGTCATGTGTTTGGGTTTACAACCAATGAGAAGGCAGAATGACTGGAAAATCGACTTACAGACAGGAAGTAGCTCTTTTTTGGGAAGCTGGGACACTGCAGGCAGAAGGGTGAGATTTTAGCTCTGAGCTCTGACCTCTCGGCTTTCTCTTTTACATTGTTTCTGTGTTTCTTATTTAATAAGACGGTTGGTTACATCTACATCTGGCGCCCAACGTGACAAGAATCCATTAAAAACTGCTTGGCTTGGCGGCAGGCCCGCTTTCCCGCAAGGGCGGCAGGCGGCCACGGCGGCGGCGGCAGCACGTGGCGGCCGGCGGCGATCGGCTTCTTAGTCCGAGAAGCGGCTTTAGTTCTGCTTGACCTCAGGCTGGACTATTGGTGAGCTGCTTGCTTAAATCCTGCT
This sequence comes from Peromyscus leucopus, assembly GCF_004664715.2. NCBI lineage: Eukaryota > Metazoa > Chordata > Mammalia > Rodentia > Cricetidae > Peromyscus > Peromyscus leucopus. The sequence continues at coordinate 22,309,875 of NC_051077.1, read as the reverse complement.
TGCTTAAAGCCGGTGCTACAAACAACTCAGAGTTGCCCTGCCGAACAGGGCCCTGCCTGTAAAGCCATCGCACGTGGTCGGAGCATAAGGAAGCCAGACCCAAGCCTTGATTCGGCACAAGAGGGAACACGTGGCTGCATTTAAACTTTAGCCAGCTACGCTTTCTTGCTCTCTCTCTCTCTCTCTCTCTCTCTCTCTCTCTCTCTCTCTTTGGATTTACACCTGGGACACTAGGTGGCTGCTTTGAAAATCCCCTCGGATTTCTACTGTTCTACGCAGATTTGGTAAGTCATAACATATCAGATATTTTAAAGGAAACTATCTAAAAGAGAATTTTTCCACATTAAAAAACAAATGGGTTTTATGTGTACATTGGAAGAAAATTGGTTTTTGTTCGAAATTTTAGGCAGTCTGGCAATGGAACAACTATATAATATTAGTATTGGTGGAATTATGCACCTTATCACTATAATAATCCACATTTTAATATTTAAAAATATAGTCAATTTAAGTGCCAGGATAACAGCTTTAGAAGAATTTGTTAAACCTGTAAAAATTCAGACAGAAGAAATTAACAGTGAAGTTGTTTCAAGTCGGGATCATAAGGTTGCAGAAAGAAAGCCTGTTTTCACACAGTCACCCTTAATTTATCCTGTAACCGTACAGCAGATGCCTGATCAAATGGCTACACAAAATAATTGGGCTCCAATTGAAATGTTGGATTTAAAAAGGTTTAAGGAGGCAATAGTATCTTATGGCATGCATTCCCCATATGTAAAGCAAATGTTAAACTCTTGGTCAACATATAATAGGATAGTACCACAGGACTGGCGGGACCTTGCACAAGGTGTTCTGGAACCCAGCCAGAGACTTCAATTTCTGACTTGGTTTAAGGAGGAGGCTAAAAACATAGAAAAACAATGGAGGGATAAAGGAATACAAGTTTGCCAGGATCAGCTTATGGGCGAAGGCCAATATGCTTCAGCACAAACACAATGTTTATATGATGTCCAAACCCTAATTTTAAGTCGAACGGCAGCCTTGAATGCATGGGACAAAGTTGAGGAACCAGGAAAAAAATCTGAGTCATTTACAAAGGTGAAGCAAGGCTCAAAAGAGTCTTTTACAGATTTTTTACAAAGACTGGCTTCAGCAGTAAAGAGAATGGTCTCGGATTCAGAAGCTAGTAAGGCAATAATTGAATCTTTGCCTTTGAGAATGCGAATGCAGCATGCAAAAGAATAATCAGGCCATTAAGGGCAAGATCTGCACCTATGGAAGATTGGATTAGAGAAACAATTAATGTTGAAGCTGATGAGCATGATGATACATGGGCAGGAGAAGTAATTTCAAAAGGTTTGAGGAGTGTTAGATGTTTTGGATGTGGAAAGCAAGGACATTTGAAAAGGGACTGTAGACAGGTCATTCCCAGAAACAATGTTTCTTCAAGGAACAATGGCAACAGAAGGCCCCTTCCTTCTGGAGTATGCAGAAGGTGTGGTAAGGGAAAACACTGGACCAACAAATGTAGATCAACAAAGGACAGACAGGGTAATCCTTTGCCTCAGTCTTCGGGAAACTCCCAGAGGGGCCTCGCGCAGGCCCCCAGTGCAAATCCAGTTCAAACCTTTCCTGCAGCCATAGAGGAAATGCCTGCTCTGGAGAGCGATTAAATAACCAAATGCCTATTGGAATAAATCATGCTGGTCAGGATGATGAAACAGAGAGAATAGAAAATTCAGGAGAAAACATAAAGAAAATTTTTTGGCAAACTTCTATTAATGAACAAAGACCAAAATTAACAATAAAAATAAATGGTGTTTTGTTGTCTGGTCTGGTAGACACAGGTGCGGATGTTACCATAATTGCACCAGAATTTTGGCATCCAACTTGGCCTCTTCAGGAGGTAAACGTTCAACTGTTAGGAATTGGGACATTATCTCAGGTGAAACAGAGTGCAAGATGGCTCGAATGTATAGGTCCAGAAGGACAGAGAGGAAAATTAAAACCATATGTGGCTAACATAACTATGAACCTGTGGGGTCGAGACTTGTTGCAACAATGGAATACTCAGATTAACATCCCTCCAATCTCAGAAACAAATCATAAACTAGCACATGTTACTGAGAGAAATATTAGAAGATATTGTTCTAATGAGTGGTCACCATCCATCCATATTATACAAGAACAGGGCACAATAACTGATGATCTTCCAAAGACACCAACAGCTCTACCTTTAAAATGGTTAACAGACAAGCCTGTATGGGTCCAGCAATGGCCTTTAACAACAGAGAAACTCCAGGTTTTAGAAGAGCTGGTAGAAGAACAGTTAAATGCTCAGCATATTGAAGAATCAACCAGCCCTTGGAATTCTCCTGTATTTGTTATTAAAAAGAAATCTGGTAAATGGAGAATGGTAACAGACCTTAGAGCAATTAACAAAGTAATTCAGCCAATGGGCTCTCTACAATCTGGGATGCCTTTGCCTACTCTGTTACCAAAAGGATGGCCTCTCATAGTTATTGATTTAAAAGACTGTTTCTTTTCAATACCCTTACAAGAAAAAGACAAAGAAAGATTTGCTTTTACAGTGCCTACTTATAATAATTCTCAACCGGTTAAAAGATTTCAATGGAGGTCCTCCCACAGGGAATGTTGAATAGCCCAACTCTGTGCCAATATTTTGTACAACAACCATTGGAAGTGATACGTAAAAAATTTTCTAAATCTATAATTTATCATTATATGGACGATATTTTACAAGCTGACTCAAATGCAGATACTTTAGAAAGAATGTTTGAAGAAGTAAAGAAAATTTTGCCTTGCTGGGGATTACAAATTGCTCCTGAAAAGATACAAAGAGGAGATTCTATTAATTATATAGGATATAAAATAGAGCTACAAAAAATTAGACCCCAAAAGGTGCAAATTCGGAGAGATAGACTACAGACTCTTAATGACTTTCAAAGATTATTTGGAGACATTTCTCATCTACGGAATATTGTTGGGGTAAAAAAATGATGAACTGATTAATTTGTTCAGAACCTTAGAAGGTGACAAGGACTTAAATCGTCCAAGAGAATTATCACCTGAAGCTGAGAAAGAATTAGCCTTGGTAGAAAAGAAAGTGCATGAAGGACACGTGAATCGTATTGATCCAAAGCTGGATTGCATTTTGGTTATTTTACCTTCTAGGCATTCTCCTACTGGAATATTAATGCAGAGGGAAGATATTATATTGGAATGGATATTTTTACCAAATAAACCAAATAAAAAATTAAAAACTTATGTGGAAAAAATCTCTGACTTGATTTACAAAGGAAAATGAGAATTGTCAATTAGCAGCATAGACCCAGCAGAAATTGTCGTACCATTAACTAAGGAGGACATTGAAAAATTATGGACAGAAAGTGAACCTTGGCAAAGAGCTTGCAGTAATTTTTGGGAGAAATTAACAGCAAATATCCCAAAAGCAATAGAATTGATCTTATAAAGAGAGCTGAATGATCTTGCCTCAAATTGTACGGCAAAAACCCATATCTGGAGTTCGTACATTTTATACAGATGCCAACAAAGAAGAAAGGCAGGTTACAAATCAGAAAATTAAGTAAAGTGGTTCAAAGTCCGTATAATTCAGTTCAAAAATCAGAATTGTATGCTATTCTATTGGTATTAATAGATTTTTCAGAACCTCTCAACATAGTAACTGACTCTCAGTATGCTGAAAGATGGTGTTACATATTGAGACTACAGAATTTATCCCTGATGCTTCAGAATTAACTTCACTATTTATCCAATTACAAGATACAATTAGGAAAAGGACTCATCCTTTATATATAACTCACATTCGATCCCATACTGGTCTGCCAGCCCTCTAGCACAAGCAATGATGAGATTGATAAATTATTGATAGGAAATGTGCTGGAGGCCTCAGAATTTCATAAAAAACATCATGTTAATAGTAAAGGTTTAAAAAAGGATTTTTCCATAACCTGGCAACAAGCCAAAGAAATAGTAAAGAAATGTCCTACTTGTTCCTTCTACGATCAAACGCCATTACCAGCAGGATGTAACCCAAAGGTACTCAGAGAAATGAAATCTGGCAGATGGACGTGTTCACTTTGCAGAATTTGGAAAACTGAAATATGTACACCACACCATTGATACTTTTTCAGGATTCAATGGGCAACTGCTTTGAGTTCTGAAAAGGCTGATTCTGCAATCACTCATTTGCTAGAAGTTATGGCCATATGGGTATACCTGCACAAATCAAAACTGACAATGCTCCATCATATGTCTCTGTTAAAATGAAACAGTTTTTTGCTTATTACAATATAAAGCATATTACATGCATACCACATAATCCTACAGGTCAAGCAGTTATAGAAAGATCAAACAGAACTCTAAAGGATATGCTAAATAAACAGAAATGGGTAACAAAAAACCCCCAGAAATAGACTGCATAATGCTCTTCTAACTTTGAATTTTCTGAATGCCAATGAGAAAGAACAACAGCTGCAGAGAGACATTGGATAATAGAAAAAACTACAGAATTAAATCAGCCTATATACTTTAAGATGTGCTGACCTCAGAATGGAAACCAGGGTATGTATTACATTGGGACGTGTTTTGCTTTGTTTCTACAGGAGAAGATAAGCTGTGGGTACCATCAAAATTGATAAAGGTTCGATTTGAACAAGAGAGACCTCTTAATTAGAGGAGTGATAGTTCATCAACCAGCATGAACATCCAATTTAAACTAACTTATATCAGTAACACATGCCTTTTCATTTAATCAGATAATAACTTGCCAAAAAGAACATCCCCAAAATTAGTCTTGGGGAAAGGTTTTGTTTTTGTCTTTTAGGAGAATGAAGGTTAAGGAATCTGAAAGAACACTGACAAATGAGACAACTGAAGAAAAGTGACAAATCATCTATCCCAAGAAACAGACTGAAACGGTGTATGGGTATATATTATCTAAAAAAAATTTTTATGTCTTCCTAAATGTTGTTTCTGCTTTTCTCTAAAGATTTAACACTATTGTTTTCTAATAGTCCCAGTTCAATTAAAATTTAAAGCTGACTTTGGAGTTGGAGAATGGCTCTCTCCTTCTTTAAACTCAAGCATGTTGTTAAAAGGAAAATGCAAACTCCCTGTATCATGCCAGAATAAGAGCCATCTTCTGCTATGTACAGGACAAAAGCAAAATTAATTAAGGACTATTCTATTACTAATCTCAACTCTTTGATTCTATTCTGATTCTTTAAACTTTCTCAAAGTATAAATTTTATATCAAAATTACAAGATTAATATATATATACATTTTAAACTTTGTTAAGATATGAATGGTCACATAGAGTACTAACTAATTCTAGAAAAAAGGCTAGCTGCATATATATGTTTTTGTGTTCGAGTCTCTTATCAGTTTTCTGCAGGAAATCACGGCCAGCCTAACATCAACTGAAGTCTCCAGAAAGAAGATGGGCCCCACAACAACAACAATTCCACGTGGACAATAATAATATCATTAAGCTGACAAACATCATCCATAGATCAGCTTTGAACTACAAGGTGCTCAGAGCAAATTTGAGATGACTAGCTGAGATGATCCAGTCTCAAAGACTACTTGAATAAGGACTTGAGATAAACCCTGAACTTGCATTATACACAGACTGATAATGAAGATATAGTTACCTCTCCTAGAATTTGACAATTAACCTAAAATTTTTCTTTCAGGATAAAGAAAACTTCGCCCATACCCAGCAGGAAGCAATTTTAAGAATACGACGCCCACATTCCCAAAGAGGTGTGAGGGCGGGTGGTTTTTTGGTCTTTTTAATGGGTTTTGGGTCTGGATAATTTTCAGTATTTAGGGGGTTGTTACAAGTTATTGTCAAGGTTAGGAAAAAGCTAAGCAAAGGAGATTAGATTTAAGGTTCTTGTTTAAAAAAAAAAAGAAAAGAAAGAAAAGAAAAAGACAATTACTAATTTTAAATACTTTACATTGGATTGGATTGTTTTATATTGTATACAAATTTGAAACTGATATTGTTAGAAAATGCTATATGTATATTTCTAATTGTATTTATTCCATCCATTTAACAATGTAATGCAAATTTCTGATCCTTGAATGTTATTATTATCAACTATTAGGATATAAAGAAATGAAAGCTAGTAGTTAGACATTATCATAGAACTTGTAGTCAGATTAGATATGTTTTAAAAATTAAGCAGAGATGTTTTAGACAGGTCATCTTCAAACCCTTCAGAGATCTACAGAATATGGCATTTAAAATGTTTTAATAACTTAGAAAATTTTTTTTTTTGAGACATGTCAGCTCCTGCAGTACTAATCTACTTCAGAGAAAATATGGGCATTGAAGAAACTGCATATGGAGTCAACTTTCTTGTGGCAAAAGTTAGCCACTGGACAACAAAGTATCCTCGAATCAACAGGACAAAATGGACAGACAGAACACGAAACAAGGACTACTGATTCTTGCCAAAACAAGTGTGGTTATGGCTTTATCAAAAGCATCTTCTGAGGCCAGGACAATACAGCCCCATCCCTGAAATGCCTTCGCATCCGGAAAAGTACAGTGCCCTTTTCTTCAAAGCAGCTTAACAGCAGAGGCCGATGGATTCTGTTGTACAATGGAACAGCAGCTGAAAGCTCATGCCTCTCGAAAGTAGACTGGCATTTAATAGAGGATGTGGAGAAGAAGGGGATGCTGAGATGAAGCCATATATACACAGCCAAGAAGAATGGACAGCTGAATTTAAAAACTGTCAACAATTTCCAGAATTTAAAATCCTGAATCATGACAGGACACTAGTGGAATTCAGGTGTTTCTGGTACGTGGACTGCTCTCACCCAATGTGAGGTTGAACTGTTGACCTTGTGTACATCCTACTTCACAAATGAGTCTGTCAGATACACTAAGCCTATAGGCTGAAGATGATGCCCCAACACTGCGGAGAAACCTCAGGTGACTGACTGTCCAGGCAGCTGGCTGCTTCTGTCAACTCACAAAATTTTTGGAAGTTGCTTGCATGCACTTCCTGTTTTTATTTTGTTAGCTAATATTATTCCCTTCTTGGTCTCTGAGGAGTTGAAGATTAGTTAGTTATGGTTGAAGATTAGTTAGTTATAGTTGAAAATTAATTAGGATAGAAAGTGCATTAGATACATCTTGGATTTACCAAAAAAAGGATGGATAATGGAATTATTTTCTCTGATTTGTCAAATACCTGTTTAGGTATTTATTACTTGTATATATTGTATATAGTTATTGTACTTTTGTATATAGTTTTTCTTTTGTTAGTTATAACCTTTGCTTTCTTTTCTTTTATTAAAATAGAAAAGGGGAAATGTGGTGGTAATCTAATTGTACAGAATTATTATTTTGATTGTATGTTAATAAATAAAGTTGTCTGGGGTCAGAGCTATTAGAGCCATAGCAAGAGTGTGGCGGTGGCGGCACACGCCTTTAATCCCATAGATATCTGTGTGTTCAGGGTCAGAGCTATTAGAGCCATAGCAAGAGTGTGGCGGTGTGGCACACGCCTTTAATCCCATAAGATCTCTGTGTGTTCAGGGATACAGTCAGCATTGGAGACATATACCTTTAAGACCTAGGGGGCTGTACATTCAGACAGTGACGAGGCAGTCATGTGTTTGGGTTTACAACCAATGAGAAGGCAGAACAACATACTATAAAAAAACGAACCAACAGGAAGTAGGTCTCTTTTCGCGAAGCTGGGACAGCAGGAGGAAGGGTGAGATTTTAGCTCTGAGCTCTGACCTCTTGGCTTTCTCTTTTACATTGTTTCTGTGTTTCTTATTTAATAAGACGGTTGGTTACATCTACAAATGACCTATCAAAACTTTTACACTTGGATAACAATTTCTCCACACAAAGTAAACTTCATGTTCAAACCTATTATGAACATTTATTGATCTAAACTGATAATCATAACCTTATCTACCCAATCACAATAACTGATTCATAAGTGACTACATGACAGACACTACTCTAATCAGTGTAACATTTGGAGTTTTATTTGTAAAGATAAAGAAGAGATAAACTTTCTGAGTAGACAAAAATAATATGGTCTTGTTAAAAAAAAATTACCTCCCACTTGCATCGGTAAATTAAATCAGCCTTTCATTTTAACTATTTAACATGATGTATCTGTAGTATTTTAATGCTGACACCATGAAGTCCTAAGTTTATTACTATTAAGTAAGCCAATTAAGGTTTCAAAAAGCTTGCATTCATATATGCACAGTAAAAGAAAGGTTTATAAGCCAAAGTGAAGAAATTATAGTCACAAAGCCTAGTATCAGGATTTATCTGGAAAACATGCTTAAAATAACAGGACAAAATAAGCCATTATCTTACTCTTATCCCTTGACTCTGGGCTGGTTTTTAAAAAGATTACCTATGAGTGAAATAATGATGCTGACATCGACAAAGAAAAGCTTTGGAATTCTTGAGATCTGGACAACAGAAGAAATAGATCAACAATATCAGAATGAAAAAGGAAAAATAAAAAGAGAAAAACAAAACTGGTAAAGCTATTGAATGTTTCAAGCTGTGCAATCAACGCTATACAAAATAAAATAAATAGTCAACTCACACACAAAGAATCAAGCAAACAACACCCACCTCCAATAACATCTACATGCTGATAAGTGCTGGGCATCAAAGATTTCCTTTTATCACTGAGTTTCAGACAGGAAGCCTTGCAGAAGCAGAGTGTCCAAAGGTGAAGGATCCATGGCCTTGTAGCATAATGAAGTTTGGAATGGAAGAGGATACAGCAGTTCGAAACTTTTAACTTAATCTTCCAAGTAAGTCAAACTGACCTTGAAAGTTAAACTGAGATGAATACAGTGGTTTCATAACCTTCCTTGTGAGGATCAATACACAGTAGCAGATACTTTTCACTTCCGCTGCCAAGGAGCATTAAATTCAGCAGTGGTCATTAACAAACCAATATACAGCTGCAATGCATATACACATATGAGGAGGATGTTTTAAATGAGCCAGACCAGGAGTCAGGAATCTGCAATTTCACTACAATTTTGCAATCAATTATCAGAGAGAAACTGTCTAAGAGAGCATAGTCCAGGACCACCTTTGGCTCTTTGCAGCTTTGAGAGGCAATAATGATTGAATATCTTGTTAAATCCTTTAATATCCATCTTATGCTTAATATTCATGCTAGAAACTCTGCAAATCTGGGTCAATACACTACCAGTGGTATGTGGCAGTCAAACTTTCAAATTCTTCTCTCATATACATCGCTTGTAAAAGTCTTGTGCAGCCGGCCTGTGGTGGCGCATGCCTTTAATCCGAGCACTCGGGAGTCAGAGGCAGGCGGATCTCTGTTTGTTCCAGGTCAGCCTGGGCGAGTGAGTTCCAGGACAGGCTCCAAAGGTACACAGAGAAACTCTGTCTCAAAAAAAAAAAAAAAAAAAAAAAAGTCTTGTACAATAGGATTGATAGTTAATATTATGTATGACCTTATCATTGGTGAGGAAATCGAGATAACAAGATCAAGGGGCTTACCAAATATTATACTATGAATAAAAGACTGGGAAACATCCTAGTATCTAATTCTCTTTACATTGTGACTAAAGATATGTAAACTACATACCAATCTATGTATCTACCTCTGTGAAAGATAGATACCGATAGATATCAAAATGAATTTTATTGTCACAGAAAGACTAAGAAATGACAGAGGATAAATGTTCCACAACCAAAATGGAGTCATCCTGGAAAAGCAAATACTGTTTAATAGGAGGGTAATTTCATTCAGACAGACAAACTTGCAGCACATCTACACTGTCATTTTAATGAAGGCGATCTGAAATTTGACTGAAGTAAATCATAGCCATAAATTATAGTGCCTAAACTTTGGAGCTTTAAAAATACATTAACAACCAAAGATTGGTCCACAGTTGTTTCCAACATAGGAGAAGGAGTCCAGACACAAATGACAGAGAGACAGGAAGCCCTTTAAGAAGAGAAAGATCACTGACGATGGCACGGCCCTGAGAATCAATATAAGAAAAAAAAAATCTGGTACACTATTTTTTTCCTCCAAAGCTGAAGAGGAAACACAGGGTACAAGAAACTGAATTTGCAAATTCAAAATACCCCAAAGAGAAATATGTTAGAAGAACACATGGAATTCTATTCAGAATAACTAGAGGAACTGAAATCTAGGAACATAGCTTACCAACAAAACAACTCTGTCTCAGCAAATAAACAGGAAATAATAGGACAAGAGATACAATTACATGAAAATCAAGACATAGCAATAATGATCAGCTTCAGTCCATTGAAGATTTTCAAGCATCCAAGAATGTGGTATGCTACTGCATTCTCCAAGCTCTGGATGCTTTCTGAGACCAGCAAGCTACTTCTTAATCTAGCCTTCAAAAGCAGCAAGCTACTGCTCAGTCCAGCCTCTGGACCCAGAAACCAGCATAATACTGCACAATCCAGGAACTAGACACCGAAAGTAGCTATCTACTCCTCAATTCAGCCTCTGGACCCAGAAAGTGGGATGCTACAGCTCAAACCAGGATCAAGACACTGAGAGCAGCATGTTATTGCTCAAGCCAGGCTCTGGATCCTACCTGACAGTAGCATGCTACTGCACAGTACATGCTGTGGACCCAGAGAGCAACATACTATGGATCAGTCCAGCTCTAGACACTGAGAGCAACATGTTACTGCTCAACTTTGGCTCTGCTTGATGAAGGAGGTAAGCAGCATCAATGAATAAGTCATTCACCTTTAGGATGCAGAAGCAAAGTATCCTGGTTTTCTAACTCTCTTCTTATCCCATAAGTTTCTTATTTTATTTTCCTGATTCTTACTTGTTTTCTTCTCCCTATTTAAAAGTAACTCAAGTTTATTGTGGTTGATGGGGTCAGAGGCTTCAGTCCGTGGTCGGGATGCTGTGGGCCTGTGGAGAGGCAGAACTTCATGGAGGCAGGAGGAGAGAAGAAAGTTATTCACCTTGAGGTGGCCAGGAAACAAAGAGAGACACACAAGATGGGATCAAGGATGAGATATTGTCAGAGTCACACCCCCCAATTACCTACATCTTCCTGACAGGCTCAACCCCTAAAGTTTCTACCACTTCCCCAAAGAGCACCAGCTGTTGAGACCAGTCTTTCATTATGTGAGCCTGCATGTAGAGCATATTTCATGTCAAACCACAGCACAGGGATACTTACATTTATCCCAGCTGCCTATAATATAAATGCTACGTGTCTGCACTTCCTAACTGTAATGAATACTATTTTTGTACTTGTATTTGATAAGTGGAATTAACATCTCAACACGAATTAGAAATGTTAGATTTAATAGCTACCCCAGGATTTTACTACTTGCTATAACTTCACATTTTCTGTACAATGTGTCATGGGACTCATTATCACCACTCCATGTCTCATCCCAGCTCTGTGCCAAAGGTACTTCAAAGAAAAAAAAAATTACATCTTGTCCCCTACAAGGACAGCATGCCATCTCAGGGTTGGCTTGAGACGCCGTGGGAATGCGAAAGCACTAAAAGAGCACGAGCTCTGCCTGACTCAGTACAGCAGTGGCAGACCAGGAGAGGGCACATCGGAAGCGACAGTGGCGAGGCAGCAGAAGCACTCCGGGGACACAATAGAAGAACGGGCTGGCAGAGGCTGTGGGGTGTTTCTGGAAATCTCAGCAAAGGGCTGGCTTAGCTGCTGATTCTTCTGGTCTCCACTCTCTCCTCTTCCTCCCAGTGCTTCTGATATTCCATCTACTGATGCTACATCTGGCCCGAGGTAGGAGCTCTAAAGCAGGAAGGGACAAAGATTAAGTCAACTTAGCCAGAGAAAGCAGGCCCCTTCTATGCCGCCAGCTGAAATCGACTCATGCGCCAACTGCGATCTCGAAAGGCTAACCCTGGGCGATTTGTTTCCTTTCTAGACCAACTGTGAATATGAATCTTATGTATTGCATTGAATTTTAGAACTGAGATCAATTAAATTCTATTTTGAAATCTTTTGACCACAGAAAATACATCTGATTACTACATGTGCCTCTTAAAACTAACTGGCAATTTGTTTCCTGGGTAAAATTCTACTTTGTCGTATAAAATTCCATTCATTTCAAGTATAAGGTGCTAAGACAATTTCCTTTTTAATAGATTTTATTCTGATTTTTTTGTGGAGCCTTACAGTCTGTGGGCTTCTGTACAACAGACTACTTAGTAATAAAACTAACTTGAATTATTTATTATTCCTCAATGGGATTTTGTAATGGTTTTCAACCTTCCTAATGTTGCAACACTTTAACACAGTTCTTCATGCTGTGGTGACCCCAGCCATAAAATGATTTCTGTTGCTACTTCATAACTGTAATGTTGCTACTGTTATGAATTGTAATGTAAATATCTGATATGTGATCCCTTAGAAAGAGTCATTAAACCACCAAAAGGGACAAAACCCACATGTTGAGAACCACTAGTTTAGAGTGATGTGAGACCTACAGTTATCTACACCACTCACCATTTGATTTTGTTTTTATTTCCACAAATTTTTTATGAAATTAGCTTTAGATTATTCTAGTAAAATTAGCACCCTACCAAAAATAGCCCCAAGATATTTTAAATGCATTCAAGTTTTTAAAATGTTCTAGTCATTGTAAATTTATCTAGCAGTCAAATGAAAGGGAATTAAAATATATAATATTGTTGTCTTGTTTAGAGTTTCTACCACTGTGACAAAACACCATGACTATGTAGAGAGGAAAATGTTTATTCCACCTGGCAATTTTCAGGTCATAGTGCCTGACTACTGGAAATCAGGGCAGGAACTCAAGCCAAATAACCCTAAGGTAGGAGCTGGTGTAAAGGCCATGGAGTAATGCTCCTTACTACCTTTCTGCTCATAGTTTGTTCAGCCTGTCATCTTATATCATCAAGGACTATTTTCCTAATGGTGGCACCATCCCCAAGTGAGCTGGCCCACCCATAATAATCATCAAGCAAGAAAATGCACCACAGACTTGCCCACAGACCAATCTAGTGGAGCCATTTTCTCAATTGAGATTCCCTCTTCCCAAATGACTCTACATTGTGTCACATTGACATAAAACTAGCCAGGTTCACAATGATACAATCATTGCCCTCTGATAGTTGAGTAAAGATAAAACGGTAAAGTGATGCCATTAATCAAGGTTTGGACACTGAACGAATAAAATTTATGTGGCTGCAATGTAAAAGATTTATAGAAAGCATTTTAGATCTTATTTGGAGTGACTTGTTTCTGAGTCTGAAATATCATTCCATTAATCAGTGGATGAATTAAGAACGACTGTGAGGACTACTGTTTATTTTGTTGACTTATTACTTAGACCCTGTTCATTCATTTTTTTACATGCCTCATAAATCAGATGGATATATTTAGGCATAAAGTATTTGTTCTTCTGTTACTGCAGCATCGCTTTAAAAGGTAAGACACAAACGTAAGCAAGTATGTTTAAAGAATTAAAAGAAAAAAATCACAATATGTTGACTATCTAAAGTAGTGATTCTCAACCTTCCTAATGCTGGACCCTTTAATACAGTTCTCTTGTTATAGTGACCCCCAACCATAAAATTATTGTGTGGCTACTTCAAAACCATAATTTTGCTACCGTTATGAATTTTAATGCAAATATCGGCTAGGCAGGATACCTGGTATGCGTCCCCCATATGTTGAGAATCACCGGTCTAAAGCATTGTCACACACTAGCTTTAGCACAGGAGCACTGCCTGCATGCAATGCTGCAAGCTTAGAGTCTGGACTAGTTATATTCCTGTTGCCGTGATCATACCTGACAAGAAGCCACTTGTCGTGAGAAGGGTTAATTTTGCCAGGAAAGTCATGACAACAAGGTCATGACCCAGCTGCCCACTGCCCACGTTACATCCATAGAGAATAGGGAGAGATGGATGCTGATGCTCAGCTGGCTTGCTCATTTTTAGTCATTACAGTATCCCAGCCCATAGAATGACGCTGCCCACAGTTGGGGTGGGTCTTCCCAAGTTAATTAGCCTAGTCTAGAGATTTTCTCACAGACATCCCCAGAGATTCATCTCCTGGTTTATTCTAGATCCGATCAAGTTGACAATATTAAACATCACAGAGTCTGTGGTGGGCCCGCACCCACCTTTTCTTCCAGGGTGCTCTTGAGCAGTGAGGGATAAGAGATTTAGATAGAAATATAGAAGGAAGAGAGAAAGAAGATAGGAACACAGGGTAGCCTCAGGAGGGCCTGGATCCTAACCCACTGGCCCCTTCTTTCTCTTCTAAAGGGCTTTTTAAAGTAATGCCAAGGGGTAGAGCAAAAGACCTCCCCCTAGAACAGCCAAGTGCAGAGCCTTCCAAACACCTGGTAACCACACACTTGATCAATCCATCCCCTTATGCAGCCCTACTGGGTAAAGCAAGCTCAGATCTCACTAGGAAACCACTGTGGGCTTCCACAAGAGTCCCAAAAAAATTAATTTGTATTAAGACTATCACATTTTAGAATCCTAAACTACAATGAAAATATCCAACTCACTCACAAGCATGAACATAATTTTCCTAACTACTGCTGTTCTGTTACCTGAAGGCAAGATCAGTAGATTTTTCCCAATATTATTTTCTTCCCTTTCCTTAGAAATTATTTTATTTGGACGTATCATCACAATGACTTGATGAATAAAGTTCTGCTCCAGAGGACCTTATACCATAGTGTGATCACATGCTTGATACCTGCTCAATGCTGTAGTACACTAAGTGATTTGCCCAAATTTTGAGCTTTACCATTAAAGCCATTCTCTTTCACCACCTAACTCCAGCAAGGTAAAGGATATCTTGAAGTGATAAAAGGATGAGCCCTAGAGAGTTATAAGGTGAAGATACACAATAAAATGGAGTCCAAGGCACAATGTCATCTTCATGTCACCTTTGGTTTGATTATGACCTTACCAATTATAGAACGTGTGTGTGTGTGTGTGTGTGTGTGTGTGTGTGTGTGTGTGTGCACGCGCATGTGTAGATATAATCTTATTTAGGCCAGTATAGTATTAGTCTCTAGTATAGAACTTGAACATCACAATGAAATGTGTTCATAACAAGACTAAGAATAGGTAGTAAACCTTCAAATTCTGCTGTAACAATATAGAAATGGTAATTAGAGAAATTAAATGTCTCTTACATTGTGGAAAAGCATCTGAAATGACCACCTGAGAAGCCGTGAATAGCCAGAATCCACACACACTTCTGAGTTTCCAATGCTAGGAAAAACAGGGAGGTGGAGAGGAGTGGTTCACAAAGCTGGCATGTGTTGTTTTTTGTTTCTTAGAATGTTGAGCAAAACTTAATGAGAACAATAAGACCATTGCTTGCAAGTGTGCATAATCAAGTTGAAAAGAACCATATTTTAAAAATACCCTTTTCTCAGCCTCAGCTAGAATTCCAAGGATCTGGCGTAATTACAAAAGGTGATCATTGAAAAGGTAGCTTTAATCAGGTGTTGTCTGTCACACAAATACTTCATCATAGTGGGACCAGATGATGTGAACCTATTAAACAATTGAAATTTAGATTATAATTGCTGTTATATTACCTGAGCATATTCTCCCAAAGGGTTCTCAGGAGGTGGTAGTACATCTAAGGAAGGGAAAAAAGCAGAGAAGCGAGTGAATAAAAATAATAGGTTTAAAATTTTACATAGATACCTTCATTCAATTAGTTCATAAAATTAATGGGAAATTTGGTGTTAAAAAATTCTTTGAAGGCTATGAGTAAACTGAATGATTAAAGAAACCACAAATGGCTTCTAAAATGTTCTTCTCCCCAAGTTGTTTGTGGTCATGGTGTTGTATCACAGCCATAGAAACCCTAACTGAGAACACACAGCTATCATGCTAGGTAAGTCATTGTTCAGGTGCATAGGCATCATAGCTGGGTGGGACTGTTGGCTGCTTCCTTCCTTTGGAGCTACTTGGAAACTTCCAGCACCATGAAAGCTAGTCCTAAGAAAAGAGACTCTTGGTTCCATTCCAACTCAAGGGTCTCTGGGCACTGTGTCCAAAGTGCATGGCATCCCGTGTGTTCATCAACACGAACTTACTTTCCACCTCTAAGGGGGCAACCAAGGGCAAAAGCAGCAACCTATAGAGTTTTGGAGTCGCTTGTTTTCTTGTAACTGGTGTTGAAATTTTTGTTAAATGTCTTTGACTCTTGGAGGGAGCATCATCAGCAAAGATGGGAAAATTTTACTTAAGTTGTGTATGTATATTTATACACCAACTCATATATAATATATGTATTTTAGTTTGAAAACTAATAACATGATTCTTCATGACTTCGGACATTCTTGCTGTTACTTTAACCTCCTTCCGTACTTATCTCCCTCTCCTATCCTAATTAAAAGCCCACCCCATTTTTCGCATTTTCTTCATCATAGGACTTGTTCCTGCTATTCCCCTCTGTTTCTCCTCCTCCCCCATAACAATCACGTTGTTGCTCTCCTGGTTTCTGCAGTTACTTGAGGTTATGTACTTACATCTGAACATTTGGAGGTAGGGGTGATAGCTCAGAGGAACTTGCAATGTTTGTCTTTCTGGATCAAATATATTTTTCAGTTTCATAATCTTGGATATCTTTTTAAGTAGAAAGTATTGAATGAAGAATGTTGATAAGAACAATGTTATATTTCCTTATGTCTCAAGAATCTTTTGATGGTAACTTGCCAGATTGTCTATGAACAAACTCACTTTTTGAACAATTATAATCAGTGGTCCTACCACAGCCAGGTTCTGTGTTGATGTCCGTGTCCCATGGTACCACCAAAGGCCACACAAATACCTGGGATCTAGGCTGGAACCTGTAGCCATGTTGGTGTCTGAGGACCATGCTGCCACTGGGGCCATGCTTGTCTGGGTGGCCTGCACTACCATGGGGCCATAGTGTCATCTGGCCCAGGCTGCTGTCGAGGGTCATGTCTGGGTCTGTGGCACAGCAGCAGCTAGAGTCTGAGTTGATGTCCATGGCTCTTGTTACCACAAAGGCTATGCAGATGCCCAGGATCTGGACAGCCACCAACCACCTGTCCGAGGGTCTTGCTGCTGCCAGGGCCATACTGATCTGGGTGGTCTGTGCTGCCACCAGGGCCATGGTTACCTCTGGGCCACAGCTGGTAAGAGCCACGTCTTGGTCCATGTTCCTACTGCAGCTGTGGTCTGTGATGGTGTCCATGGCCCATGTTACTACAGGGGGTCATAGGAACCGTGTGTGTGTGTTAAAATCCTAGGGCCATGTTGAGCTGCCCCACCCCTCAGTGGCCCTGGGACAGCTGGCCCTGCCTCTTGCTGGACACTGCAGCAGGAGAGCTGTTTACATTCCCCAAGGGAGAGCTGCCTCCCCACACTCAAGAGAGATGACCCCACCCCTCACCATGGGCATGAGAGAGCTGGCCCCACTGGTGTCATAGGCCTAGGAGAGCTGGCTCTGTCCCTTGCCTGATGGGGATGGGCAGTCCTAATGACCCTAACCAACCAGCTCAGCTATAGACTCACATCCTGGGCCTTGGGTTGGCCCACCCTAACACCTACCCCATCTGTGACCTGCTGGAGTACATGAAGGGATTGGTCCTGCAGAACAGTAACCACAGGATCTCCATGATTTGGAAGATAACAGCAGGATAGGCAAGAGGATTCTTGTGAGGGTCCAGTGATGATGGGGTGCCAGAAGTCTTGCACCAGACCGATGACTAATTGTAATTAACATTTTGTGGATGGGGATGATTGGACAAAAGGGTATATATACTGTGTGACACACTGAAACTCCCAGTGTCACTAGGATGAGTGAAAAGTGTTGGAAAGACAGAGGAGCAAGATTATTTCTTGTTTATTTGCTTTGTTTTTCTTTTTAATTGCTTTTGGAGGGGAGTTCTATTGTAGGGGATGCTTCAGGGGTGACGGGCAGATCTGGAGAGACTGGGAGGTGAGTAGGATTGGGGCGCATAATGTGAAATCCCCAAAGAATCAATAAAGAATTATGTTATAAAAAATAATAATAAATTCTTTTCTTCACATAATATGTTATACAAGAACACTTCAGATGTGTTATTATATGTAACTTACATTAACTTTTCCTATCATCTCTTTCTTAAGGTAAACTCTCTCCATGGCCTCTTCCTACTTTCTACCTATACTCAAGTTGAACACACAAAAATCGAGCTCTGGAGCTAAGATCTACACATGAGGCAAAAGATGAAGCATTTGATTTTCTGTGCCTGGTTTACCTCACTCACTGGGATATTTTTCCAGTTCCAAATATTTACCAAAAAGTTTCAAGTTTCTGTTTTTCTTTGCTGCTTAATAACATTGCATGTGTATGTCTGACATTGCATGTGTATGTCTGTCACATTTTAATTATACATTTAGCAGTTGATAGGCAACTAGTCTGATTCCCATCTTCTAGCTATTATGAATAGAAAGACAATAAACATGTATGAACAAGTATCTATTTGGTAAGATACAGAGTACTTTGGGAACATGCCCAGGAGTAGAACAGGTGGGTCATATCATGCTTCTACCTTGAGCTCTTGGGAAATCTCCACATTGATGTCCACAGTGGTTGCGATAGTCTGCACTCACATAGCAGAGAATAAGGGATTTTTGTTTGTTTGTTTGTTTGTTTGTTTGTTTCTCACATCCTTCACAGAATTTGTTGCCATTTTATTTCCTGCTGATGGCCATTCTGATTGGGTGAGATGGAATCGGGGTAGTTTTCATTTGTACCTCCTTGATTGCTAATGATGTTAAATATTTTTAAGTGTTTATGAACTGTTCAGATATCTTCTTTTGATAAATCTTTATTCAGATCTGTAATCTACTCTTTATTGGGTTGTTTATTTTCTTGGTGTACTTTTTTATAATTCTTTATGTATTATAGATACTAACCTTCTGTCAGATATATAGCTGACAAAGATTTCTTCAGGTCTGTAGGATGCCTCTTCATTTTGTTGACATGTTTCTTTTGTTGTGTACTAGTCTTTTCATTTCACGAGGGCCCCTTTGTTAATTATTAGCCGTATTTTCTGGTGATAAGAGTTTATTCAGAAAGTTCTCATCTGTGCCTGTGTGTTTTAGAACACTTCATATCTTCTTGTCTGCCATTTTCAGATTTTTCCACTCTTACACTGAGAACTTTGATCCATTTGGAGGGTGAGATACAGCCACTGCAATCACAAATCTTTAAAAGAGCCTGATAGTGATGGTGGGGATGATAGGAGGAAAGAGGGTGTCATAGAGATAAAACCCAAAATGTGTGTGTGTATGTGTGTGTGTGTGTGTGTGTGTGTGAGAGAGAGAGAGAGAGAGAGAGAGAGAGAGAGATTCTTAAACAAAACAATGTTAATCTATGAAAACACTGTACATTAAAATCTATGTGGGGGCAGGAGAGATGGCTCAGCGGTTATGAGCACTGACTGCTCTTCCAGGGGTTCTGAGTTCAATTCCCAGCAACCACATGGTGGCTCACAACCATCTGTAATGAGATCTGGTGCCCTCTTCTGGCCTACAGTCATACATGCTGTATACATAATAAATAAATAAATCTTAAAAAAAAATCTATGTGGTCCAGCAATGCTATATCTACATAGGTACTCAAGAAAACTAGTAAGATAAGCTCATACAAGCTTCTCTACAATTATTCACAGTATACTATTTACAACAGTGGAGAACTGATGAATGAATAAACACATGTGGCAGACCTGAGCAGAGAAACAAAGACATAAAAGAGTGAAATGTGATATGGCATACATAACCCTGGAGATCACGTTAAGTGAAAGTACCATTTATAAAAAGCTAATGCTTATCAAATACTTTATCAAATGTCAAAACTAAGTATCAGTAGAGCTAATAAAATCTCACATTCTTCATAAACAGGGTATTATGTGGAGCAGAAATTGATTTCATACAATTTCTGGAGGCTGAGAAGTCCCCTAGCAAGACACACAGACTCAGTATCTTTTGAGCATCCATTTCATGCATGATATATGGTGCTTTCTAGCCTGGGATTCAGGAGCATGCTCCAGCACCTTACCATGTTTGCAGTTTTGACTTTTCATGTTATACACGTTTCCTTCAGGAAATCATTATTGTGCTTTTGTTTTATTCCTTTAAAATCCTCCACTGATTGGTTATCCAATACCCCATGGCCAGCCCTGAAAACATAAAGAGAGGTAACATTGTATAGATTAAACAAGTTATATATGAGAATGTACATGCATATTCATGCACATGCATGCATATAACAACAGTTAATAAAGGGGGCCCTGAGTTTACAAAGAAGTAAGGAGGGATATACAGAAGGGTCTTGAAGGGAAAAAAGGAAGTGGGATTGATGTAATTGTATTATAATCTCAAAAATCAAAGAATGATTTTTTAAATTCTCTAGTCCTAAAAATGATTGTGGACCTTACAATGAAAACATTCTTGCTTAATGATCAATATTACCACTTCGGAAATGAAAAAAAGAAGTCAATAGTTATAATTTGCAGGATCAGTAAGTAAATAATCAAGTAGAATAAATGAGAAAAATTTAGTAATTTTTAAAGCAAATTAGATAGTCTACATACATGCCCTCTAGGGATAGCAATGTTCTCACACCTCCAAGACATGCTAACACTACATTGTATCTCATTTATCCATATGTATGATGTCAAGTTTCAGGTGGCAGCTAGGAAGAAAAACTTGTTAAATTACTATAATGACTGATACCTTGAAATGAACTTCAAACGGACAACTTCTGTCTCTAACTCAATAAACTAAATGAAATGTAAGAAAACATTGTTCTCTAATCAAAGAACTTCCTAAATTACACAATATCCTCAAATAATAAAAATTACCTCAAATATTTCATTAAACCAATGCACAAGCTGGACATTATATAAGACAAGAATTACTCAGATCAAATAGTGGTTTAATTAATTATAATATTCTTAAGCAAATTATGGAGTTTGAAGCTCTATCTTCAAGATTTGAATTCAAATAGTTTGCTTTCATATGAATGACAATAACTTTTATAATAGATAAGAGCAATGGACAGGGTGAAACCAGAAAACATGTTCAGCTTTTTTCCCCAATTTTTTCTAACTATAAATTAAAATAAAAATGGTTCATTCAAATCACCACTAGGTAATGAATGTTCTTCCGGTCAGCTTTTTCATGAAGCAAATAATCAAGGCTCAATACCCATGCAGAAAGCACAGTAAATGAACACTAGTTCCTATTTTTATTACCAGTTACGAACATATTTGACCACAATCTTTGCTTTAGTAATAGTAATATTTGTACTTAAAATTATTAACTTGTATAAAATGTTTAAACTAAAAATGCAATTCATGCAAAAGGTGAATGACAGAAAACCGTTTGAGTCCTTAGCTGATTCTTTTTTTTTTTTTTAATTAAGAATTTTTTTCAGCTGGGAGGCGGTGGCGTACACCTTTATTCCCAGCGCTCAAGAGGCAGAGCCAGGCAGATCTCTGTGAGTTCCAGGTCAGCCTGGTCTACAGAGTGAGATCCAGGACAGGCACCAAAACTACAAAGAGAAACCCTGTCTCAAAAAAAAAAAAAAAAAAAAAAAAAAAAAAAAAAAAAAGATAAAGAAAAAAGAATTTTTTATTCATTTTACATACCAATCACAGATCCCCCCTTCCCTCTCTTCCCTCCTCCTGTCTCTCCAGCCTTCCCCTCCAACTCACTTCCCATTCCCTCCTACAAAAAGGTAAGGCCTCCCATGGGGACTCTGCAGAGCCTGGTGCATTCAGTAGAGGCAGGCTCAAATTACCCCACCCCTCAAGTCTCAAGTCTGAGCGAGGTGTCCCACCATAGGTAGGTAGAGGGTTCCAAAAAGCCAGCTCATGCACCAGGGATAGATCCTGATCCCACTGCCAGAGGGCCCCTTAAGCAGATCAAGCTACAAAACTGTCTGGCTTATGCAGAGGGCCTAGTCCAGTCCCATGGAGGCTCCACAAGGTGCTGGCCTAAATTTCATGAGGGTTTTCTCCATTGTGATCTTCATGCCCTTTGCTCATAGAGTCTTTCTTCATAACTGATGGAAGCAGATGCAGAGATCCACATCCAAACAGCAACCTGAGCTCCATAAGTCCAGGCTGAGAGACACGGATTCATTCTTAATGCAGGTGTATTTGCTGCCCTCTGGCGGCTATGCCTGGCAGCAGAACCACTGCAAAGAGAAAACAAGTATAAAAATTGCTTCTATTATAATCTTTCAAAACATTTATCAAGCAGGCTTAACTGACAATCAGAGGAGCTATTAGATGTAAGTAATTACATCTGTACATTTGATTATGAGAAACTGAAGAATATCTCTACTAGATAAAATGACGACCACTAAACTTTTTTACACTTAAAATTATTCATCTGGGAGATTTTCAAATAAGAGTCAAGAGATTTTCATTAGACTATGTAATTTTTTTCCTATTATTTAAGGCTTC